>NC_045792.1:63298815-63943755 GCF_009873245.2 Balaenoptera musculus | reverse complement strand
AATATACATTTGTGGACAACTGCTTTTATGGACATACATTTTGGTTTTTTCTTGGATAAATAACTAGAAGTGGAATGGCTAGATCATACGGTAGGTATATGTTTAACTTTTTAAGAAACTGCCCACTGTTTTCAGAAGTGGCTGTGCCATTTTACACTCCCACCAGCAGTGTATGAGAGCTCCACTTGCCACACAACCTTGCCAGTACTTGGTATTTGTCAGTCCTTTTAATTGTAGCCATTCTACTAGATGTGTAGTGGTATCTCACTGTGGTTTTAGTTTGCCTTTCCCTCCTGACTGATGATGCTGTGCATCTTTTCTTATGCTAATTTTCCATCGTATGTATTTCATCTTTGGTGAAGTATTCATTCAGATCTTTTGCCCATTTCTTTATTGGGTTGTTTTGTATTAAGTTTTGAGTGTTCTTTATGTATTATGGATACATGTCCTTTATCAGATATATGATTTTCAAATATTTTCTCCCACTCTGTGATTTATCTTTTCATTCTCTTAAGAATGTCTTTCAAAGAGTAGATGTTTTTAATTTTGTTGAAGTCCAATTTCTCAGTTTGTGATTAATGGATAATGATTTTTTACTGTCATATCTAAGAAATCTTTGTGTAACCCAAGGTCACAAAGGTTTTCTTCCATTTTTTCTTCCAAAAGATTTATAGTTTTTAGGTTTTACATTTTGGTCTATGATCTATTTTGAGTTAATTTTTGTATACGCTGTGACGTGTGGATCAAAAAAATTTTATTTTATGCTTACATGGCTTTCCAGTTGCTCCAGCACAATTTGTTGAAAAGACTGCCTTTTCTTCACTAAATTGCCTCTTCACCTTTGTTAAAAATCAGTTGTTAAAGCACAGGTGAGTCTATTTCTGGACTCTATTCTGTTCCATTGACCTATTGTCTATTTCACACCAATACCACACTACATAGGTTAGTGTAGCTTTGTAAGTCTTAAAATCAGGGAGTGTTAATCCTCCAACTTTGTTCTTTTTCAAAGTTGTTTTGGCTTTTCTAGATCTTTTGCATTTCAGTGTGAATTTTATAATCAACTTGTCAATTTCTACAAAAACGCTATAAGAATTTTTTTTTTTTCGCTATAAGAATTTTGATTGGGATTGCATTAAATAATTTTGAGAGTGTTAACTTCTAAACAATATTGTCTTCCAACCCACATCACAGTATATTTCTCCATTTATTTAGGTCTTCTTTAATTTCTGTCATCAATATTTGTAGTTTCCCGTGTTGCATATCCTTGACAGATTGATCCCTAAGTATTTTATAATTTTTATGCTACTTTAAATGGTATTTTTAAATTTCAGTTTCTGATTATTGTATTTCTGTGTACTAGCAATAAACAGATTTTGTGTATCAATCTATCCTGCAACCTTACTGATTTATTTATTAGCTCTGATAGCTTTTTTGTAGATTCCATAGGATTTTATCAAGTGTCTGAAAAACACTTTTGAAAGATATTTTTTCTGGATATAGAATTCTAGACTGATAATATTTTTTCTCTCAGTACTTTAATGACGTTGCTTCCCCCTTTCTTGCTTACATCATTTCCTATGAGAAATCTGCTCTCATCCTTATCTTTTTTCGTCTGTAGGTAATGTGCCTTTTTTTCTCTGGCTGCTTTTAAGGTTTTTTCCCTTTATCAGTGATTTTGAGCAATTTGATTGATGTGTGTTAGTTTTCCTCATGTTCCTTGCACTTAGGGTTCATTGAGCTCCTTGGATTTGTAGGTTTATAGTATCATCAGTTTTGGAAATTTTTCAGCCAGTATTTTCTCAAATATTTTTTTCTGTTTTCTTTTGTCCCCTCTCCTTTTGAGACTCCAGTTACTCATGTACCAGACCACTTTAGGTTGTCCCACAGTTCACTGATGCTATTTTCTTTCTTTTTTGAGTCATTTTCTCTGTATTTCATTTTGGATAGTTAATATTGCTATATCTTTTCAAATTCACTAATCTTTTTTTCCTGCAATGTCTAACTTGCCATTAATCCCACCCAGTGTATTTTTTTCTTCAGATATCTTAGTTTTCATCCAGAAGTTTAAATTTTTAATATCTTCTAATCTCTGCTTAATATGTTTGTCTTTCCTCTACTTTTTTAATATATGGAATATAGTTATCATAACCTTTCATTTTCTTGCTGCTAATTCTAATATCTGTTGTGAGTTCTGCATTACTTTTGATGGATTTTTCCTCTTCATTTTCGGTTGTATTTTTATACTTCTTTGTATGACTGGTAGTTCTTAACTGGGTGCCAGACATTGTGATTTTTTTACCTTTTGGGGTACTGGATATTTTTGTATACGTATAAATATTCTTGAGCTTTGTTCTGGAATATAGTTACTTGGAAACAGTTTGATCCTTTTGAGTCTTGCTTTTATGGTTTGTTAGGCAGGACCAGAACGATGTTTAGTTTAGAAGCTAATTATGCCCCACTAATGAGGCAAGACTTCAGAGTACTCTACCCAATGCTCCATGAATTATGAGGTTTTCCACTCTGGCTGGTGGGAACAGGCAATGTCCCAGGCCCTGTGTGAGCTTTGGTTACTGTTCCTTCAAATCCTTTTGGGTGATTCCTCAGCCTCGAGTCGTTTCCTCACATGCACACACTGATCATTACTCTACTGAATATATCTACAGGGACCTTCAGTAGACTCTGGGATTCTCCCTTTGTGTAGTTTTCTCCTTTGCAGTACTCCACCCTATGAACTCTAGCTGCCTTGGCTTCCCAAGGTCCTCAGCTCTGACTTGTCAACTCAGGGAGTCTACCGGGCTCCATCTCAGTCTCCCCTGCTTGCTCTGTAGCCTGGAAACTCTCAAGGGCAGTAAGCTGGGCAATTATAGGGCTCACCTTCTGTTGCTTCCTATCTCTCCAGGGTTATAATCTTTTGTCATCTTATGCTTAGTGTTGAAAACCATTATTTCATGTATTTTGTCCAGTGTTTTAGTTGTTTCAAGTGGGAAGATAAATCTGGTCCCTATTGGCCAGAAACAGAAATTGACTGTTTTAAAATTGTGACTTTTGTGCACAGAAAAGCACACAATTATCTTGAAAAATACCTCTGAGGAACCAGAAATGAATCTGAATTATATATGCCAGCTCTACTTTCACATTGAGTTTTTGGAGCAGATTTCTAAATTTTTGCACAAAAGCCAAGGAGCAATTGATATAATTTAATTACTTTGGTCTCAGACTTCACTTAGAGATGAAGTGAAAAATATTTTCCCTCTATGACATGTTTCTGGCTCAAATATGTTATTTTTGAAATTTCCAAAATAATGTTTGACAAGACAAAAAAAATCCCTTTGGAAAACATAATCTTATTTAAGTGATTATATATAAACTCTTTCCTCCCCCCAAAATTATTCTGCATGTAAAGTTCATTTATTATTTTAAACCTTGAATGCTTCCATTCCATTGTTTATAGCAGCAAAAGATAGGAAAAAACCTAAATGTCCTTCTATGGGAGATAAGTTAAATGAAGTATGGCCTATCCAAACAGTGTATGTTTATTTTGAATAGACAGCTCTAACATGTGCTGATACTTGTAAAAAGAGCAGTGATGTATAGATACACACAAGCTTGGTCATGCCTGGTCTATCTCTAGAAGAATGTATAAGAAACTGGTAACAGTGGTTGCCTCTGGGGATAATAATTAAAGACTGGGATAGGAGGAAGAGATGTATTTTTCACTATATACTTTTATGCTGTTTACTTTTTAAAAAAACAACATGTACATGTACTGTTTCAGATCCATTTTTTAAACAGAAAAAGAAAAACTGTTCTTTATTTGACTTCTCTAATAGGAGTGATCGACACAGGAATTGCCCAATTTGCCGCCTACAGATGACTGGAGCAAATGAATCTTGGGTGGTGTCAGATGCACCCACTGAAGATGATATGGCTAACTATATTCTTAACATGGCTGATGAGGCAGGCCAGCCCCATAGGCCATGACCTTGGGGTGAAGTGTTCTGTTGCTAATGTGGCTTACAAACACTTTGGTCATGGCGGAAGAATGTGGGGATGTTGTAGGACAGACACAGAGAAATCAATTTTCCCCACCCTCTTATTTTCGCTATTCTGACAATTTGTCCATTTCTTTTGATAAACTTTCCATGTCTTCCATTTATGGTAAACTAAAATTTGCTACTGTTTTAGATAATATTTTCCTATTGTTTATCTGTTCTAATATATATTAGGACTAATTGCTCTTGAATCCTTTGCTGAGGTAACAGCAACATTTCCAGGGGCTTCTGAAATACTATTATTTTTCAGGGCAAGAGTATTCTGGAATCTATTTAGTTAGGTTTAAAATAAACCTTGAATGTTAAAAAGCTGTAGCCATCTGAGAGAAAATCTTAAATGACTGAAAATGTAGAATACATCAAAGTGCATGTTACTACTTAAATTAGTCTTACTGCTGGAATCTAAGGAGTATGTATGCCCCCTTGTGGTTAACTATTGCTCCTTTTATAGTTTTTACTTGAAATAATCCACAATTATTTCATAACTTTAAGTGTTTTGGAACTACATGTTTTTCACTTAAAAGTCTTCTCCCCCCCCACCCCCGCATGCTGTATAATTTAGATGAGGACTATAAATTTGGGCGGGACTTTGCCTTGTAATGGATTTCTGCTGGAGAATCTTCTTGGCTATTCTGGAAATGCTTTCCCACAGCTGGGAAACTGTTCTAAATAGCTTTTGATAATACGTATGCATCTTGCCGTTTCAGATGGAAATATTTCTTCATCACAGACTCTAAATTTTATGTTCAAATTATGATAAATCATTCAATATTGGTTTATGGTGCTTTTATTTTCTTAATTTGAAGGCATCTTTCTGAGGTCCCAAAGTCTTCAAATTTCTTAGATTAAGAGAGAAGAAAATAGGGCGTAGCCTTTTAACCAAATGTACCTAAAACACCTCTGAAAGTTAGGAGATTAATTTGACTTTCTTACTGTTTCACTGCATTTTATTTGAAATACCCTGAAAGAGTATAATGTTCAGTGGCATTTGAACCATTTTTAAAAAATTTTGCTTATAAAGTAAAATTTTTTATTTTATGCAAACACTAACATTTCAGCATATAATAAACTAGGGCCTGATGTCTTTAAAAAGTATTTTAACATTCCATGTAACTTTTCTGATTTATTATTGGTAAATTGCAAATGTTACTATTTTCTGAAGTACCAAAGTATACAATTTAAGTTGCTGCTTATTGACAGCAGAGTTTTTGGATACTAGGGACTTTAATAGGCATGCAAATTAAGTAATTCATTTTTAGGAAAAATGTCTGACAAAAGGTAGCTTGATTTTACCCCAAAAATACTGATAACTAATTGGTTGACATTCATGATGGGGGCAGCTCAGTACCAAATAGCTAAACACTTGCTATGGATGCTTATGCAAGTAGAGTACTGGGGGCTGTAGCCTATCAACCTGGCAGTGCACCTGATGGCTGTGTGACCTAGAGAAAGCCCCTTCCTCTGGTTTGTAGGTTCTTACTTTAGAAACAGACTTTATCTGTGGTTTTCACACTTTATTTCAGCAATAGAACTTTTTTTTTCAAGTAAAAATCTTACTCAGAACCCTTACACACACGTGCTACACATGCATGCACACACACGCCCTACCCCACTAAATGTCATTTTATCATTATAAATTTCCTTATATAAACTTTATATACCATAATAACTAAATATTTATGAAGTCAACCAATGAAAACATGTATTAATGCACTGGTGATTACCAGTATATTGGAATTTGATGAGTAATACAGTTGTATGGTGGGACTTGTTTTTAAAATTTTTTTTCAAAAGAATTAAATTCAAGTCAAATTCCAGAACTCTGAATCCCCTCCATGGATTCTTAGTACTCCATGGAACCTATTTTGAAAACCTCGAGACAGAGAATCCTCTGAGGTGTTTTCCAGCTCTAAGATTTTAAATTGTCTTTATGGATTAGATCTTCTGAGTCTCATTCAGATTGCCCAATTTAAGAATGTTTCTGAAAATGAACAAAGTGGCTTTACTGATTTTTGGATCTTTCCAGGTATAGCCAATGTTTTTATCCCCCAGAATCCTTCACCTTTCAAGGAATTATTTAACAGTGAGCCCAGTGACTTGATATTGCCCAAACCTTTTATTTTCCAATACGAGCTCCAAGACACTAACTGATCTACTGTGAAATTAAATGTTTTTACTAGCCTTATCAAATAAATGAGCACAGTTTTTTGCTCACTCCATTAAACTGGGTGATAATTCTTTAGATGTGAATGTTAGGTAGGTTCTACTGTAATAGCTAATCGTAGAAGTTATAAATTTGTTTAATGGATGAAATGTATACTTTTTGTATTCTGTACAGCTTGTCTTTTTTAAATATGAAGTACTTAAATGCACTTACTATGATAGGAAATATGTGTGCCTTCTAGGATTTATGAAGTGGTTTCATGAACTCTTAAGAAATTTGTTTTATAAGTTATAAAGTTTCCCTATTTTAACCCAATAACAAAGGGTTTACTCATAATACTGTAGAACTTTAGTTTGAGAAAGTGGATTTGACTATGTACTGAATTTAGAAGTTGAAAATAATAGTATCTGTTTTATTCTTAGGGCAAACTGACATATTGTGCAATAAATAATCTTTAGCAAGTAAATTTTAGCTAATTGAAGAGATTTTTTTTTTCTTATCATGTAGTTTCACATTCTTATATACTGTGTTTATATTCCTTAGAGGACTATTTTGTATTGTGCTCTGGGGGATTGTAATGTTTTTGTGCTATGTTTTAAAACTCATTTCAAATTAGACTCAATTTCCTTATACCTAATATATGTATGGGTAATAAGGCTGCTTGAAAATATATTTTGGTTCAGTGATTTTTATCACTGGAAAGTTGGATTCATTAAAAGGTAGTCCAAAGAATTTTTGCACTTTTCACTGGTTTTTTTCTTCATTAAGTCCAGCTTGCTTTGTCTGTCTAGGAATAAGAAAACTACTTGGAGATTAGGGAAATCAGCTATTCACCCACATTTAAAATGGGCAACACAATGACAATATAATATAAACAGTTAGCAACAGACTTTCATTTGTTTTCATGGTCTTTTGTTACCCTACTGAATAGTAAAAATAATTGATAAAATACCCTATGGTGGTTTTGATGTTTACCTTATAAGATCATTTCTAAGATAAAAGAATGTAATTAGAGAAGCAGGCTAGAATCTTAGTGCTGAGAAGTGGAAAGCCATTTATAAGAAGGAGTAGCAGTTAATAATTAATGTATATTGTCATGGAGAAGTACACATTTTGGTATCAAGGACATAAAAGCCCCCTCAGAGATATATTTTGATAATCTTGCAGCTGTTTATAGTCTAACTCTGGCATCCTCTATCTTTCTAATAAGATACTCCTTTAGAGGTTGAAGGTATAAAAATTTTCAAGGAACTATGTGTTCCTTTTATTGCGGTTATACTTTTTTTTTGAGATTTTTTTTTAATTCTTTTTAATTTTTTTTATTGGAGCAAAATTGCTTTACAATGTTGTGTTAGTTTCTGCTCTACAGTGAAGTGAATCAGCAATATTTAAACCTATATCCTCTCCCTCTTGGACCTCCCTCCCCACTTTGCCCTCGCCCCGCCCCCCCCCCCGTTCCCCCACCCCCTGCTCCCTCCCCTGGGTCTAGGTCATCACAGAGCACCAAGCTGAGCTCCCTGTGCTATACAGCAGGTTCCCACTATCTATTTTACACACAGTGGTGTACTTATATCAAACCTAATCTCCCTATTCGTCCCACCCTCCCTGTCCCCACTGTGTCCACAGGTCTGTTCTCTACATCTATATCTCTATTCCTGTCCTACAAATAAGTTCATCTGTACCATTTTTCTAGATTCCACATATATGCGTTAATATACGATATTTTTCTCTTTTTAGCTTACTTCACTCTGTATGACAGACTCTAGGTCCATCCACATCTCTACAAATGACCCAGTTTCATTTCTTTTTATGACTAATATTCCATTGTATATATGTACCACATCTTCTTTATCCATTCATCTATTGTTGGACATTTAGGTTGTTTCCATGTCCTGGCTATTGTAAAGAGTGCTGCAATGAACATTGGGATACATGTGTCCTTTTGAATTATGGTTTTCTCAGGGTATATGCCCAGGAGTGGGATTGCTGGGTCATATGGTAGCTCTATTTTTAGTTTTTTAAGGAACCTCCATACTGTTCTCCATAGTGGCTGTATCAATTTACATTCCCACCAACAGTGCAAATGGGTTCCCTTTTCTCTACACCCTCTCCAGCATTTATTGTTTGTAGATTTTTTGATGATGGCCATTCTGACTGGTGTGAGGTGATACCTCCTTGTAGTTTTGATTTGCATTTCTCCAATAATTAGTGACGTTGAGCATCTTTTCATGTGCCTCTTGGCCATCTGTATGTCTTCTTTGGTGAAATGTCTGTTTAGGTCTTCTGCCCATTTTTTAATTGGGTTGTTTGTTTTTTGATATTGAGCTCCATGAGCTGTTTGTATATTTTGGAGATTAATCCTTTGTCCATTGCTTCATTGGCAAATATTTTCTCCCATTCTGAGGGTTGTCTTTTTGTCTTGTTTATGGTTTCCTTTGCTGTGCAAAAGCTTTTAAGTTTCACTAGGTCCCATTTGTTTATTTTTGTATTTATTTTCATTACTACTCTAGGAGGTGGGTCAAAAAAGATCTTGCTGTGGTTTATGTCAAAGAGTGATTTTCCTGTTTTCCTCTAAGAGTTTTATAGTGTCCAGTCTTACATTTAGGTCTTTAATCCATTTTGAGTTTATTTTTGGCTATGGTGTTAGGGAGTGTTCTAATTTCATTCTTTTACATGTAGCTGTCCAGTTTTCCCAGCACCACTTATTGAAGAGGCTGTCTTTTCTCCATTGTATGTTCTTGCCTCCTTTGTCATAGATTAGGTGACCATTATGTGCATGGGTTTATCTCTTGGCTTTCTATCCTGAACCATTGATCTATATTTCTGTTTTTATATTTCACACTGCCTTCATTACTGTAGCTTTGTAGTATAGTTTGAAGTCAGGTACCTGATTCATCCAGCTCTGTTTTTCTTTCGGAAGGGTGCTTTGGCTATTCGGGGTCTTTTGTGTTTCCACACAAATTGTAAAATTTTTTGTTCTAATTCTGTGAATAATGCCATTGGTAGTTTGATAGGAATTGCATCAAATCTGTAGATTGCTTTGGTAGTATAGTCATTTTCACAATATTGATTCTTCCAATCCAAGAACATGGTATATTTCTCCATCTATTTATGTCATCTTTGATTTCTTTCATCAGTGTTTTATAGTTTTCTGAGTACAAGTCTTTCGCCTCCTTAGGCAGCTTTATTCCTAGGTATTTTATTCTTTTTGTTGCAGTGGTAAACGGGATTGTTTCCTTGATTTCTCTTTCTGATTTTTCGTTGTTACTGTATAGGAATGCCAGAGATTTCTGTGCATTAATTTTGTATCCTGCAACCTTACCAAATTCAGTGATTAGTTCAAGTAGTTTTCTGGTGGCATCTTTAGCATTTTCTATGTATAGTATCATGTCATCTGCAAACAGTGACAGTTTTACTTCTTCTTTTCCAATTTGTATTCCTTTTATTTCCTTTTCTTCTCTGATTGCCATGGCTAGGACTTCCAAAACTATGTTGAATAAGAGTGGCAAGAGTGGACATCCTTGTCTTATTCCTGATCTTAGTGGACATGCTTTGTTTTTCACCATTGAGTATGATGCTTGCTGTGGGTTTGTCATATATGGCCTTTATTATGTTGAGGTAGGTTCCCTCTATGCCCATTTTCTGGAGAGTTTTCATCATAAATGTGTGTTGAATTTTGTCAAAAGCTCTTTCTGCACCTATTGAGATGATCATATGGTTTTTATTACTTAATTTGTTAATGTGGTGTATCACATTGATTGATTTGCATATATTGAAGAATCCTTGCATCCCTGGAATGAATCCCAGTTGATCAGGGTGTATGATCCTTTTAATGTGTTGTTGGATTCTGTTTGCTAGTATTTTGTTGAAGATTTTTGCACCTATGTTCATCAGTGATATTGGTCTGTAATTTTCTTTTTTTGTTGTATCTTTTTCTGGTTTTGGTATCAGGGTGATGGTGGCTTCATAGAACGAATTTGGGAATGTTCCTCCCTCTGCAATTTTTTGGAAGAGTTTGAGAAGGGTTGGTATTAGCTCTTCTCTAAATGTTTGGTAGAATTCGCCTGTGAAGCCATCTGATCCTAGACTTTTGTTTGTTGGAAGATTTTTAATTACAGTTTCAATTTCATTACTTGTGATAGGTCTGTTTATATTTTCTAATTCTTCCTGGTTCAGTCTTGGAAAATTGTACCTTTCCATGAATTTGTCCATTTCTTTGAGGTTGTCCATTTTATTGGCACATAGTTGTTTGTAGTAGTCTCTTATAATCCTTTGTATTTCTGTGGTGTCAGTTGTGGTTTCTCCTTTTTCATTTCTGATTTTACTGATTTGCATCCTCTCTTTTTCTTGATGAGTCTGGCTAAAGGTTTATCAGTTTTGTTTATCTTCTCAAAGAAACAACTTTTAGTTTTATTGGTCTTTGCTATTGTTTTATTTCTATTTCATTTATTTCTGCTCTGATCTTTATGATTTCTTTCCTTCTACTGACTTTGGGTTTTCTTTGTTCTTCTTTCTCTAGTTGTTTTAAGTGTAGGGTTAGATTGTTTGAGATTTTTCTTGTTTCTTGAGGTGAGATTGAATTGCTATAAACTTCCCTCTTAGAACTGCTTTTGCTGCATCCCATAGGTTTTGGGTCCTAGTGTTTTCATTGTCATCTGTTTCTATGTAGTTTTTAATTTCTTCTTTGATTTCTTCAGTGATCTCTTCGTTATTTAGTAGTGCACTGTTTAGCATCCATGTATTTGTGTTTTTTACAGTTTTTTTCCTGTAATTGATTTCCAATCTCATTGCACTGTGGTCAGAAAAGATGCTGGATACGATTTCAATTTTCTTAAATTTTCCGAGGCTTGATTTGTGGCCCAAGATGTGGTCTACCCTGGAGAATGTTCCATGTGCACTTGAGTAGAAAGTGTATTCTGCCACTTGCAGGTGGAATATCCTATGAATATCAATTAAATCTATCTGGTCTATTGTGTCATTTAAAGCTTGTGTTTCCTTATTTATTTTCTGTTTGGACAATCTGTCCATTGGTATAAGTGGGGTGTTAAAGTCCCCTACTGTTATTGTGTTACTGTCGATTTCCCCTTTTATGGTTGTTTTAGCATTTGCCTTATGTATTGAGGTACTCCTGTGTTGGGTGCATAAATATTTATAATTGTTATATTTTTTTCTTGGATTGATCCCTTGATCATTATGTAGTGTCCTTATCTCTTGCAACAGTCTTTATTTTAAAGTCTATTTTACCTGATACAAGTATTGCTACTCCAGCTTTCTTTTGATTTCCACTTGCATGGAATATCTTTTTCCATCCCTTCACTTTCAGTCTGTATGTATCCCTAGGTCTGAAGTGGGTCTCTTGTAGACAGCAAGTCTTGTGGGTCTTGTTTTTGTATCCATTCAGCCAGTCTGTGTCTTTTGGTTGGGGCATTTAATCCATTTGCATTCAAGGTTATTATCGAGATGTATATTCCTATTACCATTTTAATTGTTTTGGGTTTGTTTTTGTGGGTTTTTTTCTTCTCTTGTGTTTCCCGCCAGGAGAAGTTCCTTTAGCATTTGTTGTAAAGCTGGTTTGGTGGTGCTGAATTCTCTTAGCTTTTGCTTGTCTGAAAAAGCTTTTGATTTCTCCATCGAATCTGAATGAGATCCTTGCTGGGTAGATTAATCTTGGTTGTAGGTGTTTCTCTTTCATCACTTTAAGTATATCCTTCCACTCCCTTTTGGCCTGCAGTGTTTCTGCTGAAAAAACAGCTGATAACCTTATGGGGATTCCTTTGTATGTTATTTTTTGTTTTTCCCTTGCTGCTCTTAATATTTTTTCATGAATTTAATTTTTTTTCAAATTTTTTATTTCATGAATTTAATTTTTGAAAGTTTGATTAATATGTGTCTTGGTGTGTTTCTCCTAGGGTTTATCCTGTATGGGACTCTCTGCACTTCCTGGACTTGGATGACTATTTCCTTTCCCATGTTAGGGAAGTTTTCCACTATAATCTCTTCAAATATTTTCTCAGACCCTTCTTTTTCTCTTCTTCTGGGACCCCTATACTTCAAATGTTTGTGCATTTAGTGTTGTCCGAGAGGTCTCTGAGATTGCCTTCAATTCTTTTCATTCTTTTTTCTTTATTCTGCTCCTTGGCAGTTATTTCCACCATTCTGTCTTCCAGCTCACTTATTCGTTCTTCTCCCTCAGTTATTCTGTTATTGATTCCTTCTAGTCTATTTTTCATTTCAGTTATTTTGTTGTTCATCTCTGTTCATTTGTTCTTTGGTTCTTATAGATCTTTGTTAAACATTTCTTATATTTTCTCAATCCATGCCTCCATTTTGTTTCTGAGATTCTGGATCATCTTTACTATCATATCTCTGAATTCTTTTTCAGGTAGATTGCCTATTTCCTCTTCATTTATTTGGTCTTGTAGGTTTTCACCTTGCTCCTTCATCTGTAATATATTTTTTTGTTGTCTCATTTTCTTTCTTTTTTTTTTTTTGGATGGCTGGGATTGTGTTCCTGTTTTACTGGTTGTTTCGCCTGTGGCTTCCAGCACTGGAGTTTGTAGGCTGTTGGGTAGAGCTGGGTCTTGGTGCCGAAATGAGGACCTCACTCCGATGAATATTCCCTGGGGTCTGGGAATATTCTGTCAGTCCAGTGGTTTGGACTCGGAGCTCCCACCACAGGAGCTCTGGCCCAGCCCCTGGCTCATGAACCAAGACACTAGCTGCATGGGGCAGCAAAAAAAAGAAGGAGCAGAACGATAACAAAGTGTAAAAAGTAAAATTAGATTAGAAAACTGACAGACATGTTAGAAAGAATAAAAAATAAAAATATAGATGAAACAACACCCGGATGGTAAAACAAAACCACGATAGTAAAAAACAGAGGAGAAAAAAAAAAGCTTGAAAAGGCCTTGGCTGTGGGGGGCGGGGCTTAGGCAGGGGTGGTGTTTAGGTGGTAGGCAGGGCCTATGCTTAGGACCCACAGGGCAGGAAGAGGCCCTGGGGGTGGGGGAATGGAGGGGGGCTTAGGCTCAATGCAGCAGGAGGGGCCCCAGCCCTGGAGGGTGGAGGAACAGGTCCAGGACCCCAGCAGGCTCACTGGGCCTGAGTGGGTGGGGTAAACACTAGGCACATCCTCCCAGTCCTCCGATCCCACAGGGCCCCTCCCCATTGGCCTCTCTCCTCCTCCCCGCTCCTTCCCTCCTATGCCCCAGGACCCACAAGGCTGGAGGGGGCCCTGGTGAATGGAGGACCAGGCCTGGGAGCCCAGCACGCTTCTCAGGCCCCAAGTGGGTCAGGGGGAAATGCCCACCATGCCTCCCCTGATCCTCCCATCCCAGAGGGCCCCTCCCGCCCACGTCTCCTCATCTCCCTGCCTCCCTCCTATGCCCCTAGGACCGATGCAGCCCGGAAGAGGCCTTGGAGGGCGGGGGACCCGGCCTAGGAGCCCAGCAGGCTTCCTGGGTCCCAGTTGGTCAAGGGAGACACTAGGCATGCTCCCCCTTGATCCTCCAAGCCCCGAGGGTCCCTCCAGGCGTGGAAACCCCTCCCCTCTCCCAACTACCCCTCAGGTGCATTGGTCCTGTCCAGCCTCCGCTTCTCCTTCCCCCTCACTGCCCCCTCGTCCTACCCGGTCGCTCGGGGGTTCTTCCTGTCTCCTTAGGCATCGAGGTCCCCTACCAGTGTCCAGCGGGCACCCTAGTTGTGGGGAGACATGAGCTCCGCGTCCTTCCCTGCCACCATCTTGACTCCACCCCCTCTATACTTGTTCTTTATAACAGTCGTAGTTCAGGTAGAGAATACCTAGGTATATTACCAACATATCACCTTCAGTTGTATCTGCAAACCCAGAGAAAGGTCAATATTGTTTCACCAACACAGCACCCAAACAAGTAAAGAGAAAGCCACAGGGATGTGCTTTCAACTCAGCTTTATCCAAGGTAAGAGAAAGTAAAGGCCCAGGACAGGCCTTGGTAAATACCAGCCCAGGAGCTTGATTGGTTTTTATGAGGCAAAGAACAATAATATTGATCATTTCAACAATGCAGTTTGAAGTAACATATAATGTGAACTTGACCCTTTTAGAGTAAGCAAGGGATAACATGCCTCAAAAACCATTCTTTTAGAAATGTGGGCTAGTATACAATTGGTTTTGAGTCCAACTGTGATCACAAAAGAAAGTAGAGATCCACCCAAAAAGGCCAATTAGGTACAATGATGTAATAACAGTGCACAGTGCTATAGAAAAAGGTATCTGAAAAGTTTGCAGGACAGGTAAAATCCAACAGGTGTTGGCTGAACAGACTGAAGTTATATCCAAGGAAAAGGAAATGACCATGTGAGACTTTGGCATGAACTGTTACAGCAGAAGTTAGAGAAAAAAAGCAAAGTTTTACCTTCTGGGTTTTGCTTTGTAAAGCTTACTTTGCAAGCTTCAGTTCAAAATTTCTGAGTTTTCCTAGTGAATGTCATCCATATCTGAACCTTAGTAAAAAGATAAATTAGTAGTTATTATTGATAGCTTTTCATGATGCCCATCTTTCTTAAAAACTTAAAGATATGCCTTAAATAGTTTAAAACTATTGAGCCACAGTCCTAACAGACTTTATTTAATAATAAAAACAAATACTTGATACAGATAAAATGACAATGAAAAACTGTACAATACTTGCTATGTTAGGGCAAAAGTATACAAATGACTTTTCAAAAAATAGTGAATGCCTAACACAAATACTCGGTTTTCATTCAATTTCATGATTAGCTGTAAGATAGCACATGTCTGCCTAGTAAAAAGACTACATTTATTGTTCTGTACTAAGTTGACCAGTGGAGGTGATAAGCATTATAAAGTAACAGGACAAGACAATCTAAAGTCAGGTAAGCATTTTCACAGGCAAAAATAGGGTTCTTCTAACTGTAATAATTCAGAAGGGCTTCCTGTAGTCTGCATTTGCCCACAGAGATAGACAGGAAAGTCCTTGAGCAGCTTGGTGAGTACCAGAAGCACACATCCTAAAAAGTTGCCAAAAGAGGAAATTCATTCATTTATTTAATATACATTTATTGAGCACCTACTATGTACCAGGCACTAGTAACACAGATGAAGAATACATTGGTAAAGCTTAAATTCAGACTAGTCTTTAAAAATGCTTTCTACCTGGCCCCAGGGACCACTTACATCTTCTGAAGAAGTCTGCATATTAGGTAAAGGTGAGATTTCACCGTGGGGGGAAAAAAAAATGCACCAGGTTACAGTGACAAAAAAAATCTAAATTTGTGAGGTCTGATGGAATAGTGGGGAAAGGACTGGATTAGGATTAGGGAAACCTAGTTCTAGTCCTATTACTTATTAGAGCTGTGTGACCTTAAGCAAACTTTACTTCTGTGGCCCTAACTCTTCATAAGTAAAATGATAATTGGGCTACAATCATAGAATATTAAAGCCAAAAGGAACAGAGGTCATCTAGTCCTGTGCTTTTCAAAGTCCTTAGTTCAAATGTAAATACACAGAAGTCCCAATGTAAAACTGATGAAAGCAGAGTCACCTTGAAGAAGTAAAAGCAGCACCCCAGAACCTCACTCCCCCCTGCCCACCCCTGCCTTGAAGTGGTCCAGGAGGAGAACTCACAGAACACCACTTGAAAACCACTCATCTAGTGCAAACTCTCACCTTTCAGATGAGGAAACCAAGACCCAAAATAGGAGTGATGGTTGTGATGTGAATATTTGGTTTCCTAAATAGAAAGGGAGGAAGGCTAAATAAAAGTTTTTAAAACTCATTAAAAAAAAAAAAAAACAACGCAACAAAGGAAGTTTTCTAATTCTCTCAAAGTAGCTCCTTTATGAAAGGGAGCTTTGAAATAGATTTTAAGGCAGCCAGCCCATCAGAGACTGAAATAAACAAATACCAACTAGTCTGCAGGGCCTACAGAGAGGACCGTGGCAGAAAACCACACAGCCCTCATATATGCACAGTGGGCATTGGACCATGTAAGATCCTGGCCCCAACAATGCAAGCATTAGCACTTTCAAGAGAAACATTTGGAAAATTAGGAATGAGTACAGACAAGTGTCCAGCTCCCAGATCCCCAAGGAGGATTCACCATCTATTACTCAAAACTATTAACAGAAGTGGGCATGTTAGACCTTAAAGTGAACAGTGCAACCAAAAATCACTAGTTTGAAAGTTCTTCACAGGTATCCTCTCCTTGGAGGATAGTTTGGTATCTTGAACACTGTTAATCACAGCAGATTTGAAATTAAACCAGAAAGTTAAAATGCATGTCCAGTACTCGACTACTTGGTCTACTTGGTCAGGGCTGTGATCTCTTCTGATTTCATGGCGTCAGACAGGAAGCTGAGCTCATTGCATAAGGTCTCATATCGGAACGCCATCCGGATCTGAGCAACATTTGTCTTTCGAATATCATTTCCTTCAGGTCCCTCTTTATAATAATTTTGTCCCAGAAATTTTTGCTTTTCCTGTGGACCAAGAGAAATACAAATGAAACAATATACCTTAGAATCACTTTCTATATCCACATGGCGGCTCTGACATTAACCACACCAAATCAGGCTAGTCCTCCAAAGCAGGTCCTCCATCAAGACATCTTTCCCCACAGAGCTCTTACAAAATTCCTCCTGGCCTCCCTCTCCTCGAGGTTGTCACCCTGACAACCACATTCATCCCCTTCATTTCCAACTGTGCTTTCCTTGATCAGAAAGGCAAGAACTACAAGAGCTGCTGGCAATGAAGAAGGCAAGGTGAAGGCGTGAAGACTCTAGCAAGGTGAAGGCGTGAAGACTCTAGCAAGGCTCTCCCGAGAGCTGACAAGAGCACACAGGTGTGTCTGGGGACAGCCAGTCCAAGGAATCAAGTCCCCACAAAATGAATCTTGAGCCTTAACTCTTGTCTGCATCAGCATCCAACAAGAGCAGCAAGATGCAGCCCTCTCCCTGTACCAGTGACACCACCCAGCGGAGGTACCCAGGGACCTAAGACACCATCTAGAGCAATGGTTCTCAACCCTGGCTCCATGTCAGAATCACCTAGGGAGCTATAAAAAAATTTTTTTAAATTACTGATGTCTGGGTCCCATCCCTAGAGTTTTCTATTCAATCTAGGTACTATTCATCTATTCAAGAAGTATTGAGTGCCCACTATGTGCCAGGGTCTATTCTAGGCCCCAGGGATATAATGCTGAATTTACATTCTAGAAGGCAAGACAGAAAAACACATGACTACATATGGCAATGTCATATAGTAATGTTATGATGGAGAATGAGGACAAGTGTGTGGCTATTGTAGAGTGGGTAATCAGGGAAGGCCTCTCTGAGGAGGTGACATTTGAGCAGAGGTCTGAAAAAGGTGACAGAGCAGCCATGAAAATTCAGGAGTCTCCACAGCATTCTCCCCTAGAATATGAGTTTTCAGTGTGACAGAGACCCTGCTTGTTCTGTTCATCCCCAGTCCCAGGGCCAAGAAAGTGCCTGGCACACAGCAGGCATCCGATGTACATGTGTGTTGAAAGGACAGGAGGGACGGGGTGGTGCCATCACACGGCGTACCTGATGCGAGAGGCCGCTCTGCAGCACGCTGTTCCTGGCGATCTCACACAGGTCACACGTGCTCAGCTTCCACACTTGAGCTGCAATTGCGTATTCTTCCATAAGTGCTTCCTAGATTCCCCCAAAGTAAATGGTTAGATGGGAGACTATCCATTTCAATGCTTCACATATTTCCCAAGCTAGAAACATCAGACTGACATTGCAGATTACATTTTTCTTTAAGGACTGGCACCTGAATAATCAAACAACATCCCCCCCACCCTTAAATTACAAACTCCGGAGATCTTTTTTGTGTGAAAGCTCAGGTTACCAAAGACAGATATATCAAAGAACACCTACAGATTTATCTGTTGACCAACACATGTTCCAAGCCCTGTGCCCATGACTGGGGATGCCAGCCTGCTCTCCTGTGCCTGTCTCCCTGTTGTGCACACTTTTAGTACCCACTCTATAGTCTTGCTTTGTATTTAACACATTTTCTTAAAATCGTCCAAAATAAAAGTTAATCTGAGTAAAGAACAGAGATGGAACATTAAATAGGAATGAGAAGTGATCAAGGATCAGTAGTGAGTGTTAGCCCAGAAGCATTTGGGTTTGAGCTGTGCTTACGCTTTGTCCTCTGGGATGTGAAATGTCTGACATTTATCACAAGCCCTTCCATCATCTCTTTGCCACATCATTGCCTCTGTATTGTAGAGCAGTGGTTCTGAAAACATGGTCCCAGCATTACTGAGGGTCCCCAAGGCCTCTGGAAGGTCCTCCCTTTTCCAACTATGCATTTTGTGAGGCAAGATTTTCTTCATACACTTTGATAAAAGTAATTTATCACAGCAGATTGACTGCAGAAGCAGAGATGAGAATCCAGCTGTCCTCTATTAAACTAGACATTAAAGAGATTTTCAAAATGCCATTCTCGCCATTCTCAGTATTTTGTTATTGTAGTTTGCAGAAATATGGTTATTTCTCATAAAAGTTGCTAATTTTGTTAACATTTAATGATTGATTAGTGTTATTTTACATGAGTTAGTATTTTTCAATTTCACACAGTTAAGTATCACTAGATACAAGGCATGTCAACCACAGCTCTCTGAGGGCCTCAGTTCTTCAGAATATAAAGGGGTCCTGAGACCAGAAGCTTGGAGCTTGGAGCCTGTCCTAGAAGACCCAGGCACCTCTATTTTTACTAATCCGTGGCTGGTCTTATCAGTACCACCCAAACGTGCTGGTACACCAGTGACTGGTCCCCATGCATGGCATCGCCTTTCCCTTCCTCTTCAGTTTCCCAGAGATCCACAGTGTGCTAGTAATAATAGTGGTAACAAAAACGGTAGCTAACATCTTTAATACATGCTGTACGCAGACACTATATTAGACACTGATTCATTATCTTAATGAATCCTTACAATAAGGTAGAGGTGGACATAGGGACAATTTTATCCCTATTTTACACATGAAGAGGGATAAAATACAGAGAGGTCAAGTAAGTAGCTCTACCAACATCACAGAACTAGTGAATATCAAAGACGGAAAATGAAAGGCAAAGAAAAATCCTCAAAGATTCAAGAAGCCCAAGGGCTCCTGGAAGGAGCACTTCCCTCACCAGAAAGTCACCTCTTGTCTTCAGTGGGCCACCAATGCCACCCCGAAGGCAGAGCTGAGCCGTGTGCTCAGGTGCCGGCAGTGGGAGGACCTACAGTCCTCATCTTCCCCTAAAGTCCTCACCTTCGTGTAGTGGAACTGCATGGGGTCATCGGTGGAGAGAGAAATATGCAGTCCCTTATGCAGGAATTCCCTCAGAGGGTTTTTAGAATATTCGAGGAACAGACTGTTGTTGCTAAGAGGAGACATGGCAATGGGGATCTGAGCAAGGTAGTAGAGATACTGCAACACCGGACTCTGCAAAAGAACCACCAAACTCAGGAAACGAGCCAGCGAGGGGAGGGAGGGATGGGGGAAGCATTCACCAGGGGAAACCAGGGGTCCGGGCAGTGTCTGTGGGAGCCCCCAGTCACCCCGAGCTCCACAAGGCCAGGACCCCCAGGCCCACCCTCCACGTTTACCTCACTACTGCATCGGGGCCCATCCCTCCCTGGGACTGCTCTCCTGCCCACTAAGCGCTCCCTCTTGGCTCCAGACTGGAGGCACAGCTCACTGCAGGAAGGGCACCTGCAAGGCCCCGGGCTGACCCCAAGCTACGTCCTCAGCTGCCCTCCCCCAGGAGCTGACCCCAATAGGTCAGTCCTGGAGATGCCCCACTTTTGTTGCTTTGCGCTCTGACCACAAACATTCAGGTTGAGACTGTAAACACTGCAGCTCCTCGGAGGTGGGAAGGGGCGGACCTGACCAGGCTAGAGTGGTTCTCTGATGTAGCACCCGCCCCACACAGAAACGTGAAACACGGTTCGACCTCCCCAGGACCAGGGAAGGAGAGGAGTTTGAACAAATATCCTTCCTATGGAAGTGAGTCAAAATACGGAGAAGACAATGCATAGAGTTCATGGTAGCATGATTTACACGAGCAAAAAGTTGGGTGGATTCTGTGCAACAGCTGGAGCCTGGCTGAATCAGTCACAGCCCAACCGAGTGGCGGCTGTCCTTTCAGCAGCCTTTAGAATGAGCAGCGCAGAAAAACGCTTGTGATGAAAAGTTAAGGGACTCTGTGTTCTTTATGATAATAAGCATATTAGAAATATGTTCTGGGAAAAGATGGGAATTGGAAATACTAAAAAGCTAATAATGCTGTTTCTATTAAAGTGATAGCAATAAGGATATTTTTCCATTTCTCCATTTTTTTGAAAATCTAAATTATGATGTATTTGGCTATATTTTTTCATAATTAAATATGAAAACAAGAGACTACAGACGGCACAGCCCAGAAAAAGGCCCGGCCTTCCTGCATCGCTGGCCAGAGCCTCCCAGGGCGCAGGCAGGAGCCCAGGTGGTCCCACTCCTCCCCAGGGCAGCCCCGGGCGGACTGTCACTGCAGGGCAGCCATCTGTCAGGGGCCCGGTTACCTTCTTGAGGAGCAGCCCATGGGAAATGTTGTCGGCAGTCAGGAAAGCAGATACCAGGTGAGTGATGGAGCCAGCCTCCCCGCAGTGAGGCCGGAACAGGAACGTGCTCAGGCCCCGTTCCCTGCAGACATGAGGCTTGTGGTGAGAAAGAACCCCTGGTCCACCTGCCCCGGGCCCCATGGGCCTGCACTGCTAGCTCAGGGCCCACTCCAGGGGAGACAGTCCCCCATGGCAGGGTCCGCACAGCTGAGGCAGGGCACCCTGGAAACCTCTCCCCAGGTGCTGAGGCCCAGGCCCAGAGCTCCTCAGAACCAAGAGACATCATCTCCGGGAACAGAGAGGGCCTAGCCCTCCATCCTCTCCTCCCCTTCCCCAGGGCCTGGTAGCCCAGATTCATAGACCTTCAGAGCAGGAAAGCCCATGAGAAACTGGAGTCCAGCCTCTTTGTTATAAAAAGGGGGTAAACCCAGACGGCGTCAGATGTCAGAAGCCACTGAGCAGGGCAACAGCAGAGCTAGAACTAGAGCCCCTGCCTCGGAGAGCTCAGCCCAGGACCCCAACCCTGGCTGTCTCCTTTCAATCATGGTCCCACTCAAAACTTCCACACCCACAAACTAGCGCTGGCTGAGGCTGAGCTCTGAGGCCCCGTGGCCCAGCAGGGGTGGGAGGACGCTAGACGTGTGGGCAGGGACCGGCTCAGTGTCCTGCCTCGTGGGCCTCACCTCCGTGTGTGCGCTGTGGGGAGCCTGGGCGTGAGACCACCGGATGGAAGCTCCGTGAGCGCGTGGATGCAATCTGTTTTGTTCCCTATTATGTGTCCCGTGCCCAGGACGGTGCCTTCACATGGCAGGTACTGTGATTCGCTGAATGGATAGACGCACGTGTGAACACCATTGGTGTGGAGGTTAGTGAACGTGTGTCAGCAGGTCCTGTGTCTCTATCATATCAGGGACAGACATGCACACGTGTAGGTGTTGGTGAGTGTGTGTATGGACGTGTGTCCAGGCATGGGGTCTGGCTGCCTTGTATGTGTGATCGTGTCTGTTGCAGCAGGCATGCCGGCATGTGTGTGTAGCCCTGTGGGTACGTGCCCTGTGAGGCGAGCTCAGGAGCACCCCCTGGTTTGAGGTGTGCACAGGGGCCAGTTCACCCACCTGCGGAGGTTGTTGAGCACCATGATGTTGGCATACATGTAGTACAGGTAGTAGCTGTAGGGCGGGTTCTGCTCGCTGGTCCAGACGTCCGGGCTGGGGCTCTTGTCTGAGAACATGTGATCGCTGTGCTTGGACTCATCATCCACGCTGTCAAACCCCGTCACCTGGGCAGGAGGAGGGGTCCTGCATCAAGCCAGGCCAGACGAGCTGCCAAAGGCCTTGGTATATGTGCAGCTGAAGTGAGCCTGCTAAAGGCGTTGGAGCCCAGGCCTCTCAGGTGTGAAACCTCAGCTGGGGACTCCATGGCCTGCCTGAGCCACATTCTTCCCAGGGATAGGGAGTGGGCGCAGTGCCCCAGTCTGTCCCTCCGGGGCTTCCAGAGGTACCCCGGAAGTCAGTCTGGAGAGCGCCAAGCCCCTGTGTGGTGGCAACAGTGAAGGGAAACTCAGGCCAGGCCAGGTGAACGGTGAGGCAGCTATACTCACCTCCCATCCTTCGGCTGTGCCATCGGCATCAGTGACAACAGCTGTGAGGGGGAAGGGACCAGGCATTTCCCCTGCACCTACTGTATGTCAGGCCCTGCTTGAAGCACCTACCACACACCAGCTAACTTAATACTCAAGTGACCCTGTGAGGGAGGGCTTGGCTGACAGTAAAGCAGGGCCAGTTAAGGAGCTTTCCCACGTGAGACGACCAGCTCTGAGCCTAAATGGGCTCAGGGTCTGCACCGTTTGGGGCTGTAGGTGGAGGATGCCCTAGAGTGGCCACGATGTCCCAGGTGTGGCCAGCTGGGAAGCCTCTCAAACAGGCCAAGGCGTGCGCCATCCAAGAGGGCCCCTTGGCAGGCTGAGCCATGGCTCTTGGGGACTGCCCCCCGAGCAGGGTCAGAGCAGCTCAGGAGATGCCCATCCTCCCACTGCACTTACACCTCAGCTGGGGCCCACACTACGCCTCCAGGGCCCCACCCAAGTCACAGGCTTCCCGTCACCTGCTCCCAGAGGTCAGGCCCTGACAGAGGATGTACCTGCGAGGACCCAGCTCTCAGCCAGCATGCAGGGCAGTTTTGCTCCTGTCACTCAGCCACAGCTGTGCTTTGGGAAGGGGCCCCTGAAGGACCGGCTGAGTCTGCCTGTTCCGAAATGGCAGTAGGGGCCCAGAGGAGCAAGGGACCACCAGGGTCTTGGCAGAATCTTCCCTGTCACAGTCATTATGTGTCAAAGGAAATGACAGGGTCCCACTGCAGCTCTCAGCACGGCCTGGACAGGTCTGGGTGCCGGGGCGGACCTCGAGTTCCGCTCTGCTCTGCGCTCACTAGCTCCATGCTGCACCTGAACTCTGGGGGCCCAGCACGGGGGCAATGTCAGCCCCTCTCCTGGGCTCTGCTAATGCAGGGCCCCAAACTGGGCCTCCCATAGCCTCAAGCACAAAACATGTCCAAACCCCACCTCCTCCTCCCCAAGCCTGCTGTGCCCCCATAGTTGGCAGTGTCCTCTGAAAGGCACACCGTCTGCTCCCCAGCAAAGCCAGGCGCCGGGAGGCCCCCCTTGACTCTTTCCCCTTGCTCACCTTCAGGGTGTGCCCAGGCCCCATCCATTCTCCACCCGTGCCCACCACGCCGCCCAGGGGCCCCGCCCGCCGTCTGTATACGCCTCACTTTCCTTAATGTGGGGATGACCACACCCGGGCCAGGGCCCTGGGTACGAATTCCACTTCTGCCCCTTTTTAGCTCTGATCTCTCAGTTTTCATTTCCTCATGTGTAAATCGGAGCTAGTAGCTTCACAGGACTGTTGTGAGGATTAAGTGAGATAATCCGCAGTGTCTAACACACAGCAACACATAATCATGCTGCTTACTATTAACTCCTACAAAATGAGGTAAAGTGGGGCAATCGTGAGGCTGAAGCAAGATCACGTCATGGCGTGGATCACCGGAGCAGGGAGCGAATAATCAGTGTGAGCTGTGACTGCTGGTTCAAGCCCCCCGCACGTCTCCACTGCTGGAGCAGGCCCCCTGACTCTCACCTTGCCCCCTTGCCCCCCACCTCCAGCTCCTTCTGTTCCAGGCCTTTCTTCACACAACAGCCTGCATGGTGTTTGTCTAAGACATAAATTCAGTGCCGTCCCTCAGCCCCTTCAAACTTTCTTGGGCAACCCCCCAACTCCCCCAACCCCTACTACACACACACACACACACACACACACTCACACACACACACTCACACACTCACACTCACTCAGTCACCCCTCTCTCCCCCACCCCCAGCCCTCTGGTATCTTCCCCACCTCCCTCACTGTCGGAAACCATCCCCATAAACTCTACCAGGCACTGAACTTGCTTCTCACCGTCTGCAGCCAACTCTATTCTGGGCACCCAGGGGGCGGGACCAGCTCCTGCCCCGCTGATGCCCTTTCTGGTTAAGTCTCTCTTCCACCCTTCTCACCCTCTCCCACAACTAACCAGATAAATATATTTTGTGGGGCTTGTATACTTAACCAAACAAGGTGGGAGGACCATTGGTTTCTAAGCAAAAGCAGGAGCCTGAAATGTCTGCATTTGTAACGACCTGAGGCTACAGCTGGGACAGAGGCCAGTCCTTCCAGCCCCACCTGGTCAGGAACTAACTCCTCAGTCTTTCTGCCTCACGGCTGCCTTCCCAGCACCCCACCCATGCCCGCAGGGCCACCCCAGAGAAGCAAGTTCATTATTCTAGAAATTCAGCTTCTTGGGCTGGCCACCTCATGCCTGGGGCACACCAGTGACAGGATCTTAGAAGGGAAGGCTGACCCAACCCCCCGGAATCCTCTCCTCCCTCCCTCACTGGGTACATTGCCTGGGCGCCACCCACACTTACATATCTGAGGAAGAGGTGAAGCTCTCGGTGATCCTGAGGATTAATGGTGGCCTCAAAGAGGGGCAGGAAGATGTTCTCCAGCATCTTCCCAAAGCTTGGCAGCAGCTTCTTTGACCTAAATATGTCACTGGGGGAAAGCGGAGACTTGCTGATTAAGGTGGACCCAACAGCCCCCTTGGCCCATCAGAGACCAGCCCCCCCGCCTCCGTCCCTTCCCTCAGGCAGCACAGATCCCCATTTAAACACCCAGGGTAGAGTCAGAGGTAGGGCTCCAATACAGATCCTCCCCTCCTCGCCAAGTTCTGCAACACTAGGCATTGGTGGCACACTCAAAACCTACCCATACCCATCAGAGAGCTTTCTCCCAGAGGCCAAGCTGGGAGTGGGGCGCTGGGATTCAGGCTGATCCAACTCTCTCCCCTCAGCTCAGTTCCCCTAAACCACGTGTCCCAGGCCCATCCAGGGGCCACATTGGCCAGACTGGAGAGGACAGTGGTGGTCTGAGTCA
The DNA here is from genome assembly GCF_009873245.2 of Balaenoptera musculus. NCBI lineage: Eukaryota > Metazoa > Chordata > Mammalia > Artiodactyla > Balaenopteridae > Balaenoptera > Balaenoptera musculus. The sequence continues at coordinate 63,918,446 of NC_045792.1, read as the reverse complement.
TATCCAGGGAGAGGGCCTGCAGTGTAGGCCCCCATCAGGTCATTCAGACCCTGGGCCTCACCCAAAAGGATAGCCCATCCTCAAACCGCAGTGACAAGAAGATGGGCAGTAGTTCCCACCAGGCCTTTGCACATGTATGTTCTTCAAAGAACAGAGTTGAAGTGTCACAGGGAAGTCTTTGCCAACCACCCCGCCCTGTAGGAAAATCCCTGGGGCAGAGAGGCCTAGGCTGGCACTGGAACAGGCCCTATCCCTCAGTAGCACAGACTCAGCAGCTCCTATCGGACAGGTTGGCGACCCCAGAGGACACAGGTAGACAGCAGCCGCCTCACTTACTAGATCCGGGGCACCTGGATGATCCAGCGCATGTTGGGTGAGTAGACCTTGTGCTGGATGAACCAGCGGGCCAGGTTGGGCCACTCCTTAGGACTGCAGCCGTAGATGGAGAGCCGTGGCTCTGAGTACTGGTACTTGCTCTCCTCCAGCTCCTGGGCCACCTCCTGGCACCAAGAAGAGCTCAGGTCAGCCCAGAGCACCCCAGCTGCTAGATCCTGCAGCTCCCTCAGCCACCTGCTCCTGGGCTCAGAAGGCCTGATCTACATCCCCTTGCTGCCACGTCAGCACTCACTCCACCTTCCTAGGGAAGAAGGCCTTGGACCTGCACAGTCACACGCATGACCAGGCCAGACAGCAGAAGCATCTCCAAATGGGGCTAACCTCTACCCAGTGCAGGCTGCAAACACACAGGGCAGCAAGCCTGGATGCCGAGAGTTGGGCCAGCGGTGGACACCCTCCTCCTCCTCTTGCCTGCAGTCAGCACAGTCCACACACAGCACAGCCTGCGCACTCGGGAGTCAGCGGCCAGGACCACGGCACTTGGCACCCAGGCACCTGCACCTCGCCTGAGCTGGACGGTGGATGGACGGGGATTCACGAAGGGGAAGAGGACAGGAGGCCCTGCGGGGCCCCCACCCCATGAATGCAGATGCTGTCAGGAATCCGAGGAGGGCTTGGAGAGGTCCAGGGCTCACTCACCTTGACCATCCGAGCAAAGTACTCTCCTCCCAGGTAGTTTTCAGTTTTCAAATACAGGTCTCGGAGCTCACTGGCCCCCACAGGGTTGTATTTGGAGTTGAACTTGTCAAAGCGGTGGAACGTCTGCCGGCCCTGGAAAGAAGAGACACCAGCCAGATCACCACGCTGTTCTACAGCCACCAGACACATGACCCCTCCAGGCCTTTACAAGGTGGCCTCTGTGAGCCACACTGAAAGATACCTTCTGTGTCAGTTCTTGCATGAAAGCTTGGAAAGTCCCAGGGCCAGGATCATGCATCCTCACTCAGCCAGCACGGGGGTCCTTTTGCGAGGCCCTCTGTAAAGGAGGATCAAGGGCCTCATGCCTCCAGGAGCAGGGCTGGCTGAGTGAGCCGAAAATACTGAACCATCAGTAATAACGTGTGTCCTGTTACTGTTTAGACTTCATAAAGCACTTTCTCCACATTGCCTCATTCGGTGTCTGGTTTAAGATTTTTTTATTGTGGTGAAATGTACATAACACAAAATTTACCTTCTTAACCATTTTTAAGTATACAGTTCAGTGGTATAAAATACATTCACGTTGCCATGCAACTATCACCACCATCCACCCCCATAACTCTTTTCATCTTGTAAAACTGAAACTCTGTACCCACTAAACAGTAGCTCCCCCAGACCCTGGTTAACCACCATTCTCCTTTCTGTCTCTATGAGTTTGCCTATTCTAGATGCCTCATACAAGTGGAATCATACAGTATTTGTCCTTTTGTGTCTGGCTTCTTTGACTTATCATAATGTTTTCAAGGTTCATCCATGGATGTAGCAGATATCAGTACTTTATTCCTTTTTAGGGCTGAATAATATTCCAGTGTGTGTGTGTGCATTTTATTTATCCATTCATCTGTTGATGGACACTTGGTTTGCTTCCACCTTTTGGCCACTGTGAATAATGCTGCTGTAAGCATTAATGTGCAAGTAACAGTTTTAGTCCCTGCTTTCAATGCTTTTGGGTACATACCTAGGAGTGGAATTGCTGGAATATATGGTAATTCTATATTTAACTTTCTGAGGAACTGCCATACTGTTTTCTATAGCAGCTGCAACATCAGTTAGTATTTTAATAACTTTGTAATGTCAATAAGGCACGTGGCAGTCACCATTTTATAAGCAAGGAAATAAAAGCTTAAATGAGTTGCTTAAGGGCACACAACTCCTAAGTGGAATTAGAACAGGGACCTATCTGACCAAGTGACACACTCTTTTCCCCTGTCCCAGGGCTGCTCCCAGCCCTGTTACTCTCTGAGGACAAACTACCTCTCACAGTCCCCATGAGACAGGCTGGGACCTGGGACTCTTTGCTGCAGTGCTACAGTACTTGCACCTGGACAAACATCTCCTCAAGCAGCAAAATGCAAAGAAACTATATGGGACTAAAACTAACTGTGTGCATGCACAGTTGGGGCAAATTATGGACAAAAGATACAAAGAGACCAAAAAACCCAACTGCCACTTCTGAAGAGCCTGGAGCAAAAACAGGGTGTTGGAAGCAAAAGCAGGGTACTGAGCATGCCCCTGCACTCAACACCACCAGAGGGGTGGGCAAAACACCCAAGCCACCCCTCCCGCCCGACCCTGGGACACATCCCTACCCTTACCCCATATAAGGTACAAGCTCACCCCCCGCTCAGGGAGCGAGCAAGCAAGGGAACCTGTTTGTTCTCGCTCCCCCCTGCTGCAGCAGGGTCCCCAATAAAGCCTTGCCTAAATTTCTTGTCTAGCCTCTAGTCAATTTCTATTGATCGGAAAGGCCAAGAACCCTGTTCCGTATCACCCACGGCTAGAAGAGAAAGAGATGCCTACACAGCCAGCCTCTCTCCAAGCCCAATCCTGGCTCCTTTCCAGGGGGCTGAGTCCCCCCCACCAGGACTGCACGAGGCCCTGCGGCCGAGCTCACTCACCGCATGGACATCCAGCGAGTCCACAGTGAGGTCGTACGGGTCCATATGCAGGCTGTCGAACACCTGCCGCAGGGTGATCTTCCGGCCCCACTTCTCGGCAACCGTCCTGTCGGGCTCCGTCTGGTACGTATGCTTGATGAAGCGCAGCAGGTGCTTCTGGTTCATGCAGGCAGCCGCGTGGATGTGCGTGTCCACCTGCAACACAGTGGCCCCCAGCATGTGAGCTGGGCCGCCTCCCCTGGCAACAAGAGCCAGGACATCCAGGCTTCGGTGTGGAGCGCAGAACCTCAGCACCTGCACTGACACCAGATCCCCCGCCCCATTTCTCCTGTAGACTTTGGAACTGGTCTTCCTCCGTCTAGCCTTGCTGCCCAGTCCCCCTCCTTACAGCATCAAGAGATCTTTTTTAAATGTAGGTCAGATCCAGCCACTATCCCTGTTAACCAATCATCAGTGGCCCCCAAGTGTTCAAGATAAAGCCCAAGCTCCTTAGCCTGGGATTCAAGGCTTACTTCAAGCCTTAAGTCTCACCTTGCCACTGCCCTGCTCTCTGCTCCAGCCAGGACACCCCACTTACAGGTGCCCGAGGTGCCATGCTATTCCACACCGCGTGTCCTCAGCCTGGCATGCCTTGCCTCCTTCCCACCGATCCATCCACCTGGAAATTTCCCACGACTTCCTCCACGTGGCAGCCTGTCCTGATCCCCCAAGCACAACGGGTCATTTTTTCCCTTGCCCAACCTGGGACTCTAGCACAGACACTCCCATCACTGTTTATGTCCTCCAATCTGATCTAATAATTTTCTGTCTACTTCATCACTAGACTGGGAGCTCAGTCCTCAAGGACAGGGACCATGTCTGATGCATCTAAGCCTCCAGCGCCTACCCCAGAGCCTGGTATGATGTTGAATCAATGGATGGATGAATGGACCAATGAACAGGTGTGGGAGGTTCCAATAGTTTCGATGATACCCGCAACCTCATAGAAACCTGAGGACCCACCTAATGCCCCACAAAATCCCACACTTGCCATTGACCTCGCTGGAACCCTCAGAGCATTCCCCTCAGCCACTAGCCCTAAAGAAACAGAGCCCTGGCTAAGCTGAGGGATGGCCTGAAGTCACAGTGAACATCCTGGCCCCCTTGCATGAGCCCAAGGGGCCTGAGGGAGGTTCCCCCAGGAGGGTGGCAGCAGCCTCACTGACCAGCGTGCTGCCAGCTGCCAGCCCACACTCTGCAGTCCCTGCTGCAGCCGACCGGGCACTCTGCCAGGGCTGGGGTGAGGAGGCGGCTGACCTCAGGCCAAAGAATGCTGTCCACAGCTGGCCAGGCAACTCCAATCATGCCAAACCAGACATCCGATCCATTGAACCTCTGTGAGCTTTTTAATCAGCCAGCCCATATCACTGACCAACATCACTCACTCATCAGGGCCCTTCCTGCCCTTAATCCTGCCACTCCTACCAGAAAGACAGAACACTAGGCATCAGAGAAAGGAAGCACCAAAAGTTAAAACGTCATCCAAAGCGCAGTACACAGGCTCAGGCACAACACGGATGGGCTGGGCTCATGCGGGACACACAAGCGAAGGTCAGCCGGAGTTATCTCATCTGGACACAGCTGGGCTCAACTACCTCAGCATGACTTAGCACATTCTGGGCTTTCTTGCTGTCCTCTAGCATACCAATGACACACTGCAGGGAGTGCAGCCTGTCCTCATGCCCAGGAGTCACTAGATGAGGGAGGAAAACAACTGGGTAATCCAGGAAGCATCTGATCGAAACTTCAAAATTACCAAGGTGATTCTTTTAGGAACAAGTAAAAGAGCCTGTCATTGGAGGTCAGCATTTTCAATTCACCAGAAGATCCAAGAGCATTCCTTGCTTTCATCTAAGATCTGGGTCTAAACAAACAGTAGAGTTTCTAAACAGGGCTGGCCAATACCTGGCCCCTAAGCCAACGCTGACTATTTCCGCACCCGTGGCAAACATCAGTAATCAATTACAGCACTCTTCACTAAGCTTCAGGAGTAGCCTCAGGTAGCCGCTCCCGGTTGGTCAAGTTTGGCACAGAAGATGAAACCTATCTGCTATCCCTGCTATGACACTTAGACCGAAGTGGTTAAGGCCTAATCTTACCCAACTCCCAAGCAGCAAACACACTCAGTCCCTCATTATCAGCTCTGAGCAGAAACGAGTCATCTCAGTTACACAGTCCTGCTGGTTTGGCCTCATGGTGCCATGACCCATGATCTGATGTGATGCTGCAGGTAATTTCACAAGTACCACCCACAATGACCCACAGCCAGGCGCGGTTCCTGCCTCAGAGCAGGACCCTGGCCTGCCCCCATGACACTGACAGCCACTCGGAAGTATGGAGGCCACCTCCCAGCCCATCCTGAACTTCAGAAAGTCAGCTCTCCTCCCCTGGCACAGGCTTCCAGGGTAAGATGAAGCAGCCAGCACTCAGGAGGCAGGGAGGGGCAGGCACAGCCTGACCTGGACCTGTGTTTATGGATAGCTGTGGTGCCAGAGAACAGCCCACTGTGTCACAGCACGGGGCTCAAGGCCATCTCTGTCCAGAGAGCACATGAACCCCCAGACTGACAGGGAACGCGAGGACGGGCTCTGGTATGTAACCACAGCCCCTTCGCCCCCTGCCCCCTAGGACCCTCGCCCTCGTGGTGGCCAGACAGCGCAAACACCCACTGGGGCCCCGCCTTAGAAGCAGACAGTGTCGGAGCCGGTGCAGTCGGGCGCAGGCAGCAGGAAGCAGTCAGGCCCAGAGCGTGCACGTGGGCAGAGGGCAGGGCTGCGCAGGGCTGGGCAAGGAGTTTTCTTGGACACCCATCTGGGCGTTGCAGTGTTCCTTCGGGCAGGGCAGAGAGGAGCTGACCTAATGTCTGAGGCACCCAGCTGTCTGAGCACCTGAGGGTCACAGGGAAGAAACAGATGGTGCTTGAAGGTGACTATGCCACGGAGGTGGTGTCAAACACACATCCTTCCACCTCCGCCTGGAAATCCCCGAGACTCTTCCACGAGCCTCAGAGCCCAGGAGCAGAAGCCTAACTTGCACTCTGAAGGCTCTTGATCGCATCCACGTGGGATGCGGCTTAGCAGAGGTGATCTCGGGGCCTCGCTGGAGAAGGCCTTCCATGTAGTACTGCTGAGTGCTCCCAGGCAGGGGGTCAGGGAGGCCTGAGCTGGGCTCCCCAGAGGAGACACAACCTCCTCTGGCCTACCCTCCCTTATCAAAGCTGACCCCAGGGAGGGGGTGGGCACTGGGACAGAGGCCCCTGTGGCGAAGACAACCCCGCCGTGACTCAGTTCAGATGTGGCCACCCCTCCTCCAGGCATAGCCTTACCCCACCCTTCTGTCCCAGAGCACCGCCACGTCCCCGCCTGCCTCCCTGCTGCCCCTGACAAACCCGTGGGCCCTTGCGTGATCCAGAACCTCACCCACACCTGCAGGCTCACTCCCCACAGCCCGCCACGAGCCTCTGCCCCCACCCCTGAGCTCCAGCCACACTGCACCCCTTGCAGTTGTGCCAGCACCCTCGCGCTCCCTCCCGTCTCAGGCCGCTCTCCCCCTCCTGCTGCTTGTAGCCACAGCTCCCTCTACCTGCTGTGCCATCACTTCCACCCCCTGCCCTGCCCTCTGCCTGGCAAACTCCTACTCAAAGTCAGCTCAGTCCTGGCCTCTCCCTGAAAGACACCCCGGTCACACACCTATCACACTAACAGTAACAGGCTGGGAACTGCTTGTGGACAGGAAGTGACTCTCATTAGGCATCAAAGGCCCCACGCTTGGCACTGATCCCATGCTCGCTGTATATTAGTCACACGGAATAAAATGACAAAGCGGAAGGCCGTGATCACTTAACCTGCACGTCGGCCCCGACTGCGGCCCCTGCAGGCTGCGGGCCCTGAGCTCCCCACTCTGGGGGAAGGCCAGAGAGGGGAGCACGTCGGATGCTCTTCCTTCAATACGCCCCATCCAGAAGGAAGCAGAGCCACAAACTCCCAAGTCCAAAGAGGTCTTAATAGCTTTTTTCAATCCATGATAAATTTAATACGTTCTCTACTGTAAAAGTAGGCTGGTCTCCACTCTTATAACCAATTAATAGGCCATGCCCTATTTCTCAAGGAGGAGGGCACGTTCCAACAGATACACAACATGGACAAAGGTTTCCACCATGTCATACCAAGTACCATCTGAGGTGTGGCCTGCCGCACGGAAGGCAACTGGCCAGTCTTCCCTCTGTACATAGGAGGGCTACACGGGAGGCCGAGCCCGGACGGGCTAGGGCACCGGCTCTGAACACCGGCCCGCTAACGCACCTTTCTCACGTTATAGAAGTCCCGGTGAGGGTTGCTCTTCAACTCTTTGAACTCGGCCATTTCATTTAGCATCTCGTGAAGGCTGAACTTGGATTCCAGAAAGTTCAGTCGCCGGTGACAATATGTTTTCCTGCAGATTGGGAAGGGGGAGAAACCACAGTTGAGGAGAAGGCACAGCAAGCTCTCCAGTTTGGAGACCTCCAGTGTCTGCGGGCACTGACCCCCGGGGGGAAGGTCAGGACGGAGCAGGGAGGGATAGGGAGGGGCCCGCTTTCTGCAGACCCAGCTGAAGTGTGGAACCACAGCCATGTGAGTCGATGGGGGCAGTAGAGAGCTGACTCTGCAACCTCACACGGGTTCCTTAACTTCTAGCCTTACAGGCTTAGGCAATTCATCCCAAGCTGCTGTCTCTCATGAACAGATATGGAGCCAGCAATGCCCAAGACTGAAGCGAGGGTTAAACTGGCTTATGTGTGCGAAGGGTCCAACTCAGCAGAGTGGACACTCAAGGAAAATCTCCCTCCTTCAGCCCTTCCGTCTTTCCTTCCTCCCATCTATCCTCAGCCACCTTTCACTCCTTGAAAGGAGTTTCACCTCTGCCCAAAAGATTGATAATACAGTCAAACCCTAAGGCGTGACCTGCCCACCTTGGCTGCAGAGAACCACCCTGTGACCAAATGACATCCCCCAAACCCTGAGACCTGAAGACTTCTCAGCTCTGAGGCTTCAGGATGAGGGAAGGATGCTCTGCATCGTGGGCAGACTAGAAATGTAGGGGTGTTGTTACCAGGACAGAAATCTCTGCAAGGGCTGATGTCCCCACGGGCTGGCAAAGGCCACTGCGGGTGGGAGCACTCACTATTCTCAGCCAACTGCCAGGTGCCTGTGTCCACAGCCACGTGGAACCTTCAACCACAAGCCAGGCCACCCTGCTTCCCTGTGGCTCCCAAACACACACAGCTCCTTTGGCACCCAGTCACTGAGACGTTCATGAAGAGCAACTGCCAGCCCCGCACCAGCACCATCACCTGTCAGCTGGATGAGCCCCAGAGCCAAGCACAGGAGAGTCTGGGTCAGATGGGATTCCCAAGGCCACCTCACCCAGTCCCTTCCCCAGCGGGACTCGGCCTGGCAGCCTCCCGGACAGGACAGCCACTGCTCACACACATGGGGAGCAGTCCCATCCCCAAGGCTTCCCCTCGAAGCTCCTGCTCACATTGGCTGAGGCAAGCTCCCGGGAACTACCCTTTCCCCTCCCAGCTCTTACGTCTGCCCTCAGATCACCGAGGACCAAGACCCACTCTGTCCATCCCTTCAGGGCCCACCCTCCCGCCTTGGACACTGGCATCACCCCATTCCCAGCAAACCCCAAAAGGCAGGGCAAGAGATAAGTCCCTCAGCTGTGACCAGCTTCCTCACCCTCCCCCGGACCCCCAGTCCTGGCTGGGTATTCACAGCACAGCCGCTCTCAGAGGGGCTCAGGGCCCCGGCAGGCTGAGCCTCCACTGCCGATTCGCTTAAGTGCTCACCAAGAAGCGAGGGCCCAAATTCAGGAAGACAGCTCCCTGCCAGGTTAGCTCGAGCCAAGCCTACAAGCATCACGGGGGTCGTGGCTCTAAGTTCCCAGGCTCCCTGCACCCTCCCCTCCAGAAACACAGAAAAACCAACACAGGAAGCAACAGTCTTCATCACTCCCCCATCTACAGTAACGCCCTAGGCTGGTAACTCTCTGCAAGGCTGCCGTCCCGCCTGTGGGGAGGAGTGACCACCATTTTAAGGCGCACAGGTGGCCACCGGCAAGCAGATGCCCCACACCTGCGCGTGCAGAAGGGACAGGTAGTAGCAACTTTAAGAATATGCCAGGGGCTTCCCTGGTGGCACAGTGGTTGAGAATCTGCCTGCCAGTGCAGGGGACACGGGTTCGAGCCCTGGTCAGGGAGGATCCCACATGCCTGCCGCGGAGCAACTGGGTCCGTGAGCCACAATTACTGAGCCTGCGCGTCTGGAGCCTGTGCTCCGCAACAAGAGAGGCCGCGATAGTGAGAGGCTCGCGCACCGCGATGAAGAGTGGCCCCCGCTTGCCACAACTAGAGAAAGCCCTGGCACAGAAACGAAGACCCAACACACCCAAAAATAAATTAATTAATTAATTAAAAAAAAAAAGAATATGCCAGCCTGTGAAGGAAGATTGTGGCAGAAACCCACAAAGCACTGGGGAAAGGGGAAACCACTGTCTTTCTGGGGTGGTTTAGCTGAGGGGAAGCCCAGAGCAAGAGGCCTCTCCCGGTCCCTTCCTACAGGAGAGCACCCCTGCAAAGAGAGGCAGACTCGGGGGGCTTACGTGGGGCCGTGGGTGATGAGAGCCAGGATGTGGCTCATGTCCACCGTGTAGGTCTCCAGGTCCGGGTAGGGCAGGCTGTGGGGCTCCCGGCGCTCCAGCATCTTCGTGTTGTCGTACACGTAGAGGACGCCCCCCTGCATGCGGACCAGGAAGCCCAGGTTGCAGGGAGCATCATCCAGGCAGTAAGGGTCCTCCTGGGGCAGCGGGGGAGGGTGGAAGTCTGCAAAACAGGACTGAGTGACGGCCAAGTGCCCTTCACGTCAGGGCTCACAGGGGCCCAAAAGTCACGTTCCCACCGAGGCCTGCCCTGGTAGTCTGATCTAAAACCTAACCACTCCCGTCGCCCCCGACATCTCAGATCCCCCCCCCACTTCCCTGCTTTATTTTGTCTCCTCCGCACTTGCCACTATGTAAAATAATTTCTCTTCTTTATCTTGGGTAGCATATGTTCATTTTGTTCACTGCTGTATCTCCATTCCCTAGAACGGGCCCTGACACACGGCTGGCCCTTTACTGTTTTAACTGAAATGAGCTTCAGTCTCCTGGGTACTTCAGGGACACGAGGCTTATGAAAAAGGGCAGCTGTGTCTTCTCCTAATAAGAGAACAGACAGAACCTGGCACTGCCCGGTGCCCGTCCACATCTTCCTGAGCCCGGGGAGGCTACGGGGCTAGATGGAGAAGCCATCCCCTCCGCAAATAAGCACAGAATAGGGAACGCGTCTCCCCCAGAGACAGAGCTGTCTGTCCCCACGGCTGTGGGCTGTTAGCCCACAGGAGCCAGAAAATGCCTCTTGGCTATTTCCCAGCTACGACTTGGAGCAAACGACTTTATCTCCTGACCCTGTCTGCTCACCTGAGGATGACACCCTGCCTTAATGGGCTGTTGTGAGGGCTGTGGTAGCAGGTAGAGGAAAATGCTTTGTAAACAGTAATACATCGTAGGGCATTACTCTCATTACTCTCATAGTGGGTTTTCCTGGCTCTCGATAAGCTCTGTTCTGGCCAAGGAACAGGTTATGCTGAGCAGCAGTAGAACTGGGGCTTCAGCTCTGCGCGTCAGCCAACCCCACACAGCGTCCAGCCGCCTGGCCGCCACCCCAGGCAGGAGGAGACCCTGGAAGCTTCATCCATGGAAGGAACGAAGGCGGAGTAGCTGCCTGGGCGTCCCCCATCAGGGCCCGGAACAGACTGCCCTAGAGCAGATGTGAGGCATCACAGGGGCTGAAGCAGCCCGGGGGCGGGGAACTGATGCCCCCCCACACACATCAGGCACGGCCACAGGCCAGCCCAGGAGTCCCCGACGTGTGCCAGTGCCTGTGAGACGCACGCAGTCCAAAGGCCTGGGGGGACCACTGCCTCCGCCTCACCACTCTCCCACCCGGGCCCCCGGGGACTCTGTTCTGTGTAAAGCACACCTTGGACTGTCACTCCTGCCTGCCCGTGCCAGCACTGGAGCGGGTGGGGTCAACTTCCCTCAGACAGACAGGGAAATGGGTTCGGGAGGGCTGAGACTTACCCAGGGCCCCAGGGAGTAACAGATGCCCAAAGTCGAGGTCTCAGAGCTTCAAGGAAAGCAAGAGACAGGAGACATCTTGGCACCAACTCCACCCGGGGGGGCAGCCAGGGTCCTGGGTGCTGGCACAGACCACCAGGCCCTCATCCGATCCCCCACCACCAACTTTCAAGATCGAGGTTTCCTGTTGTCTTCATTCATGTTAGTTAACTTACAGCCTCTACTGCTCCTGGGTCTTTCACAGGCCAAAGAGACTCCACCAGAACCCATCCTGCCTTCTCTGATCCCTCCTTCCCCAAACTCCACTGCATCAACGTAACTGCTATTTACCAATCACTCCCCAGATGCCAGAACTGCACTAACGACTTCACGTTCATTCTCTCGTTTCATCCTCACAACTGGCCCGACGGATAGATATTATTAGTATTCCCATTTTACAGACTGAGAAACTGACGTTTGGAGAAATACCTTCCTTGCCCAAGAAAGTGGTGGAGCTTAGATCGGAATGCAGGTGTGTTGGACTCCAGAGCCAACTTCCCTGCCCTGGGAACACACCCTCTCTACTTACCCACACGCCACCCACCTCACCACCAATTTGGCATTTACTGTCTGATTGTGTTTAAATATCCAGCATGAGACTGCCCGTCTCCCTAGAGGACTCCCAAGACCAGGGACTGTCTTTCACCCCCTCCCCTGCCTTGTCTCTCTCAACTTGTACAGCTCAACCAAGGGCAAGGTACACGGTGCACATGGAATCAATCCTTGGGGAAACCAGCAAAAAAATCAGTGTAGGAGAAGCCAATACCAGGGCTTCTGCCCTTAAAACACCACCTGGGGGAAATACGTCCAACCAGTAAAACATCCTGACCAACCCTCGGGCCATGCCCTGCTTGGAAGCCCACCTGCAGCCACAGCGCCGTACCTGGGAGGCCCTCTTCCAGAGGGGCAGCGTCTGCCTGCCAGTGACCCAGGTACTGGGCCGTGGTGTGCGGGAAGCGGTGATAGGCGAGCCGGGCATACTTCTCCCGGATTATCAGGGCCTTGGCCAGGCTCTTGGCAGCCTGTTCGTAGTCCTCCACGGTGATCTGCAGAAAAGGGTGCACACAGCAGGCCTGAGACCGCTGACCTAGCAAGACCTGCCGCAAGGTTGGCCCTCGACTGGCAGCAGGGAACTTGGGTTTGGGGAGCACTCCCACCACTGTGGGCCCAGTGGCTCCCTGTGCTTGAACGGTTTGTACAAACACCATGGTTTATGCTGGACACCCGATTTCCTTCTGGGAGCCTGGAATTGAGGGATGTGCTCTGCAGACGTGCGGTCAGCCCCAGTGAAAACCTTGGCTGCTGAGTCTCTAATGAGCTTCCACAGTAGATGACACTTCACCCATGCTGTCACAATTCAATGCTGAATGGATTAAGCGCGTTCTGGTGACTCCACTGGGCGGGGCTGCTGGGAAGATTGCTGCTGGCCTCTTCCAGACTCTGCCCCATGTACCTCTTTCCTTTGCTGACTTTGCTCTGCAGCCTTTCCCTGTAATAAATCCTAGTCCTGAGTACAGCTCTGCGCTGAGTCCTAGGAGTTCTCCTGGCAAATCACTGAACCCGGCAGGGGTCTTGGGGACCCCCAACACAGGAGGAGATTTGGGGCTGTTGGAGAGAGGCAGGTACCCCAGAGAGGATAAATCACAGGAAGTCACAAAGTCAAACTTCAGACCCTGATCTGATTGAGTCCCAAAGCCCAAGTATGCTCTGCTTTCCCAGAGCTGCCTCACACTCAGAGATAAATGAGATAAATTCCCACCTTCCAGTGGGCTCGTTAATCTTTGTCTGTTGGGAAGGACAGGTGTGGAAGAAATCTGAACGTGCTGGGGGAGACAGTCATTCATAAGAGGGGATATGAGATGCAGCAGAGGGAGGTACAAGAGGGAGCACAGAGCCGGAAGGCTGGGGCCTGGACCGTGGCCCCTCTGCTTTAGTAAAAAAAAAATCATTTTTAGTTTTGAAATGTTGTAAACATACAGACAAGCACTGAAGATAATATGACAGACACCCATGTATCTACCTTCCAGAGCTAACAATTTTAATATTTTGTACTGTTGTTTCAGATGTCTTATATGTTTACATAAATAAATCATCTCAGATGAACAGCTAAAACTCTGCCCTCCTCCACCCACTCCATCCTCAGAGGAAGCAAGTTGGTATATATCTTTCCCATGCACGTTTTTATACTTTTACTTTTTTTTTTTTTCCTTGCCTCTTGTTAAGGAAGGAGCTTCTCCTTTCCTGACTCCAGGTGTCCCCATGAGGGGGTGTTAATTCCATTTTACACTTTCTGATGGCTTAGGAGAGCAGCAGGAATAGGTGAGCGGACAACACCGTAGACACAAATGTGTCCCTGCCAACAATAAAGCCAAATACTCTGTCTGCAGGACCGATGGACTCAGCGGGGCAAGGGGCTCAGGCCACAGCTGGAGGTATCAGAGACGTGCTCAGCGTCCCAGCGGACCAGCCAACCTGTAAGCACTGCAGACCTCATGCCTGGCAGCTGACCCACTGGGGGCCAAGGCGACCTGCAAGGTCAGCCTGCCTCTCATGCACTGGTGGCTCTCTGGGGACCACTCGCCAGTTCAGGGGCTCTATGCCCTACAATGTGCCAAGCAGGAGACCGATTGAAAGGAGCTAGTTAATGCACCAGGCCAATGTCCTCCCCCGCTTCAGCTGGCTGTCAGCCCACCTCTAGGCTCCCCTTCCACTGTTCTGCCCACATGCCAGAGGCTGGGTGGACACCACGGACTCCTGGTCAGGATGCTGTATCTCCAGACAAGGCCTGTGTTGTTTCCAATCCAACCAAAATTCCCATCCATAGAAAGGAATTTAAATAAAGTATGGTTCATCCACACAGTGGAATACTATGCACTTGTCAAAAAGAAATCACAAGGAAGTTCTTGATCTATTGATATGGCATTATCTCCAAGATGTACTGTTACATGAAAAACCTAGGCTCAGTATAATGTATAGTAACTACCATTTGTGTAAAAAGAAATAAATCAACTACATGGGCATAGTAAACTGTAGGTACACAGGCCATCTATGTGAGAACACACCAGAAACCAAAACCAAGGATTGCCTCTGAGGAGGGGAATTGGGTGGCTAGAGGACTGATATAATTTTTGTACCTTTTAAATTTTAAGTCATATGCAAGGATTTTCTATTGCTCAAAAAATAAATTTTTTAAGCTAGAAGAAAATGTATAGAAGAGTAATAAGTCACTTTGCTTTCTCAGATACACTATATACTCTAAAGCTACTGTTAAAAAAGAGGAGAGACAGAATAACAAGGCCAGTTGAGGCACGGGTAGTAGGTTGAGGGCCAGGGAGATGGAACCAAACCTGGCACTAAGTGATATTTCTCTTCAAAAAACAAGCAATAAAAATGCATCATCCAACCAGGTGAAAGTAGCACATTTTCAGTGACTGAGTTAACCAACTTGGTGCAAACCAAGCTTGTTCACTTTCTTGTCGAGACCTGCTCGTCCTGCTTGGCTGGTCTAGCCTGTATTTAAGGACATGAGTCCAAGCACAGAGGAGGAGCTGAATCAGCAATAACTGATTTCGCACAAACCAGTCAACACCAGGACTTAATCCATTCAACATCTGGGAACACTAAAGAGCCCAAGCTGGAACCGTCCCCCATGGGCTACAGGGACACAGAGCAGTGTTTCTGGGCCCAGAGCACATATGGAACCTACGGGCCACACGGTGTACCAACCTGCAGCCCTAGGCCCTCCTCACAGGGAGAGCAGCGCCCTAGACACACACCCGCTACCTCGCCTAGAACCCTCCTTCTCCCCAGATCCTGTGCCTCCTGCCTGCTACCTCCCAGACACCCACAGACCAGGCCAGGCTTCAGGGCTGGGCGTGACCCCACGGGACCCCAGCTTTGGCACAAGGCACATACAACACTCACACAGCCCCCGCAGAGACGCCTTACCCCAGCACAGTAGTCTCCGCTGATGGTGACCCGCTGGAACTCGGGCATGGCATAGGGCGCGGGTGCGGGCTGGGGAGGGGCTCCGGGGAGCACAGGAGCTGCGGGAGACATGGCTGGGCTGGCTGTCGGGGGGCCCTTCCAATCTTGCTGCGTCGGCATTTGCAGAGACAGGGACTGGGACCGAATCATCTTAAAACTTTTCTTTCTAAAAGTCGAGGACAAGGAAAAGTGAAAGAAAGCAGCAGCGAATTGGGGCGAGTGATGAAGAGTCTCTGCTATGGACACGGCAGGAGAATTTGCCTCTGATTAATCAGCGGTGCTGGTCCTACCGTTAAGGAGTTTCCAATCATTCATTCGTGCCTTCCTCTCACACGCGTCTCTCTGCATGCAATATCCCAGACACCCCTCCCTGCGGCCACCAAGAACTGCTGTGGCCCGCGTTTGCAGGGCGCGTGGAGCATGCAAGTAGGCAAGTGTCTCAGGAGACAGAGGGCAGACCACCCTGCAGGGGTCTAACACCAAGGGCAGGTGAGGTGAGCACGATGTCGAATCAACCACCATGCTGTCTCCAGACAAGCCAAACTCTGAGTCCCAGCATATGAACAGTCTCGATCACAGTGCACGTCACAAAGTTAATAATTTGGGGCACTGGAGCCAGAAGAGACTGTGACAATCAACCAGTCCCACCTCCTGTTTTCATAAAGGAAGAGTCAGGGGACCAGAGATGGGAAATCGCTTATACAAAGTTACGGCAAGGTGCCCCTAGCCCTTAGCTTCCCACCTCCCTCGTACCCTGTCACCCCGGTTGCTCCTTCCTCTAGCCTGGCATGTGCCCTCCTGGCCGCTGCTGGGGCAGGCACAGATCTGTAGCTTTGTTATGGGAAAGGGACTGATCAGCATCAGTTTCAGGTCTCTCTGGACCTGTCACCTTGGCACCAAAAGATGATTTCGCAAACTCTTGGGGAAGTAAGCACAAGGTTGGTTTAAAATGCCACAAGCTCGTGCTTATTTGCAATGCTGATTAGTTAATGAGAAAGGTGAGGGTTCACAAATCAGTAATGTTTCAAATGACACCGCCCCAAGTCCTAGGATCCCCAGGCATAGAGTTAAGCAGCAGGGAGGTGAGGCCATCAGCACTCCCCTCTCCCATGTCTCTCCCCAGCACTGCCACCCAGTGATGTCCAATGCCAGCAACCAGCTGACTACTTGCCCTCCTGTGCCACAGGGCCCAGCAGCCTCCTGGGTACTATCCCAGCACAACCAGGGCCTACAGCCACCAGCGAAGGACTCAGTGACAACCGTGACCCACCAGAGCCCCTAGAACCCCTCCTTTTCTCCAGGCACCGGTGACACCTACAGGGTGTGGGGAAATCAGCTGATCTCCAAACGGACCTTATGACTCACCCGGAGGCAGCTGTCATCCTCCTGGCTCTTGGCCAGGTCTCTTCTCACAGACCCACGGCTGATTTTTCAGGAACCACCAATTTTTCCCTGCTCTGTCTATACACCCACTGCTTGCCTATGGCCCTCTGGTCCTTATCTGCCCACATGTGTTATCACCTCTTTGGGGACAAGACTGTTTAGACCTGGAAAATGGAGGCGGCCCTTTTTCAGAAGTTTGTCTTTGCTCTGACCCTGACCCTACAAAACAGATGCACTGAGTTGTTCAGGAAACCCAGGCTGGACTCCAGGAACCTCCAGCCTAGGCTTTCCCCAGCCCACCATCCATCCATCACATGGAGCTGAGTCAAGCATCCTGTTCCAAGGAAGATACCAACTCATGTCTGTCAATCATTCCTCAGAGGCAGACTCACCTTGAGCAATGAGGTTCCCACTTTGGCATCTTTTGGATGTTCACACCTAGAGGAAGAGCCATTACTTTGGGCTCCCTCTCATGTTCTGACAGGGTCAGCCAGACCCTGTGAGACTCTGGCTTCTGTGTCACCCACACATCTGCCAGGTCACTGTTTTTATCTCTATGCCAACTATACCCCCGCAAGCCTCAGCCAATGCCGCCTGATGACCAGTCCTGCTAAGGAAAAGCAAGGTGACATCTAAGGTGAGAAACAGGTAAGAAAGTTTAAAAAAAAAAAACCCACAATTAGAAAGCTGGAAGGCTGCCTAAGCCAAAGCCCACCAGACTTGTCCAAGGAATGTCCATATTCCTCTGCCCCAATGAGGAAGCCAGAACCCACCAGCCGGTGCCCTCAAGTTCTCCTTCTTGAAGACATCCATTATGGCTCCAGCCTTGGTCTTCAGGTGAGCCCCAGACTGTCACATGTGAACATGGGCTGGGAGCTTGGACTTTGCAGGGATAAGGGACAGGTTTAACAGCAGATGGGGCAACTCCTTAGGGCCCACACACCATGGGCAAGGGCTCGGAATAACCAGAGATAACTACTAAAGCTCGTCTCTGAGAAAACTGGAAAAGCTAAACGGAGCCCGATGAGAGGGCCCTGTGTTCATCTTCTATAGCTGCACTACAAATTGCCACAAGCCTGGCGGCTTCAAGCAATCCCCACTTGCTGGCTCGCAGTTCTGTAGGTGAAACGTCGGCGTGGGCTCAGCTGGGCTCTATGTCCGGGGTATCGAAAGGCCAAAACCAGGCTGGCCACACTGGGCTCTTAGCTGGAGACCCTGGGAAAGAATCCACTTCCAAGCTCATGCAGGTGGTTGGCAGAATTCATCTCCATGTGCGCCTAGACTGAGGCCCAGGTTCCTCGCTGGCTATTGGGCAGGGGCCGCCCTCTGACTCTTGTGTGTAGCGCCCTCCATCTTCAAAGCCCAGCACAGCGCCTGGCTCTGGCGGGAAGGCTCCGTATTACCATTTATCTTCCAGAACGTCAGGGAGCAGCCAGAGGCAAAGAGGAAGCTGCAGAGAGGGTTCCTCCTGCACACGGTTCGCATCTGAATATTCGCGTAACGGTGCCTCTACTGAACAGCGAGGCTGAAAGATAAAGCTGGGGGTGCACAGCTCCAGAGGATACTGGGACATCTGACAGGCAGTCTAGGGACCAAGCTGTCCTCTGGCAGAAAAGAACCCAGTGGGCAGCAGGGAGCCATGGTCCAGCTTTTCCCTCCATTTCATTCAGAAGCCGGCGATTATACCCTGGGGAGCAGCCCCCAGTGTCATTCCGGTGTCTTCACGTGCAACCAAGGACCCCAGCCCTGACTGGAGATGGGATAGCCTCGTGGTTAAAGTGTGGGGTTCTACCTTCGAAAGACGTGGATTTTAGTCTCTGCCCTGTCACTTACTGGCTATGTGTCCTAATCAGCAAAATCGAGATAAGAATAGCCACTTGATAAGCTTCATGGGGGGCTTGAAGAATGAAAGTAAACTGCACAGGCCAGCACTTAGCCCACAGTAAGCAGTAGCTGCTGTTGCTGCCCATCTCTGCCGCAGGAAGCTGGACAAATAGTTAACATCTCCATGGGGCTTACTGTGATCCAGGCACTGCCCTAAACCTTTTGCATATGTTAAGTCCCTCATTCCTCACAACACCCCAAGAAAGTAGCTCTTTATCATGTCTACTTTTTACAGATGATGAGAAACTGGGGCACAGAAAGGTTTCCTAATGGGCCCAAGGTCACAGAGTGTACCAGGGAGGGGTAGAACACAGTGGCCCAGAGAGCCGTGGCCACCCTGAGGTAGTATCTGTGGTGGCAGTGGAGAAACAGGATGTCCTTCTTCTGCCACACATCCACTGCTCACCAACACAGGCTAAGTCCTGGGCTGGATCCTGGGGATCCCGTGGGAGCCAGATAAAGTCCTCAAGGAGCTTCCAGTCAAAAGGGGCAGACAGATGCAAACCAAGACCATCACAACCTAACAAGTAGGGAAGGAGCAAAATTTCTGGAGATGAGCTTGCAGAGGAATTTCTGAAAACCACGGAGCATCGTTTGGACTTAGAGTAAGAAGGCTTCTATTTTGCCATTAGCCTGGGCATTGATAAGAAGAGAAGACTCTCTTCTGCAGACGTCAGGCCCAGTGTCACTCTGTAATGGAAACTGGCCTCAGAAACCTATTCCTAGTAATACAAAATGCCAGGACTCCTTCTCACTGTTAAGGGTCCAAAATGCTCAATTCTTAAGACACAGAACACCCTGCAGACCATTCAGTTCATAAAGTCAGCCCTCTGTTCAGTCAGTGCAGTGTGGACCAGGGTCTCCACCATCAGGCTCTTCTTTACCCTCCAGGGATGACCTGTCCCCACCTCACTCAGCACAAGGCTGGCGCTCAGAGCTGGCCGATGGCACCAACGACCCCTTCACTTCACAGCCCCTCAGAGGAAGGAAAGCACTTATTTTCTGGATGATGAACCTCTGTTCTTGCCTTCATACAAGTACTTGACTTTTTACTACTTTCCAAAAAAAGTTAAGGAAATACTGAAATTCTGTCCTACCAAGAAAGGAAAGGACTTGCCTTTTAAAATAAGGCAGTACCTTAGGCAGGACCTGATGATGCACTAGGTTGCAGAGAAGGCTCAAGTTCTACTACGTTAGCTATTGGGGTCTGCAGTACGCCAGCCAGCCAGGCACCCAGCTACAGCCCTGCCAGACACGTTCTCAAAGCTTTTTATTCTTTAATTCTGCTCTCCCAGGTGAGATAAGCTAAAAGGGTGAGGCTTCCCAATGCACTTGGGCAAAGAGCCAAACTATTGGGTTGGATAAAAAGTTTATTCAGGTTTTTCCATAACATCTCACAGAAAAACCCCAAGAAACTTTTTAACCAACCCAATATTTATCAGGGAGCACAGACCAATCTGATCTGGGCCCTGCCTACCCCTCCAGCCGGAGGTCATGGCGCTTCCCCCTTAACCACACCTCTACCCAACATGGGCCTCCTTGAAGATCCCTGAGGGCCTTTGTCCTGGGCTGCTCCACCTGTAAGACTCTCACCCAGCTCTACCCAGAGCTAGCTCCTTTACGCCCTTGCATCAGCTACAATGTCACCTCCTAGGAAAGACCTTCCCTAAGTACCCAGTCTGAAAAAGGACTCTCCCTTCTCCATGCGCCAGCTGGCTGCTGGCTAGGTTTGGCCAGTGGCAACCAGTGGGGGAAACCGGAACATGCCAGAAGGATTAAAGCCAGGTATCCCTGCCTCTATCTCTGCCTTGGGAGGCATCTCTGCAGCTGTTGCCTCTCCCCCTAGGCTCCATTTTCCACTGACAAGGCCACCGCAGTTCCAACTTCTCTACCCCAGGCTCCCGCAACACCACCTCTCTCCACTGTCTCTCTGCCTGGGGTGGTAGCTGCTTCCTACTGTGTCTAATCTCTGGGCTGCCTCTCTCCCCACTGCTTGCCTCCTCGGTTCTCTGCCCCCTGTAACCAATGCCCTGCATGAAAATCCTATTTCCATTACTCAAGTAGTTTCTGCTTTTCTGGTTAGACACTGACTAACACAGCACTTATCATAACTTGTCATTTTTTCAATTAAGTAGTCCAGTCACTTAATTACTGTCTAGACCGACTGTAAGCTCTACAGAGCAGGAACTATATCTATCTTGTTCACTAATGCATCCCCAGTGCCCAGCACAACACCTGGCAAATAGTGAGCTGAGTTAATTAACAATGCAAAGTACATATACATTGTTAATTAACAATGCAAAGTGATGAAAAGAAGTAAAACTGATGTTTCCCAAGAAATCCTCAAATTTTCAGAAAGAAAGTGGAAATGTCATTTGGAAACGGTGTGTATTTGTTCACATGATTTGTTATTAAATCATCAGTAGAGAAAGTGGGTTTTGATCTTTTCAACCAAACAAAGGCACCAAGACACACTTCAGTGAATAAGTGGTGAGTGAAGCAGTCTTGGTTCAGAAATAAACTCAGTTCCCAGGACAGCCAAGTTCACACGAAGTGTCTCATCCAGGACACACGCCCACAGCCTGCCTGGGTCTGAACAACCCCACACACAAGTCAGGGGGACAAACCTTTTTGCCGTCTCCACAGACTTCTGCTCCGCCAGCTCCTTCTGCAGCTCCCTCTCCTTGGCCTCCTTCTGCCCGATGGGGCAGTCCTCGGGGACGGTGAAGAGGGACAGGGCATCTTTGCTGTCCTCTTCTCGGAGCACTTTAGCGAACACCTTCTCGGCCAGGAGCCGGACTTGCTCGTCCACCTCGGAGATGTTCAGCTTGGGGAACTGGCGCGGCATCTCGACTGGCAGAAAAAGAACCAGCGTGAGCCTTCAAGAATTACTGGACCACCTGAGTCACTGATGCATGGCAGGAGAAGATACCGAAAAAAGGGCCAGGTGCCCCAGTCCTTGTGGTCAGCTGTCTACTTAGGGACTCCCCAGACCAAACCCAGCAGGCCAATGTTTAAAACTAGCTCCATAAGTGATTGGATGTGAAAGTGTAGGTCCAGTTACATCTCACGAGAAAGCCAACGTTCAGAAGTGAAAGGATGAACTGTCCCACCAAGTCTACTTCTGTTTTCCTGAACCCAGGGAATCCTTAGCGTGTGGGCAGCCCCGCCCCCCCCCCCCCCGCCTTGGTTTCCACGACGGAGCAGGAAGCGGAGAGTTCAGAAGCCCCCTCCTGCAGGCTATGAGGAGGCCGTGCCAGGTACTACGACGTCCAGACTTGCTCCCCACTGCACAGAGGGGAAGACCAAAGACCAAAGGGCTTAATGATTAGCATAAGGTCCCAGGAGATCCACAGCTACATTCCTCACCACATAAAATGAGGCCTTTTGCTGAAATGAAATCATAATTCCACCATCTCCCAAACCCTCTGGAACTTCTAACAAGACAGCAAATAAAATAAAGGTTTGGGGACAGGGAGACTCTTTACCTCTCACAACCCAACTGAAAACTCACTTCCTCAAAGAAGCTCGCCCTTATCCTCCTCTGCACGCTGGTTCCTCACTGTCAGTAGCTGGTCTAAATCACCTGGTTGGCTCCTTTCTTTCCTGTCTTTCTGCCTGTCTGTCTTTCAGCACTTACATAGCCCATAGTAAGTACACTCTGCCAAGCCCTATAAATTTACTAGCTCAGTTAATTCCCATTTTACAGATGAGAGAATGAAGGCACAGAGAGCTAACTTGCCCAGGGTCACACCTCTAATAAGTGGGCAGAGACCTGAGCTGTTCTCAGTCTCCGGCTCCCCTGTCCCTTTCCTCTCTAAGCCTCTGCTGAGGGATTTGAATGCAGGCACCTGGTTCCTGCATCTGTCCTCTAAACCACTACTCTGTGCTGCTTCTCTCTGCCTATTTGGGGGTCAGGGCAAGTCTCCTCACTGTCCCTCACACTTATGGAACAGACCAATACTGCATCCTCTCCACAAGCCACCTTCACCAGGAGCAGCTCTGGAAGAGGCATTTCCTGTCCATCCAGTTTAAGGAGGGTTTAAAGCTTGGTGCTTTGTGACCATCTAGAGGGGTGGGATAGGGAGGGTGGGAGGGAGGGAGATGCAAGAGGGAAGAGATATGGGAACATATGTATATGTATAACTGATTCACTTTGTTATAAAGCAGAAACTAACACACCATTGTAAAGCAATTATACTCCAATAAAGATGTTTAAAAAAAAAAAAAAGAGAGATGTGGCTTTGTCAGCCCGACGGAGGAGGATGAAGGCGAGACAGTGCCCAGTTGCTGCCTGGCAGGGAGAGGAAGCAATTACAAGGGAGGAGGGACTCACTGAACAACCTTGGGGCAGTCATTCTCTCGGCCTCACAGTGTTTTCACCTGTGAGATAAGGGGATTAGACTACGTGATCTCCAAGGCCCTCTCAGTTCTAGGTACCAGGGAGGTTTCTGGTGCCTGGGGAGCCTTGCTGCTCTGGTCTTCTCTGCGGCACGTGGGTCTAATTCTTGACACAGACAGGAATGAAGCAAGCAGGCTGGTAACGGGCAGGCACAGTACCCCTGTGGGCCCCTAGACGGTGAAACCAATTTCCTCCTTCCCCCCCCCCCCCCCCCGACCCCGCCCCCAGGGCCAGGCCTTTCCTGGGCCTCCTTCACCCTCAGGGGCCTGAGTGGGAGGAGAGAGGCAGCCCAGCACGTAACTGCTGGTCTGTGGCAGCAGAGACCAAGACTGCAAAGGCCTATCCTGCAAAGATGAAGAGGAACAGCTGACTGTGGAGATTTCCACATCCTGATAGCAGAGAGAAGGGGAAGCTGGAAACTATCAGAGCAGAGGCCAGAGAAGAAGGTGACAGAAGAAAGAAATGGAGAGAAAGACAAACAGCTAGACCCAGGAGGAGCTATTAGGGCAGAACAAAGCTGGGCCCCCAGCCCTCAACTCCAAGGCCCTGGGCAAGTGCAGCATTCCAAAACCTCACATGCATCTCAGAAGCAGACCTCCAAAGGGCCCCAGGCAAGAGGCAGCAAATGCCATAAACCATTCAAGCACCTGACAGAGTAAACCCACTTCTAGAAATTGTTTCTAAGAAAAGAATCTGAAGGAAGGAAAAAGCACAAACATGTTTACCTGCACTCTTTATATAAATAGCTTTAAAATGTCCAAATGAGAGCATACTCACTTGAAAAAAAACATTAAGCAACCAAAATTATAACTATGAGGACAGTGCAATCACATAAAAAATACCTTGTGAGGACTTCCCTGGTGGCGCAGTGGTTAAGAATCCGCCTGCCAATGCAGGGGACATGGGTTCGAGCCCTGGTCCGGGAAGATCCCACATGCCGCGGAGCAACTAAGCCCGTGTGCCACAACTACTGAGCCTGTGCTCTAGAGCTCCCGAGACACAACTACTGAAGCCCACGCGCCTAGAGCCCATGCTCCACAACAAGAGAAGCCACCGCAATGAGAAGCCCGCACACCACAAGGAAGAGTAGCCTCTGCTCGCTGCAACTAGAGGAAGCCCGCGTGCAGCAACGAAGACCCAACGCAGCCAAAAATAAATAAATAAGTTAATTAATTAAAAAAAAAAATTACCGTGGGAGATAACAGCAAATGAAAAAATTAATACATGAAACTGTACCGGTGCTTTGATTACAATGATAGGAAAACGCATCCCCTCATGAGCGAGAGCTGCAAGAGACACACACTCAAATGACCAGATGGTAGGATCACCTGTGTGAGAGGCAATATCTGATTTTGATCATTAATGCTATTGTAATGTCATTTGCGCAAAACAAGATAGAAAGAAAATGAATAGACTTAAAAATTATAAAAAGAGAAAAATAGGAAAACTAATCAAACCTTTACATCCC
Source organism: Balaenoptera musculus (assembly GCF_009873245.2). Lineage (NCBI taxonomy): Eukaryota > Metazoa > Chordata > Mammalia > Artiodactyla > Balaenopteridae > Balaenoptera > Balaenoptera musculus. The sequence continues at coordinate 63,894,094 of NC_045792.1, read as the reverse complement.
AGATTTTGGCAATCAGGGTCCTCTCCCACCTAACCCACACCAGAGAGAGGCTGGTCCAAAGGGAATTCCACCACTGAGACCCATCTCTGCATTAGTTCTTGCCTCAGACGGAAGCTGCCCACCACCACCTTCCTACGCCCCCCACAAACACACACAGGCCTGACCCAGCCACACCCCACTAGGTACCCTCAGAAACGGGCACCGGGGGGGGGGTCCTTTGGGTCTGAGGGCTCTTACGCCAGATCCTGCCATGTTTTTCCATGAAGCATTTTTAGTTTGCTCAAGTCAACTAAACACACTTTACAGGATGCATCTTTCTACAAAAGATCTTCCTTTTTCTTTAGCTCAAATAGCTTTAATCAGTCTTCTCCAAATTTGGTCCCACCAGAAGTCAATACCTGTTGCTATGAAACAGGTCCTGTGGTCAATTATTAGGGGGACACTGCATTCCACAGCCTCTTCACCCCAGATTCACAGGGCACACCAAAGACTTGAGGATCACAGAGTACCATCTCCCCATAGACCCCTTTTTGTCAGAATCCATACGAATCTCCTACAGAACTACTACCAATGTCTTAAATAACGGGTGAAGACTCCATTCCGTGCCTTAGTATTGACCAAGTAACCCAGTTGGGGTGCTAGGCTAAGTCAGTGGGCCTTAGGAGCCTTCTGGACATTTGCTGTCTCTTGCACATCCTTGGCAGACAGCTCCCACCTGCCAACCCCTCCTTCCAGAGCTTGCCTCTCTTCTCAGACCCAGAGACCCCTGCCAGGCCAGGCATGCAGAAGAAAGGCCACCATACACATGCCCAGCAGAGCTTCAGCTCCAGCTGCCAGTTCAAGCCTGGCTTTCAACCACTTGTCAGCTGAAGCCAGCAGGCTTAGGAGGCTCAACTGTGAATTCCCCCGCATTGCCTGGTGATACAGCTTATGTCGTTGTTACATATAATACAGTACCCTCCAAGTGTCCCGAAGTCAGAAAGCTGTAAAATACCACCGATTTCAACAAACAGGAACGTTTTCATAGCATCATGACCCCTCCAGAAAGGCAGCACAGTGCCTCTTAAATCCCCTCCTTATACAAATGATGCTGTTCCTTGCTCTTGCCAGACTTCCACAGTTAGAACCCATGACACAGACCTGAGCCTGGCACTGGAGTCTCCATGGCTGATCCCGAGGATGCCACCCAGGTGACTCAGTTCGGCCAAGGGCTGCGTGCTGCCGGGGAGGCTGAGCTGAGTCAGTGTAAGTGCAGCTAGCTGGGTTCTGCCTGCTGCTGGGGTGGGAGGTCTCTGCTTTGCATATCTGTGAGCAGCCCTCAGCAAGAGCAGGAAAAGTCTGGGCTGGAAATTCTTCCGTGAATATGAAATGGAAGTGGAAAATTTCCAAGAGTCCTACAGGGCCCAGGTAATGCTAGTTATCATGGCTGCTGTGTCCAGAATGCAGCGTCCTGGCCCCGTTCACAGCCCTCTTCGGAGCAGGAAACTAAAGCAACTGCTGCCCAATGCAATAGTGCGTTCAGCCTTCCTGACAAACCACAGACGATAAGCCACAGCCTCCCTCGAACGTCCAGACCCCTCCTGAAAGCTGAGCACTAACTGCCAATACCATCACCTGTGCTGCTTCCGTTTTGAACCCCACCTCGGGCTTGGCCTGGTGACCATCTTACCAAGGGAAGTCGTCTATACACACAGAGCCTGCCCTGGTCCCCTCAGAGGGCCCCCCAAACCATCCTGAGGGCACCCCAGGACTGGCGGGGGGGAGCTCTGGGCCAGTTGCCAATATGAGCCTCTCTCCACCCCCTCTAAAAGAGGGAAGGGCCAGGAACTGGAAAGGACAGAGACTCAGGGGGAGGGGACCTCTCAGCGCAGGAGCAGACAAGGATGAAAAGACGGGCGTGCCCTGTCTCATTCCTTCCCTTTTTCCCTGAAAAGAGCTGCACATCACGGGTGACAGGGCGGCCTGACCAGCTCTGCCAGAGCACACGTGCCTGCCCACCCATCCACAGCCGGGGAAGCAGTGCCTCCCGCCTGACCCACCCAAGCCCTCCTGCCCCAGCCTCCCCTTCTTACTGCCGCTCTCGGCTCCCACGTGGGCCTCCAGCTCGCAGGAGCCTCCTGAGCGCCGGCTGGACGCGGCCACCCAGCCGCCACAGCTGCCGCTCTCCCTGCCTCAAGTGACCCGCGGAGCAGTCAGGGTGGGTCACAACAGCACCACGGGTCGCAAAGCTCCGCTCTTCATCTGCCGTTTAGAAGAAGGACGGTCCTCTGTGGGGAAGCTCACAGCAGACACACAGCTTCCCCGGGACTTAGACCAACAGCATGGGTCTGGGAAATAACCATGAGCAAAAGGGTTATTTCTGTGGTGCTGTCGAAATCCTGAGGAGAAGCGCCCAGAAAGGATGGGGCCAGTTGTTTACCGGGAGGCTGGCTCCAGCCCTGACCTGGGCCTGAGTCACCTCCTCACGTCCAATCATGAGGTTGTACCTTCCTGAGCCCACATAATAATTCCTGTGCGTACAGAGCAGGATTACAGGGCTGACACACGATCCCCAGGCCGCTGCTGGGATTTAGCTACCCAGAGATTATGACCCCCCTGTCCTCACAGCTGTTTCATAAACAGTGCAACCGGCAGGCTACAAGCAACCTAGAGGGAGAGTAACGTGTATTCATTAAATAATTAAATGACCTTAAAACGGAAAAAAAAAAAAAAAAAATCAGAGCCCTTAGTACTATCCTGCCAGAGGGAGAAGAGGCAAATGATTCCTTCTGCTAGTGTGTTTGGGGGGCGGGGTGGGGGGCAGGTAGGATGGGGCTGCCATGGGAGCATCCTAGCCCATGCATCTGAGAACCGACTTGGACCCAGCACATCCAAGGAATCTTATTCTGCACCTTTAACCAGACTGTGGATACCCTTGGTCTAAACGAGCATTTTCCAAAGTGTAGTCTGTACAACATAAAAATGTCAGAAGGCTTGGACAGTACTGCATACTACAGTCCTTTATGGGGATTCACACACAATTCCTACTAGCAGGTCCTAAACATCTGAGAAGTCCTCCAGTCAAGAAAGCTGCTTAACTTTGTTTAACCCAACATACTTATTTGACCCTCCCACCATTGCCACCATAGGGAAAAATACCCATTAATATCCTGGGCATAGGCTTTGGAAAATGCCTTCCACTTCGAGCCTTCATTTTCCAGCCTAGAGAAAGCTGCCTTCCTGGGCCCCAGTGACCAGTGTGAGATCTACTCCATCATGTCCAGACAGAGATGGGCAGCAGACCCACTAAGATGACACAGGTTGGGACAATGGCCAAGGGTCCCGCTGTAGGGATACAAGACCCTCCAGAACAGTTTAGGAGGAAACTGTGGCTCTGTTTTGGGAGGGCAGCCTTTGCTCAGGACCTAACAATTCCACCTTGAGCCTAACCTGTCTCTGCTCCTCGTGGCCCAGAAGTCCCCCTGGATGGAGGAGCACTGGTCCCAAACGCAAAGCCTTTTCCCTTCTGAAGGAACGTTAAGACAATCTATGATACTACTGAATGGAAGAAAATATTGCTAATGATATAACTGATAAGGGGTTACTATCCAAAATATCAATATAAACAGCTCATAAACTCAACATCAAAAACACAAACAACCTGATTAAAAAATGGGCAGAAGACCTGAATAGACATTTTTACAAAGAAGACATACAGATGGCCAACAGGCACATGAAAAGATGCTCAATATCATTAATCAGAGAAATGCAAATTAAAATCACAATGAGATATCACCTCCCACCTGTCAGAACGGCTGTCATCAAAAAGACCACCACAGGGCTTCCCTGGTGGCGCAGTGGTTGAGAATCTGCCTGCCAATGCAGGGGACACGGGTTCGAGCCCTGGTCTGGGAAGATCCCACATGCCGCGGACCAACTAGGCCCGTGAGCCACAATTGCTGAGCCTGCGCGTCTGGAGCCTGTGCTCCGCAACAAGAGAGGCCGCGATAGTGAGAGGCCCGCGCACCGCGATGAAGAGTGGCCCCCGCTTGCCGCAACTGGAGAGAGCCCTGGCACAGAAACGAAGACCCAACACAGCCATAAATAAATAAATAAATAAATAAATAAAAATTAAAAAAAAAAAAAAAAAAGACCACCACAAATAACAAATGCTGGCGAGGATGTGGAGAAAAGGGAACCCTCGTACACTGTTGGTGGGAATGTAAATTTGTGCAGCCACTGTGGAAAATGGTATGGCAGTTTCTCAAAAAGCTAAACACAGAACTACCATATGACCCAGCAATTCCACTCCTGGGTATATATCTGAAAAAATGAAAACACTAATTCGAAAAGATAGATGCACCCCAACGTTCACAGCAGCATTATTTACAATTGCCAAGATATGGAAGCAACCCAAGTGTCCATCAACAGACAAATGGATAGAGAAGATGTGGCACATATATACAATGGAATACTACTCAGCCATAAGAAAAAATGAAATTTTGCCATTTGCAACAACATGGATGGACTTGGAGGGTATTATGCTAAATGAAATAAGTCAGACAGAAAAAGACAAATACTGTATAATATTATTTATATGTGGAATCTAAAAAATACAAATGAATATAACAAAAAGGAAACAGACTCACAGATATATAGGACAAACTAGTGGATACCAGTAGGGGGAGGGAAGTGGGAGGGGCAAGATAGGGGTAGGGGATTTAGAGGTACAAACTATTATGTATAAAATAAATAAGCTACAAGGATATATGGTACAACACAGGGAATACAGCCAATAACTTATAATAACTATAAATGGAGTATAACCTTTAAAAATTATGAATCACTATATTGCATACCTGTAACTTATATAATATTGTACATCAACTATATCTCAATTTTTAAAAATAGACTTTAAAAAAAAAGACAATCTATGATAACCAGACACAGGCCTGCACCTCCCGCCCAGGAGACCAGACTGCATTCACTTTTTTTTTTTCGTTGCCATGAGATAAAGACGTACAATATTTATTAGGTTCAAGGACATAAAGTTATTGTGCCAAATCAGACTGCATTCACTGTTATCACTTAAGTGTCCCTTACAAAACCCCAACAAACTGGAAAGGCTGGAATCAAATTATGACTCATCCAAAAAGATACGACTCTCCCCTCCCCAAAAGGATGCTGTGGGGTTGCCTATAGGGGCCCATTTTCCTTCTCATTTCTGAGGTGTGCATGACTCAAAGAGGGGTTGGGCAAAGGGGCTTTGCCCACTATATATCACCTCCATGACAGACCTTGCCTACCTCATTCACTATTGTATCCCCATGCCTGGAATATAGCAGGTGTCAAGAAATACTTGTTGAATGAATGAACGCATAACATAATGAATGAGTCAATGAGCTAAGTGGTGAATCTATCTATGCCAGTGTCAAGAGTCAGTTCGGTGCGTGGTTAAGAATATGGATTCAAGCCAGACTACCCAGGTTGGACTCCTGCCCCACCACTAAGTTGCATGACCTTGGGCAAGTTACTAATTTCTCTGGCTCAGTTTTATTCCCTCTAAAATGGGGATAATAACAGTGCCAACCTCATAGGTTGCCATGACAATTAAATTAGTTAGCATGTGTAAAGTGCATAGAATAGTACCTGGCACATAATATGTGCTTTATGAGTATTATCTCTTGACTCATTATCATCCTGATACCAGGTGCGAGAAAGTCCAGCTTGGAAAATGAACATGACCTTTCATGTAGACACCGAATCCTTTCACTCAACGTTATTTACTGAACACTATCATGTGACAAGTGCTCTCTCAACTCCTATTTGGGTGCAAGGAGAAGGCAACCATGTTCAAATGTGAAACCAGATCAGGAAAAAGAGCCTTCTCCTCTATGAGTGATACTTCTTGCTGACTTTGCATGGCCAGCACCCCAGCCTTGAGCCCATCCTCTTGGGCCCTAGCCCCTCCTAGATCAGAGTCCAAAGCCATGATCTCCTGTCCTAGATATGCAGCAGCACACAGAAGAAATAAAGGATTAATAGTTGGGGGGAAGAACCAGGGAGGCCAATGAGTAGCTTTCAGGGAGAGAAGATCTTCTCCCTGCTTAACCCTAAGGCTACATTTTATCTGCCCATGATATTTTCAAAACCAGGGATTAATTTCAAAGCCATTTGAAGAGTGATTCACCTAGTGAGAGGACAAGGAAAACAGGCCTCATCTCTCCAAGAGCTTCCTGACCTTGCCGAGAGCCGCTCACTCCTTACTGAGGATCTCCAAAGAGCCAAGATTGGGCTGAGGGTGGGGCTCAGAGGTCCCAGAGTCTCCCAGCAAACCACCCATGTAAGTCCCATGATTCTTAGTCAGCGCAGCCCGGAACCGGCATCTTCAGAGTAAGCCGGCCCCTCAGAGTTGCCACCAGAGTTGCAGCCAGGTCAGGCTAACTACTCCAAACCTGCTGTTAACACTCCAGAAGGTGAGTGCTGACAGGGGCTCTGTGTGCCTGGCCCTATGGCTTGACTACCACTCAACACTGATGCTTCACAGCCAGGGGAGGAATTTCTCCCATGAGGGTTCCAGCTGCAGCCAACTCCCCCCTAAAGATGGCCAAATGTTGGTCACCACATCCAGGGGGATAGCCAACAAGGGCTCAGGACCATGCTGGAATTCCTACTAGTGCTTCCAGCTTTCTTGACTCAGCTCCTTTGCTAATTTGTCATCACCAAGCTTCCAGCCACATACAAGGACCTAACAGTTAGTGTAAGTGACACTCTAGTTAGCAAGCCTCTCCTACTCCAGGGCCTCTCAGAACTCACCCCAGAGGCCTCTGCCAGCCAAGTCAAGCAGTTCCACTGGCAAAGCAGCTACCAGGAAGTTCAAGGGCACAAAGCAAGACTGCCAGATGCAGTACACCTACCTCCCTTGCCAGGAAAGAGCCAAAGAGGTAAGGATGAAGGCCTCCAATGACCCCATCACTCTGCCATCCTGTCCATCCCCCTGCCTCCAGGTGGAAGTCCTCAGCCCTTGGTATCTGGCCAGTCCTCAAGCACTAGAAAGTGGTCCGGGCGCTTAAGTGGCGGCAAGTCCCGGGTCCCGTAATTTCTCTAAACCTTTCGAATCCAGTGTCGGTCGCCAGGGAGCCGAGATGTGGCGGGCTCACCTGAGGCCTCTGGAGTCCAGGCCACCGCAGGGACTGGGACAGGAGCACAGGCCAGGGCCCAGGCAGGGGACGAGCCCGGGATCGGAGCCGCCGCCTTAGCGGGCAGGGAAGCCCAGGGCCGAGATTCCGACCCCGGGGCGCTCGACTCCCACTGTGGGCCGCCGGGGGCCGCGAGCCGTGGGCCCAAGATCAACAGCGCAGCATCGCGCGCACTCACCGGCTTCAGGGGACAGGGCCATGCAGTGGGTCGAAGGGGGCGGCCCGCAGTCTGGAGCGCAGGTGGCGGCGCGGGGCAGGGCGCTCAGCAAGCGCCGCAGAAGGGCTGCCCCGCCCTGCCGCCGGCCCGCGGAGCCCGGGCCAGGCCTCACCCCACGGCGGGCGCTGGGCGGGAGCCGGCGGTGCGCCCCGCGCCAGGGGCGGGGGCCGGCGGTCCCAGGGCGCGGTGCTGCGGCGCGCCAGCCCGGAGCTCCCGGGCCGCCGGGCGGGAGGAAAAGGGCCGCTTCCGCAGGGGAGAATCCCGGGGGTCTCGCACCGCCCCAGCCGGTGACCTACCTGGGCGCGGAGCAGAGGAGGGGCGAGGAGCCAGCGGCAGAGGGGCGCGGGCCGAGCCGCCGCCGCGGAGGTCTGCCCTGTCCGCCGCCCACCCACCCGGCCGGGCCGCCGCTACCTGAAGCGCAGGGCCGCACGGCCAACAGGAAAGGAAACTTGAGAGCGCCCGGGGCGCGGCTGCCGCCGCCCTGTCCCTCGGCCGGAAGCGCGCCCGCCGCAGCCGGGGGTCAGGTCCAGCCCGGCTCCTCGGACCTCGCCTCCGCGGTCAACCCCGGGCCCCAAAGCGCTCCTCACGATGTTCGGATCTTCCCAAACCTCCCCCCATGCCGGGACTTGTCCCAAGGAGAGATTCTGGGGTCAGCGCCCCCAAACAGGTGACTTACTCCCTGGAGCTGAACTGACACTCTCTCTTCTCCAACCTCTGTGCTCTGGCTTACACAGCCGCCCCTCCAAGTCCGGACTGACCTCTTAGTTGCCGAAGCCAGTGGGTGCTTTGTAGCCTCCGCTAGTCGCTTCTCCCCAGCCTTTGAACCTGCTGAGCACACCTTCCTTCCTGCAACCCTTGGAGTACAGTTTCCAGAGTCGGCGCCTGCAACCACCACCCCTTTCTCTCTCCAGATTTTCTACACACCTTAATGACTGCAGCTTCTCAGCCTCCAGGGCCTGGCTTTTCATTGTGGTGGTGTTCTCTGGGGTTCCACCGCTGGGCTGCCTGCCCCTTCTGGGGATCTCACCCACTCCCATGTTAAAACCTCCTGCCTGCTAATGACTCTGGAATCTCCTCGCCAGCCCAGAATGCTCCAGAGCTGCAGATGGCGTATCCAACCAACTGGACACATCTCCACTAGAGGTTCCTAGGCCCGAGGAAATGTGTCCAAACTCAAACTCCTAATTTCCTTCCAGGAACGTGCCAGAACCTGCTCCTGTTGCTGTGTTTCTGTAACCAAGCAGGACCCTATAAGGCCTTCTAGGGCCAGCCTCCTCCCACCCTCCCTGTCCTCCACCTGCCTCTTGTTTGTAGAAAAACTTGAGCATCCTAGGCCTTTCCTGAGTTCCAAATTTAATCAGAGAAGTGAGAAAATGCAGAAGCAAAGGAAAACAGTCAAGTAAGACAAAAATAATAATAGTTTAGCTATAAAACAAAGTCAAGGACCTTTAGTTCCTCTTCGAGGGCTATAGATAATATTCTGAGCCAAATGCTTGAGCTGTTTTGCAGATACTGAAACCTCCATCAGGTGCAAGGCATTAACTGCATGCTGGTCAACAAGCACATAGGCCCCAGACAATTGGAACCAGAAGGTTGATGATGTTGACTCCCAATTATCTCACCACCCATCAGAAGAATGTCCAGGAACTGATCACCCACCTGTTACCCTCTCCCTGTCTTTAAAAACCCTTCCCTGAAATCCATCGAGGAGTTCCGGGTCTTTCGAGATTTAGCCACCAGTACTCCTTGCTTGGCCTTGCAACAAATGCTGCACTTTCCTTCACCACAACCTGGTGTCAGTAGTTTGTCAAGTGGACCCAAATTTCATTAGGTAACATTTCCAGCCTTCTGGGTGACAGCACCACCACCCACTCCCCCAAGCCACACTTGAGAGCTATCCTCGACTCCTTCTCCCTTTCATATCTCACACCAGTTAGTCACCAAGGGGGAAACGAAACTATTCATTAGTGTCCTGATGGTGCCAACTGCTTTCACATTGTCTCATTCGTGCACCAAGTTTTATTCCTTCTATGTCCTAGCCTGATATTTATAATTTATTTGTAAGTTATATGCACATGTAACTATATAAATACATTATGTATTATAAGGCATGCTAAAAGTCATTACAGGATTTGGTAAAGATGAAACAATAATCTTAAATTATTTCAATTTTAATGAATGGTACATTATACCTTTTTCCCTTCACTTTAAAGTTATTAGCAAAAATCTGTTTGAGAGCAACATGATTAAAAATGATTTCAATCTTAGTTTAATATTTTATGAGACTAGAAAGTACGCTTTTAAGTTCAGTTAATGTCAATACTTAGTCCTAATGGCTGTTAATTGCAAAACAAAACCAAAAACCTCACCAAGATAAATACACCCAAATAAAAAAGTTCTGGGTCTTCCCTGGCGGCCCGGTGGTGAAGACTTCGCCTTCCAATGCAGGGGGGGGGTGTGAGTTCCATCCCAGGTGTGGGAGCTAAGATCCCACATGCCTCCAGGCCAAAAAACCAAAACATAAAACAGAAGCAATATTGTAACAAATTCATAAAGACTTTAAAAATGGTCCACATAAAAAAAAAAAAAAGTTCTTTCACTACACTTATTAAATCACAATTCTCACTGCTTAAATCCCACCTACCAAGTTTGCAAATGTGAAATTCCCCCAGAAAACTCTTCTTTGTCCATGAAGCCCACATTCCCAATGATGTTTTTGTTATCAAGCAAAGGTTCACTGCCTGATGTGCATGGAAGCCAATAATATGGCACTGATTTTGAGGGAGAAATAGCTTTATTGCAAGGTTGACCAGCAAGGAGACAGGAAGCAAAGCTCTTCAAATCTGTCTCCTTGATCCAGGGTTGGGGTGAAATTTAAGAGGTTAGGGGAATTTCAAACTTGGAAGCTGATTGGCTAGTCTTGAATCGGAACATATAAACTACTCATGCTACTGGAAGCCAGATTTTCCTTACTGAAGGACTTCTCCCTTTGCTTTGTTAAGAGTTCCAGTGGCAACCTTTTGATTCTTTGAGTTCTGTAGACTGAAGATTCTCGGCTGGGGGTCATCCTGAAGAGATGGCTCCCATCTTGCACTGCTGTTTCTGTAAAATAACTCAAGGTTTGATTAATCAACCTATTTAGGGAGGCAAAACCAGTTTAAGCTGGGGCTGTTTCAACAACCTATTTAAGGAGGCAAAACCAGTTTAAGCTGCTCAGTGTTTTATGAGCTGTTTCATTTTCATCAGTTGTTCCTGCAGATATTTTTAACAATGGGATTATTTTTAACTCCAGAAACTCTTTATTTGGAAGAATGTAATATAGGTTTAAAAAGTGTACTTCTTAATTTTGAAGACAGTGGCTATGACAGTCTATATAGTTGAAACTGACACACTTCATTTTGGCATTAAAATCACATGATAATGGAAACAGTTACAGCATCAATTTTCAAAGTGATTTCCCCATAACATGATTATTTTAAAGCACAGTTACATTCATTGCTAAAATATCACCTATACCTGAAGGGATACCTTGTGTGACTCATATGGAGTCCCTCCCTGCCCCCAACCCCAGTTTTGTATTCCAGTCTGGGTAGCCACTGCATTGGTGTTTACTCTTACACATAAAATCCACAGCATGGGGCTTCCCTGGTGGCGCAGTGGTTGAGAATCTGCCTGCCAATGCAGGGGACACGGGTTCGAGCCCTGGTCTGGGAAGATCCCACATGCCGCGGAGCAACTGGGCCCGTGAACCACAATTACTGAGCCTGCGCGTCTGGAGCCTGTGCTCCGCAACAAGAGAGGCCGCGATAGTGAGAGGCCCGCGCACCGCGATGAAGAGTGGCCCCCGCTTGCCGCAACTGGAGAAAGCCCTTGCACAGAAACGAAGACCCAACACAGCCATTAATTAATTAATTCATTAAAAAAAAAAACTAGCTGTTTATCCTCAAGCAACCACTCTCTTTAAAAAAAAAGAAAAGAAAAAACCACAGCATGTTATACTAGATATATCATTCACATTATAAACACATCTTTTCTTTAGTAGATCACAAGAAGTATTTCTTTATGAATGCCATCACTGAAAAGACTTAAAGTAAAACACATTAGCAACTGGCATCCAACCATAAGCCAACTTCCACAACACATAATATGTTCTAAACCGTTTTTCCAAATCTTCAACGATGTTTTCTGTGTGTCTTTCAACAGAATGCATTTTTATGTGTTGCCATTTCTCTCTGTACCAATTCAGTCACTTTAATCATGGCAAATAGAACAGTGGGTTTTTTCCAATATATTGACTGACATTTTGCCTTTTACTATTAAATAAAAGAGATTTTACTCAAAAGAGATTTCTAAACATGTTTATTACATTTAATAATAGTTCACAAAAATACACAACTAAGTATCGCATGACTTGGAAAAAAAATCATAGAGATTTGTCTTCATGCTCTGGGTGTATAGAATGTACGTATCTTGCTGATCATGATGGCATATTTATATAATTATTAGCTAATACCTCAAAGTGCAATATCCCCCTAGGCTATTTGTTAACTATAGTGATGTAAATCCGTATTTTGAGTGGTCTTTTTTTATACATTTGAACTTTTTTCTGGTAGACTTCCGTATCAGAGATATCATCATAATGGATCTCATATGAATAGCAGGAAATTGTTAGCTCTGCCATTTTTCTGAGTTTGCTTTTGCTTGCACTATCCATATTACAGTGTCCCTTCCAAGACCCTCGCAGATACTAAAATCCATGGATACTCAAATCCCTTATATAAAATGGCATAGTATCTGCATATAACCTATGTACATCCTCCTGTATACTTTAAATCATCTCTAGATTACTTATAATACCTAATACAATATATAAATAAATACTATGTAAATAGTTGCCAGGCACACTGCAAATTCAAGTTCTGCTTTTTGGAACGTTCTGGAATTTAAAAAAATATATATTTTCCATCCTCAGTTGGTTGAATCTGCAGATGCAGAACCCATGGATACAGAGGGCCAACTGTGTTTTCAATCTATGGATTTCTTTGCAGGAATCGTTTCAAGCTACTTGTCCCTTTTGTGAGAATTATTTAAATGCTAGTTAGATGATATAATCTGTCTACCACCTGGGCTACAAGTAATTCGTAATACCTTGTGATCCACTTGAAGATAACTGGAACAGTGAGGGTGCCACTGTCACCCCTCCCCTTGTAGTAGAATCCCCTCTCTTCCCTGAGGACACTTCTTCTATGACACATGACATGGACACCTGACAAAAATGTCGAGTAAGGGTGACTTAATCCATACAGTAAATATTGGTAAATTTATTTTTACACTAAAACGTAAATACAAACATACCTCATTTTATTGTGCTCTGCTTTATTGCACTTAGCAAATATTGTGTTTTTGACAAATTGAAGGTTTGCGGCAGCCTTGCATCCAGCAAGTCGGTGAGAACACCAACTAGTAGCAGCCAACACAACCGTCCCCCGCCCCACTCCCATCCCCCAGCAGCACCACCAGTCTCTTCTCCATGCTTCTGCCACCAGGGGCAGACATCCTGAGTCCTTTCTCCTCCTCTCCTCCAATCTGCCCTTCCCTCCAATCATTCAGACCTGAACGCTTTGGAGAGCCCTGGGCCCAGAGCTGTGGGTTACCTCCACGGGTGCTCTGACACTGGCGGATGGGGATTATTTGAGCATTTTCGGAAGCCCAGAGGTGTTTGGGGTCTGCGCTTCATCCCCCCAACCCCTACTAACACCCTCCTCTGGGTAATTGTTCCACAACGCACACACGCACATCCAAGATGGGCATGGCAGCCTCCAAATAACCAATTCATCTGTCTCCTTTTACTGTCTCCTGAACTACAGAAGCCAAAAATCTCACCCAGGAGACAATAAGAAGGGGGTTCTGCTTCTGAGAGTGTTTTAGCAGAGTCTCAGCAAATACATTCAATTTTCAAACCAAAGTGCCCCCGGGCCTTCTACTAACTGAGTGAACTGAAATCATAGCATATGGTCTGGAAACGGGGCAAAAATAGGTCCAGGAGTATGTAGTGGCTGGAAAATGAGTGCTCCGGGCATGGAAGGACATTGCGGCCCCCACTGATGCTGTAGCATACAGCCTTCGCCCCACCTGCCTCCCCACTCCAGCTGGAGGTTCAATTCCCGCCCCCCCAGGAATTTTTTTTTTTTTTTGGTGCACCACACGCCGGATGTCAGTTCCCTGACCAGAGATTGAACCCGGGCCGTGGCAGTGAAAGCTCAGAATCCTAACCACTAGGCCACCAGGGAACTCCCTCCTCCCCTACAATTTTTAACTCCTGTGGGGTCAATCATCCCTAAGCAAGCTGGAGTCTGACAGCAGGTCCCCTTACAGTTAACAGCCGATTCCTTCTTTCTGAAATGGGTTTCTAGAAAGGAGAGAGACAAACCCGAGCACTTTGAAAATTAGCGTGAGTGCGAGCTAGCCCCTAGATCCAGAGCACGTGCACTCAGGATTGGAAATGGAGCTGTTGTGACAGGAAGTGGGGAGATGTCTTGTCCCCATGTCTGGGCCCGGAGTGGGGCTGGTGTGGAGTCTTGGGGTGCCTGGGGACCTTGGGCTTAGAGTCCCCCAGTCACTCCTCTCTGGACTGGAGTGAAGAGGGTCAATGAGTGGGGATTTGAGGCTTGGGGCCCACAGCACATGACCACAGAACACCCTCTCAGTAGTCAGGGGGATGTTCCCCAGGACACACACCTGTCTGCTTGTGGGCACACGGTCTCTGTATTTAAATTGAAGTCTGGGAATTAGCAACCCCCTTCCCCATCTAAGAATGGCCTGTTGTCTCTGCCTTCCCTTCAGGACTCTGCACAAGATAATGCTTGGCTGTAGCTCCAGCTCACCCCCAGCTCATTCCCAGAACTTGAATTTGTGTGGTTTTCATACTCTCCAAACTCTACCATCAGCCTAACCATTATACCATCAGCCTAACCATTATACCATCAGCCTAACCATTATACCATCTGGTGAGACTCTGCGGTTGGACTCCTATAGATGGGAATCACAGCCTCAAACACCTTGCACGTTTAACTCATTGTCTGAATGCCCCAAATCATCTGTGCATAACTCCCTTAATCTCTTCCTCTATACTTTGAAATTCAGGTGTCAATTTCTAGCATGACTATAGCCCTCCAGAATTACTTGGGAAGGGGGAGAAGGAGGTGGGTAGAGTAGAGCCTCATATGAGGCAGTGACCTCTGTCTCCTGGAGATGCAGTCTTCCCCCATTGCCGCCTACACACACACACACACACACACACACACACACAGGCACACACACATTCCCCTTAGGCCATACTCATTCCCAAGATCCCTCCTGGCTGCAGCTTCTAGCACTCCCAGTCCCAGGCCATCCTCTTCCCAATCCCTGAATCCCTGATTCAGAACAGCCCACCCAACCATTTAATGAACAATAAGGTCAAAGGCTGAACCAAAAGCAAGAGTCAGACTCCAGAAGGCTGACCACCATCAGTGTGACAGTACCGTCAACACCCAATCCATCCTCAGCTCTGTGGATTCTACCAGGGACATCTGGAGGAATGGGAGCAGCTTAAATTGTATCCAAGAGAAGCACAGGCATTTTTCCAGTTCCTGAATTTCTATTATTTAAGAATGAGCCTAACTATGATCTCACGGAGGATAATGACACCTCTGGGTGAGGGAGGAGGACTCTGCATAAGATTTTGATTTGGAAAATCAAAAATCAGAAAATTGTGATGATTGCACAACATTGTGAATGTAATTGATGCCACTGAATTGTACACGTAGAATTGTTCATGTTACAATAGCAAATTTTATGTTCTATATGTTTTACTACAATAAAAAATTGTTAAAAGAACCAAAAATATTGAATTTTTAAAAAAACTGTTATTTCACAACTCCGCTGTTTCTTTGCACCATTAACTGTGAAAAGGCCCAGGGCAAATGGCTCTTTATCAACTATCTGACTATCCCCAAACCTTCAGGCAAAGTGGTTTCAGAGGTGCCCTGAGGGAACAAAGAAGGAAGAGTCATGTTCCATGCTGGAAAGACCCAGGAAAGAAAGGAGAGTGGCTGTCAGAGGAGACGGGATCCCCACATAAAAAGGAATGAGAACCCAAAGGTCACTATGAAGCAGAAGCTCCACCCAGAAAGCCTCAGAAATCTTGGAGAGAACACTGGATGAGCCCCAAACAGTTCAGGGTGGGCAAAAGTCCCTATGGCTCATGATTTGTCTAAAGGGTGAGTCTCTGAGAAAGAGAAACAAAGCAGTTGGAAGTCACTGATATCTATCACCTGTCAACTGTTCCCAAAAGGTAAGCCCCAGTCCTTGACCCATCTGCAATAGTTCGTCTACAATCACATTCCAGACAATCCCCACTTGAGCCAGATCAACTTCCAGTGACATATGGCAAAGTTCAGATCCTTTCTAAATAAACATTGCAAAAGCTTGTGGTTTATCAATAATTGAGTATTCTCAAATGTATTATTTGGAATTAGATTCAGCTGAGGATAACAGAGACCTAAAATAACAATGAGATAAATAAGAGAAATATTTTTTTCTCTTTCTTTCTGTAAATAGTCCAGAGTTGGGAATTATGGGCACTTCATAAATCCTCTGACTCTTTCCAGCCACCACCCTACCTGCCCTCAAGTGTGGTCTCATCCTTGTGGGAATTAGCAGTCCCCCTTCCTTTGCTAAGAAAAGCCTACAGATAGATCTTCAGCCATTACTTCCATGTTTCATGAAGCAAGAGGGAGGAAGGACCATATAGTGGTTCTATTTTTCATCTTTTGAGGAACCTCCATACTATTTTTACAGCAAATGCACAATTTTGCATTACCACCAACAGTGTATACAAGGGTTCTAATTTCTCCACATCCTTACAACACCCATTGTCTTCTGTTTTCTTGACAATAGCTATCCTAACAGGTAGGAAGTAATATCTCACTGTGGTTTTTATTTGCATTTCCCTGATGGTTAATGATGTTGAGCATATTTTCATTTACCTGTTAGCCATCTGTCTGTCTTCTTCAAAGAAATGTTGATTCAAGTGTTTGGTCCATTTTTAAATTGGGTTATTAGTTTTTTTGCTATTGAGTTGTATTACCATATGATCCAGCAACCCCACTTCTGCATAGTTATCCAAAAGAATTGAAATCAGGATCTCAGAGAGATATTAGCACTCCACATTCACTGCAGCACTATTCACAATAGTCAAGATGAAGATGCAACCTAAATGTCCATTGATGGATGAATGGACAAAGAGAATGTGATATGTCTATACAATAAAGAATATTCAGCCTTAAGAAAGAAAGAAATCCTGCAATATGTGACAACACTGATGAATCTTAGGACATGACGCTAAGTGAAATATGCCAGTCACTGAAAGACAATTACTGCATCGATTCCACTTATATGATTCTTTTCCATTATAGATTATTACAAGATATTGAATATAGTGCCCTGTGCTATACAATAGGTCCCAAATGTCTTTTAATGAAGCCACCATATCATATTTCCACTTATCCCGCGTTGGCCACACTGAGCAGTTCTGTAACATCCAAATATAACTCCCATAGATTTTGTGATTAACTTGATTACACCAGGCCTAAAATCTCACATCAAAGAAAGCAGGGAAAAATACAACACTGTGCAGTTTAGATATCCTCGCCACCTTAGAACTTCTCCAAGTTGGTGTCAGTGCACCCTGATATTTACATAATCATAGCAACCACTCCGAGATCCAAGGATCTAAGTTAAGGATAAACCTTTTGGCAATTTCAGGGAAATCAAAGGAGTTGTCTTTCGTGCTGTGAGGGCAGGACTCTATCTGACTGAAGGATTCTATCTGACTACCCTTCCTCATGAAGTCCTAATGTCAGCAGTTACCATGCTGGTATCTGGTGTTACATGCTCCCACCCTGCTACTGTGGTGTCAGAAAAAGGTCTTTTCACAGAGCAATGCAGGGAATATAGGCCCAAGATTAGCAGAACTATATACTGTGGTTCACCTGCTCTTTTTTTTTTTAACATCTTTATTGGAATATAATTGCTTTACAATGGCATGTTAGTTTCTGCTGTATAACAAAGTGAATCAGCTATACATATACATATATCCCCATATCTCCTCCCTCTTGCATCTCCCTCCCACCCTCCCTATCCCACCCCTCTAGATGGTCACAAAACACCGAGCTGATCTCCCTGTGCTATGCAGCTGCTTCCCACTAGCTATCTATTTTACTTTTGGTAATGTATATATGTCTATGCCACTCTCTCACTTCGTCCCAGCTTATCCCTCCTCCTCCCCGTGTCCTCAAGTCCATTCTCTACGTCTGCGTCTTTATTGGTTCACCTGCTCTTACTTAGGAAGCCAATCTTGACATGCTCTAAAAGTCCTTTGAGCAGTCATCCATGAAATATCTATTGAGTATCTAGCAGGTGTCAGGCTCTAGGTCCTAGAGCAACAACGGTCAGCAGAACACTTCTTGCCTTCATGGAGGTTACAGCTATTTAGCAAGACAGGACATTAATCAAATGACTGCCTGAACACATAACTTCAACAGTGATAGTGCCGGAAAGAAAACTACAAGAGCTGTAACAGAGCACAACAAGAAAAACTGACCTCCTTCCAGGTTCCACACCTGGGAAACAGCATGTGCAAAGGCCCTGAGAGAATTTAGGGGAACAATACCTGAGTCATTTTCCCCCATTTTATTTCTGTCACATATTCATGATTGGAAATTCTGTAAAGATTACACAATAAAAGCTCCATTTCCAATGTGTATAAATCTCTTATTTTACTAAAGGAAGTATCACATGGCCTGGGTAAATAAAACCAGATTTAGTGCTCCAGGGTGGTGATGTTTTCAAATTAACTTTTCCAAATTCTGTCACTTTTCCAACATTTATTAAATTTATAATAAACCTGTTTTTAAATTCCTCATGCCCACCCTCCCCAACCCCGCATGTTTTCTGGATGTTTCCAGTTCTGTCTCTCTCAAACATTCCTTCCATGTGAGTATATCCTGGAAGTCAGTGGGGAAGAATGTCCTCCCATACTGTTTTGTAAGCATCTTTGTTCCTTCTGCCAAAGCTGTACAGGGGCCCGACCCTGTGCCGGCACTCCAGGGCCAGGTCCCACCCCTCCCACCCTACTCCTGCTTCAGTGGGCTCTAGCTTTAATCACTCATTCCCCCCCAGGGTCTGGACTTCTGCTCAGCCCTTCTCCAGAGAGTAAGTGGAATAAGATCTGGGTGATATTAATGGTCCTGCTTCCTAATACCACCACCCCACCCACTGCTTCAAATCAGATCTGTCCGATCTCTACCCATCCCGATGAGTTAGGCATAAATGCATTGCCAAATTCCATTCCTACCAGGGATCTCTGGAGTACGTCAATGAAGTTACACTCTCTGTCCTTGTCTTTTGTCCTTTCCCCTCCTGCAGGCATCTACTATTTAAAGCCCTGCCCCCATCCTCCATCTCCAGAGCTGGTCCAAAGGGCCTCCCCAGAGCCATCGACAGAATGGCTTCTATATCAGTAGGGTCCCAGAAGCAAACAGATGCTACCTTCATATTAGGATAATTGATTTCGTAGATAATTTAATAGAGGGACTATTTACAAAGACGTGGCAAGGGTGTAGGGAACCATGAGGATTTGTATGATACTCAAGGGCAGGTAGCATCAGGGTGTCACCCTCCCTGGGCCTGAAGAGGGAAGGCAAAAGAGCATCTGCACTGATTCCATGGCAGGCTTCCAATAAAGCCAGATTCCAAGTCATCTTACTTGTCTCGTATTACCTGGCCCTTTGGTCCTGGTCGGCCCTTTTCCTCACAGCTCTAGCCTACATCTCCAGACCCCTCCCTAAGCCCCATGCAGAGGTTACTCTTCAGCATAGGGTTTTCCTGTCTCTAACCTGGCCCACAGGCCTTCCTATGAACCCAGTGGATGCAGGCACCTGGCTGAGTCCACCTGCCCCTCTAGCTTCTCTCTCTTCCTCAGTTGAGGATCTGAGAACCGTGCTAAGAGTCACCACCTTGGCCCTCTGACCTCTGGCCTCTTTGTTAGCTGGTGACTGGTACCCAATCAAGCTGAACATTGAAATCACGGCCAATTTTTGTGGCAGCTTGATGTGGTGGTCTTGCAACCCTCCTTTTCCAAACCAACATAGTTTGGTCCACTCATGGCTCAGGCAGCTGTATCCAATCCTTTTCCAGGATTATCTACCATGAGAAGGAAGGATCCCTCCCACCATCCCCTCCCTGTCCTCCATGGGTCACTATTACAGAGGACACAAAGCAAGGTGGCCCAAAACTCCCACAGAAATCAGTGAAGCAACCCTGTTTTTATTCACTTTCCATTATAGCCCCTCCCTCTGAGGGTGGTCAGGGCAACACAAGCAATGTGCACAGGCTCGACCCTCTCCCAACAGGTTCCTAGATCCTTCTGAGAGCCAACTGCTGCCTCACCCCCTCCCCACAACTGCTCCAGACACACCCAGATGCATCTAACCTGGGAGTCCTGCTTCCCAGCACACCAGTCTGTCCCACCAGGACCACGGCTCGGTTACAGTTTGATGAGGGACGGCTCTGTCCAAGCAGTCACTCACAGACTTTCCGAATATTCTTCTTTCTGTTCAACTGTCAGAAGCTGAAGTCATGCAGCCCACTGTGTAAAATGCTCTCTGTCCAGTGGATGGGATTTCAGGCGGACAAGTTAACTTCAATTAATTTGTCCTTCTTTACACCCTGGGATTAATAATTGTGTTTTTAAATAGGAAAATAATGCAAATGTAAAAAGATGCTTACCAAAATCATATAGTAATGTAGTAAATGCTTATGATAGAACATTAAGTTATAAAAGTACAACACAAAGCATGATTTCAACTAGGTGAAAAATAAAAGAAGTGAAATAAAATAAATAAAAACCCAAGCATAGAAAAAAAAAAAGTGGCAGGAAAATTTTTTTAAATACAACTCTAGGTTCTGGGAAAAAACCTCTTAGCTTGGAAGGCCCACCCTGATTCTCCAACAGGCTGCCCACAGCCCCATTTCTGCCCCAGACTTCTGAGTGTGCTTTGGTCAATAGAGAAGACACTATGACTAGGACTTTGATTTTATCCTAGGTAAGGAAAAGCTATATGTAAAAACTGTAGAGTTTTGAGGTGCTTTAGAATAGGCGGGATGGGAAGAAGAGAGAATACGAACTGTGAGGGAAGAGCTTAAATAGAGAAGAGAACTCAAAAACCTGGCTATGGGGCAGGGCCAAACCAAAAAGAGAAACAAAGAAAAATTTCCTATGGGATGAAGAGGAAGGCATATTCAATGTAAAGTTGTTTCCTATTGTGTGCTGTGCTGTAATACCCCTCCATTACCCCCACATATTCAGTAAAAACCTCTTATAACAACAATCTCATAATATTGATATTTGAGTAAATAAAGGAGAAGAGGTCTTCTGCAATATGGACTAATACAGGAGCTGATGTAAGACAAGCCCTCTTATATTAGCCACGATAAGTTAGGCTATGGCAACCTATTCAAAACAAAAAAAAAAACTCAGTAGTTCAACACATTAAAGTTATGTTTCTTGCTCATATCACAAGCCAATGCAGGTCAGGCAGCTCTCCTGCATGGCTTTCCTCCAAACAGTGACTCAGAAATTCACAGTTTCCATCTTGCACTTTCACCAAGAGTCTTTCACTACTTGATGAGTGGGAGAAGGGAGGTAGTGTGGTCAATAACACTACTGAAGCTGTAGCTAGAAGAAACCTATACCATTAAATGTATATATTAAGGGACTTCCCTGGTGGTGCAGTGCTTAAGAATCCGCCTGCCAATGCAGGGGACACAGGTTCAAGCCCTCATCTGGGAAGATTCCACATGCCACGGAGCAACTAGGCCCGTGTGCTACAACTACTGAGCCTGTGCTCTAGAGCCCGCAAGCCACAACTACTGAGCGCACGTGCCACAACTACTGAAGGCTGTGCACCTAGAGCCTGTGCTCCACAACAAAAGAAGCCACCACAATGAGAAGCCCACGCACCACAACAAAGAGTAGCCCCCGCTCGCCGCAACTAGAGAAAGCCCATGCGCAGCAACGAAGACCCCACACAGCCAAAAATAAATAAAATTAATTAATTAATTATTTTAAATGTATGTATTAAAACATAAGAAAAGTTGAACACCAGTGATCTAAGTGTCCAAATCAAAAACTTTTGGAAAAAAACCCAGCATATTAAACACCCCCCCAACAAATAGAAGGGAAAAATAAAAATAAGAGCAAAAATCAACGAAATAGAGAAAAAGACATGCAATAGAGGAAATCAGCAGTCAAAAGTGTATTCTTTGAATAGACTAATACAATTAATAAACGCCTGGCAAGGCAGATCTAGAGAGAAAAAAAAAAATGAGAGAGAGAGAGAGAATACAAATAACAAAATCTGTCATAAAAAATGGGATATCACTACAGACCTTACATACATTTAAAGGACAATGAGAGGCTATTATAAGCAACTTGATGCCAATAAATTGGCATTCTATATGTGCATATTTATGCCAATAAATTGGAAATTTTAGGTGAAATATTCAAGTTTGTTAAAATACAATTTACTGGGCTTCCCTGGTGGCGCAGTGGTTAAGAATCCGCCTGCCAATGCAGGGGACACGAGTTCAAGCCCTGGTCCAGGAAGATCCCACATGCCGCGGAGCAACTAACTCCACGCTCCACAACTACTGAGCCTGCGGGCGCTCTAGAGCCCGCGAGCTACCACTACTGAAGCCTGCGTGCCTAGAGCCCGTGCTTTGCAACAAGAGAAGCCACCGCAGTGAGAAGTCCGTACACCACAACGAAGAGTAGCCCCCGCTCACTGCAACTAGAGAAAGCCCGTGTGCAGCAACGAAGACCCAATGCAGCCAAAAATAAATAAATAAAATAAATAAATTTATTTTAAAAAAAATACAATTTACCAAAATTTCCACAAGAAGAAATAGAAAATACCAATAGTCTTATAGCTATCAAAGAAATTGAATCTGGCATTAAAACTCTTCCACAGGGCTTCCCTGGTGGCACAGTGGTTGAGAATCTGCCTGCTAATGCAGGGGACATGGGTTCGAGCCCTGGTCTGGGAAGATCCCACATGCCGCGGAGCAACTAGGCCCGTGAGCCACAACTACTGAGCCTGCGCGTCTGGAGACTGTGCTCCGCAACAAGAGAGGCCGCGATAGTGAGAGGCCCGTGCATCGCGATGAAGAGTGGCCCCCGCTTGCCACAACTAGAGAAAACCCTCGCACAGAAACGAAGACCCAACACAGCCAAAAATTAATTAATTAATTTTTAAAAATAAATAAATAAATAAAAACTCTTCCACAAAGAAAACTGCAAGCCCAAATGGAGTCACAAAAATTTAAGGTATAAATAATACTGATCTAAACAGATGCATCCAGAGAATAGAAGAGGAGAAACATCCAAACTCATTTGGTAAGTCTTGCAAAACCTTGATCCCTTGATATCAGAGAGACATTACAGGAAAGAAAAATTACTGCCCAACGTCGTAGGCTGAAACATTTAGAGGAGCACGTGGCAAGCCTATGTGGTAAACAAATAACAATCTCCACCACAGTGTCCTCTTCTGGTCATTAAATATCCCTTTGTTCCCTTCTTTCCACAAATAGAACACCTTCAACTGCTCTTCATGGAAAACAATCCAAAATCCAATCTGTCATTGCCTTTCTCAGTCCTCTCTGTCAGGAACAAATGTGACTTCTTTTAGACTGTGAACTAAAAGGGCAAGTTGTCTGTCTCATACCCATGCCAACATACAAATGTGCAGTGATGCAACAGGAAGAGGATAACTTCACTTAACACCCCCATTCGGAAAGGGGAAGACTGAGAGACCCACAGGGGTCACTGTTCCACAGCTACACTGGTATGACACTGCTGAATACACTGGTATTGCAATGCTGAAGCACCAACGGGCAGACATTAGAATGGCTGCCTAGCCAGGGGCAGGAATTCTCCCCTTCACTGTTCTTTGTGATCCTAGGCACCACCATTTGAGAGGCTTCCTCTTGGACCCTTACTCTCTTTGGCCACATTTAAAGAGGGCACTGGAGAGAATGTTTTCTTAGGGGCTGTGCAACTTCCTGCACAGTTTTAAGGCTTAACTAAAGGACTCAAACTTTTTACACAGGCTTGTGGTTTCTTTTACAATACAGTTTCCTCAAAAATAACTTTCTAACCTATTCGCATCCAGACCATTCCATGTGCCAATATTCACACTCAGTGTTCCTTTTGTAAGATACAGTTTTCAAGTTTGCTTTATTCTTTTGCCTTCTTGCCCCCGCATACTCTCTTTCAATGTGACAGTGATTTCCTTGAATCTAGCTGGAACAAAGGAACACAGCTTTAATCAGGTATTTTCCATGATTCACTTTAACCAGCTGAGATATTTCCTTGGGCCTTTGTCACGAAAAGCCTTTTAAATTCCCATCTCTTACTAACCGGGAACTAGAAGCAGTCAGCTTTTCTAACTCTGCGGGCCTCAATATTCTGGACTTTGTCTATTCCATTTAATTTAATTGGCAAAACAGCCAATCCTATGCTTTTTTATTTTAAGTTGAGATATAATTGTTATACCATAATACTCACCTTTTTAAGATGTACAATTCAGTGTTTTTTCCTATACTCACAAAGCTGTGCAACCATTACCACTGTCTAATTTCAGAATATTTTCATCACCCAAAAAGAAACCTTGTAACCATTAGCAGTCACTCCCCATTTCCCATTCCCTCTATCCCCTAGATTCATCTGTTTTCTGACTCTATAGATCTGCTTATTCTAGGTATTTCAGATAAATGGAATATGTGGTCTTTTGTGTCTGGTTTCTTTCACTTAGCATAACGTTTTCAAGGTTCATCCACACTGTAATATGAATCAGTACTTCATTTCTTTTTATGGCAGAATAATATTCCATTGGGTAGATACACTATACAGTAAGTCCCCTACATGTGAACCTTCAAGTTGCGAACTTTCAAAGATGTGAACATGCATCTGGTTCCAGCAAGGAACCAGAACCTGTGCCATCAACGTCAGGCATGAGTGAAATTGCAGCTTGTCCTCCATCTCCTATTGCCAGCCGTTGTACTATACTACTGTACTTTTCAAGGTACTGTACTGTAAGATTAAAAATATTTTCTTTATTTTTTGTTTGTTTTTTATGTATTATTTGTGTGAAAAGTATTGTAAACCTATTACATTACAATACTATATAGTTGATTGTGTTAGTTGGGTACCTAGGCTAACTTTGTTGGACTCACGAACAACTTGGACTTAACGAATGTGCTCTCAGAATGGAAATTGTTCGTATGTAGGGGACTTACTGTATTTTGTTTATTCATCTGTTTATGAACATGTGGACTGTTTCCACTTTGGAGCTATTATGAATAACACTGCCAAGAACATTTGTGTACAAGTATTTGTGTGGATGTATGTTTTCATTTCTCTCGGATAGATATCTAGGGGTGGAATTTGTGGGTCATATAGGAACTCTACGTTTAAGATTTTGAGGAACTGTCAAACTCTTTTCCAGAAAGGCCATCCCATATGACATTCTCATCAGCAACGCATGAGGGTTTCAATTTCTCCATATTCTCACCATCACTTGTCAGTGTCTCTATTTGACTATAGCCAGCTTAGTGGGTGGGCAGTTGTATCTCATAGTTTACTTTGCATTTCCCTAATGACTAATGATGTTGAACATCTTTTCATGTGTTTATTGGCCATTTGTATATCTTATGTGGAGAAATGTTGATCATATTCTTTGCCCAGTTTTTTCTTTCTTTCTTTTTTTTTTTTTTTTTTTTTGGCCATGCGGTGTGGCATGTGGGATCTTAGTTCCCCAACCAGGGATCGAACACTTGCCCCTGCAGTGGAAGTGCAGAGTCTTAACCACTGGACCACCAGGGAAGTCCCTATTTTTTTCATTTTCATTCATCTCAAAGTATTTTCTAATTTCCCTTGGGATTTCTTCTTTGATCCATTGATTATTCAGAAGAAATATGTTTAATTTCAACATGTTTGTGAATTTCCTTCTGTTATGGGTTTCAAATTTTGTTCTGCTGTGGTTGGGGAACATACATTATTACAAACTTTTAAAATTTATTGAGATTTGTTTTATGGCTTGACATATGGTCCATCCTAGAGAATGTTCCATGTGTACTTGAGAAGAATGTATATTCTGCTGTTGTTGAGTGCAGAGTTCTATTTCTCTGTTAGGTCTAGTCTGTTTATATTGTTGTTCAAGTCTCTGCTTCCTTGTTGATTATCTGTCTATCCTTTATCATCTGTCTGTTCTATCCATTATTGAAAGTAGGGTACTGAAGTCTCCAACTATTATTGTAAAACTCTATTTCTCTCTTCAGTTCTCATTTTTCACTTCATGTATTTTGGGGCTCTTTTGTTAGATGCATAGATTTATCATTTTATATCTGCTTGTTGGATTGATTCTTTTATAACAATAAAAGAATTAAAATGTTCTTCTTTGTTTCTAGTAACAATTTTTGTCTTAAAGAGTACTTTGTCTGATATTAATACAGCCATTCCAGCTTTCTTTTGGTTACTGTTTGCATGGTATATCTTTTTCCATCCTTTACTTTCAATCTATTTCTGTCTTTGAATCTAACATGTGTCTCTTGTAGACAGCATATAGTTGGGTCATGGATGTTTGTTAGTTTGTCTTTTTTTTTGATTTTTATTCATTCTGCCAGTCTCTGGCCAATTCTATTCTGAGCTCATCTTTTTTCTTATAATACCTTGACAACTGCAGCCAACAGTAGTCAACATACATTACTAATGTTCTGTTTTTCAATCTCTTCTCCTAGAAATGTCATATAAATAAACATGGATTCTGCCTCCCAAGTTAGATCGATTTTTTTTTTTTAAAGATTTCCTTCAATTATTTTTATTTATTTATTTATTTTAGTTTTTGGCCACACCCCACGGCATGTGGGATCTTAGCTCCTTGACCAGGGATCGAACCTGCACCTCCCTCATTGGAAGGCAGAGTCTTAACCACTGGACTGTCGGGGAAATCCCTAGATCAATTATTGATGTTTCAGCATTAAAGCAGTGAGAGGGACTTCCCTGGTTGTCCAGTGGCTAAGACTCCGCGCTCCCAATGCAGGGGGCCAGGGTTCGATCCCTGGCCAGGGAACTAGATCCCACATGCTGCACCTAAGAGTTCACATGCCGCAACTAAAGATCCCGCATGCTGCAACTAAAGATCCCACATGCTGCAACCAGAAAAAAGATCCCGCATGCCACAACTAAAGATCTCACATGCCGCAACGAAGGTCCTGCACGTGGCAACAAAGATCCCGCCTGCCACAACTAAGACCTGGTGCAGTCAGATGGATAGATAGCTAGATAGACAGATAGATAGACAGACAGATATTAAAAATAAATAAATAAAGCAGTGAGATATTTCCAGTCTCCAACATTAGTTTTCCGCTCAGCATACCAACAGACCATTAAGCTGTTAGAGCAGTGCCCTACTTAGAGGTACCAATATCTCTATGAGTAAGAAATTTATATTAGAGTACAATAAGCTGTACTCTGGTAATAAACAAACCCAAAATTCTAAGCGGTCTAACCCAACAAAGGTTTATTTCTCACTTATGTCACTATTCAATGCAGGTCAGGCAACTGTTCTGCATTGCCCTCTCCACGCAGTAACAAGTTCCTTACAAATGGCAATTTAGTCATCTCAGAGTTCTTAACTTCTAGAACCACAGACGGGAGAGGGAGAGTGGCTGATAGCACAGGGGGTTTATTGCCAGGCTTGAAAATGGTATATATCACTCCTGCCTACACCTAATGGGCCAGACTTAGTCACATGTCTCTAACTCAGCTGCAATAGAGATGGAAACTTTACATGAATACATTGATCAATAACAGTCTGCACCATACTCCTATTCCCTATATATATTAAAGTTTCACCTATGAAGTGGAGGAAGATGGTTAAATTTCACTATTTTACGAATACAGGGCATCCAGAACAGGAGGAGTCATCATGGCTAAGTGCTGTGGGCTCTGGAGCCACGCTGTCTGGGTTCAAATCTTGGATCCACTACTTAATAATAATTCTATCGCCTTACAGCTCCATACTTCACCCCTATAAATTTCAGTTCCTCATCTTAAAGTGGGGATTAAATAGTACCTAGCTAGCTCCTAGGCTTATTGTCAATATGAAATGAGACAATTCATGTAAAAACAGCATAGTACCTAGCACACAGCAAGTATATCAGAGATGTTACCTATTATTAAATAGGTTAAAGAGCTATAAAATAATGGGAAAGGAAACCATTACAGTGAATATTATTGCCATTAATGATATTTTCCTCTGTATGCCTGATTAGAAATGTGTTTGTCTGGGGGAGCTCCAAGCAGTGGCAGGAAAGTGTAAGGCCAGACAGACAAGGTGCTAATGGGACTATTTATGTGAGAGGAATGGCATCTGATAATGGTATTAGCTCTCACAAGTACATGGTCCAAGCCTGAGAATGATCCCCTGAGTACTTAGAGAGGAGGAGAGGCTTCATTGGAGTGCAATTTAAATTTGATCACACTCCTACCCACAGAGAGTGGAGCTGCTTGCATGGTGTCAAGAGGCTTGGACTCTACTTTGACTGCCTCTGATATTCCAAAGCATACAGCCCTGCAAAGCCCAGGAGGATGGGCTTTCCTGCTTGAAGGAAACCAGCAAGTATACATCTATCAGCACCACTGAGGGGGCGAGGGGGGCTGGACTATGAGCTCTTGTTGCTGCTGCAGCTAAGAGGTGATGTTGCAAGGGGACCAGAGAGATAAAGTCCTCACCTGAGCTGTGTGTGGTGTGTCCAGTGTTTGAATCCAGAGTCTTCATCTGAGAGCACAGTGGTTAAAAGCACAGGTTCTGGAGTCAGACTGACTGAGTTCAAACCCTAACTCTGACCCTGAATTAACTGTGTGAATCTAAACCTGTCACTAACTCCTCCCAACCTGCGAGTCTTCATCCTGAGCTGAAATTTATATTATTGTGTTGGCTGTCTTCTACTTGCCCCTCCATATCCCACTCTCCACTCTTCCCTACACAGAAGAGTAGAGGAGTCTTGGGAGGCTGGACTATAAGAACCGTATCAAGGGGGACTTCCCTGGTGGCGCAGTGGTTAAGAATCCGTCTGCAGTGCAGGGGACACGGGTTCAAGCCCTGGTCTGGAAGATCCTACATGTCGCAGGAGCAACTAAGGCCCGTGCGCCACAACTTACTGAGCCTGCACTCTAGGGCCCGGTGAGCCACAACTACTGAGGCCCGCGAGCCACAACTACTGAAGCCCATACGCCTAGAGCCCGTGCTCCACAACAAGAGAAGCCACTGCAGTGAGAAGCCTGTGGCACTGCACGAAGAGTAGCCCCCGCTCGCCACAACTAGAGAAAGCCCCACACACAACAATGAAGACCCAACGCAGCCAAAAATAAATAAATAAATAAAATTTTAAAAAAGAACTGTATCAAGGGACTCCTTTGCTCTCTGGCTCTGGTTGTGCCCAAGAAATGGGCAGGTGGGAGGAGAGTGAAATCTTGATATTTATTTCCCTAGATCCCACACTGCTGGGTTGCTGAGAGTTGGTTGTGACCTTCTCCCCAAAACCACAGCTACTTTCAGGCAGCCTTCTCCCCTACAGCTTTCTCCACAGGTTTCAAAACCACTACTTCCTCCTTCCTCTTCAGGCCTGGCACGGAACAGGTCCCCACTGTCACGAGCCCCAGGATACTCTAACATACTTTGCTGCTTTCCTTAAATTCTTCCCTCTTAATCCCCTTATTAATGCACTTCAATGACCCACTTTTGAGTGCCAGGACCTTGACTGATACAACTATTTGCTTGCAGTAGATACCCTTTGGGTGGCTAACTGGTTCACAGTGATTCCCTTTCTCTGAGAACAGCCCTGATACAAAGGCAAGGGGCCCCAGTGGCCGTGCCTGTAATGCAAGTCCCTTCAACCTGATTGGCCCAAGGATAGATACCTGACCCAATCAGATTCTCCCTCAAAGGAATGTGGTATTTGGAACAAAGAGATAGCAGGGGCTAGCAGCCAATAGGACTGCCCAGATTTATCCCCCAAACCCACATTCTAAGAAGCCTACAAAAGTAGGCAAGCGTGGGTTTCTACCCTTCCAAATTTTGACTGTTCAACTCTGTTTCCTATCACATGAGATACCCTATTATCCTTTCAGTACATTTCTTCTTTACTTAGCTAGCCAGAGTTGGCTTCTGCTACTTACAGTTTAGAGAACCTCAATAAACACGGCATCTCATTGGACTTTTATGAGATAATATATGTAGGGTATTTAGCACAGTGCTTGTGTATGGTAAGCTCTCAATAATTTGTGGCATTTATTATCTACAAAAGTGGAGCTAATAAGAGAATGAGTAAACAAGCCCCAGACTAGGAAAAAATATTTGGAAAAGATACATCTGATAAAGGACTGTCATCCAAACTACACAAAGAACTCTTAAAACTCAACAATAAGAAAATGAACCAATTAAAAAATGAGCAAAAGACCCTAACAGACACCTAACCAGAGAAGATATACAGATGGCAAATAAGCATATGAAAAGATGTTCAACTCATATGTCATTAGGGAAATACAAACTAAAACGACAATAGAATACCACTACATGCCTATTAGAATGGCCAAATTCAGAATACTGACAACACTAAATGCTGATGAGGTTGTGGAGCAACAGGAAACTCTAATTCACTGCTGATGAGAATGCAAAATTGTATAGCCACTTTGGAAGACAGTTTGCAATTCTTACAAAATTAAACACACTCTTACCACACAAGCCAACAATTGTGCTCCTTGGTATTTTCCCACATGATCTGAAAACATGTCCACACAGAAACCTGCATACAAATGTTTATAGTGGCTTTATTCATTAAATGCCAAACTTGGAAGCAACCAAGATGTCGTTCAGTAGCCTACTGGACAAATAAACTGTGGTACATCCAGACAATAGAATATTATTCAGCTCTAAAAAGAAATGAGCTTTCAAGCCATAAAAGAATGGAAGAAACAAAGGCACATGGACCCTGGGTGATTATGATGTGTCAGTGTAGTTTTGGCAAAAGAAAATAGAAAGAGGTATGGACATGAGACAATATATGTGACTATACTAAGGTACTCTTTGACCATATGTCACTGAACAAATGTGAGGACTATTAATTACCAAAAGGGTGCTCTCAGGGGGGTAATGTAAATGTGTAGCCCATGCGTGTGGTCATGAAATGGTTAAACACCAAACCCAGTGGCTGCAGATGGAAGATGCTTAATGGTAGGAGACCAGAGGGTGGGAATCAATGACTGGGCAGTAAGGAGCCTTTGGCAGTCAGCATCCACCCTTATCAACAGCCAGGTGCTGATGGCCTGGCCGGTGTGAGGCACAGAAGGAAGCTGACAGAGACACTAAGATGCATCTAGATCCTGCTCTCAACTGGATGAGGCTGGCAGA
This sequence comes from Balaenoptera musculus, assembly GCF_009873245.2. Taxonomy (NCBI): domain Eukaryota; kingdom Metazoa; phylum Chordata; class Mammalia; order Artiodactyla; family Balaenopteridae; genus Balaenoptera; species Balaenoptera musculus. The sequence goes on along the minus strand of NC_045792.1, from coordinate 63,863,126 downwards.
AGTTCCCTGGAGGGATCTGAACCAGGGAACTTTGGAAGCAAGGCTGGAAAGAGAGCTTTTAGCCAGGTGGCAGTAACAGAGTAGAGCCAGCAGCATGGACCAAATGTCAGGTAGAAAAGGTAAAGTGAGGCCAAAGATGAAAAATGCCAGATTGAGAACAGGAGGGATCAGGAGAAAGCCAGAACACAGTATGCGGGGCTTGCCAGGAAGTTCAGATCAAAGTTGTAAACCAGAGGGCATTAGGAGCCTGCTTTTTCTTTTTCAATTGCGGTATAGTTGATACACAACATTTTATAAGTTTCAGGTATACAACATATGATTCACAATTTTTAAAGGTTATATTCCATTTACAGTTATTATAAAATATTGGCTATATTCCCTGTGGTATACAGTATATCCTTGTAGTTTATTATTCTGTACACAGTAATTTGTACCTCTTAATCCTCTACCCCCTATCCTGCTCCTCCCCCTTCTCTCTCCCCACTGGTAATCACTAGTTTGTCCTTTATACCTATGAGTTTATTTTTTTGTTCTATTCACTGGTTTGTTTTCTTTTTTAGATTCCACATATAAGTGATATCATACTGTATTTGTCTTCCTCTGTCTGACTTATTTCACTAAGCATAATACCCTCCAAGTCTATCCATGTTGTTGCAAGTGGCAAAATTTCATTCTTTGTTATGATTGAGTAATATTCCATTGTATATATACACCACATCTTCTTTATCCATTCATCTGTTGATGGGCACTTAGGTTGCTTCCATATCTTGGCTGCAGTAAATTATGCTGCTATGAACATTGGGGTGCATAGATCTTTTTGAATTAGTGTTTTCCCTTTTTTTTTTTTGGATAAATATAGGGGACTGTTTTCATGTCATGTTGACTCCGTGGCCCAAAGGCTGTCACTGGAATCTTAAGAAGTCCATGCAGAGCCAGACACACTGGATGAAATTATACCTCCTCAAAAGCATAGTCACTGAAGACTTGCTTCTTTACTGTGAACTTTGAGCAACTGCTGGTGGAAAGGCTGGGAATTTTCCACTCTTGACACTAAATCCCTGTTTCAGAAAGTAAATCATTTCAGGGTAGATAACGCGGTATGCAGACAGCTTGAGACAAAGATGAGGATTAAGAACTAAAACCAGGGGCTTCCCTGGTGGCACAGTGGTTAAGAACCCGCCTGCCAATGCAGGGGACACGGGTTCGAGCCCTGGTCCGGGAAGATCCCACATGCCGCGGAGCAACTAAGCCCGTGCGCCACAACTACTGAGCCTGCGCTCTAGAGTCCGCAAGCCCCAACTACTGAACCCGCGTGCTACAACTACTGAAGCCCGCGCACCTAGGGCCCGTGCTCCACAACAAGAGAAGCCACCGCAATGAGAAGCCTGCGCACTGCAACTAAGAGTGGGCCCCGCTCGCCGCAACTAGAGAAAGCCCGCGCACAGCAACGAAGACCCAAGGCAACCAAAAATAAATAAATAAATAAATAAATAAATAATTTTTTTAAAAAAAGGAACTAAAACTGGGATAAGACAACAAAAGGAGGGGATGCCAACAGAATCCGGACAGAGATGACTCCTCAGCCACAGCTGGCTGCTGTTGTCATAGTCCCCTAGTGAAGAGGAATGAGTGTCAATGACTGAAGAACTCTTCATCTTCTGTGTGGTTTCCTGTGTATATCCGTTTGCTTCAGTCCACTTCCGTAGTTCTCATCCCCCAGTGTCAGCTCAGCCATTGTCTTTCTAGAGTTCCAAGGAAAGCCATTCACTGGCTTTGGTGACACCTTGGCCTGGTGGCTTCCAACAGGCAATCACTGCGTAGATCCTGGTGCCCAGACTGGGCAGACCCGGTAACAGCTCTCCCTGCCTCCCCAACCCACATCCTTAGAAACTCACAGAACAAGCCAGAACGTAAGAGAACAAGGCCTGAACAGGCCTCATCACAATGTGGGTGTGCCACTTATTACACAAGCACCTGAGTTAATTAAGAAGCAAGATCTGGACTAAGAACTGGGTCAGACATAAAGGGGCCCAAGAAACAACAAGTACACAGATCACTGAGACATGACCAAGGAACTTGCCAGCAGCTGTGCTTCTAAGACAATAAGAATGTGTTGCTGGGAGATGCCCAGCCTTGCAAGTTGACTGAGCATCCTTCTTCCCTGAGTCACTGACGGGAGTGCGGTCATGGCCCCAGGACTGCAGGGCAAGGCGGGAGGGGTGGGGAGCTCTGCAAAGCCCCCTTGGTCAGCTGCTGCTCCCCAGCTCACCTTAGGGTAGAGGCTGCCCTGGGCTATGGGCATCAGAAGAGGGGGCAGAGTTTCCAAAAGCTTGGTCCACCGCTTCCCTAGTTCTGTAAAAATTCTGCCGGAGCGCTGTGACCACCCTAGAGCCTCAAGTCACTCACAGGGGAAATGTGTTCAGGCGCCTGGCTTCCCACTTTGCCTTCTTCAAAAGGTGAACATTTTCTCTCTCACTCTTTTTTTAAATATATTTGTTGCTATTTTTATGTTTGTTTTTTTTCCCCAGATCAAAACCTTTAATAACCACACAGCAACACAAAGGAAAGGAAACTGCTAAATAGTCATTTCCCAGACTACAGCCCAAACTCCCAGGGAGAATCTGTGTCACCACATCTTCTCTGAGCTGCAGACCACAGATTCCAGTTTTAATGTAGAGGCAAAATGAGCTTCTTTGAACCATTCCCTTTAAAAAGAGCCACAAAGGAACATCCTGTGTGTCACTCCTGGACTTTCCTACACAAAGGAGAGCAGGGAATTGGTTCCAGGTATAAACAACACACCACGCCATCCTTCGGATAGTCTCAGGACCATCCCAGCCGTTCCACGGCCCACACTTGATGTAGCTGACTGACCACGTGGAAAACTACCCACAAAAAGATGTGAGAGAAAGTTGCATGGAAAGTTACAGAATGTCACAAGGGAAAACTGTGCTGCTTGGGGCGGAGGAACAGAGCAAAACCTTTGCAGAGCTGTGCCACTGAGCCAGCCTCCCACTCCCAATCTTCTTGTCCTCCCCTTTACCCTTCAATTCTGCTCGCTGACTCTTTATAAAAGTGCCAGATTTCATGTAATACCCTAGCCTAGAGTGAGGAAAGGAAGCAAAAGTTCAAAAGACAAATTTGGAGGTGACTGCACTACCTACATCCCCTTCTCTGGGATCTGTCCCTGTTCCTATTCCCTTTAACTTAACTGGCCATTCATTCATTTAATGCACAGATATTTATCCAGCACCTCCTGTATTTCAAGCACTGTGTAAGTAGAGACACACACACACAAAAAATGAACAAGACAGACAAGGGCCCTTCCTAGGGAGCTAATTTTTTAGTGGGAGAGTTAAATTATATGCAAATAAACAAAGAAGGTAAGTTTGGATAATGATACTTGCCAGGAATTTTTTTTTTTTATTTTTTAATAAATTTATTTATTTTTGGCTGCGTTGGGTCTTTGTTGCTGCTCGCAGGCTTTCTCTAGTTGTGGCGAGCAGGTGCCACTCTTCGTTGCGGTGCTCGGGCTTCTCATTGCGGTGGCTTCTCTTGCTGTGGAGCATGGACTCTAGGCACGTGGCCTTCAGTAGTTGTGGCTCATGGGCTCTAGAGCGCAGGCTCAGTAGTTGTGGCACTCAGGCTTAGATGCTCTGCGGCATGTGGGATCTTCCTGGACCAGGGATCGAACCTGTGTCCCCTGCATTGGCAGGCGGATTCTTAACCACTGAGCCACCAGGGAAGTCCCGCCATGAATTTTTTAAAATGCAAACAAAACAAAGTGATGTTCTAGAGAGTCATTTGGGAGAAAGGTTGCCTACTCTAGATAAAATAGACTAGGAAAACCTCTCTGAAGAGGTAAATATGAGCTTTCACGTGAAAGAGAAGGAGCTGTGGCTGCAATGAACATTCTGGACAAAAGGAAGAGCAACTATAAAGGTCCTGGGACAGAAATGAGGGAGCAACAGAAAGGCCAGTGTGGCTGAAGCCTGTAAAACAAGGGAGGGTGGTAGAAGGAGTTTGTAGAAGAGCAGAGGCCATGGTAAAAAGCTTGCGTTTTATTTTAAAGGGAATAGGAAATCACTGGAGAATATTAAGAGAGTGGCATAACCTGACAGACATTTTTTAGTACAAACTCTCTTCCATATTTTATTTGCTAATGGACAGCTGATTTCTAAATTAAGAACATGTTTACAAGACAGGCGAGGAAGTTACTCATCCCAATCCATTAGCAAGTCTTGTTTTGACTGAATTTTTAAATAACTTCTGATAATTAGTGCATCTTGGCTCTTAGATTTCAAATGAGATGAAAGAATCTATTTTCTTTTTTATTTAGAATTATTGTATATTTAGCCCAATCCAAAGAGTTTCTCCCAATGAAACAAATGGTTTGAATAATTCCTTAATTCTCACAAGGAAAGCACATGCTGTCCATATACTCCCATCACCAAATTTTAAATGATCAAAGTGTAGAACTCTATTTGTGATTAGGTCAGGAGTTAGTAAACTTTTTCTGTAAAGATCCAGATAGTAAATATTTTGGGTTTTGAGGCCATAAGGGCTCTATCACAGCCTCTCAACTCTGTCCTTGTAGTGCAAAAGCAGCCGTAGACAATACATAAGTGACTGCCTATGGCTGTGCTCCAATACGACTTTATTTATAAACACTAAAATTGAATTTCATACAATTTTCATGTGACATGAAATATTATTCTTTTGATTTTTTTACAAGATGTTAGCACCATTCTTGGCTTAGGGTTCATATAAAAACAGGTGGCAGGCCAGATTTAGCCGGCAGGCTGTCTGTCGTTTCCTGACTCCTGCTTTAGGTGAACTGGGGCCTGATAGATATTTTTAATGGAATCATTTTGGCTGCAGTGTGGAAGGTGGCTCATGGGACATGGGGAGCAACGGCGGAAGCAGGGAAATCAATCAGGAGGTAACTGGCGTAGTCCAAGCAAGACATGATGGCAGCCTTGACGGGGTAGTTGCGGTGGAGCTGGAAAGAAGTGGACATAATAGTACATTGTGGAGGCACTGACAGGGCTTGCTGATGTAGTAAATGGGAGCAGAGAAGGAGAGAACAGAGTGAAGCATGATCTCCTGTTTTGGTCTTGAACAACTGGATGTGTGGGCATGTCATTTACTTAGATGGAGAACACCAGGAAGGAACAGGTTCAAGGGAAAATCAAGAGTTCTAGTTTGAGATGCCTGTTAGGTATCCAAATAGAGATGTCCAGTATGTTGGAGTTCAGGGGTTATCGGGGCTGGAGATGGATATGTGGGGGTCACTGGCTTTTAGGAGGTATTTAAAGCCCCAGGACTAGATCAGATCTACTGGGGAAAGTGTATAGGTAGAAAAGAGAAGAGGGTCAAGGAAAGAGTCCATGGGGATTCTCAGAAGAGGAAAAATTAGCAAAAGAGAGTGAAGGTAGCCAGTGGATGAAACAGACAAATCAGAAGAATGGGTCATCTTGAAGGTCAAAAGAAGCCAGTTGTTCATGAAGAAGGGAGGGGTCAAGTATGTGGAATGCTGCTGAGAGACAGTATTGCGAGGTCAGTGAAGTGACCTTTAGATTTGGCAACATGAAAATAACGTGTGTCCTTGACAAGAAGAGTTTCAAAGGACTGATGGAGACATAAGAATGTCTTGAATGGTGACTGGGACTTCCACTTAAGCACAGGGGGGTTTAAACACATGTGTATCTCCATTCCCTCCTGACACCCACTAAAGTAAAAGTGATGACATAAAAAAGAATGAGGCCACAAGAGCAAAGAAAATGGCGTGACGGTGACAGAGGACAACAGAAGTTAATAAACCCTTAGAAGAGGCAAGAGGCTGGATAATGTCAACTAAGCAAAGCAGAGAAAGCTGACACCAAAGTGCCTGCAAAGGGGGAGGCGAGGATGCCAAGAAGCAAGCTGGTTCCATTCAGTGAACCCCAGCAAGGTTCATGAACTTGAGCCAAGGTGAGAAATGGGGCTGAAAACAGGAGGATAGGGAGAAAGTCTTTACAAGGAAGAGTTGGCTCTCCCAGAGTCCTTCCCTAATCCTGCCCTGCCAGGAAACTATCATGCTGGGAAATAAATGGTTTAGTCTCTGCAGAAACTCAAGGATAAGAGATCCCTGGCACAGGGAAGGTAAAGGTGAGGCACTGGACTAAAAGCAGGGGAGTTGAATAAAATTTACATACTGATTGGTGAGGCTTCTATCACCCTCCCTAGCTCAGCAGCCAGCCAAGCTTACAGCTCTCTCTCTGTAGCAGACAGAGAAGCTGTGGGCAACACCCTTCCTGGGCTGGCAGCCAGGTTGGCTGTGTGCAAGCAGAGGAAGCCAGTCAAGATGAGAGGAGAGAGAAAGCTGTGAAAATGAAAGATGCTGCTTCCCCGGGAAGTGGGGGCAGCTTTGGGTGCCAGGCTCAGGCAGGCACTGCCAGGATCGGGCAGTTCTTCCTCCCTGAGGCTATGAGATTGCCCAGTGTATCCTCATACAAGCACCCTTACAAGGACAGATTGAGTGGCTCTGACCTTGACCTTGTAGCCTGATGATCCCCAACAAAGGCAGGAGGCATCCTGTAGAAGGCTGATTTTCCAGACCCTGTCCAAGCCCCATTTGCAGCCTTCCTTGGTCACTGTTATGCAGGGGGTGCCAACTGAGCTGCAAGCTGCAAGCTCAGGGGTTCAGGGGTTCTAGAAGCTGCAAGCTCAGGGGCTCAGGGGATCTAGAATGGCCAGGAGGAGCCCAGCTGCAGGTCTGGAGGGTCTGGGAAGGCAAGCATTGTCCCACTTCGTAGAAGTCCAGGTTGTTAGACAGTATCTTGTGTAGCCACCACATTTACAGATAAGGAAGGCCAAGCACAAGGAAGATGAGCAATTTGCCTAAAGTCACAGAACTTAATTACTGAAAGAACTGCTCAAGGATAAAATTCAGTCTCTTGACTTTCAGTCCCTGACCCTTCCAGTGCCCTACCTTCCCTCCAACATGCTCAAAGTCTACTTTAACAGGTGGGATTTAGTTATTTCTATGGCACGACTGAAACCAAAATACTAAAACGTGGCACTTTGGATTCGCTTTTGGGTGGCAGACAACGTGCTAAATGTGGAGTCCAGCCATGTGGATTCCAATCACACAACCACCTCTCATTCTGCGGTATCACTTAGGCAAGTCACTGACCCCCCTCTCTGGACCTAGTTTTGTCATTTGTAAAAGGTGGAGAGAGTGACAATACTCAGAGCAGAGGAAAGAATGCAAATCCCAAGGGTCTGGGAGGAGAGCCTGAATATGCTTCTGAAACTCAAGATTTCTGTCAGGGCGCCCCATTCTCTTAAACATTTATGCGAATTTTGCATTCTATTCCTATATGTATATTTGTTTTAATAAACAAAGGTGGGAGTGGTATTGCCCACAGATAATTCACATCCAATTGATGCTCCAGGAAGATGGTCCATATTTATCCTAACTTGGCACAGCATTGCATATCCCAGTTTGAGACGTCCAGGACAAGAACTCTGAAGTATTTTCAGCTACTAACATTCTTTAAAACTTCTCAAACTTCAATAAGTCCAGTCTCCATTCTGCCAACATGGGAGCCAACATCCCCAAATCATCCATTCCATTCCATTCTGGAAGAGAAACCAAGTCTTGATGCTATTAAGCTCCTCCAACACCTGAACAGGGACCAGGATTCCCAGGGGATATCCTGCTGAATACACTGCTGTCTTGGAAGCCATGAGACCAGAGCAGACACGGGTGTTAAGTGGAAGCTGGAAAGAATGAAATATTGCCATTTGCAACATGGATGGACCTAGAGATTATCATACTAAGTGAAGTAAGTCAGACAGAGAAAGACAAATACCATATGATATCACTTATATGTAGAATCTAAAAAAAAATGATACAAATGAACCTATTCACAAGACAGAGACAGACTCACAAACATAAAGAGCAAACCTACAGTTACCAAAGGGGAGAGGTGGTGGGGAGGGGTAAATCAGGAGTTTGGGATTTAACATATACACACTACTATATATAAAATAGATAATAAACAAGGACCTCCTGTACAGCACAGGGAACTCTATTCAATATTCTATAATAACTTATGTGGGAAAAGAACCTGAAAAAGAATGGATATATGTATATGCATAACTGAATCACTTTGCCGTTCACCTGAAACTAACAGAACATTGTAAATCAACCATACTCCAACATAAAATAAAAATTAATATAAATTTAATTTTTATATTAATTAAATTAATTATTTATTTAATAATAAATAATTTTTAAAACAATAGGGGCGTCCCTGGTGGCGCAGTGGTTGAGAGTCTGCCTGCCAATGCAGGGGACACGGGTTCAGGCCCTGGTCTGGGAAGATCCCACATGCCGTGGAGCGGCTAAGCCCGTGAGCCACAACTACTGAGCCTGCGCGTCTGGAGCCTGTGCTCCGCAACGGGAGAGGCCACGACAGTGAGAGGCCTGCGCACTGCGATGAAGAGTGGGCCCCGCTCGCCGCAACTGGAGAAAGCCCTCGCACAGAAATGAAGACCCAACACAGCCAAAAATAAATAAATAAATAAATAAATAAATAAATAAATTTATAAAAACAAAAAAAACCAAAAAAAAAACAATAGATTGTGGGTGTCTGGTGGGTCCGCACGCACCAGGACACCCACAATCTAACCCTGGTGGCGGCCATTACCACGGCTGTCACACCCAGGGGCCTTGTTTTGAGCCTGTGTCTCATACTCCAAGGCTTTCTCCAGGGGCTGCAGTTGGGGCTGAGGGGAGGTAAAGGAAGGGGTGGGGGACTGCAGAGCCCCCCCTAGACTGGAAGAATAGAATGCACACCCCGGGCTGGCAGCCAGCAGTCTCCCTTCCTGGAAGCTTTAGTGGAAGCCAATAGTATTTAACTCTTTCAGAGCCCACTCCAATGCTGACCATACCCCTCATGGTGGACCCCTTAGGAGTTCCTAAAAGAACATCCTGAATTCCCCTCCCAAGCACTGTGGCAAAGCTTCCTGACTGCCTGAAGGGAAGGACGAGAGCTCTCTCTCACAGCCACTCCTTTGCAAATGCTGTTGAAAATTACCATCCTCCCGCCTCCCCACCCACTTCTGCAAAAGTGCCCTTTGCTCCCGGAAGGCGTCCCCACGAGCCCCACCTCCGGGCAGAGCTGGACGCTCCCTCCTGAGCCCCACCTCGTCGTTTTGTGCAGTTCCTTATTAAAGCGTACATCACCTGACACGTCCATCCCCCTCCACGCTCTAGGCTGTGAGCTTCCTGTCAGTGTCTATGCAGAGCCTGATGCTAGAAGCTCTCCTTCTATTGTCCTTTGTGAAGGAAAGAACAAACACGTTAAAGATGAAGGCAGCAGCCACAGCTCAGGCCAGCGCCACAGAGGGCCAAGCTGCGTGGTTCCGCCCACCAGTTTTCCAAAGCCTCCCAGGTGCCTCCACTTGATCCACAAAATACCGGACTTCAGAGAAATCCCCTTCCTGCCGCCCAAAATTGCCCTTTCCCACAGCAGTTATCCCCTAGAGCCCTCAGCAAAGGCAACCTGAGAGTTGAGACTCCCTCTCAACAGACCACAGCAGAAGTAAGGGCCTGGGTCCCCAGCTTCCATAATTAGACCCTGGGGATGCTGACGGAGCTCTTAAACTCCTGCCTGCGAGGCCTGATTCTCCCTGGGAGAGGCAAACAGCTTCTCTCTCCAGCAGGGCAGGGCCCCAGCAGGAAAAGCAGGACCAAGTCTGGGGCACAGATCTCACTCCCCCTGATCTCTGCTTCCTCTCTCTCTGCCCCCACCCCATGGCAATGCTCCTGCCAAAGTCCCTTTCTGTAGCCTTGACCTTGTCCCCGTCTGCATCCCTCCCTGCCCTGTGGTGTTACAGGGCTCCCTCCTAGGTCCCCAACCCTCCTCACCCCTGGATGCCCTGTTAGTCCACACAGGAGAGTGTTCTGGAGTAAGTGACCCACAGGCATCCTCCGTGACGGCGGTCCCTCGAGGACAGGCAGCAGGGGCTGGCTGAAGCTCCCAGGTTCCAGCCAGACTGGACAGGTCCCGTTAGAGAACTGCCAATTCAATTCCAGCCAACAAGTATTACCAAGGCCCACTCTGGGCCTGGCCCTGTTTTAGGTCCTGGAGGGACACACACAGCCTGGACCAGCCCCTGAGGGGAGGCAGGCCTGAGAACCCACAATTATAATCTATTAACTATACAGAGAAGATGGTTCGTGACGGAAAGGACAGAAGGAGGGAGGGAAGGGAACAGAGACGAGGTCAGGGCAGCTAGCCCGCCGATGGCCACACCGTCCCGGGAGCAGGACGCTGTAGGCTGACTTCCAACGGAGGAGCAAGCGAAGGGAGCCAGGGATGCTATCCAGCTTCACTATTCCTGAGCCAAACTGCCATTTTCTCTCACATAATCACAAACAGTGGGCGCAGGAGACCCCCAAGGGACAGGGTGGGGGAGGGCCAAGAGCTATGCCACAGCACCGCCCTGGGACACCAACTCCCGATGTCAGGAAAACCCGAGAACAAAACCCAAACGACTGTGCAAGTGACAAGGAGGAGGAAAAGGGAATAAGGGGAGAAGGGATCCAGGGGCGCAGAATGAGAGTGAGACGTGGGGCTCAGGAAGGAGGAGGCAGGAAGCAAAAAGCGGAGCTGGCTGAGGACGCCTGTGAATGCAAGCTGAGCTAAAGGCATGCGGGTGTTAAGTATCATGCATGCCCAGAAACAGGCCCTAGCCTGGCCCTTCCCACAGGGACACTGCTTACCTGGCCTGCCTACTCTAGGCACCAGGGTCAGTGACCACAGTGGACTCTTGGTCCAGTGTCGAATTAGTTCCCTATAATGGTAACTGAAGGGGCCCCCACCCTGGACTTTATTCAGGGAGTCACCCCACACACACCTTGGTATAGACCTCAAAACACAGAATTTGGTTACTCATAACCTTTGGTTCCTAACACATTTCTATGTCAATTTATGGCCCTCTTTTATTTTAATTTGTCATGCCAAATGATTTCTGAAAACTTATTTGAAAGTCCAAATCAAATGACTGAAAGTCAAATAATACATTTGTATATTATGGCTGGGGGTTGTACTCAGAAAGTTCTTCAGGGGCTGAGAGAGAACTTCTGGTTTAGGTGCAAAACAAACAGGAACTGAGAGAACGTCTCAGTAAAGCTAAAGGTCGTGGCCTCTTTAACTATGTTGAAAGCCAGAAATCCAAGAGCCATCCCTTTCCAGAAGCCCTGCACCCTCAGGATCCCCATACTAAACACACCTCTCCAGACCAGCAATTGGCGAGCTGTGCCCAGCCAGCCAAATCCAGCCCACCATCTGTTTTGTAAGGCCTGTAAGCTAAGAATGTTTTTTCCATTTTTAAATGGCTGGAAAAAATCAAAAGAAGAATCACATTTTGTGACACATAAAAATTACATGAATTCAAATTTCAGCGTCCATAAATAAAGTTGTATTGGAACGCGACCACAGTCATTCACTTCCATGTTTTTCATGGCTGCTTTCAAACGACAGGGCAGAGTTTAGTGGTTGCAACAGAGATGGGACAACCCAAAAGCCTAAAACACGTATCTAGCCCTTTACAGAAAAGTGTGCCGACACCACTCTAGACCAAAGTCCAGAAAGGGGATTTAAGACCCAAGTGTCTGACTGCTTTCTTGTCTCTCCTCCCTCCCCGTCTCATTCTTCTTCTTCTTCCTGGGGCCAAGAAGTGGGCATTGGTTTATTTCCTTTACATAGATCTTCCCCATTTCTGACTCCAGCCTCAGGAGTAAGCCTTAGGGACTGGCATAGGCACCCTCGCGAGGCCAAAGCTTTCTAGTAGGCGTGCCTCCAGTGGGCCACAGGTGTGCAGCAAAGTGGTGTGATGCCCGCAGCCCCGGGGTGTTCGGGGACCTGGAGCACGTGGGCTGGTCACTCCTGGGGAGAGCCTGGCCTACAGCACCCTGGAGGGTCGCCCCCTTCAAGCAGGCCCCCTTAGGCACAAGGACAATGATCTTCCCCCAGCCAGAGAAGGGGGCCCCCACCATCTGCACACGTCCCCCAGCCACCAGCTGCAGAGTGTGCCACTGCCTGTTGTGCACCAGGAGTGTGTCCCACGTGCCCAGGGACCACAGAGTGCCCACCAAGGGGGCAGGGGCTGGGGAAGGAGAGCGGGAGGGAGCTCCTGGTGGGCACAGCATCAGACGGCAGCCCTGAATCTCTCTCTTCATGCATATGTACAGAAGCCACATAATTTATTGTCCAAACTGGTACACTTACTTTTTTTAAATCAACTTTAATAAGGTATCATTTATATGCAATAAAAGGCACCTATTTTTAATATACAGTAGTATGAGTTTTGACAAATGTATAAGTGGGCGATCTACCAGGGTGACCACTGCCACCACCTAGATCGAAAACCTTGCCTAAATTTCCTACGTACCCCTTTGCAGTCATCTCCCACGTCACCCCCAGCGCTGCCCCAGACAAGTATTCATCTGCTTTCCATCACTACAAATTTGTTGGGCCTGTTCTAGAATTTCAAATAAATGAAATCAATCATACAACATGCACTTTTTTGTGTCTGGCTTCTTTCACTCAGGATAATGTTTTTGAGGTTCGTCCACATTATATGCATCAACACCAAACTGATGCAGTTTTGTTTTTTGGTTTTGTTTTTTTTTTTGAGTGAAAGGAGGTGCTATGAATAGTCCTGTCAGGTCAGAAGACATAAATCAGAACCCTTCAGGACTAATCAGGACAATGGTTACTCTATGTATATGGGCTGCTTCTTATCTTTTGCAGCAGCTGAACTTTTTTTAGTTACATCCGGGCTGGCTGCAGGGTGACTTCTCTAAAAATGCATGTGTATTCTGCTAATTAACGCTTCATCATTATTTCAGTACACTCAAATCCAAGAGATCTGATGGATGTTAAATCCAATGCCTTATCACAAGAAATTTCAACACTGCATTAGTCAATGGAAGGTGAGAAAAAGCTTATAGTCTTTAAATGTAATTTCAACTGCTATAAATTTTTTAGTGGCTATAAAGTTATTTTTAATGTTTTATCACCAGTTTGTACAAATGAATTTTCTTGTCAATGATGATTATCAAGAATTTGAAGAAATAATTAAAAATCTTGATCAGAAGTTTCATGTTTCCATTTCAGTTTAAAATTAGATATAAAAAGAGATGTTAGTGGAAGCCAGCTCATGTTTAACAGTAAATATTTGAAATAATTTTATTTAGAATTTTATACAAATTCAGTATTACTATTTTCCTTTACTTTGTATCTTACTATAATTTCAAAACATGAAAAAAATGATATGCATTTTCCCACTAAGCCCAAATATGTATCCCCAAGTCCGCTTCAGTTTACCCCAGTGCGTCATACACATTCTCACTTTCTATATGAATGGGAAAGCTTTAGGCAGCTCAGCCCCAGTCTATGGGAGAAGTGGTGGCCCTGGCTGGAAGCCTGCTCTCTCGCTGAAGTCTCTCCTGCCCTCTAGTGATAATCTTTGTGACTGGGTCTCCGCAGGAAAACAAAAATGTAAGGGGTAATTAAACATATCAGTTTTACATGTGCAAAAAGATCACAGGCATTATGCCTGCTTTGGGTCCTGGCAGGTGCAAGAAGCCTTCACGGGCATCCCCCTTGTTGCTCCATGGGGCCTGGAGAGGCCCAGGCTGTAGCTCCTGTTCTGTGATTCCACCATCCCTCTCCACCCTCATCTTCTCCACTACTACAGATGGGCAAAATCTCCACCATCTCCAGCCAGAAGACCACCTTTGCCATCACCTAGCACCACCAGCCACCGAACTCCTTCCCCACCCTCACCAGATGCAAGGACCACAGGAGGGGAGAGGGGAGATGGAAGCACCCACCCTGTTCAGCAATCTGATGTCAACAGGCAAGCTCCAGGCCCCAGGTATCCAGGGAATTTGGGGTCCCCTTGGCACATTGTGGAAATGAGACCAACTCTGCCATACACATTTCCTGTACCTCCACCCCAAGGTAGAGACCCAGGCTTTCATCCCCTAGCAGCAGCAGGTAGCAAGTGGCCACCAAGAGGGAACACAAATCCGATCAGCTGATAGATGAAGTACCAGTTTCAAGGTATCAATGTGTAGTTACGTAAGTGAAAGTTATATGAAAATTGGAACATATAAAAGTGAGGCTCATTTACGCAGGCAGCAAAAAAAATTGTTGAGGACAGCAAAGTTCTCCTCTGAATGGGAACTATAGACTATTTACTCTTGAGGTAACTTAAATTCTGCTGAGTGCAAATCCAGAAAACTGCAAATTCTACATAGTCTGCTCTAGTATTCAGTTCTAGCCCATCTTCATGTGTATCTGCTACATTTGGAGACCTCTGCAGTCCAGAGGCCCTGGTTCCCTGTCTACGCCCCACTTTTCCAGGTCAAGACCCAGAAATCCATTTGGGGAAGAGCTGTCAGAAGGTTAAGTCATAATGACGAAGTGACAACTTCATGACTGCTGTGATGAAGGACATCAGAGGAACACAGAATTTCTCCCCCAGCCTTTGCTTCTAAGTGGGACCTTCAGAAGCACACAACCCCTCCCCAGGTGTGCCTGCCAGGAGATTAAGTCCCAGACTTGGTGTCTGATTAATCCCTTTTCCCTGGGACTATGTGAGCGGACTTGCCTTGGGCTGCAGACAGTAGCCAGACAGTAATACAAGTGGCACAAGGCAGGTGCAATGGTGTCCAGGTGGACAGGCTCTGGGCCTGCCTCACTTGGACCTATAAAGCAGCTCTCCTGAGGCCCCCAGGCTGCCAGTCTCTGGATCAGTGGGGCCTCCCCTGACCCTGCACAAGACAGCAGTCATTAGCAGATGAGCGCCACTGAGTCACTGTGGGACTGAGTTCTAATGATCTCTTGAAGAATCATCCCCTATCACATTGGTCTTTATAAAGATGAATTTTATCATGGGCTCTATATTGGGTAGGACTTTTTTGGTTGCAAGTGATTAAAACGCACACATGTACGCACACAAATCTAATTAGTTCAAGCAAAAAAAAAGGGCCCATGAAACTAAAAAGTCCCAGGGATGGGCAGCTTTAGGCAAAGCAACGTAAGGGGCTCAAATGTTGGCATTTGAGCTCTGCCTCTGCTCTGCCCCTCCTTGTTGACTTCAATCTCAGATTTCACAGCTAAGGGAAGATGACTCCCCGCAACTTCAAGCCTTCATCTTCCCAGATACAAGTCCAATGGGAAAAGATCAAGTCTCTTCCCCAAAGCTCTTGTTCAAGTCCTGGAATTTACTCTGATAGATGTCTCTTGAGCCACATGCTATAACCTGAACTAAGCACCGCAGTCAAGTGAACGGAACAGGACACACACCCAACTTGTCCAGGCTGTCTCCCCCCTGAAGTCTGGCCACCAAGGCAGCAGTAAACTCAAGTCCCCAGTCCTGAGTCAAATCAACCTACCCATGACCACTTCCGGGTCTCTCCTGGTTTCGGCTCCTACAGAACTCTTTCTCCTCCCACCTTTCCTTTTCTTCCCTGGGCTGTCCATCCAGAGACCTACCCCACTGAGCCTCTCCAGGTCAGCTGGTTCTCATTATAACCTGCTTCTCTGTGCCCCTCCCCACCCCCAAGGTTAGACCGGAATTCAGGGACTGAGAGACCGTCCCAAAACCCTCAGGTCTTTTAGCACCAGGCAGCCAGAATTCCCAAGAAATGCTAGGAAAGACAGAGCTTCTCTGTACTCAGGTGCCCTGAGTGTGTCCCTGCCAGCCTGTCTGGCACAGGAGACCAGCTGTGGCTCCAGGTGTGGTGTGTGAAGGACTGGGCAGTCAGGGCAGACTAAGAGCAGTTCAGGAAGCAAAACCTCTCATGCAGCTCCCTCCTAGATGGCTCAGACTGTGAGGGGCCTTAAATGCCATGCCAAGGGGCTGAGACTTTAGCCAACAGTGCCAGGAGATGGCGAGTAGTCAAAAGGCTTATTGGATGGATAGATGAACAAACAAGTAACCTGAGCCCAGAGAAGAAAAGTGACTTACATTACACAGCAAACAAGTAGGAGCAGGAAGACCAGACTCCAGGCCTTTTTGTGCCATCCTGGGGTCTGGGCTGCCTCCGCCTCAGCAGGGTGCTTTGGGAACCCCCAAAGATCATCAGCCATGGTTTCACTTCTCAGGTGCTCTAGACCTGGGCTCCTGAGCGCTGAGCAAAAGCGGGAGCCTGGGGATTCGAAACTTGGCCACAGTCAGAGACAACCAGCAACTGGGAAATTTCAGGAAGGCTCAAGCCGGCGCCCAGGGTTGAGGCTGGGGAATTAGAGAGAGACTGAGTTCTCTGGGAGCGTGGTAGAGGAGGGGCAGAGGGAAGCAGCCCAAACTCAGCCACATTTTGCTCTGGCTGAGGCCAGCCAGACTCTGAGGACAACCCATGCCTGACAAAGCCCAGAGCTCACCATTCTTTATGAGGGTAAAAATCCCCGAGGAAGCTGTTGGGGGGAGATGGGTGGGAGGAGGTGTCACCTCTGGCCTTCAGAAGCCTTGGCATCGCTGAGTCTGACATTTTGCCCTGGGGAACAGAGCTCCTCTAAGGCTGTCATTAACAGAGGGCAGGGGCTGGGATTAAGGGTGGAGGGGCAGAGCCTTCTGGTCCCTGGTTTAGGGAAACCTGAAACTAACCTAGGGCAGGATTAGTCAAGACTTCAAAGGTGAATAAAGGTCCAGAACTTCCATGCTATCTGGCTCACCACTGTATCCCCAGTCCCTGGAACAGCCTGATAAATAATAGGTGCTCAGGGCTTCCCTGGTGGCGCAGTGGTTGAGAGTCTGCCTGCCAGTGCAGGGGACACGGGTTCGAGCCCTGGTCTGTGAAGATCCCACATGCCGCGGAGCAACTGGGCCCGTGAGCCACAATTACTGAGCCTGCGCGTCTGGAGCCTGTGCTCCGCAACAAGAGAGGCCGCGATGGTGAGAGGCCCGCGCACCGCGATGAGGAGTGGTCCCCACTTGCCGCAACTGGAGAGAGCCCACGCACAGAAACGAAGACTCAACACAGTCATTAAAAAATAAATAAATAAATAAATAAAAGAACGTGAATCTCTTAAAAAAAAAAAAAATAATAGGTGCTCAATAAATACCTCTTGACTGGGGCTTCCCTGGTGGAACAGTGGTTGAGAATCTGCCTGCCAATGCAGGGGACACGGGTTCGAACCCTGGTCTGGGAAGATCCCACATGCCGCGAGCAGCTGGGGCCTGTGAGCCACAACTACTGAGCCTGCGCGTCTGGAGCCTGTGCCCTGCAACAAGAGAGGCCGCAATAGTGAGAGGCCCGCGCACCGTGAGAGTGGCCCCCACTCGCCACAACTAGAGAAAGCCCTCGCACAGAAACGAAGACCCAACACACCCAAAATAAAAAAATAAATAAATATGAAGTACTGTGTATCTGTTAAAAAAAAAAAACAAACCTGTTGACTAAACAAGGACTCTTGAGAAGGGTCAGGGGAGCAACTTTCACTCCTTTTTGCTGCCCGCAATCCCCTCTCTACTGCACCGGCACCACGTAAGAAAAGCCCAGGCAGGAGTCAGGTCCAACAGTGTTAAACAGTAGTTGGTGGAGAACTTACTGTCCTCAGGGCAGCAGCCCACCCCAATGAGAACTTTTCACCCTTAGCTCTGCCAAACATGTTTGATGATGCAAAAGGATTAGGCTGTAAATCGGGAAGTTAAGTCTTAGGGACAGCCCAGCCTCTAACAGTGACAGACGTGAAAGAGCTTTGAGAACATTTTCACATTTTATGGCCTTATACTATCCCCATTTATAGCTGTGAAACTAAGATGTAGGTAGCACTAGATTACACAGCCGGGGAGTGGCAGCGCAAGCCCTCAGGTGGCTGCGACCGTAAGCACCCCGTCTGCGATACTGCTCCAAACCCAGTCTGGAATCACCTGGGGGTGGTGGCAGGGAGGCGACGGTCTACGTGCGCGGGCGACAGGCCTGGCGGCGCCCCCTGCCGTCCGTCGCCGGGGCTGCCGCTTCTCTGCGCGGCGCTGCCCTCCCTCGGCCGCCTGGACGAGCCTCGGTACCCGCTGCAGGCGGGTCTGAGCTTGAACGCGCTGGGGTGCTGGCGGCTGGGGGCTGCTCGGACCTTGTACGTTTGACGCTACTCTCCGGTCTGGATCGTTCTATCACCTTTCCCCCGAACAGAAAATGGAAGAGCCGGGGTGAGGAAGGAGGAAAGAAAGAAGAGGGAATATGTATAAAATAGATAAGCAACTATCTTATCTAAGGATAGATTGTACAGCGCAGGAATTATAGCCATTATCTTGTAATAACTTTTAACGGAGTATTATCTATAAAAATACTGAATCACTACGCTGTACACCTGAAACGAATACAATATTGTAAAGCAACTCTACTTCAATTTAAAAAAGGAAGGAAGGAAGAAAGGAAGGAAGGAAGGAAGAAAGGAAGGAAGGAAGGAAAGGAGAGGGAAAGCAAAGGATGAAGGAGAGGAGACATCCAGCCTCCCACCACGGCCCCTCCGCTTACTCTCACTTGGGGTCCTGGGCATAAACTGATGGTCAGGAGAGCCCCATTTCAGGACATAGTTATTTGAACACCCCCAGAGGGCTGTGACCAGCTGTGCCAGGCTCAGGGGCTCCACAAACGAGCAAGACTTAAGCCTGTCCCCTCAAGAAGTCACAGCCCCATGATTGGGGGATGTGGGGAATGGGAGGAGTAGATGGATAGGGTCACCTGCAATCCAGCCTGAAAAGTGCTGTGAGGAAGCAAATCCAGGCGCTGGGAGTGCTGAGAAGGAGATGACTGTCTCCAGCTGAGCGGTCAGGGAAAGAGGAGAGCCTGGGGCTGCCACTGCAAGGATACATCAGGGGCAGGGCTGTTCCAGACCGGGGACGAGCATCTACAAGGACATGAAGACGTGGTCACCACGAGGAACCCCTGCCGCTTCCTCTGGCTGTGGACTCCCCCTTGGAGAGCGCAGCCTCCAGCCCAACCTCGTATTTCCCTGTTTCTGCCCAGCCTGCCCTGGAGCTCCCAGATAACCTCCAGGCTCTGGACCTCTCCCAGGTCCCCCAGTGCACGTCAGCCAGCACCCTCTGGCTCCCTTGACTCCTGGTCCCCTGTTCCCTGATCCCCAAACCCTTAGCCAATGACGCCCGCAGGAGGCTCACTTAGGGGGAAGTTTGACCCCACTATGCGTCACACTCTCCATCTGCCAGGGAGCCTTCCTGTCGTCCTCATTCAGCCCAGGATTCTCCCCACTTCTCTGGCCAACAGGCTGCCCTTGTCTTCTCCCTGCGAACCCCCCAAACTTCCTTTGCCAATCTCAGTATTTTCAGGATAGCCTCTGCATCTACTCTACTGAGGCAGGGGTCTTCAGCTGACACTCCCTCAATTTCTCTTTCTTCAAATCTATACCTCTCTCATCTCCCATTCTTTCCTCTTAACTGACTCCCCCTTTCCAGTCTTACCCATCTCCTGTCTGTGCTCCACACAGCTTTCTGATACCTCTCAATAGGTAGATGATAGATAGATAGATAGATAGATAGATAGATAGATAGATAGATAGATAAATAGATAGATAAATAATATACAATATATAAACTCGTGTGTGTGTGTGTGTGTCCTGTTGGTTCTGTTTCTCTGGAGAACCCAGACTAATACATCCTTTCCCTCCACTTCCGCCACAGAGAGGGACCTAGCCCAGGCTTCCTTCCGTGGAAATTCAAATAAGTGTGACATCATCATGAAAGTCCCAGTAGTGCTATGGCCCTCTTCTCAGGCATCAGGGGCCCAGCTCGAGCATCACCCTGCTGGCCTGTCCTGCTAATCTTTCCAGGAATAGCCTGGCTCTCGACCCAACACTGAGGAGGTCTCTTGCACTGATGAGACAAGATTACTAGAAAATTGATTTAATTTGAAGAAAATGTTGATAACTGTGACAAACATTCACTGTGCAGATTACATGTCAATGCTAGCGAGTCACGCAAACCTCTACTTCCATCAGATTTAGTCATTCATTCACTCACCCAGCAAATATTTATTGAATTCCTACATGTGCCAGATACTGTTTTAGGCTTTGAGAATGCAGTAGTGAATAGTTACATTCAAGCAGGGAAAGACAGACAAGAAACAAACATAGACAGGTAATATGTTACAGGGTGACAAAGAGCTATGAAGAAAAATTAAGCATGGTAAGGGACGGATAGTGTGGAGAGGTGACTGAGGGAGGTGTCTGATTTAGGGAGGATGCCGGAAGAAAGCTTTTCTGTTAAGGTAGCATTTGAACAGCAGCCTGAATGAGGGAGTGAGCCACACAGGTCTCAGAAAAGCTTTCCAAGCTGAGGGAACAGCAAATGCAAAGACCCTGAGGCGTGACGTGCCGGCATCGTCAAGGAACAGCAAGGAGGCCAGTGTGGCTGGAATAGAGTGAACAGGGAGAACATAGTAGAGAAGCAGTGGGAGACCAAGTCACGAAGGGTCTTAGGTTTGTGATAAGAACTTTGGATTTTACTCTGAGAAAGATGAGAAGCCATTGGAGTGTTTGTCCAGGGTTGTTGTGTTAACTCCATAAAACTCATAAGGAGTGGAGAAAAAAGAAAGGGGGAGGCGTGGTTTTACCATCCAGAGCTCCTGTGCCCGCCACTCCTGGGCCACCATGCGCCCCAGAGAGACCTCTGTGACTGCATTTTCAACAGCCATTGCCTTGGCTCCCAATTACATTGTCTCATCCCCAGAGGGGGATAGGTTTTAACCTTAGGGAGAAGCACCTGGGGATGGGAGGGGGTAGTGAGGAAGAAGGACCACCAGGGCCACATGTTGACTACCATCTCTCCTCGTTGATGCTTGTGCTTTCCACATTGCTTCACTAATCTCTCTTCTTTATAATCTTGACAACTGTCCTGTCAACATGCCACCTTAAAAGTGGTCTTGTAGCAAATGTGCCCATGGAGACAGCCGCCCCCCTGCTCTTGGCCCACCAGAAGTTCATCTGCACCCTGTGCCTTCTCCTTGATTACTGAGTATTGCAGCCTTGGAGCTTGAAGAGGTCCCTTCTTGGGTCAAGGTGCATAGAAGCTTCTCTGCTCTTTCCTCACTTTCTGTTCCCACCATCAACATTCTACAGCTATGGCCAACCGCGTCAGGCCCTAAACACCACTTCATTCCATTGTGAGGTGGAGAGTTGGGAAATAAAGATGTAAGAAAGGAGACCGGGGTGGGGGGGGGAAGTGGGGAGAAATAAATCAAAGAAATGAGGAGCAGAAGCAGGCACTTCATCCCTGGAGAAGTAGCTCCGGAAGCTCTGCATATGGGAGCAGGGGCAGGACTCTGCTTCCCCAAATGTGTCCTATAAAGTCAAGAATGATAGCAGCAGGAACCTCCACTGGAGGGTCCCTGGGGTCAAGTCAGTCTTCTATCCCAGAGAGCTCAGCCATGGGAGAGAATGGAGCCCCAGGCAGGAAAATTCCTCCTGGTGGGAGAAGCACACTGTGTTCTCCTGCCCCAGAGAAATAACATTTCTCCTCCTTGCCCAATTCTTCCCTTCCTGCCTTGGCTGTCAGACACATCCGAGTGCCCCCCCCCCCCACCCCTGCCCTCCCTCCATATCACGTGAAGCTATGTATGGTTTCTTAGGAGTGAAGAGTTGCAATGACTCAGCCTGGCCACCTGCATCCATTTTCCAGCTCTTTGGCCTCTGGCGCATCCTTGGGGATGGCCTCCACACCACAGAGCAAGACGTGCCATCTCTGCCTTTGCTGAATACATATCCAAGAGGATTTTTCCACGATTTGTCACTTTCTGAGAGGGCTTACATAAAAAGTGTTTCCAGGGCAAAGCAAAAAAATAATCAATGGAATTTAGAGCAATCCTAGGAAAGGCTTGTCCAGTGGAGAAGAGAAAGTTCCCTGCCCCAGTTGAATCACTACTCCTGCACAGTCCTGATTCTGCAGGAACCCAAGAACCCTCGCTCCTATGAGAAGCGCGTCCTGGGACCCACACCCCAACCTCTTTCCTCAAGATAGCATGAAAGACCTTAGCTCCCGTGCAAACCTGCCAGGGAAGCAGATAGAAAGTGTCCTCCCGTCTCATTATTCTCCATGTGCCGATAGCGCTGATTAAATTGACTTCAACCCAACCTCTTCTCCGAGCTCCAGTCTCATTTCTCCAACTGCCTACTTGACCCACTTGGATGTCTACTAGACATGCCCAAGTCTGAACTCTGGATTTCCTCCCTCAAACTCCAAAACTTCTCTGCTTGCAGTCTCCATATCTCTGTTAATGGCACCGCTATTCACACAGTTTCTCAAGCCAGAAACATGGGAGTCATACATGGAGTCTTCCTTGCCTACCACATCTGATCTTCCTGTTCGATATCCAAAATGCGTCTCCAGTGTCATGACATCAGAACTCTCAGCTGAAAGACTGCAATAGTTCTTACCTGGTCTCCCCGCTTCCACGGGGCCCTCTCCAATCTACTGTCCTCATAGCAGCTAGAGTAATCTTTTAAAAATATAAATCAGGTCACATCAGCCCTTATCTAAGCCTTTTCCCTTTCTAACTTTTTTACCATGACCAAAAAGCTGTGCATTAATATGTCTCCTGCCTACCTCCCTAGTCTCATTTCATGCCACGTTCTCATTTGCTGTACTTCAGCTATGCTGCTTCCCATTCCTGGAACACATTTTCTTTCCCATCTCAGGGCCTTAGCATACTTTATTTCCTGCTGCCTGCGCATTTTTGTCCCTCCACCATATCCTTCAGATCTCAGCTTAAATGTCACTTCCTCAGAAGCCTACTCCCAAACACCCTTTCTAAATAGGTCTCCCCTCTAAGTCCTTGCTGTTCTCTTTGCTGTCCCATTTATTTCCTATATAACACTTAGCCAGCTAGCGTTAATTATTGTTTACATGTTTATCACCTATCTCCCCCGCTTTTTCTGTCATCCCCACAGGAATGAGGCCAGGCCCAGAGATGGACAGATCAGTGACTCCGGCTAAGTGGTGCTGAGGGGGACAGAGGCAGGGCACAAGGGTCCTTGAGGGAAGAACTTGTTGACTTGTTTATCACGGTGTTCTCATTGCACAGCACAGAAACTGGCAGAAGCATTAATTGAGTGACTGTACGGATGAGTGGGTGGGTGGGTAGGTGGATGAGGGAATTTCAGCCTTGGCAAAATCTATAGGAACCATGTCCAAGGAAGAGGCAGTGATTAGGACAGCACGGACCCTGCATCTGCAGGAACCTTACAGACCCAAGTTCAGGGATGTAAACAATGTCATTTCGGTAGCTGAATTGAGAAAGGGACTGTGAAAGGTCAGCCTAGAGTGTACTCAGGTAAAACCTGCCTGCATCATGGGAGGGAGAATTAAAATCAAAAGAATGAGGAATAGAGTCTGCTTTTCTCCTTCTTCACCTTTGACAGAGCTGTTTGATTCCGGTAATCCTGTTGGTTGATGATTGTCCTGACACAGGATGATCTGTAATATTCTGGGGCGTATTTACATGATAGACTTGACTCTAAATGTCATCATCCCTCACTGGTACACTAGGAAATCAGCTCCCTGGGGGAAAGGGCTGTTGCACACTGACCCCAGCAACCGTCACAACCAACAGAAGAGAAACCGATGGAAAGGAGAGAAGACTCCAATAGAGGGTTCTAATGGGACGGGAAGCACAGCCCACGCTAAGTGTTACTAGAATGGGCACACAGAAGAAGCATGCAGGGCCAAGGTGAGGAACAAGAGAAGATGGAGAGGGCTCCCTCATTAACCCCAAGCCATGGGTTCCAGCCCAGCTAAAAAAGGCATTTCTGATTGGCATTAGTATTTAAGACAGCCAGTCCAATAGCCAGAGATGACAGAGATGAGAGGTGAAGTAGAATCAAATGAAGCTAGATCATGGTGCCCAGGGTTTCCTGCATCAGTGGCTGGAGAAGCGGACAGCAGTCAAAGGTTGTAAGTGGATGTGGGGCCCCAGGCAGTCTGGGTTCAGGGAAGTATGACCAAGTGAACTAGGAAGAAGGGACAAGGTAGGAGCCCAGTCTATGGATATCCCAACACAAGCGAAGCAGGAAGAAGCCCAACCAGAGGCCCAGTCTGGTGCTCCCCACTCCAGGTCTACCAGTGGGAAGATGATTCCAAGCCACCTGGAGCAGGACTGAGGCTGCCATCAGGATTGCCTCAAGCCCTGGCCTGGGCTCAGCCTTGGAAGCGGCCACATCGACGATCGCCGTCGGGAGGTGCTGGAGGGACAGAAGCCGGAGCGGCAAGGTGGACGCCACACTGACAGCATCCCAGAACGCATCAGCATCCCTTCTCACACCAAGAGGGTGGGATGAAAGAAAAATGTCATTGTCAGGAGCTTTGGACGACCAGGAGATACCCAATTTCCTTCCCCTGCGGGGGTCCTTCAGGAGCTAGCTGTCTGGCCTGGCTTGGGGACTCTCCTCTCTAGCCTCAGGGAAAGGTCTCTCCACCAAAGGCCATTTTATGGCTCGCTAGTTTGAGCCAGGACTCAGGAGAAAGAGGCACCTCCTCCCGGCCCTGCCCTGGCCTTCCCTTCATTCTGTCTTAGGAATCAGCCTCCTGGTAAAGTAGACAAGAATAAGGGGCCGTCCTTCCCCCAGGGGCCTCACAGCTCTGTGAAAGATCACCTTATCCGGGACCTATGACACACACCTTCTGGTAGCTTCCCCAAGGGTTGCAACTAGCCACACCACTGGTGTTTGCGCGCAGCTCACTCCAAGGTCCGCCAACAAAAGTCTGTCTAATCAACACTGCTCATTCTGGAGCTGCTCCCACGGGGAGACGGCATGGGCAGAGTCTATTTCACAATTGTTGGCTTCGCATCAGGACCAAAGGAACAGGGTGTAGTGGAAAGAGCACTGGGTTGGGAGTTAGGAGTCTGGATTCAGCCCTGCTTCCGACACTCACGGGCGAGCCTCCCTGTCCTGCCTCACTCACAATGGTACAGTGGGTGGAGGAGAAGCTGTCTGTGACGTGCGTCTTACTGTAAGCACTTTCCGTGAAGAAGAGGCCCAAGCCAGGGTCGCTCCCCTTCCCCCCATTTACACGTGTGACCCTGATCCCTGGCCATAGATGATTTTATCAAGAGTGAGCCTGTCACCTACCAGGCCCAGTGAACACCTTTCCTCAAGGAATCTGGAATTGGGGAAGCAAGAGAGAGAAAAGGAGGCTCATGTGAACTCAGGAGCAGTGGGGAAATCGTGTTTTCTCGCCGCACAGTCTGGAGAGCAGAGATATCCAACCTGCAGTGAGACCGGGAAATGAGAAAGATATGCAGGAACTGGCAGCCATGAGGGCAAGGAGAGCTGTGTGCACTTTTAGTTCTGGGTTTCAGGGCTCCCTGAAGCCCAGATGTATCTTTTTTTTTAAGGTGGCTTTTAAAAATGGGTCCTGGGACTTCCCTGGTGGTCCAGTGGTTAAGACTCCACGTTTCTACTGCAGGGGGTGAGGGTTCAATCCCTTGTCGGGGAACTAAGATCCCGCATGCCACATGGCACGGCCAAAAAAATTAAATAAATAAAATTTTATTAATTAATTTTTTTTAAAAAACCACTGAAAAAAAAAAAAAGATCCCTCCCAGATCCCAAGTTTCCAGACAGCTTCTGAGTCGTGAGTGTTGACAGGGGCTGTCATGGGTCCCGCTCATCATTGCCCTCCGGGAGGCCAGGGCAGGCGCTGGTTCACATCTGCATTTCACCCCCGCCCTGTGCTTTGGCCGCAGAAGATGCTCTGTCAATTTTTGTCAGGTTAAGACGGATGGAATCCAAAGACATCCATTCCTCCGTGAGGGATGCTCCCTGGAGCCAGGCTGGCAGCTGTCCCTCCCTGTGCAAGGTTGTCTTTGGTGCCAGCCTCACGGCCAGTCCCATGGAATCCATGACCTGCCCGAGCCCTTCCGGCCCTGCAGCCCATGACCCTGTGTGAGCCCAGGACTCACCCCCAGTGCAGCTAGCCCACAGCTTCCCAGGTTTTATTTTCATTAACCCAACTGGAAAATTGGACTGCGTTCAGGATTGTGCTGAAAACCAGATGCTGGAGCTGGGCTCCGGTTTCCTAGATAAACACACTGGAATAATATGCATCTACCCATGAAATGCTCTCTGTGGCGGCACGTGGCAGCTCTCCAGAAGAAAGAAAAACAGTGTCAAAGCTCCATTTGAGGCTTCTCACTCCCCCTTCCTGGCCAGAGGCTGGTGAAAATAGCCAAGTTTTTTGTTGGCCCCATTGCCGGCCAGCTCCCTCTCTGCTGGCTCTCCTCACCCTCTCCCCATCTCTGGCCGGGAACATACCAGCTTCTAAAAAGAACGTCAAGCCTTCCCCAGTTCCCCTGTCTGGATGAAGGCCCTTCTTCTGAGCTCCCAACACACTCTGTGGACCCCCATCCTCTAGCAATGAGGCAGTCCTGTGATTGTGTGGCTCATCTGATTCCTCCAGAACCGCTCAGAAGCTCCTTGACATGAGGGAGGGAGCCTTGTTCTCTCTGTCCCAGGGTTGGTGAAGATAGTTGTTAATGTTGCTGAATGAATGAATCAAAAGAAGTCACACCAGCCACGCGTGAAGGAGGCTTGGGTTCCAGAATGCTCTTGAGGTCTGCTTTTCTCTGCCTGAGTGTTTTCACTCATCCAGTGCTCACTGAGCTTTCACTTTGCAGCAGACCCCATGCTTGGTGTGGGCGTAGCAGGGATAATGGCACATCCCTGCCCTCAAAGAGTCCACCATCTGCTAGAGGAGATGGACCCAAGGCATGTGGTAGCTGCATGAGGTTTTCTTTCCCCCTCATCCACTTCTTTCCTACAGATAACCCTGCCTCCTCCTATGGGGAAGGCTTGTCTCTAGATAGTCACAGTAGAGTGGAAGAAACTCTGTTAGCACAAAAAACCCAGGCTACAGAAGGCAATCAATATTAGAAAGAGGATGGCTTGTTTTGTGGATGCTTCTCTTGCTGATTTTTAAAGACATTAAGACCTGAAGACTTCAGGATATAACGCCACCGCTCTGGAATGGAGTTAGGACCCTGGGGGAGGCCAAGGAGTAGAGAAAAGAAACAGGATCATAGGGAGGTGAAGGGAACAAAGGGAGCTCCCATTTGCCCATCTAAGGCTACTTCTGTAAGGACCGATGAATGATTTGATGAGAAAATTAAATCTTTTGCTGAATCTCCTGGACTCTACAAGTGTACATGAACCCCTGAGAGTAAGAGGTATTTCTGGCGGGAGACTGTACCCACTCTACACTCCACCCAGGTGTTACAAGAATAGTCCAAGAGTTACAGAGATACTTCAAATCTGGCATAATTGGGAATGAACAAGGGCCTGTAGGATCATAAAGAAGGGGGGTGTTGCTTTTTAGGGGAGTCATGCCCTCATTCAGGAATATGTGTGGTCTGACATTTGGGTTCAAGTCCTGCCGTTGTCCTCCTTGTTCCCTCTGGACTTTGGCCCCTCTGGACCTCAACTGCTCAGGTGAGCGGTAAACATCCTATCACACTGTGCACTGGGGAGCAACGTGTGAGGATGAGCACATGGATTTGCAGGACTGCCAGGGGAAGCACAGTCACAAGCCCAGCTGTTGTTGTTGTCAGGGACATTTCCTTTTGACCCACGCACATAACTGCAGTTCTGCTCCAGTCCACACGGTGTTTCTGTGTTCTGAGGACAGTCAGATCCCAAAGAGGCATTCAACCACTGCCCCCTATCCTGGCCCTTGGCCCCTGTCATTAGCCAGGACAGAGGTCAGATCTCCTTCCAGGAGAGTAGGGAGAGCAGAGCAGATTTCTCAGTAACCTCACCATTTGATATAAAAGCAAGCAAATACCCAAAAAAGCTTGATATAGACAATAAAATATAATCAACATAAATGCAAATTAGGTCATTCCCTTTTTTATGTGGAAAGAGAATTAAGTGTTTAAATTAGAAGACTTAATCTAGTGATCTAGTGGGTAAGACTCCACACTCCCAATGCAGGAGGCCGGGGGAACTAGATCCCACGTGCATGTCGCAACCAAGAAGCCCGCGTGCCGCAACTAAAGATCCCACAAATTGCAATGGGGATCCTGTGTGCCGCAACTAAGACTCAGTGAAGCCAAAATAAATAAATATATATATTTTTTAAACGATGTAAAAGGCAAAGGGAAATTCTCCTTTGCCTAAATAAATAAATAAGACTGAAATCAGCACAATTATGGTGGCAGCTGTAAAGACCATTTCTATTTATAAATGACAATGACACCATTTTTAGTGTATTTCAGACTTCTGTGTGACCGCTCTTCTAGGAATTACAGCATTTGCTTTCGTTCTAAATAAATGACCTCTTCTACAGGAGGACTCAGTTGAGAACCAGGAGGCACTGAGACTCCCAGAATCTGGGAAATGGGTGTCCTGTTCTGATAGGGGGAATCAGAGGTACACCAGAGAACCACTAAGCCACTTCCATTTCAGCATCTTCCGATGGCCTGTGTATATCCTTTATCCAATTTTTTAATAGCACTTTTGCCTTTTATATAGGCTTATGTTTGCTATATATATCTTATGAATCTCAATATTTTGTTATATATTGATATATACTGCAAATTCTCCCCCAACTCTACCATTGTTTTTTTCTACTGCCTTCTTGATCCATGTGTGAGTTCACTGTTTGGACCTGTTGACTTTTCTCAAGGAAAGAAACTGTGAGACAAACCCAGAGATGAAAACTCAAAGAGGAAGGATCAGAGACTGAGAGGGAGGAGCAGAGGTTCAAAAGGGAGAGCAGAGGCTCGGAAAGGTGGCCAGGAGCTGAGAAGAGGAGAGTCAGAGAAAGATAGGAACTAGAGAGTGGGGGACAGCTCCAGAGTTGCTTTTGTGTTTGTAATCTGTTTATGGTGTCTCAGCTTGCACAAAAGTTTTCAATATTATGTAGTCAAATCTGCCAGCCTCTTCCAGGATTCTAAATTTTTGTCTTACTTAGAATGGTGTTCCCTACCCCAAGATTTAAAAAATACTCTCATATATTTTGTTCTAAAATGTTTTAATTTTGTTCTTTAGTATTACTTCCACAACTGAATTTTATTTCTGTATATGTGTGGGATAGGGATCTAACTTAATTCTTTTCTAAATGGATATCTAATAATACCACTTATTATATAATTGACCCTATTCCCCTCCCTTTATCCTCTCATCTGAAATATTCATCATATGCTAAACTCACACATATAGATGACTCTGTTTCTGGACTCTCAATTCTGTTCCATTGAATTACTTGTCTATTCCTATGCCAAAACCACAATGTTTTAATCACTGTAGCTTTATAGTATATTTTGATATTTGATAGGGCATATCCTCCACCATTGTTCTTTTTCAAAATGTTCTTGGCTAGGCTTGTGTCTTTTCTCTTCCAGATGAACTCAAGAGTCTGTGGTCAAGTTTCATAAAAAGTTCAGAAAACATCAAATACTCTGTTTCTAAATGTTCCTCCCTTTCCAGTTACTAATGTGTTTTTCCTCCACCCCATCCCCACCTCCTGGAAGCAGTACACATGGTCATCAGCAAGACACTCCCAAAATTCTAAGAATTAAACTATTAAAATCCTCACATTCTCAATAAAACTAAAAACATGTAAAAAGCTATAATCATAGACTATTCCTGGGATCAGGAGTAGAAAGAGCAAAATCTAATTAAGTAGGTTTAACAAATTATTTTTTAAATAAAAAGAAGGAACCCGTCATAAAGGGTGTTGGTCAATGATGCAAGTACAGTAAAAAAAAAAAAAGTATGAGCATAAATGGAAACAGAAACAGTACCCAATTTATGACTCGCTACAATACAGTGATGGAGAGGGTGTAGCATGTGCTACCTGTGCTCCACTTCTATCCCCTTAACACCATCCATTTTGGTGCCCATAAGACCATCTTCTAACTGCCTCACCTGTGCCCTTTGACCTGTGGACTTTCTCTGGCCACCAGGCTGGAAAGTATCCATACACACAGTAGGCTGGATATGTCAGCCAGTTAACTACTCAACTCCACCCTGTGGTCAGAAACATCACTCAACCAATGACTTATGATAGTTTATGGATAAAGAACCTGGATCTCTTGCCCCTGGGGTGGGTTAACAATGAGATGCACATTGTACACTGCTTCTCAGAGTCCCCAGGAAGATTAAGTTCCAGTTGCCCACCACGGTAACTTGTTTGGTCACACACTTGTACTGGCTTCCTTCCCTTCCCCATTTCACTTCCCCACTCTGCTACCACTGATTCTGGGACCACCTCCCAAATAAACTACTTACACTCAAATCCTTGTTTCAGGGTTTACTTTAGGAGGGACCCAAACAGAGAGGGTCAGCTTCTGAACCCAAGGCCTTAACCTATCCAGCTTCAGTGGCAGTTCTCCCCCCATCCTAGACATGAGGGGAATGACTGGTCAGAACCTATTGCCGTGAAAACTCGCCATCATAAAACTGTCTCCCCTTATTCTGAGTTCAAACTCACCAAGCAACCTTCTGATTATGACCTGGCTTCCAGATGGTTTTTCTATAGAAAAAGAGGGGATACTGACTGAAAGCAGCAAATGCCCAGCCCCCAAAGAGCTTTATTTTCTCATTGCCAATGAACACCTGGAAAGTAGGTGAAACCTACTTTCACCTACAGTGAAACCCTGCTCTGAGTGAGATGGAGCCACCCTCAGTATTGACAAAATTGCATTTCCAAGCCTGCCAGGCTGAAAACCACCAGACTCTGGGCCAAGGTGACTTCCCCAAGTAAAGGCTGCTTTATAAGGAGCCTAATGGAAGCCAATCAGCCTCTCCTGCCAGTACCTGACCTGGCCATACACCTTTTTACAGGCTTTAGTGGCAATATTCCAATCCTATTAAGTGAAGCAATAGATGGAATCACATTTTTTCAAAGCTTTCTGCTCACTCCTGGCAGGAAAATCTCTGTGCACCCTCAAGTATTTTAGTTTCCAGGGTGTTCACAATTCCAGGACATCCATTTCCAGTTAGACTTCTCTCTTCTACCTGAGTCATTCTAGACTGCTTGTTATGGGCATGATAATCTTAATTCTGAATGTTCTGGAACATCCCAGATTTCAAATATTCCGAACATTTGCTTTAAAACATTAACATATCCTTGAAATGATAAGATTTCAGTGTCCAACTAACCTCTCCCATATTGCATTAGCACTGGGAAGTAGCCCAAAACAATTTTTGTAAGATGATGTATCCTTGATGTTGATTTCGATCTGCAAATCCTGTTATAGAAGATTCCTGAGCTATTACACACACGCAAATCCCTGAGCTGTTTCTAACTCAATCACTCAGGCTCTTATAATTAGCCAAAGTAATCCTTTATTCAGACTAATTTGATATTCCTTTTTATATATTGTTTTGTGTATCCTAAAGAATAAAACCTCTTGAATCGAATCTCCCTTACAACAAAGTGAATGTCTTAAGAAAGAAAGAAGAAATAACAAGAGAAAGACAAGCCATCATTCACAGAACACCAGTGGCCCCGTGGCCCCGTTGAGATGGGGAGATCTGGTGGTTGCTGTGGAGCTGTCCACCAGGCAGGTGCTGACAAGAGTTGAACAGGGGCTGCCCTCCTCAAGAGTTGTGAAAGAGCCCCATCCTCACCCCAGCCATCACACCACCCCCAAAGAAATGTGAAAAACTATTAGAATGTAGGGAAACATAGGCCATGTGCCCCGATTGGAGTAGAGAAGACAATAATTGGTTGGCAGAGTCTTCTGAATCTTCTCCACTCAAATCCAGATATAATATCTGTCCAGGATTCCTTTTCTCTGATTGTAAACATTCAGGGCAGTGGCTGCTGTAGATGCCTCCAGGGGGTCTTGTTGTCCGTACAGTTGCTAATTCTGGCAGACTTAATAGGAAAATAGGACTGGCTGCTGGAGAGGGAGAGGTTGTGGCCCCAATCCCTATCACACACCCTGACGTTACCCTTCCTTCTCCATTTTCCAAATCAAGAATGAGGGCCTGAGGCCCTACCACTTCTCCTTATTTAATAGGGCTTGGAGAAAAATATTGCCTGCCTTTGAAGTGTTGCGTTGGATGTGTGTGACAGGCTGGCTGGCACTGAACAAGTCCCTCTTCCCCTCTAGGCTTGGTCTCATCATATGTAAAATGGGGAAATGCCAGCGACTCAAAACTCTTTTCTTGTCTCCCTGTCCTTGGCCATCTTCCCTCAGTTACATGCCTCCCTGGCAGGCTATTCACAGCCTTTTTGCAAAGAGTTTCTGCCAGTCAAGTTCTCCATCACTGAAGACTCCTGACATGAGCTCTGGGAGCAGGGGCCTAGTATAGGACCACTATGGGTATTGGATGAGCATGAAAGACTTGGTTCTGGAGTATATGGGGTGGGATAGGGTGGTAAGGGCAAGGAAACCCCAAATGTTAGGGAACTCCAGAAGCATTGTCTCCTCTTCTTTAAGATAATCCTTTATTTTTTAAAAAATGATACATTTAAGGGACTTCCCTGGTGGCACAGTGGTTAAGACTCTGTGCTCCCAATGCCAGGGGACTGGGTTTGATCCCTGGTCAGGCAACTAGATCCCACATGCATGCTGCAACTAAGAAGTCCACATGCTGCAACTAAGAAGCCCACATGCCACAACAAAGAGTCCGCATGCCGCAACTAAGAAGCCCACATGCTGCAAGTAAGAGTTCGCATGTCACAACTAAGGAGCCTGCTTGGCACAACTAAGGAGGCAGCAAGTTGCAACTAAGGATCCTGCCTGCTGCAACTAAGGAGCCGGCAAGCCCCAGCTAAGGAGCCTGTGAGCCGCAACTAAGACCCAGAGCAACCAAATAAATAAATAAATACTTTTTTTAATGATACTTTTTTTTTAATTTTATATTTTTTATTGAATTATAGTTGATTTACAATGTTTCATATGTACAGCAAAGTGATTCATTTTATATATATATAATATATACTACATATGTATTACATATTCTTTTTCAGATTCTTTTCCATTATAGGTTATTATAAGATATTGAATATAGTCACCTGTGCAATACAGTAGGTCCTTTTTGGTTATCTATTTTATATATAGTAGTATGCATCTGTTAATCCCAAATTCCGAATTTATCCTTCCCCCTCTTTCTTTTTGGTAACCATAAGTTTGTTTTCTTTTTTTTTT
This sequence comes from Balaenoptera musculus, assembly GCF_009873245.2. Lineage (NCBI taxonomy): Eukaryota > Metazoa > Chordata > Mammalia > Artiodactyla > Balaenopteridae > Balaenoptera > Balaenoptera musculus. Next base: position 63,829,942 of record NC_045792.1, on the reverse strand, counting down.
TTAATTTTAATTTTATTGGAGTATAGTCGATTTACAATGTTGTGTTAGTTTCAGGTGTACAGCAAAGTGATTCAGTTATATATATACATATATTCATTCTTTTTTAGATTATTTTCTCATACAGGTTATCCCAGAATATTAAGTAGAGTTCCATGTGCTATACAGTAGGTGCTTGTTGGTTATCTATCTCATATATCCCATAAGTTTGTTTTCTATGTCTACGAGTCTATTTCTGTTTTGTAAATAAGTTCATTTGTATCATTTTTGTAGATTTCACATATACATGATATCACATGATATTTGTCTTTCTCTGTCTGACTTACTTCACTTAGTATGATAATTTCTAGGACCATCCATGTTGCTTCACTTAGTATGATAATCTCTAGGTCCATCCATGCTGCTGCAAATGGCAGATACATATTTATTATAACAAATTCAAATAATAGTGAAAAGCACAAAGAAATTATTCAAAAATCTTCAAAATCCCTTCACCTCAAAATAATCAAAATAATCATAGCTAACATAAGTAAACATCATTGCAGATACTTCTTTCTATAGATGTACAGAGAGAAGGATAGATAGGCAGGTAACTAAGAAGGGAGAGTGGTTGGATGGATGGGTGGATGGATGGATGAATATTAATGAAATAGTCAGTTAAAAAGGGATCACCCTTCACATACTATTTACTAAAAGGTATAAAATGCTGAAATAAAGCTAATGGAATTACCTACCTTCATTTATCCTCCACAGGAGATATTACTTCTCAAAGATACCTCTAAGGTTAAGAAAACACATTATGAAAAAAAAAAAAAAAAAAAGAAAACACATTATGAAAAAAATTAAGAGACTTGAATCGCTATGTGTTGTTTTTTTAACAAGCTTCAGTTTTAGACAATATCAATTGATTGGCTGCTATCAAAGGTAAGGAAATTAACACCCTTTTGTTTCATTTCATTTCCACCACCCCCCACTTCCCGAATATTACGAGCAATACTGTTTTCTTTTTCTATTTTTGTCTCTTAATATGAGTCATTGTCAGTGCATATGATCAGGATTAAATGGTGCATGTAATGGAGAAATGTGATGACATGGATTTCTATTACAGACAACAAAAAATAACCAAAAAAGAGAAAAATTAATTTTTTATTTGCCTACATCAGTGCAATAATAATTTCAACTATTGATGTGAACCACTGACCTTGTGTGTGCCTAATAACTATGTATCACAAGAGTAATTATATATGATTGTCTTCAAATGTCAGATTTTTTAAATAGTAATAAAATTAAATGAGTGGTCAAACTGGATTACCTCTAAGCCTTTTGCAGCGCTATGACTTTGCCCGGAGGGATCCTCATCTGAGTTCAGAAGAGACTTGCCCTGTCTCAGAGCAGAGCCAGACTTGAAAATAATAACAATCTCTAACATTACTCAGCACTTACTGACTGCCAAGCACAGGGTTATGAACTTCACATAGATTGGCTCATTTAATCTCCCAACATTCCAATGAGGGTCGTGCTATATTCTTAATTTTAAAAGTGAGGGAACAGAGGCAGAGTGGTTAAGTAATGCTCAAGATCCCACAACTAGTAAGTAGGTGACCCTAGATTCAAATGCTCTTCAGGGTAAATAGCAGAGCTGGAATATGAAAACTCCCCCAATCTCAGTAACTCACTAGCTGTGTGGCCTTGGGCTAATCACTCATCCTCTCTGGGCTATAGTGTCTCCTATAAACCAGGGACTAATAAGGACTTCCCTGCCTGTCACCCAGGGCTTCACTGGGGATCAAGTGAGCAGTGCCTGGAAAACAGCTTCCTAAAGCAGCATTACCACCTTCCTCCCTGCCAGAACTCAGCGTGGCACGCAGCCGGCGGCCTTGGTCAGGACTCAGGCAGGAATCAGCCTCTGCTGATGAGAAAAACATTACCCCGAGGCCACAAAAACAAAACAGTCCTCCTGCCAGAAGACAGTTACATGGGGTAGGCAAGGAGTTCCGATGGCCGTGAACACTTCACAAAGTTCATGTTCAGGGTGAATTCCAGCAGGACACTCTTTGTTCATTGGGTTCATTGTCAAACTACTATTTGACAGGAGAAGGCATTGCATGGAAAGAATGTCAAGAGGGCGCCTGGCTATTGTCTCCACTCCCTTAGGCCAGATCTTTTTCCTCAGGTCCTGAGCATTCATCCTGCCCTGGAGCAGACACGCTTGTCCTGGCCGAGCCATCAACCTGCCTCTCCAGATGTGATGCCTAAAAGGTGAGGGCCAGAGGTAGGCCATTTCAAAACCTCAGTCCTCATGAAGAAAGAGGCCACCAGGCCGGCCTTCTGAGCCGCAGAGGCCCTGGGAGGCAGGAGAGCTGACTTCTGGCCCTGACTCAAAACCATGACCTTGGGCAAGTCCCTTCTCCCCTCAGGGGTTTTGTTTTTCTATCCATAATACAAGGATGCACTCCCGGGACCCTTCTAACTCTGCCCTCTCGTGCTGGCTATTTTGGGGAGAGGTGCAGCATGGATATGACGCTGTGATTTATCTGGGAGATTTCCAGAGAGAGGAATTAAGCAAGAATCTGGAGACCAAAAAAACACTCAAGTTTTGCATCCTTAATCTAAAACTAGTTTTATCTCTGAAACATACTATTTGTTGTAGCCAATTTGCATTACTGTACACAAAACTTTTAGCATCTGTCTTTCATACTGGAAAGACCCACATGATATAAGTAAGCTGTATCCTGAGTTTTCAGAACGATAAAGCACAATTTATCATATTAAGAAGATAATTTTGATAAGCAAGAATCTGGAGACCACAGACTATGATAAACTGCAGTTTAAGAACTCTGGCTGACACTGTAAAGTCATAAAGCCACAGCAGTTGGTCTGTAGGGCAGAGGAGAAGATAGTACTGCTGAGGAACATCTGGGGACAAGGGTCTTTAACAAAGGGTCACTGGTACCCTGGATTATACATTATATGCAAAGCACAAGGAGAGAGGGAGGGAAAGAGAAGCTACAGAATCTTCCAAGATGAATGAGACATAAGCCCTCATAGGGCTTATAATGAAGGTAAGAGACAGCTGTGGACTGAGCCAAGAGAGGAATGAGGGGGTGTGGAGCCCCTCTTAGATCCTGTGCTAGGTGCGGCATCATCGAAGGTAAGGGTCCTCCCTGGTGCTGGGGTGGGAAAGCTGGCTAGGCAGAGGGTTACTCTTAAATACCATCCCAGAGCCTTGGAAAAAAATATAGCGCTCAAAGGGCCTGGGAAGCAGATGGCACTTCAGTTTCACACCTCTCAGCCAGGCCTCGTATCTCTAAAGGACTTCTGCTTCTCAGTGTGCAAAAAGCAGGAGCCACAGCTCCCTTCGCAACTGCCCACCCCCAGCACCCAGGGCCTCATACCTTTCAGAAGAAGCCAAGATTCCCAAACCCGTTTCCAGATCCGTCACTTACCTCATCAGCCACAGGGCTTCTCTCTGAGAGCTGGGTCAGGATCCCACCTCCCAAGGAGCCTGCAGGAGCAGAAGAGAGCCTGGATTCTCCCACCAGATCATCAGGAGCACAAGCTGTTTCTGCCTTGCTGGCTTCCTGTGCTCTGCTGCAGGTCAGGTCTAACCTGTAGCCCAGACAGACAGAAAAAGGAGCTGCTCATCTGGAGCTCAGCCCTGGAACGATGGCTACAGTGCTGTGGGACCACCTGTGCAGGCCTCCCTCCTGCGCAAACCTGAAAGGCCTCTGTGACCCAGGACTTTGTAAAGGTGGCAAAAGGATCATTTGAAAGACCCAAATCCATCCTATGTGATCAAACATATATTGCTGTTTACTAATTTTATATATATATATATATATACACACACACATATATATAAAACATAACTTGCATTACATAATGTAATATATATTACATTATTATACAATAACAATTGCAATTATATAATAGTTATATAAAATTACATTATATATAATAATATATATAGTGTGTGTGTGTATATATATATATATATATATATATATATATATATATATATATACACAGTGACTGTGACTAAGTGTGACTATAGTGTCATGGCCACAGTGGGGGCCTAGGATGAACTGCCAAACCCTCCTCTCCAGTCCTGGCTCCAGGTAGAGTTTCTGTGATGGTCTGATTTCATCCTCCTTGCCATGACCCGACCGTGTCTCGCCTGCTCACTCACTTCCTCAACTTGTCAATTCACATCCCACACAGACCCACATGAAACCTCATTAGAACGGTCATTTTTTAAAATATTTATTTATTTATTTAGCTGCGCCGGGTCTTAGTTGCAGCATGTGGGATCTTTAGTTGTGGCATGCGAACTCTTAGCTGCGGCATGCCTATGGGATCTAGTTCCCTGACCAGAGATCGAACCCAGCCCCTCCGGCATTGGGAGCATGGAATCTTAACCACTGGACCACCAGGGAAGTCCCTAGAACAGTCATTTCCTTCTATCAGATCCCATTTACTAACTGATGATAATTCCCCAAATCTCCTTTTTTAATTTTAATTTTTAATTTTTTTATGTTTTATTGATTGATTGAGTAAAAGAAACCATATCCTTATGACTCCAAAACCCAAGTCTCTTCCCCTTCACCATGTTGTGAAATATGATTCTTGTAGATGGCTTAAAAAGACCCAGAGGATATATACCATTTAGGATAGATTTCCCTCTCAAAATGTAAGCATTAAAAAGACACTCTTCTTGGATGTACAGAGTGGACATCAGTTATTTAGCAAATCCTCTTGTGCAGATGTGCCCTCGCTGGTGCAGGTACATGGGGCTGTGTGTTGGGCTTAGAAGAGGCTGTGGGCACTGAAGATGTAAAGACTCAGCTCATGGACCCCACCTTGCCCCTGAGCCCTGGAGGCACTCAACCGCCCTTTCCCCAACAATGGAAACACCCCTGCCCCGCTCTGCACAGTCCCTGGGTCCCTGGAGACTCTGGAGGGTTGAACAGTGGAGAGGAGCATCTGTTTCTTTACAGACAGAGGTGTCCAGGAGGGCAGGGTTACCTAGGCCAGCAGGGAGCTGCGGAGGAAGGGAGAACCACAGACTTTGAGGACTGATCCCCAGATGCCAGTGTTGCTGGTAGGGTAGCCTGTCTCCAAAGATGGCCCCATCCATTCCTTCCTTGCCTCTTGGATGTGGATGCTGGCCACCACAACAGGGGGTGGGGGAATCTGATTTCCCTCTCCTTAATCTTAGCTGGCCTTAGTGATTTTCCTGACCAAGGCAATGCAGTGTGAGTGATATTCTGAGATTAGCTTGTAAAAAGCCTGCAGCTTCCACCTGGGACTCTTGGAATGCTTGCTCTGTGGGAAGCCTGCCATCATGCACGAGCCCTCCATATTGTGGGAAGGGAATGAACATTTAAGGAACCTACTGTGTGCTGGGTCAGAGCATGGAGTGAACAAGAGGGACAAGGAGCCCTGTTCACATGTTTCTAGGTTGTAACCCCCTGGAGAACAAGCATAACTGTAGCATAAGAGCTCGGTCTTATTTTTGTCTTGTATTGTCCCTCCAGTGACTAGACTAAACCCAGTAGTTCCCAAATGTTCAAATCTTTATTTTTAATTGTGGTAAAAAAACACATAACAAAAAATGTACTGTCTTAAAGCAGAAACTAACACACCATTGTAAAGCAACTATACTCCAATAAAGATGTTAAAAAAAAAAAGTACTGTCTTAACCATTTTCTCAGTGTATAGTTCAGTAACATGCAGCACATTCGCAATGTTGTTCCCATCTCTCCTTTCGCAATTGCCTAAAATTCAGTCTTAAAGTGACAGAGTCCTCATTTGCTGTGACTAGATTGTTCCAGGGATTTGACTCCTATTTGCTCCTGCACAGATCTTCACCTCAAATGCCCTCTGCCAATTGCCATTACGAGTTATCTGCACATTTTGTTGACTTGGTGGATAAAAGCAGGTCAGTTCTCTGCAGCCAAGAGCCTTAGTCAGGCTGTGGCATGGTCTCTCTTCCAGGGGACCTGGTCTCACAAAGGAGCCAGATCTACATGTGCTTAGAACACAACCTGAGCTGGGTCCTCCATATCAGATGCGGGGACCAGAGGACTGTGCCTTTAAAAGTGGAAGGTGCCTGCCCGTGTGGCCCCTGCTTTGACTTTTGGAGGAAGCAAGTTATGCAATGTCAGTTTCTTCATCTGTAAAATGGGAATAATATCCATGTCATAGATTATTTCAAAGCTTGAAAAATATGATGATGTACATGAACTATTTTACTTTGAAGTCAGACATAGCAAGTGCTTAATAAGTGGAAGAACAGTATTTGTTGTTGTTATTATTACCATTGGACCCCAAATTTTCCCAAGCCCTGCAAGGCTATAAGCACAAGTGAAGATGCTTTAACAGCAATAGGTCCAATTTCACCAGCTTATTGCTCCCCATCAACAACTTAGGTCCTCACTCCTATGGAAGGTGTCACCCATCTCTAGGGTATCCACTACTCTACAGGGTTCTACGGGTGTGCTGGAATTTTTGCAGGGTCACACTAGCTCTCTCTCTGCGTGTCACACTCAGCAAAGTTGTCCTAAAGTAATGTGGGTGGTGCACCAATGTTTTACATTCTTGGTAAAATGGTTTCAGTGTTTATCACAAGACAGACTTGAGTCTCTTGGGACTGAGTCAAGAGCTATTTCTAAGGGATAAGACACCAAGCTGTGTTCACATTTCCTGCCCCCTCCTCCCCTGCACTGAGTGCTGTCCAAAGAGGTCGCTCAGCAATGATGTGTAAAGGCACCTGGTGGCCAAATCCGTCCCAGAGCAAGAGACATGGCCTAGGCTAAGCTGAGATCTATCATCTTTATTGTACTCAGCTTTGACATCCCCAAAACAATCTCCCCAGCACCTGCCCTGTAGTAGTTATTTATTGCTGCATAATGAGTTCTTCCAAATTTAGTAGCTTAAGACAACAAGCATGTATTATGGAGTCAGGAATTCGGGAGCGGCTTAGCAAGGTGGTTCTAGCAAAGAGTGCCTTGTGAGGTTGTAGTCAAGGTATCAGCCAGGGCCACAGTCACCTGAGACTTGATTGGAGCTTCCACTTTCAAGCTCACTCACAGGGCTACTGGCAGGAGGCTTTAGTTCCTTGTCACAGGTCTCTCCATAGCATATCATGACAGGGCTTCACCCGGAGTGAATTATCAAGAGAGAGAGTGACCAAGACATAAACTGCAATCTTTTATAACCTAATCTGAGAAGCGACATACCACTACTTCTGCCATATTCTGTTGACCTCACAGACCTACACTGGTACCAGGTGGGAGGGGACTATACAAGGGTGTGATACCAGGAGGTAAGGATCACCAGGGCCATCTTGGAAGCTACCACGCACCCTCTGCCCTCTCCCACTCCAGCCTCTGCAATTTTGCCTGAGGAGTGCCCACCTTTCTTCATGGTCCAAGAGGGGACTTTGGGGGCCCCCGAGGATGGAGCTAAGCAATGACAAGGTAACACTGGGACCCAAGGATATGTGTGCAAAGGACAAGAACTAGGAAAAGAAAGAGCAGGACCGAGAAGGACAAAAGTAAATCAGAGGGAACAGGGTCTTGGGGGGAAAAAAACAGGTCTTCCAATACTGTGAGAGAGTAAAACTTGGGAATGTGCAGGGGACCTGGATCCTCCATGAAGCAGAAATAAGTGATTCATAATAACACAGGTTTACTTCCCTCTCATGCTACCTGTCCAAGGCTGGGGGCTCTGCTCTACATCTCCTCCTTGGGAACCCAGGCTGATAGATCAGCCATGATCTTGAACATTGCCCAAACTGTTGACAGAAAGAGAGCTCCAGAGGGTCTGGTATTGGCAACGAGATGCTCTGGCCTAGAAGTGATGCACACCCCTTCCATTCCCAACCCATAGGCTTCAAGTGGTCACTTTGGCTCCAGCCACAAGGGTGCCTGGAAGTACAATCTTATCATGTGCCTGGAAGAGTGAACAACTGGAAATATTTAGAAAACAGCACTAATATTCCTTAAAGTCTAAGAGAGGACCAAACTTTTCAGCAAAAGGCAAGGAAGGGGTTAGGGCTGGATCTTGGGGCCTAAGCTGGAGTGTAGCAAAATGAGGCTTTTCCATGACTGTGCTCTAAAAGGCTCTCTGCTGGTTACTCCATCACCCTGGGTCCAGTTTATCCTTTGCTGCCTCAAAGGAGCAAACATCTCTCAAGTCCTCTGTGTCAGGCCTAGGTCATTCTCTGACCCTCCCCTTATACTGTACGCCTCCTCGCCCAACCGTTTGATTCAGGGGGAGGATGCCTGGACACCAGGTCACGCACACCCCCAATTTCATGCTCCAAAGCATGGCCAGACTGTTGAAATCCCTGGGGACAGCCCCCAACCCACTTCCCAGAGATGAGTATACCTCTGCCCCTAGCCTGACCTCCTGCCCATGGTTCTTGGTAGACAGATACAGGCCAAGCACCCATCAGACCTGAGAGGTCCCTGGAGAAGTAAGGTCCTTGCCTGCTGAGGCCCCAGTTCTCTCCCTTTTGACTAGTTCAACTACTGGGAATGTCAAGTTCTCACCCACACTAGCCAACCCAGCCCACCTAACCTAGGCAAAGGTCCCATCTCCCCAGCAGGCCTTTCACAAAGAGACCTGGATGTGGATGGGCACAACACATGGTAACACTCTGGCTTCTCTCCACACTACCTCCTTGCAGCTTTGTTGACATTCTCTCCTTCAAGAACAGCCTATGTTAGAGCTGGCTTAGTTATTGTCAAGGTCTAAGTACTCCATTCACTCACTCACAGATTAGGAAATATCCGTGGTTCATCAGTAGGACTAATGCTACCTGACTCCAATCTCTTACCACCCACCCCTAAGCATCCCTAACAAACATACATCACAGTGAAATCAGTGTGTTTGCCATGCACCTCTAGCTTCCCCTTCCACCAGATTGCCTCCCAGCCCTCTCAGTGGAGAAATTCTGGAGCCAACGGTGACCCTAAAGCCTGAGGCATTCAGAGATCAACTCTCCAGGAGGGGCATATCCATGGAAATTCAGGACATTTGTCACATGAACTTTGACATTAAATTTCACTCTTAGGGGCCAATCTCATCGCTCGGTTCTTTATTGAAAACAGTTACAGTGGTAACACTCCAGGGGGAGGCAGACAGCCTCTGAACGGGGCAGCCAGGAACTCCTCATGGATCAGGTGGTATTTAACTTGGGCCTTGACAATTGGGAAGTTTCTCAGCAAATGATGATGAGATGGGACGAGGTCAGTTTAAGGGAACAGCATGAACAAAAGCAAGGAGGTGGAAATTTGGCTGATTAATAGAGTATGTACAATGCAGCAGTGGAGATAAGGCTGGAAAGACAGCTTGAAAACTGGCTGTAGAGAGCCTTGAAATGTCAGCTAAGGAGTTACCTTGATTTCACAGGAGAGATAATAATCAGAATAATGAAGAACTTAACTAACATCTATAGAATGTATACTAGGTCAGGCATCAGGCCAAATACTTTATATGCATTATTATCTCACAACAACCTAACAAGTTGTTGTTTTCCTATTTTAAAGATGAGGAATGTTGTCACAGAGAGGTTAAGTTACTGGTCCACGGTATGTAAGTGACACTCCCAGGGTTCAAACCCAAATCTGCCTGACTCTTTCACCACTAGGTGAGATTAAATAGTGAGCAAAAACATACTTAACAGAAGTGCCTCCCATGGCCTTGGCCTTAAATGGCCTCAGGGGAGATTGGCAAGGAAAGCGTCAGCCTGAGCCAGATGGTTCACGGAATAGCTCAGACCTCACCATCTGCTGTCATTCACAGCTGACAGCTGAACAGAAAGCCTGAACAGACAAGTTGTCTCAGGTGGCAGGAAAGGACGCGAAAGCAGCATAGGGGGCGGAGGGTGTAGAGGTGTAAGTCATAGATACCTCTTGGGCCCCAGATGTCTCTGGGGACACCAGTTCATGTTGGACAAAGGTCCAGATGAAATGTGACCCTTCTGCACTCTGGGACTTCCAGAGCTGCCCTGCCAGACCACAGCAGGCCTTCTCAGAGGTGTCCTTTGGCAGAAATGCAATTCGTGTCTCCCCTGTGAGGGCAGAGTCCACGTTCTGGATCTATTCTGGCACTGTCTTTCTTCAGAGACAACCTGTTCTGTTCACTGAAGCATCCACTTCTAACCAGTTGCTCTGGAGAACTTCCGGGGGCTTCAAGACACCCACGAACACTGAACCTGTGGAAGTAAGCCCTGTTCTCCATGCCTCTGGCTACAGGAAACCATAAGGACACATATGGTGGCCAGAGGGCAGGTGAGGGCAGCAGAGAGCTGGAAACAGAAGCCCAGGAGAGAGCTAGTGACTGCAGCTGGGGGCGCTCCTGCAGGAAGTGGGAGGGGCACACCGAGAACCTCCAACTGCCAAGGAAGTCCCCTCCCCTGGGTTCACCCGGAGGCCAGCTCAAGTTGGAGCATAGATGCTAAGGGAGCGCACTGGGAAGTCCGACCTAAGGAGAAGCAGAGAGATGCCAGAGACAATAGCACCGAGAGTCCAGAAGAGGGCGGGGAACATGCTGGAGGTCACCAGGGGTCCTGGAAAAGCTCTGAGCATGGGCCAGCCTTGTTCTCCCCAAGCCAGGAGAGCAGAGAGGCATAAAAGCAAAGAAAAGCTGCCCAGTTCGTTTTATGAGGTCATCATAACCCTGACAACAAAACCTGTCAAGAACAGTATAAACACAAGAAGAAACAACAGACAGTCTCACTTTCGAATATGGACAGAAAAATTTTGAGAAAAACTTTAACGAATTGGATCAAAGCACATTAAAACAAAGATCCGTGATACTCAAGCAGGGTTTATTCTAGCGATGTAAGGATGGTTTGACATCAGGAAATGTATTTAAATTATACAGTTCATCAATAAGAAAAATAAATCATCCAAATCTAGATTCTGAAAAGCATTTGTTAAAATTCCACATCCATTTCTGTTGGTTCTTTTTTTCTTTTTTAACAGTTAAATTTTTAGGAAGAGTAAGATCACCTCTTTTTTTTTAATTTATTTTTTTCTTTCTTGACTGTGCCAAAAGGCATGTGGGATCTGGTTCCCCAACCAGGGATGAAACCCGCGCCCCTGCATTGGGAGCACGGAGTCTTAGCCACCGCACCGCCAGGGACGTCCCCCGATAATCTGTTACCATAATGAAGACCAGCAATATCTTACTGAAAATTGAAATACTATAGACTATTCCATTAAAATCAGTAACCAGAAAAGGATGTTCAGTCTCACCATTATTCTTTAGTATTGTTCTAGAAGTTAAGGTCAATGAAATAAAGGAAAACATAAAAGAGAAACAAGAGGTGCTAAGACAAAATTATCATTATTTATCAAATCTATACCTTAGTTATCAATGCTATATGTTAAAATTCCAAGATAATGTCCAGAAAAAAAAATAGCAGTCAGGAAGAGCTTAAAAAATCACTCAGAATAAAAGAAAAGTGAATTAAAACAATGGGCAATGTAAGTTTTCTTAACCCCCTAGAATGATAGCTATCAAAACATTTGAAAACATGTCATTGGGCTTCCCTGGTGGCGCAGTGGTTGAGAATCCGCCTGCCAATGCAGGGGACATGGGTTCGAGCCCTGGTCTGGGAAGATCCCACATGCCGCAGAGCAACTAAGCCCGTGCGCCACGACTAGTGAGCCTGGGATCTAGAGCCCGCGAGCCACAACTGCTGAAGCCCACGCGCCTAGAGCCCATGCTCCTCAACGAGAGAGGCCACCGCAGAGAGAGGCCCACGCACCGCAACGAAGAGTAGCCCCTGCTCATCACAGCTGGAGAGAGCCCGCGCGCAGCAGCGAAGACCCAACGTGGCCAGAAAGAAAGAAAGAAAACATATCATTGATAAGGGTGTGAGTAAACAGACACTCTCATACATTGCTGATGGTACTGTATCTTGGTACAGCCTCTATGGAGAGCAATTTGTCAATAGTTAAAAATTATAAATGTACATGCCTTTTAATCCAAAAATTACTCTTCTAGGAATTTATCCTATGGGTATCCTTGTATATATGTACAATGTTATTCTTTTTTATTTGTTGTTATTATACGAAAATGGAAACAACTATGTATCAATGCTCAATAAACAATTATAGTGTCCATTCAATGGCATACTGTGCAGCTTAAAAAAGAACAAAGAAGCTTTTAATATATTGAAATGGAATGAACTCTGAGATAAAATGTTAAGTGAAAAAGCAAAGTACATAAGACTGTGCTAGTTTGCTATCGTTCGTACATGTATTTTTTAAATAGGAAAAATTATACTTACATATTTACTAGTTTATGCATAAAATATGGATGCATATAAAGATATGTATAAATACACAAGAAACTAGTAACATTTGTTGCATCTGTATACCCTTTGCTATGATTCGATTTTTAACCCAAGTAAATATATTACTTGTAATAAATACATTTAATTTTAGAAGAGCTGGGGAAAATGTTTATAAGAAGGGTATTGGAAATTCTTTGTTTTGTCAGATATGAAATATATTTTTAAACTACTATTATTTTAAACACTTTTTTTTTTCGCAGATATTCATTTTTAATTTGTATTTATTTATTTATTTATTTTTGGCTGTGTTGGGTCTTCGTTTCTGTGTGAGGACTTTCTCCAGTTGCAGCAAGCGGGGGCCACTCTTCATCGCGGTGCACGGGCCTCTCACTATCGTGGCCTCTCTTGTTGTGGAGCACAGGCTCCAGACACGCAGGCTCAGTAGTTGTGGCTCACGGGCCTAGTTGCTCCGCGGCATGTGGGATCTTCCCAGACCAGGGCTCGAACCCATGTTCCCTGCACTGGCAGGCAGATTCTCAACCACTGCGCCACCAGGGAAGCCCTAAACTACTATTATTTTAAACATCACAAAACTATAAAACTGACAAGAGTAACGACAAACATTTAAATTAGTAACTTAAGCTATGATAAAGAAACATAGGAAATTAATAAGGAAATGCCAAATTATTCAACAAATGGCATTGGAAAAAATAACTCTTTGGCAAAAAAAAAAAATCATATTCTCACCTGACACCAAATAAATTCCAGATTGTTTAAAATTTTAAATGTGCAAAATAAAACTATATAGAAACTAGGTTGAAATATTTGAGTAGTTAAATGATCTCCAGATATTGATGGATTTTCAGTTTCAAACGTTAAGTCAACCCCTCATTCCTGGGATAAGCCCCACTAGGTCATGCTATATTATCTTTTTCATATACTGTTGGTTTCAGTTTGCTGGAATATTAAGAACTTTTTAATCTGTTCAGAAGCGATATTGATCTTTAGTTTTCTTGTAGTATCTTTGTCTGGTTTTGGTATCAGGATAGTGCCAACCTCCTAAAATGAGTCAGCTAGTGCTCCTCTTCTATTTTTTAAATGAGTTTCATAGAATTAGTATCATTTCATTCTAAATTTATGGTAGAATTTACTCATTAAGCATAAAGTTGTTCATAATATTTTCTTACTGTTTTTTAATATCTACATGATCTATAATGATGTCTCCTCTTTCATTTCTGATGCTGGCAATTTGTATCTCAGTCTGGTTAGAGGTTTATCAATTTTATTGATCTTTTCAAAGAACAAACTTTCAGTTTTATTGACTTTCTTTTATTTTTCTGTGTTCTATGTCATTGGGTTCCACTCAATGACTTACTTTCATCTACTTATTTCGTGTTCAATTTGCTCTTCTTTTTCTGCTGGTGAAACCTTAGATCATTGATTTTCAGACCTTTAGACTTTTCTAATAACATTTTTTTCTAATAACATTTAAAGCTAAAATTTATCTGAAAACACTGCTTTAGCTACCTACCACCAATTTTGACTTGTTGTGTTTTTATTATCATTCAGTTCAAAATAGCTTATAATTTCCCTTCTTTGACATGAGGGTTATTTAGAAGAGTATCATTTAATTTCCAAATATTTGTGAATTTTCCAGTTATCTTTTTGTTATTGATTTCTAAGTTAATTCATTTTTAGTCAGAGAATGTACTCTATGTGATTTTAACTCTTTTAAATTTATTGAGACATTTTATGACCCATTATGTGTTCCACCTTTGTGAATGTTCCACATGCACTTGAAAGAAATGTGTGTTCTGTTGCTCTTGGGCATTAAATGTTCTGTAAATGTCAATTAGGTCAAGTTGGTAGATGGTACTCAAGCCTTTATTCGTACTGATTATCTGTGTTCTACCAATTACTGAGAATGGAATGTTGATGTCTCCATCTATAATTGTGGATTTGTCCATTTCTCTGTTCACTTTTGTCTTTTTTTTTCCCCATATATTTTGAAGCTCCAATTGAGTGTATTCACATTTAGAATTCTTGATGAATTGACCCTTTTATCATTAGGAAATGTCTCACATTATCCTTGGTAATACTTCTTGTCCTGAAGTCTACTCTGTTTTATATTAACATAGCCTCTCCAGTGTTCTTACAAGTGTTTACAAGGTATATCTTTTTCTATCCTTTTAATTTTAACCCATCCGTGCCTTTATATTTAAGGTGAGTTTCTGTAGACAGCAAAAAGTTGGGTCTCTGTTTTTAACTGGAATGTCTGGAACATTTGTGCTTAATGTAATTATCTGTACAGTTGGATTTAAATGTATCATCTTATTTGTTTTCTACTTATCCCATTTGTTTTTTGTTATTTCTTTATTTTTTTTTCCTTTTACTGACTTCTTTTGGATTACTTGATTGTTTTTTCAGTATGCCATTTTATCGCTACTTATTTGTAGTTTTTGGCTACACTTATTTGGAAGTACTTTCTTTTTGCCTCTTGTTCTGTTTTTAGTGATTGCTTCACATTTTATATACACATATTTATCCTATCACAGTCTACCTTCAAATAATATGCCACTTTATGTATAACATAGACCTTATAACAATATGCTTCTATTTCCCCATCCCATCCCTTGTGCTATTGTGGTCATACATTCTACTTCTATCTATGTTACAAGCACTATGAAACATTGTTATTATTTTTAAACTGTGAATTATCTTGTAATAAAATTTTTAAATGAGAGGAAATTCTTTTGTAAATACTCCCATGTTTACCATTTCTTCCACTCTGCTTTCATTCATGTAGCTCCAAGTTTCCACATGGGTCATATTTCTTTAGCCTTAAGAACTTCCTTTAACATTTTTGCAGTACAGGTGATAGTCACAGATTCTCTCAGCTTTTATTTATATGAAAAAGTATTTCTTTTACCTTCATTTTTAATGGATATTCTTCCTGAATAGAGAATTCTAGGTTGACAGAGTTTTCTTTTAGTATTTTAAAGATGTTGTTAGAAACGATGGCTTGTTTTTGTAATCATTCTTGTCTTTGTTCCCCTGTATGTAACGTATCTCTGAGTTTCTCCGGCTGAGTTTAAGTTTTGGAGGGTTTTTTTGTTTTGTTTAGTTTTGTCTTGCTTGTCATTAGCTTTCAGCAATTTGATTATGTTATGCTTTGGTGTGGTTGGCTTTTTATTTTTCCTGCCTGGGATTTGTTGTACCTCTTGGGTCCGTGGATTTATAGTTTTTATTAAATATGAAAACTTTTCCTGCCGTTATTTCTTTGCCCCACCCCACCCCAAATTTAGGACTCCAATTATAATACACATATTATACCACCTGTTATTGTTCCATAGGTTATAGAGCCTCTGATCATCTTTTTAGGCCTTTTCCCCCTCTCCTCTGTATTACAGTTTGGATAGTTTCTATTGCTTCTTCTAATTGAGTCTTCATTTCTAAAATGATTTTGTCTGTTATTTCTAATTCTTTAGTTCTGTTATATGATTTCTAAGTTTTTTAAATTCTGACTTATGTTGTTCTTTAATCTCTTGTTTTGAAACAGAATGTTGTATTTTGATCTCCTTTTTTTTTTTAATTTATTTATTTTTATTTTTGCCTGTGTAGGGTCTTCGGTGCTGTGCACGGGCTTTCTCTAGTTGCGGCGAGCGGGGGCTACTCTTCCTTGCAGTGCGCGGGCTTCTCATTGCAGTGGCTTCTCTTGTTGAGGAGCACGGGATCTAGGCGTGCAGGCTTCAGTAGTCGTGGCTCGCAGGCTCTAAAGCGCAGGCTCAGTAGTTGTGGCGCACAGGCTTAGTTGCTCTGTGGCTTGTGGGATCTTCCCGGACCAGGGCTGGAACCCGTGTCCTCTGCATTGGCAGGCGGATTCTTAACCACTGCGCCACCAGGGAAGTCCCTTGATCTCCTTTTTGAGCATGTCTCTCTGGCATGCTTTCACTGTCTGTGGGTATAGTACAATGCTGCTTATTGCTTTTCCTCATAGAAATTTGACCTTGATACTTTTCTGTTGATTAATTTATGGGAGTATAGTTTCCCTGAATTTTGTTCAAACAGCTTTTCTAACTTCACAGAGCTCCCTCTTCTGCAGTGTCCATGTAGTGTCAAAAAGTGGCAGTCTGCATTCTAAAATTAAAAGTTTATTTTTTTAAACAGTTTTCCTTCTGAGAGTTCCTGGTTCTTTCCTCCTTCCCCACTGTTATCTCAACCTTCTCTTACTTCCGTTTTTTTTTTAACTCTATCTTATCCATTTTTATTCCACTCCTAGAAGTTTCCCTTAGTGTGGGGCCCTATCTTTAAATGACACCAGGACTAGTCAGTTTCAAGAGTTCAGGTTCAAAGATGCTAGAGTGTCCCTGTTCCTTTAGGTCTTAGCACAAGCCCTCTGTTCTCCTCCATCACTGGAGTGGGCAAACTCCTTCCAGGTTTAGCTCCTGCTCTCAGATTGACCCTCCATGCTTCCATCATGTCTGATATTTTCTCATAATTTCTCAGGTCCATCAATTCCCTGTGGCCTCCCTCTACTTCCTCCCACATAAATGCCCAAACACATTGTGATTGCTGGTGCTTGTATTTTGTTACCTAGTTTTGTTACAAATGCTGACCCTAGGTCTTTAATTTTTTTAACTAGTTGCTCTGTCTGTTTTTTATGTGGTGATTCAAGAAGATTCAAAATCTATGCTATCCTGCTCCTGCCATCTTCTCACAGTTCAAATATGTATCATTTTTAAAATCAGAGCAAGGGTGGGGAACATTAGATATTCTGAAGTACATTTTACATTCCTTTTGGAATTTAACCACGGCAATAGAAACTTAGAATAAATTGGCTGAGACAAGGAAGAACACCCAACACATTTGCACTGATAATGTATGTAGCATCTTGTATACTCCTTTTTTATGAAATAATTTAGTATGTGCTTTTCATGTTTGGTACATAATCTTCATAATGATCTTTTTAATGCCTTCAGAATATTCCACTGAGTAGAGGTACCAAAATTTACTCAGCCTGGCCCTTATCATTGGACACATGGGCTGTTCCCATTTTTCTGCTGCCTCAGATGATGTTATCATAAATACATTTGTGCACTTAGCTTTTTTGTTTTTGTTGAATTATTTCCTATGATAGAATCCCAAGAGTGGGATTACTGGGTCAAGGGTAGGAACATCTCCCTGACTCTGGCAATCTATAATTTGAAAATATGTTTTGAGAATTATTTTTCTCATTATAGGGGAAAGGTTAAGACTCAGTTGTTGATGGTAAGGATCACATAAAGGAAATAGGACAATTTTCCAGGATCAGTGCTATTCTATTCTTTCTCCCAGCTGTCAGTCTTTCCTGTTTATTTTATTCAACTTTCATTTTTCATTGATTTAACCAACATTTATAGAGGGCTTACTATGTGTCAGACACTGTTGTCTCTCACCCACACTAGAGTGAATTCACAAGTATGTGTGGTGCTCTGCTCAATGACTGGAAGAAAGGGGCCCAATCTGGGTATGCCCTGGTCTATACTCTCTACAGCCATGAAGGGTACTGTGGCTCATCCTCAGCTGACCCTTCCTGAATGTCTGAGATTGCTCAAGAAACCCTAGAATCTTTTGCCTAGAGAGCTCTGGTACCAACAATCCATCCTTCCCCATAGGCAGGTTTAGCCCCATTCTAGAGTAGCTTTGAGAAAAGGTTGGACCCAAGCAATTATAATTGCATTAGCTGATATAGTTGCTGATATAAAATAATCTTGTTATTTTATCCCCCAAAAGCTTGTAAGCTAGGACTAACCCCCAAGGTCTCCTAGTCACAACCTGACAGCTATACTGATTCAGTTCATACCCCTGACTTTCAGCCTCAGTTTCCCTGTCTTTCCATTGCCCCCTGAAAACTGAATTTTGCCCCGAACTCAAGTTTCCATGGCGTGGGTTCTGGTTGTTCTACTGAGTCCCTGTCTACCCTGGCCAGGTTTCCCTCACAGTGGGGCTGGACCCTACTCCACCACTCCCAGACACTGGTTGAGTTTGTGTTCAATGACCTGAGTATTGAAAACCAAGATTCTGCGTGTATCTCTACTTTACACTCCATGGCTGCCCCCGAACGCTTGACGGAGCCCTGCAGTCGCAAGCCCTGACCCACATCTAGCCTGACTTCACCACACCTTTACAGTCCACGCCAGGACCAGTGGACTCCCAGGACCCATCCCATCTAGTCCCTGTGCTGAGGAGCCTATATAACTCATGTCCAACCCTGTTGAGTTAATAATCATCTTCCCAGCTACAATGTTTTACAAGAGAGGAACCCAAGGGCCAGAGAGTGAAAGTGACTTTGCAAAAGTCAATAGCAATTCTGTATCAGATCTAGGCCCAGAGCCCAAGGTTCCTCACTCCTAAGAGGAAACGAGTAAGTGGAAGGCCAGAGAAGAAATTTAGGAATAGATTACACAGAAAAAGTCTAATTACAAGTCCTGAGGGCCCCAGGATGGGGAAAGAGAGGCAGCAAAATAGGGGTGTGAAGTCAGGAAAGTAGCTAAATTGACTTTATGTGCAGCCCTAGACCATCAGATCGGATCTAGTTAAATACCTCTTGCATCTCCAGAATGTCCCAGGGATCTGAAGCAGGGTTGGGCCTATAAGTGCAGGTCAGGGGCTCACATACATAGGCCAAGGGAAAAGAAAGGGTAGAAAACTGAGGAAGGACATAGGGGCCAGGAACCAGACAGGGCCTGACACATATAGATGCTCAGGTAGTCCCTCACATCAGCTGGGACCTCCCTGCATCATGAAGATTAGGCAACCTTTGTACACACCACCAGGGTCTTTGGAAGTCGAAAGCTTTCTCTAGGATTTCTGTAAATGCTCAGGACACATAGAGTCTCATGTCCTGCTTTCTCAGGGTAACGTTCTTTGAGTACAGTCTTTGTTTAGCACCATATCAATCTAGGCACAAAATTTAGCCCTTTCATGGAAAAAAATTCATATGTACCATACATAAGACTAATATTTGTTTGGGAATTCCCCGGTGGTCCAGTGGTTAGGACTCGGCGCTTTCACTGCCATGGCCCAGGTTCAATCCCTGGTTGGGGAAGTAAGATCCTGCAAGCCATGTGGCGTGGCCCAAAAATTAATATTTGCTTCAAATGTTGAGGGGGAGTCACAGGGAGGGAGTCCCATCACTTACTGTACAACAGACCGCCTAGGAATCCTCGTTGCACATTCCTGCTGTCCTCAGGCCCTGCAGCCAACCCCTGATGATGGTTTTCTCTATTAGCTCCAATATCACAGCTTCCCACACTGCACCCACCCTCACATACTCCTCTGGTTTCTCTGTCTTCCTTCTCCCTTCTCTGTCCTCTGCTCTTTCCTCTTCCTGCCATCTCTCCAAAGTCAGAAACAAATTCCCTTCCCTGTCTCACCCAGAGAGGCTGGCGTAGGAGGTGGGTTGGGGCATATTCTTGCACACCCACTGCTTCTTCACCAAATTCTTTTCTCAAACAAAGTTACTTCCCTCCCATAGAGGAATTCAAGTGCCAGATGTTAAAGTAATTCAAGTTTTTTTCCACCTCAATATACATGTGTAAACAAGAAGTATGCAGAACTATTCTGACGCATAGTTCATGCCTGACCAAGCGCTATGATTGTCCTGTTCAAAATGGACTGATAAGAAAGTTTAGAACGTCCTGTCTGATTCAGGAGTGTGCCCGTGGTCATGAAAGCTCAGCTGAATCCCAGAACTGAGCCTGGGAAAATTGGATTTGTCTTGTGCCCCTTGTGAAGACAGTTTACAAACTGCTGATACAGGAAAGACACCAAGAGTGGGGTGCTACTTTTTTTAAATGAGCCAAAAAGTAAGTAGTGCCTATGACACTTTCATAGACTTGTTCAAGGTTTTTCAATCCTGCCTGGACTCTTAGTATATTCTCAGGTTGCAAACTTTGTGTTGAAATGTGATATCAATCTAGTTGCAAAAAAATGTGCAACAATATCTCATATGATCAAACCAGGTGACCAGGTAAGCAATAAAGCTTCAAGATATGTGGTTTGTTCTAGTTACTACCTAGTGGTGTAAAACAACAACCAATTTATTATTCTCAAGGATTATATGGGTCAGGAATTCAGAAAGGGCATAGCAAGGACAGTTTGTATTTGTTCCACAATGTCTGGAACTTCAGTTGGGAAGTCTGAAAGGCTGGAAGGTTACTCAATGACTAGGTATTAGAATTATCTGAAGGCTCTTTCACTCATGTCTGTAACACTGGAACATCTACATGTGGCCTCTCCATCTGGGATTTCTCATAGCATGGTGGTTAGGTTTTATGGTAAGAGGTCCTAAGGTGACCCCCAATGATCCCTACCTCCTGGTATTCACAACCTTGTGTAATCTCATCCCCTTGAGTAACTTGCTTCTAACCAACAAAATATGGTACATTGATGGAATATTCCATCCGTGATTAAGTTACAAAAGATTGAGAATCAGATTCTCTCTCTCTTGCTGGCTTTGATGAAGCAAGCTGCCATGTTGAAGAGGCCCACATGACAAGGAATTGAGGGTTATCCTGGCCAACAGCCAGTGAGGAATTAAAGACTTCAATCTGATAATCCTCAAAGAACTGAATCCTGCCAACAACCATATAAATGACCTTGGAAGTGGATCCTTCCCCACTTGCACCTTCAGATGAGACCCCAGCCCTGGTTGAAACCTTGACTGTAGCCTTGGGAGCTACAGCAGAGGAGCAAGCCAAGTTGTGGTCAAATTCCTTACTCAGAGAAACAGAGATATTAAATGTGTGTTGTTTTAAACTGCTAAGTTTGGGGGTGATTTTTTACACAGCAACAGGTATCTAATATATGTTCCAGGACTAAGCAGCCCACAAGAACAAGGCAGAAATTGTATCACTTTTTATGACCTGGGCTCAGTCACATAACATTACTTCCCCACAAAGTCACAAGCCTGTCCAGATTCAAGAAGATGGAACATAGATCCCATCTCTCAAAAGGAGGAATGTCAAAGTATCATCATGGGAACAGCATGGGGGAGGAGAGATGGTACTGTGGCCACCTCTGGAGAACACAGCCTGCCACATGACTCTTTGGCCTTGTCCCATAGCAGGGCTTGAAGTGCTCATGTGTAAATTTTAAGAAAGATTTATTTTTTGGTGCTATCTTGAAATGGAGGTTTTGTTTGTGCTCCTCCTGAAATATCTCCTCTGCTTTTAAGAAATGCCTAAACAATATCTCAGCATGTCACAAGATGAATGGGAATTGGCCCTCCTGCAACCAGAGAGACCTCAGAACCATAATTTCCAAGAATGTGACCAACTATCTGAAGTAAAAGCTTCTCTCCCCTTAAGAATGACTCCTAATGAATTACAACATTGCCCTGGCTACATGTTCTGAAACATTCCAGCATTGCCCCATACTCCATGCCAGCTGAACAGAATCAGGACAGTGAAGGAGGAGAATGCAGTGGGGAGAACCAATGGACACTCAAGCCAGGCTGACTCCACGGGTGCTTCCACACCCCACAGACTCAAAGAACTGCTGAGCAAGAAGGCAGCTTAGAAGTCGATCAGCTCAACTTACACTAGTAATGATAGTAGTGCAGTTAATAAAACCTGACTGTAACAGCAAGTCCTTTACCACAGGATGACGTAGATTTTAGTATCCTGATGTAACTCAAACATGTCAGATTTTCAGTTTGTAAACTCATGCTTCTGCTTAATACCCCGGTCACTGTAGCTTAAGCCCCATCCCACTTGTCTTCAAGAAATCCAAGATTTTACCAAGTTCCCCTGGGAATGTCTATGTGGCTCACCCATTTCTCCTGTACTTTCCACCTCTCCTGTACTTTGCCTAGCCCCACAGGGAGGATCCTGGGTCTGAACATCTGCCTCCCTCAAGATACAACTTTCCTAAGCCCAGTCACTGCTCTGCCCCAGCATAAGCTATACAGACCCTTCCCCTATTTTCTCATTGTGATAACACAGACTTAGAGAGAAGAGAATTACAACAGAGAGAAACTTAAAACCCAATATTTTTGCTCCAATTTCCCAGGCTCCACACTGGACTTCTATACCCTACTGCTCTACTGCTGCCATGGGGCAAGGGCCAGCCTGCTTCCCACAACGGTGATACTCTTCATTCCCCAACTCCTTACGATCCAGATAAAAGAAGTGGTTATTTCCCCACACTCCAATCCAAGGCCCAGCTCCTTTGTCTTTATTTCCTGCTTTAGGATTGATCTTATTCCAGGAGGCCAGAGAATTTAAGTGTCCATTTCAGGTAAAACTCCAACTTCTAAACGATGTTAGAAAAAGCATTCTGACCATAGAATACCATGTATATGATACTACAGGCTAGACAATCTTGAGCCCCATAAAACCCAGTTAAGATTTTTTTCACATTCTCTCCTCTGACAAGAGTTTATGACCAGGGTGATACAGCCTTCCAGGCATCTTCAATGTCTGAGCAACTGAGTTTCTACTATTTACTAGCTGAAAATGGCTCATCCATTTTCTAAAAGCAATAATAAACAGGCAGATGGCAGTCTAAATAGATACTGAGGAAATAAACACTGCTCCAAAAGAAACCCTTTGGAGAGATTAACTCTGTCTAATATAATGAAAATGTTTGACACAATTTTACTAACCATTTTAGGTTATTGGAGCCACAGAATATCAGACCCTCCCCATTCCAGAGTAAGATCTTTGCTCTACATTTGCTTGGCCCATAGGATGCACTTCCTAGACTTTTCCTCTTTAGGAGACAAAACTGCTTGCGAATTTTAAATCACAGTTCTTTTTCAATCTCAACTTATAGGGGCAGGACAGGAATAAAGATGCAGACATAGAGAATAGATTTGAGGACACGGGGAGAGGGAAAGGTAAGCTGGGACGAAGTGAGAGAGTGGCATGGACTTATATACACTACCAAAAGTAAAATAGATAGCTAGTGGGAAGCAGCCGTATAGCACAGGGAGATCAGCTCGGTGCTTTGTGACCACCTAGAAGGGTGGGATAGGGAGGGTGGGAGGGAGACACAAGAGGATGGAGATATGGGGATATATGTATATGTATAGCTGATTCACTTTTTTTTTTTTTTAATCTATGCTCTACGAGGTCAGGAGCTTTTTTTTTTTTTTTAAGATTTATTAATTGATTGATTGATTGCTATGTTGGGTCTTCGTTTCTGTGCTAGGGCCTTCCCTAGTTGCGGCAAGCGGGGGCCACTCTTCATCGCGGTGCGCGGGCCCCTCACCATCGCAGCCTCTCCCGCTGCAGAGCACAGGCTCCAGACGCGCAGGCTCAGTAGTTGTGGCTCACGGGCCTAGCTGCTCCGTGGCACGTGGGATCTTCCCAGACCAGGGCTCGAACCCGTGTCCCCTGCACCGGCAGGCGGACTCCCAACCACTGCGCCACCAGGGAAGCCCCTGATTCACTTTGTTATAAAGCAGAAACTAACACACCATTGTAAAGCAATTATACTCCAATAAAGATGTTAAAAAAAAACAAAAATCCAAAAATCTTTGGGTCCACTCTCAGCGAATTTCACCTTGTTGCACCAACTTTATGGACGGAGGAAACTGAGGTTTCATGAAATCCAATAACTTGCCTGAATGACACCCTTAGAAAGTGGGAGAGCTGAAATTTAGAACACTAACAGCCCTAGGTGCACTGGGGCTTGCCACTATACCAGGCCACACTTGGTCTGAAAGGAAATGGTACGTATCACAAAAACATGCTGTGTGAAGACCAGCCAAGCATGCAACAAATGGGTCCCATTCAGCTTGGGATTACGGGCAGAACAAACAATAGAGCAGGCTTCAAAACGAACTTCCGTTTCCAGGATGAGAAGGAAACAGAGGGACATGAGCTCTTAGGAGACACCTGCAGAGAGCAGGGACTCAAGCCAGAGAAAGGGCGTAAAGAGCCTGAAAACAGAGGCTGAAAAGAGGACGCTACATTCATTCTTCCACCCCACAGATTTTCACCAAATGAGTCCTTTGTGCCTGATTTTGTGCTAAGCCACAGGCACATAACAATGAACAAGTCAGAGTTCCTGCCCTCCTACACAGTCTGGTAGAAGGGGCAAACAAGTAAATATAGAACCTGCATCCCGCTGATTCAAATGAAAGGGACATCCTGATTAAAATATCTATGGCAACTCTGAGACTATTTGTGCCCAAGGACAGCAGGAGCCTGAATGCGTTGTCATTTCCTTTGTCTCCCAACTCCGTTGTACCTGGAGTAGAATCCCTGGGGCCAGCTCTGGCTGGGCACCCAACGGGATCCCTCTAGACCTCTGGGCGGCTCAGCCTCCTTGTAAGCGTTTTACCCTGGAATGGTCTGGACTTTGAGGTACAATGCGTGACTATGACCACTGTCAACAGGCAATGACACAAAGCAACTGTAGTTTTTGGCAACAGCCAGTTGAGCAAATGCTTAATTCAAAAGCCTCTTATAGTTTTTGTGAAAACAAATTACATCACCTGCTTACCCAGGAGTGTCCCAACCAGGCTAAAGAGTGTTTTCTTTTGGGAGTGGGCATGCGGGAACTCTGCATAGAGTGAAGTGGCACAAAAGTCTCCATATCTCAGAGATTTGTCATGCCCTCAAGCAGAGCCCTTGGAAAACCCTCTTGGCAGGGAGGCAGACATTCTGAGAAGTCTCTGCATGCCAAGCCCTGTGCTGTGTTCAGGGAGATGCAGGAGGTCAGCTGAGGTCAATAGGGAAATAGACTTTTACTGAGAGACTTCCATGGGCCAGCTGCTGGGCCAGAGTGTTCACGTACCTTATCTCATTCAATCATAACACGTGTGTGCTCAGCTCCAAACATCACCCTGGACCCAGCTCAAGGCCAATACTTAACAAATCCACCTCTAAAGCAGTGGTTAGTGATACAGTGTTCACCACAGATTCCATGGGGACAGAGACAGCACATTTACATTGCAGACCACCAGTAAATCTTAACGCAACACCTGCATTTGTCTTCTCCCTCTTCTCCTCCCCAGTCTCTGTAATTTTCCTGTAACAGGATTCTTCCTCTCTCCCTCTCTCTCTCTCCTTATATACACAGCTTCTTAAAAGTCCCCTCCATCTCTCTCCCTGTGACTTGCCTAACCCCATACACAGAAGCCTAATAGTTAGCCAAAAAGCAAGAATATCATATTCCCCAAGCAGGACCCTTGTGAGTTTCACTTTGTCTCATTCATTCATTTAACAAATAGTTATCAAGTGGCCAGCACTGTTTTGGGTCCAGGGGATTAGCAGTGAACATGATAGACAAAAATATCTGCCCTCATATAGTTTCCATAATCTTATAGCAACACATTTTTATGTATAAGAAAACGGAGGTTCAAGGTCAGTTGATCCCACAGAGTCAGACACCTGGAGCCCAGGGACAAAATCCAGCCCAGAAAAAGTAGCTCTCAGGACCTATGCAGGGTCTCAGGTGCCCAGCCAGCACCCTGGGGCTTGTGGTGAGACTGGGTGCCTAGAGCCTGGAGAACTAGGTATGGGTGTCATGTTACAAGAACAGCACTTGGAAACAAGTAAGTTTGGGTTCAAGTTCCAGCTCAACTACCTACTTGGACTAGTTACTTAATCTTCTTTAAGTCTCCTTATTCCCATCTGTAAAATAGGGATACAAATTAAACTTACCTCATAGACTGTGATACACACACACACACACACACACACACACACACACACATATGGTATCTATCACATAGTAAGCTCTATAAATATTAGTTATTGTTTATTTATTTATTCACTTACTTTTGTTATTATTATTAGGGGGAACAATGGGCTACATCGTAGTAGACCCTCACAACTTGTCAGCCCAGCATCCTTCTTTTTCTTCTGGGAACAGACTTTCTCACAATCACCTCCCCACACGTTCCTAACCTTCTGACCAACCAACTCTCCCCCTGAGGTTTTCATGGAAGCCATCGTGTTAGTACAATATGACCCCTCCCTCAGACATTGAACAAAGCCAGACTAATCAGAATTCTTCCCCAGGAAGTTTGCAACCAGAACAGGAAAGAGGTATCAGTCTCCCTCCAAGGAGGTGAACCTATCACTCCTAGCAGCCATGTTTTCAGCCACATGGACTGAGGAGCAGAAAGGATCAGTCTGTAATAAGAACATGGAATGAAACTGATGTGCAGAGAGAAGCAGAAATGAGATATAGGGAGCTGTTCCAGCATTTGAGAGCCTGGTTCCACTTTTTTCTTGAGGACCAACTGAGATCTTGTCTTTGAGTTCCAGGAGACAATTTTCTAAGTAAATTCCTTGTTTTTCTCAAGCTGCTTGGATGTGGGATTCTATTCTTTGCCATTAATAAGAACCCTAATTAAATACAGGTCTAATCCAGCAGGCTTGGCCTTGATAATGGGTAACACAAGCCTCTTAAAGTCTTCTATCTAGGAAAATCCAATTTCCCCTTAATAGTCAGGTCAAACATCCCCAGCCAGTTTAGTAACCCCCTTCTTTTCCTGTTGATTCATTGGCATGAGGAGCTTGAAGTGGCCAGGTGGTAGTCTTCACTTCCAGTTTAATGGTACCATTGAGGTGCTCCCTGAAGGAAACATTCCTCCCTTGGGAAATAAGACTTCTAGACCAGCAGAGCCTAAAATGATAAAAATAGAAAGCAAAAATTTCACTAGTGGACTGCTAAATATGATAGTAAGAGGAACCTCTCCCACTTTCACAGCTTGATTCCTGGACCCATAAAAACTGGCTATAGGAGAAATAGCAACATAAATTGGTCACTAATTTAGAGCATATATACATCCTGGAAGACATTGCCCCAGCTCTGCAAGATGTTTCCACCCAGCTGGCACTGTAATTAAGCCTTCAAAAGATCATACCACCACTTTATCAGGGCAGCTCCTTCAAGGTGATGGGCAATGTTGCAAGACCAGTGAATTCCATGAATGTGAGCCCATTGCCACACTTCATTTGCAGTGAGTTCCCTGGTCAGAAGCAATGCTTTGTGAAATACCATGTGAATAACACAATCTATAAATCCCTGGATAGTGGTTTTGGTAGAAACACTGTGAATAGGGAAGGCAAATCTGTAGCCAGAGTAAGTGTCTGTTTCACTGAGAGCAAAGTTCGGTCCCTTCCATGATGGAAGTGATATTTTGTAATCAACCTTCTACCACGTGTGGCTGGTGCTCCCAGGGAATGGTGCCATAATGAATGCTCAGTGTTGGTCTCTGCTATTAGCAGGTTGAACGTTCGTCAGTGGTGATTGGAAATCCATGTTGCTCAGTCCATGAATAACCTTCATGGACCACTTTGTTTGGTTTCCACTGGACTAAGACAGGAGTGGCTGAGGAAAGAAGCTAACAGATGTCCACAGGCATGTCATCTCATCCACCTTCTTATTAAGATCCTCTTCTGATGAGGTTTCTGTTTGGTAAGCATTCATATGGGACAAAATATCTTAGCACTATGTTCATATTCAGAGAGTTCTAGCCACAGACCTCTTTCTCAGACCTTGTCATCAATTCTTCAATCATGATCCTTCTAAGTTTTGACCATCTAAGCAAACCATTAGCCCCGGAGTCAATATAAATCTATACTTTTGCCCACTGGGAGAATTTTCCTTCACTCCTACCTTTGGAAGCCATCCGTCATGGCAGGCCTACAGTGTGGCAACCATCCACTTTTGGATAGCACCAGCATATTGTACAGACCCATCTTTAAAGCAGACTTGGAATTTTTCCTTGTCAGGCAACTTGTCATAGGAAACTCCCCAAGAAGCCACAGATTTGGGATGAGAGGGAAAAGGCAATGTGATAAGAACACGGGCCATAGGCATCTGTGCCATTTTCTTATACAACTTATTTGTGCCTTCAGAACTTGCTTGAGCCTGATCTCATACATACCATTTCTGTTTAATGATGGAATGCTGCTGTGAATGCCCAATTTTATGGCCTGGAGGGTCAGACAACATTCAGTTCATGATGGGCAACTTAGGTTGCATGGTAACTTGACTTGTGGTCAAGCATTCAGTCTCTACCAAGGCCCACTTACAACCTAGAAACTGTTTCTCCAGAGAATAGTTGTCTTCAGAAAATGGTAAGCTTTGCTCCATAATCTTAATAGTCTGGGCTATGATTCACCTACAAGAGACTGCTAAAGTGTCCCTACCTGCCACAGGCACTTCAAGCACAACTGGATGCTGTGTTATACAGCCCAGGTGGTAGAGTGGTTTGCATGGCAGTCTAGATCTGAGGCAGAGTCTTCTCTTGTTTGGGGTCCCACTCCAAATTGGCAGCTTTTTGAGTTTCTCAGTAAATTAGTGAGAGTTGCATGTCCAAATGAGTTACATGTTGCCTCCAAAACCTAAAGAGACCCAAGAGGTATTGTACCTCTTCCTTAGTGGTGGAAGGGACCAGATACAGCAACTTTTTCTTTACTTTGGTAAAGATAACTCACTGTGCTCCAGATCACTGGACCTCTAGAAATTTTACCAAGATGGCAAGCCCCTGGGTTTTTGTGGTATTTCCCACCCTGTGGTTGAATCTGTGTTTCCAGTGTATCTAGAGTAGTTGCTACTTCCTGCTTACCAGGAAGCAGGATAGCATCAGCATGATGTCATCCATCTGATGAACCGGGATGATTCAGAATGGAAAGGCAATCAAGTTTCCTTGGAACAAAATTATGACATAGGGCTGGAGAGTTGATACATCCCTGAAGTAGGATAGTGAAGAGATATTGTTGGTCCTGCCAACTAAAGGCAAACTGCTTCTGATGGGCTTTCTTAACAAGTATAAAGAAAAAACCATTCAGATTAACAGCTGCATACCAAGTGTGTTAAATTTTTCCAGCAATGAAACTACATCTGTAACCAACACCTGATTAGATTTACAATAATTCACTGTCATTCTTCAAGATGCATCTGTCATAAAGTTGGTATTATTATACACATTTACAGATGAAAAGATAAAACCACAAAGATGTTCATACTCTATTAAGGTGAAGAGCCTAGATTTGAATGCAGCATCTATTAGGCTTTATCATTATCCTATCACAGTCTTTATACCGTGATTGCTCCCATTTGGGGCATGCAATCACCTTTGATCTAAGTCCTGTAAAGACCTACCAAACCCTGCAGAGACTATGAGAGAATTAGTTATCAGGAAAGAAATGTTGTTCCTAGAAGACTTAGAGGAAGTGCCTGATAGAGGTACTGATTACACAGTAGTTACTGATTACACAAACCTTTTCTTTATCAAGGTGTATCTGTGTCTCCCTGTAGTAGGTGTTATAGATAAGTAAACAGATAATTACAGTGCAGTGTGGTTAAGTGCAATGGTAAGAACAAGTTCTGTAGAACAAGTAGGAGGTGCCCTTGTGGAGTGTGGGAGTCAAGAGACGTTTTCTGAGAGGACACGATACTTGAACTGAGACAGATCAGAAGGAGTTAGGCAGACAAAGTGAGGCAGGGCAAAGGCTGGGACAAGGAGAAGAAACTAGTAGACGGGGCAGCAAACGCCAAGGCCCTGAGATGACAGCGAACACAGTGGACTCATTCAGTAAGTCTGGACCTTAGAACGTAAAGGAGGGAAGGACAAGAGATGAGGCTGGGGGAATTCCCTGGCCATCCAGTGGTTAGGACTCTGCGCTTTCACTGCTGAGGGGGCAGGTTCAATCCCGGGCTGGGGAACTAAGATCCAGGGGTGGCCAAAAAAAAAAAAGAGAGATGAGGCTGGGAGGCCAGGCACCGGCCAGATCATGACAGAACTTATAAGCTTTGTTAAAGAGTTTATATTTTATCCTGAGGATGATAGGGAGTCATTGAAGAGTTTTAAGCAGAGAGATAGCATGACAGTTTTACGTTTCAGAGGTATTATTAAAGCTACAGAGTGAAGACAGGAGAATGGGAAGCTACTGCAGTAGTTGACAGAGAAGACAATGGCCTAAACTAGGAGGTAGCAAGGAGGATGGAGAGAAGTGGGTTGACTAGAGACACAGTTGATAGACTGTTTGACGGATGTGAAAGGGAGGAGTTGGGGATTACATTCACCAATTAGGAGGGTTTGTGAGAATTATGGTGCCATTCTCTGCAATAGGGAATACAGTTTAGGGGATAAAATGTTATGGAACATCCAAGTGGTAATGTCTGAAAGGCCATAGGAGTCTGGAGCATATACAAAACAAATTTAGACTGAGCCTCAAATATGGGAACCATTCAGCATGTGGTGATAACTAGAGCTCAGGAAGAATGTGTAGAGTGAGACCATAAGAGGAAAATGAAATATTAATGGTGAAATCCCAACGGGAAATTCAGTAGAAATTGTCGGGGGGAGGAATCCATGCCAACTGAAGGTCTGGGAAAAAAATTCCACAGAAAGGGAATTCACCTTTGAGCATAGGTATTCAGGATTAAGTGTTCAGAGTATCACAGCTAACCATAATAGTTAATATTTATTGGACATTTACTATGTACTAGGCATATTTCTAATTGTTTTACATTTATTATCTCTTTTAATCCTCACAATAATATCACTATTTTATAGATGAGAAAACTGAGGCATAGACATTTAGTAATATGCCCCAAGGCACATAAGATATTATTGACATATAACATTATATTTATTTCAGGTGTACAACATAATGATTTGATATTTGTATATATTGTGAAATGATCTCCTCAATAAGTCTAGTTAACATCCATCACCATACATAGTTACAAAAAATTTTTTCTTGTGATCAGAATTTTTAAGATCTACTCTCTTAGCAACTTTCAAATATACTGTACAGTATTATTAACCATAGTCATCATGCTGTACATTACATCCCCATGACATTTATTTTATAGCTGGAAGTTTGTACTTTTTAACCCCCTTAGCCCACTTCGCCCATTTCGCTCACACCAACCCTGCCTCTGGAAACCACTAATCTGTCCTCTGTACTCATGAGGGTGTGGGTGTTTTTGGATGCCATGTATAAGTAAAAGCATATATGGCATTTGTTTTTCTCTGACTTATTTCACTAAGCATAAGGCCTTCAAAGTCCATCCGTGTTGTCACAAATGGCAAGATTTCATTCCTTCTTATTGGTGAATAATATTCCATTGTACATATATCCTACATTTTCTTTATCCATTCATCCATCCAAAGGACTGTTTTCATTCCTTTGGATAAGTACCCAGAAGTGGAACTCATATGGTATTCTATTTTTAATTGGTTCCACAGAGGCTGCACCAATTTACATTCCCACCAACAGTGCACAAGGGTTCCCTTTTCTCCACATTCTCACTGAAACTTGTTGTTTCTAGTCTGCAGAGTTGGCATTTGAACCCATGCTTTCTCATTCTAGAACTTGTAATGCAATGCCTCCTCCCGTGAGAAAAAAATTACTGTTTATTTTACAAGTCACGTTGTAAAGTCTCAACATTTAATACTCTGTAGCACAGGAGTCCTCACTCTGAAGCTAGGTCTTTTCAACAGAGGAATATTTTTATATACATTCTTTAGATATGCTATCAATTGTAGCAGAACTGCTGAAAATGTTATCATGTGCCAATTTCAACCTCTCCTGGTTCTCAAAGTGATTTGCACCTTAAAAACATAAACCAAAAAAGATGATGGTTCTTCAAAAGACCTGATCCTCACAACTGAAACTTGAGGCAAGAACTCAGAGATGGTTTTAGTACACAAAACATAAGGATTGCCTTACATTGATGCCCAGCGACATCATGGTCAACATTTTCTATGTCTCATAGTTAAATGATTAATCATGGTCAAAAAGTTATATGCAATTTTTAAACACCTGAAGTAGAAGATTAGACTGTATCAATGAAATATGTTTTTCTAGAAGGGGGAAGTAGTTTGGCTGCTAAAATATTGACATTCCGCAGATGTTCTAATGGTTTATGTAGATAGAAAGTTAATTGACATTAGTACTGTCCTGATTTTCCCAGGCTTTCTGGCAACGTCACTTCTCAGGCCCCACTTGAACAGCCTCTAGAGGATTTTTATAATAAAAAACTAATATACATTGGTACATGCAGACAGGAAATTTTGAAAGTGGCACAGCACCATGAGGATTGTGTTTCCCCTAGGGACAGTAGTAGCAATGGAGCTGATTGGAGATGGGGGAATTTATATGCTTCTATTATTTAAATATAGTTTTGACACATGTATTGTAACAATAGCATCCACCTGTGAATAACAACAACAAAACAAAAACAAAAAACAATGGCTTAAAAAAACACTGGTTCTCAAACTTGGCTACACATTGGAATCCCCTGGGGAATTTTAAATATTACAGAATCTTAGGTCCCATCACCGGAAATTCCCATTCAACTGGTGGTATAAAGGGTCATGTAAACATTGGGTGAGTTAAACCTCCACAGGTGATTCTAATGGGCAGCTAAGTTTGAGAGTCAGTTTACTGGTGTACAGAAGTAACGGCGCTTTTTTCACATAACACAAAATCCAGAAGTGGGTGGACCAGAACCAGCCCAGCTGCTAAAGGATGTCATGGTGAAATCAGGCTTCACCATTCTCAGTTTACACTTCTCATTCTCTTCGTAACAAAAGGGCTGCTGTCTCCAGGCATTGTATCTAAGCTCCAGGCTAGGAGAAGTCAGAAGGGCAAAAAGCTTCTCCTCACATATCTTTGCCTTTCTATTCAGAAATGGAACCCCACTGCAAGGACTTCTGGGAACTCCTCATGAACCCAGACTGCATTTCGTGGCCACCTCCAGTTTTAATGAGATCTTGGAATT
Source organism: Balaenoptera musculus (assembly GCF_009873245.2). Taxonomy (NCBI): domain Eukaryota; kingdom Metazoa; phylum Chordata; class Mammalia; order Artiodactyla; family Balaenopteridae; genus Balaenoptera; species Balaenoptera musculus. The sequence goes on along the minus strand of NC_045792.1, from coordinate 63,796,881 downwards.
TATGTATTTTGCTTTCCAGCCTCTACAGTAAAAGAAAGGAGAAAGTGGTTTCAATGGTTATTAAGTGAACAATCTACAGCATCTGCAAAGCATGGCTGTACCACTTTTGTAACTTTTATAAAATGTAAATATAGTAGTACAAAGACAGTAAATATAGTGGCATAATGACATACCTGGGAGCACTTTCATCATAACCTGACCTGTCCACCGCTCTATTTTCCGCTTATATAACTCTGTCTAAACCCCAAACCTCTCTGCTACTTTTTCTGAGGCTATATTAATTAGTTAATATAGCAGCCTTCTCAAGTCCCAAAGTCTCATTCCAGTAGAAAAGAAGCAGTCATTAGCCTAAGCCTGGTGAGTGCAATGACCACAAAATCCTCCCCAAAGTCCTGGCCTCCTTTTGCCTGATAGTCTCCAAAATAAATTTCATTTCTCTACTGACCTGAAGTTCACATTAAACTATTTGCTGCCAAGGGTTTGAATTACTGCAGATATGTCCCTTGGGTTTATCCCAGTTGAATTAATAATCAGCGCCCCCGCCATAATCTCTTGTTTGGCAGTTGCTCTTATTCCACACAACCTCCCTCCTGAACTCAAGACTCATGATGTCCATCGCCTGCTGGACAAGAACATCTTGATGGCCCACAAGCAAATCAAACTTGGTATGTCATCGTGATCTCATGATGCCCCCCCTGCCCAAGCTCCTGCATTCCCCTTCTCAGTGAATGGGCAAGTCTAGTGATCAAGTCGTTCAGACTACAAAGTCTCAGAACTGTGCCCAAATCCTCTCTTTTCTTTATTTCGTACATCCAATCAGTTAAATCCTTTCAGTTGTACCACATATATGCTCTCTGACCTGTCCCTTCTCCTCTAATTCAGGCCCAATTCCTCTTCTACCTGGATTATATAGCAAAAATCACTCAAATGTCCTGAGGGTAGCAAACCTTGCACCTTCAAGAAATGGAAACAAAAACCAGTGGGGTTGAAGCATTAAGAGCAAAGAGGAGAGTGTCCGGAGATGAGGTCAGAAAGGCAGGCTGGGTCCAGATCCCATAGGGCTGTGTAAGTCATATTAAAGAGTATGATTTTTTTCTTCCAGTTTTTTTGAGATATAATTGACATACAGCATTGTATAAGTTTTAGGGTGCACAGCATAAAGATTTGAAGTACATACACCATGAAATGATTACCACAACAAGTTCAGTAAACATCTATCATTTCATATGAAAAGAAAAGAAAAAGAAAAAATATTTTTCCCTTGGGGTGAGAACTTTTAGGATTTACTTTCTTAACAACTTTCAGATGTAACATACAGCTGTTAATCATATTTATCATGTTGTACAATACATCCTTAGTATTTATTTATCTTATAACTGGAGGTTTGTAACTTTTGACCACCTTCATCCAATTCCCCCTCCCCCATCCCCCCCACCTCTGGTAACCATGAATCTGATCTCTTTTTCTATGAGTTTTGTTTGTTTGTTTTTGTAGTATAATTGACCTATAACACTATGTTAGTTACTGGTGCATGACATAGTGACTCCATATTTCTGTACATTACAAACTGTTCACCGTGATAAGTCTAGTTACCGTCTGTCACCATACAAAGATATCGTATTATTATTGACTATATTCCCCACACTGCACATTTTATCCCCATGACTCATTTATTTTATAACTAGAAGTTTGTATCTCTTAATTTCCCCGTCTATTTCTTTCCTTCCTCCACTCCCCTCCCATCTGGCAACCACCTGTTTGTTCTCTGAATCTGTGACTCTGCTTCTGTTTTGTTATGTTTGTTCATTTGTTTCGTTTTTCAGATTCCACATATAATTGAAATCATACAGTATTTGTCTTTCTCTAGATTTTTTAATTCAATAATTGTGATGGTATATTACTCAGCCATAAAAAAGAATGAAATAATGCCATTTGTAGCAACATGGATGGACCTAGAGAATATCATACTAAGTGAAGTAAGTCAGACAAAGACAAATATCGCATGATGTCACTTACATGTGTAATCTTTAAAAAATGTTACAAATGAACTCGTTTACAAAACAGAAATAGACTCACAGACATTGAAAACAAACTTACGGTTACCTAAGGGGAAAGGGGGGGAGGATAAATTAGGAGTTTGAGACTAACAGATACATACTACTATATATAAAATAAGCAACAAGGACCTACTGTATAACATAGGGAACTATATTCAATATCTTATAATAACCTATAATGGAAAAGAATCTGTAAAAGAATATATAACTGAATCACTTTGCTGTACACCTGAAAATAACACAACACTGTAAATCAACTGTACATTAATTTAAAAAATTAAAATTGAAATAATAATAATTGTGATGGTAAGCCATTGCAAGGCTTGCCAATGGAATGGTGCCAACTTAATATACTCCATCTAACTCACCCTTCACACTGGCCCCAAATCACTCTTGTAAAACATAGGTCAAATTATACTGAAAAATCCATAGTACCCAGAATTCCACTGTAATCATGAGAAAAACAACAGTCAGATTCCAATTGAAAAGCATCCTACAATATTCCTGACCAATACTCCTCAAATTGTCAATGTTACCGAAAAGAAGAAAGCCTGAGAAACTGTCACAGACAAGAAGAGCCTAAGGAAGCATGACAATTAAATGTAATGTGGTGTTCTGGATGGGATCCTGGAACAGAAAAAGGACATTAAGTAAAAAGTAAGGAAACCTGAATAAACTATGAACTTTATTAATAATAATGTGTCAATATAAGATTCATCAATTGTAACAAATGTCACTATGATATTATAAGATGTTAGTAATAGAAGAAACTGTGGGGCTATGTGGGAACTCTCTGTACTATCTGCTCTGTTTTTCTGCACATCTGCAATGTTCTAAAAATTAGTGTGTCAATTTAAAAGGAAAAAAACCTCTGCAGTAATTGCCTAGTTCCTTAAGGACAAAGGCTAAGCTTGGAAGTACAACATGTACTTAGGGCATTTTCCCAAGCTAATTTTTTGTACTCCCTGCACCCCCAAATTATACCACAGCTGCACTGAGCATTTAACTTTTCCTCGGACATTCCAGGTCCTTTGAAAATGCCTCTAAGGCTTTGCACATGCTGTTCCCTCTCCCTGGAATGCTATACTCTGCCCTCCTCAGTTTAGCTAATTCTACACTGATTCAACTCTAATGCTTCCTTCAACTCTCCCAATTCACTTCTCCTGTGACATTCCATAGCTCTTGAAACACTCACACATTTTCTGCCACAGCAAACTCTAGAAGAACAAGCTGCCCAGATCAACTACCTCTCCTTCACTCCCAAGGTCTGAGCAGCTCACCTAACCATCCCTATCTTTTACATTTTCCAAGGCAAAAGTCCGACAAAAGTCCAGTAGGAACCCTCCCATGACCAAATTTCAGGGGATCCACATCAAACTCCCGAAGTGGTCCTAATGAATACCTTCTTACTCACCTGAAGTGATAGGAGAAGCACTCAGCCCTATTGCTTAGGATAGGCGGAGATAAAACCGCACAACTTTTCCTAAGAAATCCTCTTTGCAAGTCCTCTCTTTTCCATGCTTTTTCTATCTTTGAGGTAAGTGAGCAGTTTAATTAATTCTGTTATCAGTTTCAGGGATCTATTGGGTTGGCCAAAAAGTTCATTCGGGTTTTTCCGTAAGATGGTATGGAAAAACCCAAACAAACTTTTTGGCCAACCCTATACTTCAAATGTCTTGGCACTTGCTTTGCTCTGCTGTTTAGCATATGGCGCTGGATATGTCTATAAGCTTCAGCATCCCTTCCCATACCCTTCTTTGTGCCTTCCTGTGCTACAGAGGCTGGAAAGTTAAAAACTACAGCTCCCTTGCAGCCAGGATACTAGATGCAGTTAAGAAGCCTCACGTGAGCCTGTCTATAGAGTAGCTCTTAACATTGGTGCTTGCTTCCCAGTTTCAGGGATAAAAGAGAGAGAGCACAGAGGAAGAGAACAGAAACAAGGGGAAAGAGAAAGGGCGGGAACACAAGAGAGAATGTCACAGGGAAACAATGGTCTTTTGTATTTAAAACTGAGGTGAACAGCAATGTCTTACTGTATAGCACAGGGATCTATATTCAATACCCTGTAATAAACCATAATGGAAAGGAATATGGAAAAGAATATACATATATATATATACGTATATATATATATATACGTATATACATATATAACTGAATCACTTTGCTGTACAGCAGAAATTAACACATTGTAAATCAACTATACCTTAATAAAACAAATTTTTAAAAATAAAATAAAAATAAATAAAACTGAGAAGTGACATCCCATTTTACTTTGATTGTAATCTGTTGGTCAGAAGCCAGTTACTGGGGGCTTCCCTGGTGGCACAGTGGTTGAGAATCTGCCTGCCAATGCAGGGGACAAGGGTTCGAGCCCTGGTCTGGGAAGATCCCACATGCTGCGGAGCAACTAGGCCTGTGAGCCACAACTGCTGAGCCTGCGCATCTGGAGCCTGTGCTCCGCAACAGGAGAGGCCGCGACAGTGAGAGGCCCGTGCACCGCGATGAAGAGTGGCCCCCGCTCGCCGCAACTAGAGAAAGCCCTCGCACAGAAACGAAGACCCAACACAGCCATAAATAAAAATTAATTAATTAATTAATTTAAAAAAAAAAAGAAGCCAGTTACTAACCATTTAGTAATTACGATAGGACGTGTATAGCAACAGTGGGGATCACTGGGAGTCACTGTGGAATGAATATGGTGATATATTCACTGAAAGTCAATCAGGCCAAGAAACTAAGGTAAGACTTAGAATTAATGGAATTATTGAGATTAAAGATTACCTCGTGCTCACTGGATGTCATAATCAGGGACTCATCAGGCTGAACATAAATTTACATTAAAGATGAATAAAAATGTTCAAGGGTAACAATAAGATATGGTAATATAGATGGAACAGTACCTACCTCAGTATTTACATAAAAGGTAATATTGCATGCCATTTATATGTGTAAAACAATTTCACTCAAATAATTCATATTGGAGCTATACCCCTTTGGGTTTTGGTTTTTTTAATATAATTCTTTTTTTCATTTCTAATATCCTACTGGTCTTTTTTTTTTTTTTTTGGCTGTGTTGGGTCTTCGTTGCTGCACGCAGGCTTTCTCTAGTTGCGGTGAGCGGGGGCTACTCTTCGTTGCTGTGCACGGGCTTCTCATTGCGGTGGCTTCTCTTGTTGTGGAGCACGGGCTCTAGGCGCGTGGGCTTCAGTAGCTGTGGCTTGCAGGCTCTAGAGCGCAGGCTCAGTAGTTGTGGCACACGGGCTTAGTTGCTCCGCTGTGTGTGGGATCTTCCCGGACCAGGGCTCGAACCCGTGTCCCCTGCCTTGGAAGGTGGGTTCTTAACCACTGTGCCACCAGGGAAGCCCCCAGCAGTACATTCTTGAACACATTAGTTCTGGTGGCAGCCCCAACCCCAGCTACTCCAGCTCTTCCAGTGATTTTGAAATCTGTATTAAATCCTTCTGTGCTTAAAATATCTAGAGTGGTTTCTATATCAGTATTAGTCTGCTTGGGCGGCCATAACAAAATACCACAGACTGAGTGGATAAAACAACAGAAATTTGTTTTCTCACAGTTCTGGAGGCTAGAAGTCCAAGATCAAAGTGTTGGCAGGGCTGATTTTCCTGCGGCCTCTCTCCTTGGCTTACATAAGGCCGCTCTCTTGCTGTCTCTTCACATCGTTACCACTCTGTGGATACACGTCTCTGATGTCTCTCTGTGTATCCTAATCTCCTCTTCTTATTAGGACACCAGTTAGATTTGATTGGGGCTCATCCTAATGGCCTCATTATTTAACTCAATTATCTCTTTAAAGTCCCTCTCTCCAAATACAATCACACCCTGAGGTACTGGAGTTTAGAGCTTCAGTTATGAATTTTAGAGGGACACAATTCAGTCTATAGCAATATTCTTCCCTGAAACCTGACTGATACATATATCTTGATGTGTCTGTCCATACTTCCAATTTAACATCTTTAACACATGAATGGATAAGTGAATGAATGAGTGAATAAACATGGCAGAGCTTCACAGCAAAAGCCCATTCTCTAGTCACTACCTTCTCTTCATAAAGTTGCTGAGTTTCCCTTCCAACCTCTTCCCTCTGGCTCTTCTTCATCCTGCAGTTCTTTTTTTTTTTTTTTTAAAGTTTAATTTTTATTTATTTATTTATTTATGGCTGTGTTGGGTCTTCGCCTCTGCGCGAGGGCTTTCTCCAGCTGTGGCAAGTGGGGGCCACTCTTCATCGCGGTGCGTGGGCCTCTCACTATTGCGGCCTCTCCTGTTGCGGAGCACAGGCTCCAGACGCGCAGGCTCAGCAATTGTGGCTCACGGGCCCAGCCGCTCCGCGGCATGTGGGATCTTCCCAGACCAGGGCTCGAACCCGTGTCCCCTGCATTGGCAGGCAGACTCTCAACCACTGCGCCACCAGGGAAGCCCCTGTCCTGCAGTTCTTATGGAAGGCAAAAGAGACCAACCAGTGGTATATTAGTCACCTATTGCTGCTTAATGACACTACCACAAATTCAACTGCTTACTATGACACATTTATTATCTCGTAGTTTCTATGGTTCAAGAGTCCAGCCATTACTTAACTGAACCCTCTGCTTAGGGTCTCAGAAGGCTGCCATCAGGTATCAGCCAGGGCTATGTTCTCTTCTAAGGCCAGCCTAGAGAAAAGTCTGCTCCAAGCTCACTCAGAACTCAGGTGGCAGATTCAGTTCCCTGTGGGTGTAGCATTCAGGTCTTCATTTTCATGGTGACTGTCAGCCAGTGACCACCCTCAGCTCTTAGAGTCTGCTCACAGGTCCTTGGCACTTGGGGTTTCCCCACATGGCTATTTACTTCCACAAAGCTAAAAGAGCCATTCAGCAAAATGGCACTAAGATTATATATGTAACCAAATCAATAATCATGCACATTCCATCACCTTTAATGTACTCTATTGGTTAGAAAGAAGCCACAGGCCACATCCGCACTCAAGAAGAGGAGAATAGGGACATCCCTGGCGGCGCAGTGGTTAAGAATCCGCCTGCCAATGCAGGGGACATGGGTTCGAGCCCTGATCTGGGAAGATCCCACATGCCGCGGAGCAACTAAACCCGTGAGCCACAACTACTGAGCCCGCGTGCCTAGAGCCCGTGCTCCGCAACAGGAGAAGCCACGCGATGAGAAGCCTGCGCACCGCAACAAAGAGTAGCCCCCGCTCGCCGCAACTAGAGAAAGCCAAAGACCCGACGCAGCCAAAAATAAATTAAAAAATAAAATAAAATAAATTTAAAAAAAAAAGAAGAGGGGAATATACAAAGGTGTGAATGCCAGAGTTGAAGTTCAGGGAGGTCACCTTGAGAGTCTACTTACCACAACCGGCTTCTGCTTTCCTGGCTTCTTCCTCTTCCTCTCTCTGCTGTAGTCTCTGTGATCAGGACCCTGTGTCGATCTGATAACCAACAGATAGAGGGAAGCAGCACGGGACCCTCACCCAGATCAAGTACCTCTTTTAGCACAGCTGCCTGTGCAGGAGCTCTCTGAAGGCAGAGAGCCCATCAGCTTTAGCTGTCCTAAGAGCAGCAGAAAAACTCAAGCTGAGCATGTGGCACACTCCTCTGCAGCCCTTAACACATGGGCCCTTGTTCCATCATTATGTGCTTATTTTATGACCCCTATCAGATTCTAAGCATCTGACCAGCCAGGACCTTGCCCATTTTTTTCTCTTTAGTTCCTTGTCATTCTGAGCCAAGATCTGGCATATGGTAGATGCTGAATATACTTTAGGAAGAATTAATTAGTTCCATAGTTTAAAGACAAATGATTGTGATGTCAGAACCTGAAGCATTTAAACAGACCATTTATTAAACACTTCGAAAAGAATGAGATCCATACAAACGAGTTCTACTCAGTAACAGAAAAGTAGCTAGAATAGATTAAATGAAAAATGATGTTTTTATGATTGTTTTTTAAAAGTAAAAAATTATAATAATGGATATGGATAATGGTAATAAATGGCACAATGGTTATTGTCAGTCATAGTCCACATTTTATTTTTCTGTAATGTGTGACACTTACATTTTGATTTAAAACAATGAAAAGGAATGTAAAGAGCACTAGGAAACCAAGTATCTCATCAATTAATCATGTCTCATTTCCTTTTTTTTTTTAAATATATGGTTATTAAGCAGATGATTCAGGGAATCCAATTTAATTCAACAAACATTTATGAGAGCCTACCATGACATGCAAGATATTGGGTAAGTGCCAGACTGCTAGGGGTCAAAATGCCAGAGGCAATGTAACTTGATTTCAGTGAAGCCTTAGACAAAACATCTCACGATTCACTGATAGATAAGGTTGGGAAGGTGAGTGGTATAAAAGAAAGCATTGTGACATGGTTTTGCAGCTGACTAAATAGCCATATCCACAGAGGATTGATAAATAACTGGTGTCCATCAGCAGGAAGTTTTCCATCAGAGTCATCCTTCTTTTACCCTGCCTTAGTCAGCATTTTTATATATGAATTGAATGAAGAAGATAAGCACAAAGTTTAGAGTCATAGCTAAGAGATGAAAGAAGCAAGATGCAAAATAATCTGCACAGCACGAAATTCAGCAAGGATCATTATTCAGCTGTGTATTTTGTTTAAAAAAAAAAATTGACCGTACAAATTCATGGGGATTCCTGGCTTGGCAGCAGTTCATGTAAAAAGCAACTGGGTTTTTTATTGACCACAGCTTCATTATGAGGCATTAATGGAATGTGGCTGATAAAAACAAAGGCGAGGGCAATTCTTGACCACAGTCATAAATCTCATGTCCAGATAAGAGGCTGGCAGGTCAGTCCTGTTCTAGTCGGATTTCGTAGGAGTTCTATTTTCACTTCTAGGCATCCATTTCACTGTTGGAATATGGCACCCTTAACCCATTTTTATGAAGAAATGTTTTCTTACACTCCTTCTCCATCCTGTGTTCTAGCATATTCCAAAAGCAGTGTGCTAAATTGGGACAAACGAGCTCTACCCTTCGTATGCAGAAAGATTGCAAAGCAGTGATGTCACGTGAACAAGGTCCCTTACAGAGCTTTCAGTCCTGCCAGCTTTGTGTCAACTTATTCTTTTATTGCAGTCTCCTCTCACTAGGGACGCAGGCCTAAACCTAGGGGTGATGAAATGACCAGAAATCTGACTTACAGCCCTCCTACCACAGTCACAACACAACCCTTTGTCCGTGAACCGGGCTGTCTTGCCTACATCCTTATCTTTCGTGCCAGGACTCCAAGACACCAGCCTTGCCAACCTCCTATAGGAGTCTAAATCCACCTTTTAGTCTGCAAACTGAGATCCCTGCTACACTTAAATAAGTCACTAGAGTGAGATAGGAGAAGTTCTCCTGTCCCCCTCCAGTAAAGACGTCCCCTCCCTCATCAGGAATCCCTCCCAACTCTGAGGTCCCCTTATTCCTCAGGCCTGGTGAGAACTGAGAGTAAGGAAAAGTGAGGAGGGAAATGAGGAAAGAAAGAAGGGAAGAGATTAACCCTGATCCCAAAGATAGGTCCTTCTGTTATTTCTCTAGCAAATCATGGTTCTCTCCTTTCTTCCTTCTTTTTCCCCCAACCCTCTTCAACACATATACCTGCCCAGGGTCTAGGGGAACCCCAGGCTTATAAAGCCCACTCCCTGCAAAGAGGTTGATCCTAAAACTAGAACCGGTCCAGCAAGGCCACCTCCCAGCCCAGGTAAGATGCCCAAACCTCTAAACAGGCTAAGGTCTAGTTGGGATCTGCTGAGTCAGACCCTCTTCTTCCCTAGCCCCAACAAAGACTTGAGAAATGGTGGTCTGTCCCACTAATGCCCTTGGTCTGGAAGGGTGGAAGTCATTTTTATAAGTTAGGCTCTGTGCTAAATACTGTGAATGCGTTATCCAATTTAATACTCATGATAAATCCTGTGCTGTGATGTATCAGTTAAAGATGTCTTCCAGGGCTTCCCTGGTGGCACAGTGGTTAGGAATCCGCCTGCCAATGCAGGGGACACGGGTTCGTGCCCCGGTCCGGGAAGATCCCACATGCCGCAGAGCAACTAGGCCCATGAGCCACAACTACTGAGCCTGCGCGTCTGGAGCCTGTGCTCCACAACGGGAGAGGCCGCGACAGTGACAGGCCCGCGCACCGCGATGAAGAGTGGCCCCCGCTCGCCGCAACTGGAGAAAGCCCTTGCACAGAAACGAAGACCCAACACAGCCAAAAATAAATAAATTAATTAATTAATTTTTTTAAAAAAATGTCTTCCATTACAAGAACAGAAAGCTCAACTCAAAATGGCACAAAGTAAAGGGGAGTATTGTTTCACACACTTGAAACAACAGAAGTAGAACAGGCTTCAGGATGGGTCGATTTAGGAGTCCAGCAACTTCATCAAGGCGTCCTCTGCTTTCCATCTCTCCACTCTGCCACGCACAGTGAGAGCTACCAACTAGAGCTGACCCCTGTTGCAGTCTCAGAGTGGGACCACATATAACCCCCATCCTTATCTAGCAGGAGAGAGGGAACATTTTTTTTTCTGGGAGTAACCGGTAAACTTCAGCAAGCTCATTGGCCTGAATGAGGCCAGCACGGGGTCTATAATAATGACCTGGAAATGGAATTGCACTAGGCTGAGGCTTCGGGAGCAGAGGGGTCTGCTCCTGGGGAGAGATGTGAATATCCTAACAAAAGTCATGGTAGTTGCCAAGAGAAGGAGAACAGATGTCAGGGAGGCAACCCCATGGCTCTCTTAGGAATACATTACTGCAATTTTGCTGATGAGAAACTGTAGCTCAGAGAGGCTATGCAACTTGTGTAAGTGGAGAAGGCAGGATTCTCACACAGGCTGTCTGGACCAACACCAGGATACCCTGAGAACCAAATTAAGAAAAGTCGGAATAAGGGCTTCCCTGGTGGTGCAGTGGTTAAGAATCCGCCTGCCAATGCAGGGGACACAAGTTCGAGCCCCGGTCCGGGAAAATTCCACATGCCGCAGAGCAACTAAGCCCGTGAGCCACAACTACTGAGCCTGCACTCTAGAGCCCACGAGCCACAACTACTGAGCCCGTGTGCCACAACTACTGAAGCCCACATGCCTAGAGCCCATGCACCGCAACAAGAGAAGCCACCGCAGTGAGAAGCCCGTGCACCACAATGAAGAGTAGCCCCTGCTTGCCACAACTAGAGAAAGCCCGCGCACAGCAACGAAGACCCAACGCAGCCAAAAATAAATAAAAAAAGAAAAGCCAGAATAGTCATCTCTTCACCCTCAGCCTGAAGTGTGTGGGTGGGAAAGGGCAGCTGGGGGTTCATGAAGCTGGGAGAATCTCAGCCACCGTTTTGGCACCTGCGAACCACTGAATCAACCCACCCCCCCAAATCTGAGGCAGCTTGGAATCCCACATGAGCTGATACCATACGTAGCCCAGCAAATGTCTGTAAACTAAGGCGAAGAGACCACAGATCTATTACCCATGAAGGTGAGTTCTAGAGCACTGCTTCCCAAGTCTGATGTGAGTGAAATCCACGCTGCGGGCTAGCCTGCAAACCTAGCCACAATGCATAACATTGCTCCTCCTGGGGGATGTCTTCCAAGTTCCAAAGGACAGATTTACAAATAGACTTCTGGAGCACAGCCCCATCCACTGCTGGGAATTGCCTTTCTTTGACTTGTTTATTCAGGAGAACTGTTCTGGACTTTCACCCAGCAGCTGCCTGGCAGGAGGTGACCTGGCTTTGGCCAACAGAGGGTGGGGACAGCAGGATGGTAAAGCTGCTAGCTACTGCTCAGTGCTAACTAGGCACCAAGCTATACCACAGGAAGGGAGAAGGGCAGAACACTTAGAGGCCATAGTACAGCTGGTTTCTGACAAAGGACTTCACTTAAGGAGTACGAGTCTCCAGTCCCACACCACTTCCATTTGGAAAGGGAGAGACAATGTCTCATGCACTCACATGGCCCGAAAAGTTTTTGCAATTTTTGAGTGTCCGTGAGTGTAAATGTTCCTTTAAGCAGCTGCTGTCTCTCCTCCCAGTTGAGGTCTCTCACGAGGCAGCATCAGGTTTGAGCATCACAGCCTGCCACAGCCATACTGGCCTTGAAGATTTCTGTGGTCTATTTTGAGCGATTTTACTGTTCATGGTCCTGGCGAATTATCCACTTTCTGACAATATTTAGAGTCTGATGTAAGTGCAAACTAGATAATGACCTTTAAAGTCGTGGCATGATGTTCTGTTTAAAGCTTTTATTTCTTCCTCAGAGCATCTGCAAGGTCCTCTGACCCCTCTGCATGGCCCCTTGGAGACTTCCCCAAGTTTCTGTCCACTTGCTGGGGCAGGGCTGGTGTATGATAGGCAGAATTTTCACGTGTCTTAGGCCGTGAGGAGCTTCTGAGCCTGCAGAGACCATTCCTTACATTTTGACGCTGTTACAGCCTGTTCTGAGATGCATAACACTGACCGACTCATCCGAGGCATGTCTGTCTCTCTGGACATTTTAGGATCTTCCCCAAAACACATGTGAGAGCATGTCACCAGCTCCCCCCAGTGAGTCGTTACTAGGACTTGGCTAATATTTCAAGCTTGACATGGCTAAAACAATACCATATCTGCAGCTTAACTTTAGGTGACTCATCAGAAGAGCTATTTTAAACAGAATTTGTAGCAACTAAGATTACATTTGTTCTAGGAAAAACAGACTGAAGGGACAAAAGGCTAATGCTAATGCAATATTTTGAAATGCTCTTTTTAAGCTCATACAAGCCCTGCTGTATTTTCTTGACAGCATCTTAGTTACCAGGCACAACAGGAGGGGCAAGAACGGGTAACTAAAACACTCAAACTACCGTGTCCTGGCACCATCCGGCGGGAGTGTGTGTTTATCAGAGGACAGGTTTGCAGAAATAGTGATCTTGTTCATCTAGTCACTGGGGAGCCTCATATGTACCCTTGCAAAATAACATTTGTCAGGATAGCCTTATGATGGGCAGAGTTTACCAGTCACCTGCTTACCTTATGGTCATCTTTGGTTCACTTGGCAATCACTACACTCTCTTCCCCACCCCAGAGTGCAGAACCAGATTGAGGACTCTGGCTCTGACATTTGGGCCAAGACAAGGTTTCTACAAGGAGCAAGGGATCAACAGATGCATGGGACGGTGGGGTCCCATGCTACTCAAATCAAACACGCAGGTAAACACCAACCTCATTGTTTTCCTCAGAAGTTGCTTCCCTTCCCAAAAATAAAAAGTCCAGAACCTTCAAAGCCTGAGGCTGTCAAGATAAATACAGTGTACTACTGTATGATCTCACTCATATGTGGACACTTAAAAAAAATTGAACTCACAGAACAAATGTATGGATACCAAGGTGGGGAAGGGTGGGTGGGATGAATTGGGAGATCGAGATTGACATATATACACTACTATGTATGAAATAGAACCTACTGTATAGCACGGGGAACTCTACTCAATGCTCTCTGGTGACCTAAATGGGAAGGAAATCCAAAAAAGAGGGGATATATGTATACATATAGCTGCTTCACTTTGCTGTACAGCAGAAACTAATAACACAACATTGTAAAGCAACTATACTCCAATAAAATTTAATTTTAAAAAAATTGAACTCATAGAAACAGAGTGTAGAGTGGTGGTGGCCAGGGACTAGGAGGAGGGGAAAATAGTAGTTGTTGGCCAAAGGGTACAAACCCTCAGTTATAAGATGGATAAGTTCTGGGGACTTAATGCACAGCATGATGACTACAGATAACAATACTACATTGTATACTACTGAGAGGTTAGATCTTAAGCATTCTCACCACACACACACACACACACACACACACACACAGGTACACACACACACACACAGGTACACACACACACACACACACACAGAGTAACTATGTGAGGTGATGGATGTGTTAATTAACTTAATTGTGGCGATCATTTCACAATGTATACATATATCAAATCATCACAGTGAACACTCTAAATATATACAATTTTATTTGTCAATTATACCTCAGTAAAGCTGGGGGGAGAAAAAAAAAAGAAAACCTAAATAATAGAGAATCTCCAGGAGGGGAGAACCTCCGATGGGAATCTCCACAACCGAATTCAGTCCACCTGAGTTTTCCTTCTCGCTTAGGGTCTCCCACTTTTACCTCCCATTGCCATCATCACATTAGGCCCCTCAGAGAGATGCTGATATTTCTTTAGTAGGATACAAACCCCTTCCCTGAGCTCTTCTTTACATAGCTGAGACAGGCTGGAACTTTTCCAAAGGCTTTACAAAATTCTGAGAAAGAACGAGGGTATAAACAAGAAAATACATGAAGCAGAAGCACAGCCAGGCTTGCACAAGACATTAACAATGGTAATGTTTAGGGAATGAGACATGCAAGGAGGAATTTTATACATTATACTCTTCTTGTTTGATTTTTTCCAAGAATTATATTTGATTTATAAGTAGTACACATACATTTTGATACATACAGTATTAGTTGGGTTTTTTGTTTGTTTTTGTAAATTTTTTTTACTGAGGTGTAGTTGATGTACAATATAAGTTTCAGGTGTACAGTATAGTGATTCATGATTTTTAAAGGTTATACTCTATTTATAGTTATTATAATATATTCACTGTGTTACCTGTGCTGTACAATATTTCCTTATAGCTTATTTATCTATACATAGTCATTTGTACCTCCTAATCCCCTACCATAGCATTCTAGATCCTATGATTCACTCTACCCACAGACTTTAGCCCTTATTAAATCTGAGACTCTTCCTTCTGTTCCTTTCTAATCCCAACCCTCTCTAACAGATCTCACAGACATACTGGGGAAACAATGGGTGATGAGTCTGATCATTCCACAAACATGTCACTACGTGCCAACTATCATGCCAGACACTAAATAATGGGCCATGGCTCACCTTCAAAGCTTATCAGTACCACTCAGATGCCTTTTCTCTTTGACAGGAGAAAGATCAAGTGTCATTTCCTTAAAACTTCATTCCCTGCCCATCTATGAAGTCCCAGATCTTACATTTTTTAAAAAACAGGAAGAATAGGCACTTAGAATTATATGAAAGCATAATTAATAGATTCATTAATTTCTGCCAATAAAAGGATTTGGTTGAAAGAATTCTCAAAAGACAATGGAAAGGAACTCATTTACATATAAATGGATCTTCCGGGAGACTGCAAAGAAAAAAATCCCACTTTCTGATTTGGAGCAACAAAAAGCTACTAATACAGTCAAGACTAAGAGGTCTCTGTCCTCTGGGTGCCTCCAGTAAGGTGACTAAGGGCCCTTATTAGGCCCATCTAAGCTTGTAACTACTAACTCTTCCCCTGCTCTTTACCTATGCTTCGAGGAGATACCATTTCTCTCCTCCGTCTCATCATCTAACCTGGGCTCAAGAATTCTCACCTAGGAGTGATTCAGATTGGGTTAACCTTCATTTTCCTGGGGACCCCTCTTCCTTAATCTGCCTCAGTTTCCTCAAGGATGACAAAGATAAAGCATTTGGAGACATCACAAATGAACCTCATCCCAAGGTTTACAGCCACCCCTGCTGAGAAGAACACTTCAGAAGGGCACTTCTGAGGAACAGTATCCACTGACACACCCGGGGGAGAACAGTCTGTGCCTGGGGAATTTGCCTTCAGTTATGGCTTTCATGACATCATTGGCCCATGATGAAAGGACATCCAAACTTAAACCTCATGGGCCAGACCCCTGCGTGGACTTCCTTGGAAGGTTGCCAGGGGTCAGGGAGTCTGCCCTTCCCTCCTGCGCCCTAGCAAGTTTGTACCAAGGGATGGGACAGACAGGACTTAATGGCCTGTAAGAAGGAAGCCACCCATGTGGCCCAGCAATCCGTCCTAGGAAATGACAGGCCAGCTGGTACCCAACTCTACAAACATGTATTCTGAAATCCCCCAAATTCTTCCAAGGCACTTTGCTAAAATAAATCAACACATAACCATTCTAGAATCATTTCAAGAATTTATTACTAAGAAAACAGCAGGTGGCAGCAAAGTTTTACATTTTTTTACCCTTTGGGTGAGAATGAAAACAAAGCATCATGGAATTATCTCTTCATCTCTGAGTCAGCCAGCTGGCTCTGAAACTGGCACACTGCCATCTTGTAATGTGGAGAATATAGAGTCTTCTTGAGTGGGCTCCGTGCATTGTGACAAGAGAAACGAAAAAATGTCACCCCAAACCAGAGACCTGCCTGGTTCTTTGCAAGCCAGGCAGGAAAGTGACCAGCACAGAATGGCCGGATCACAGAGCAAGAGGCTGTGGCTGTGAGTCTCATGTTCTCTTGCCCAATGTCAAGGAGTTGCTCATTCACAATGGGAAGGCCGTCATAGAAACCCGAGTATGATTAAGTGGAAGTATGCCTAAAAATTGTGTGTACACTGCATAGCATTTTCACCATCTATTATGATGCAACCCACAAGGTGAAATGTGTGGAGAGAGAAAGATAGGGGAGACAAGGGGGATTTTAGAATCTGGTCTCTGGTGCAACTAGAGATTTAGAGACCTCTGAAGGCTACATCACCACCCCACGGCTGCTGAAGCTCTGGGCTCAGGAGCAGGCAATGCCAAGATCACTGTCTGGTTTGGTCTCAAATGTCTTCCTTGCCTTAGTATTGTGCTTGGCTCCCAACTTCAAGTTGTGGCTGGAAAGTTTCCATTGCCCCAGCACAGCACTGGAGTTTGGAACCCAAGTTTTGGCTGAATTGTTTTGCAGAAAAATCCAGTTTTGCCTTTATGAATTGACTGGCCAGTTTATTTCATCCCCAAATGGTACATCAGGACTCTCTCAGACCCAGTTTAGATTGAGCTGCTTAATTTCCATCCAGGAGGAAATTCTCTTCCTGTTTAAAGTAGGGATGAAGAGGGGATGGGGCTGGAGGATTTTGCATAGTTATTATTTTTAAAGATACAAAACTTGTTATAAAAAAAAAAAAAGACAAAATTGAAGACCCTGTTTTCAAGATCCTAAACAGATTTTACAAACAGATGTATTTGCGGGTTTTCTTTTTGGAAGTGGAATTGACAGGGAAGTGAGTAACTTTGGTCTTTTGTAAGTTATATAACTATATCTGTGGCATTAGCAGCTTCTGGTGATCAAAGAGAACATTCCTGAAGGTGCAGAGGAGGTAGGAGAAATCCATTTATTTACATAACATGAGGTTTCAGTCCCAAACACACAATATTTTTCTTTCCTGCAGAAAACGTGATCTTGTTCTGAGGGCTTAAGGACAAACTTCACAGCTCTCTGCACAGAAAGCGTACTTCAAAATTATCTACTAAAGAAAACATTTTATGATTCCTTTGAATGTAATAAACAATATCTTTTGAGGCAACTTGCAGTGAATGTTCCAAAATTTATATCAACATTTAATTCCCTCTCTGTATGTTCTGCACTCCCCAAATATGATGTTAAATCATTTAACACGGAGAATTGACAGCACCAGGAAAATATTTGGATAACTGTCTGGAGTTGCCATTATTGGCTTTAATTATGACCTACTGGCTCTTGGGTCCTGAAGCAGCCAGAAAATGAGATTTGTGTGCCAAAATATTCATTAGAATTCCCTTCTCAGTCATTGTTCAGAAAGAAAAAGTTTCCTTCTGGCCCCCATCTTCAGTGCTTTTAAGTGGAATCATTAATATGCCAGATTTTGTAAAGGATCAGTCAAAAAACAAGATTATGAGCATACCTTGTATTTTGCATTTAAAAAAAATCTTGAAAAGGTCAAATGTTCCTTTGCTCTTTTTCTGTTACCCTGAAGAATTGTTCTGCAGCCATGAAGTTAACAGGTACTCTCCCCCCAGGCCTCCTCCCCCTGCTTTCTTGAAAAAACATCATCCTATAAGCTTTGGAACTGGAAGTACTAGTGAAGCACAGCTTGAGCCTCGAGAGGAACTAGTCAGAAAAGATGATCTAATTTTTTTCTGCTCTTCAGTGTTCATTTCTCCCTGAATATAAGATCTTAGAATGTTGGAGCTAGAGGGGAAGAATCAGAGATCATTGATTCCATCTCCCAGTTATTAAGATGACTAATCTAAGGTGACATGGTACACCTACTGTTTCAGCTTTGGGTTCTGGCATGGGGAAAGAGCTGGCGCTTTTTTTTTTTTTTAAATCAGGGCATCCTTAGTTGTTACTATTAAAAAGAGTTGCCATTTAATGAGCATTTACTACACTGCCAGGCAGCGGCTGATGCTTTCATATACGTTGCATCATTAATCCTCACAACAAGCCTATAAGGTAAATATTATTATCCCCATCTTATAGCTAATGAAACTGAGAATCAGGTTAAGGGAATTGCCCACAATTACAGGGCTAGAAGAAGGAAGAATCCATGGGCAAAATCAAGACTGCCTGACTTCAAAGCCTGTGTCCTTTACTCTTCCCGCATGCTGCCTGCCAAATGAAACAAGGCCAGAGTGCAAATCAAGTTGGGAGATCTTGGGCTCACACCACTTTAATTTTTCAAATAATGGGTGAGGAAAGAGTCCTCCACAGTGATAAAGTAGAGAAGGATGCCTGTGTCAAGCAGTCCCCGGTTACCAGAATTTGCAAAGAGATCAACAGGGACCATATAGATGAAACTATTTCCCATTATCTACTCATCATGTTTAACAAGGCAGTTTACTCTGAAAGCTTTTGAAAGACTTCCCAGCTTTTCATAAAAGTTGGCTGATTCGATGTTGACAATTTGTCTTTCATTTAATAGAAAATTGGTGAGGGAAATTTGGGAGGGATGCTTATTTTGGGAAAAAATAATTTGGATTTTTTTTTAATGCTCAAGGTCAAGAAGGGCTAGGAGAGCAGATGTGGTATAAATTAGGGAAGTTTATCTGATGGTTGTCCACAGTGGCACAGATGATGGAGTTACTCCCTGGAAATGCTTGCATTTTCCATTGAAACATAGTTTGGGAAAGAAACTTTGACGTTTTAGAAAAACTAATAAAGTTAAGATAGAATTGGAATGTTACATGTTAAAAACCATGAGATGGAGACATTCAGGGGAAACATCCAAGTTTGTTAACTGAGGTGCCAGTGAAAACTCTTTGTAAACTGAAACTTTCCTGTCTCCCAAAGAGAAAAGTCACATACCTGGATAAGTTATAAATAACCTGCCCGGTCCTTGCTCCTTCTCTCTGAAGAGGAGGTAACTCAAACCCCACTGTAAGTAGGTAGGTAGGTATGTGCCTGGTCAGGGAGATTTAAGGAGCATCACTTGCATGTTGGGTTATTTCAGTGTCAAATCACCTGATCCACTGCTACCCTCCTAATCCAAGCCAACATCACCTCTCATCCAGACCAGCGCAGTCACGGTGTATCCAGTGCCTGGAACAGGGACCAGCATAGATTTAGGAGCTTAATAAAATATTGTTGATTGATTGAATGAATGAGATCCTGCTTGCCCTGAATTAGTGTCCCAGTCCTGGTTCCCTGACCCTTGATGTGTGCCTGGTACTGAGACCCAGCCATGATACCCTACCTCTAGGACTATATCCCTGCCCTGTTCTCTCCAGTCCCTGTGACAGCAGTGTGTTAGTTTACTCAGGCTGCCATAACGAAATGCCATATATTGAGTGGCTTAAACAACAGAATTTTTTTTTTCTACAGTTCTGGAAGCTAGAAGTCCAAGATCAAAGTGCCACAGGTTTGGTTTCTTCTGAGGCCTTTCTCTTGCCTTGGAGATGGCCACTTTCTCTTTCTGTCCCCACACGGTCATCCCTCAGTCTGCGTGTTATCTCTGTCCTAATCTCCTCTTCTTATGAGGACACAAGTCAGATTGGATTAGAACCCACACATAAGACCTCATTTTACCTTAATAAGTCCTCTTTAGAGGACTTATCTCCAAACACAGTCACATTCTGAGGTTCTGAGGGTTAGGACACCAACTATGAATCTGGGGAGGAGAGACACTATCCAGCCTATAACAAGCTGTCATAAGCAGAGTCCTCTCTCTGCCTCCTACAGCTGGACTTCCCTGGGGCCTGCCTGTAGTTTGCTCCTAGGATGCCCACTGCTGTGCTCTCTGACCTTTCTTTTTTTTTTAATTTATTATTTTTTTTGCTGCATTTGGTCTTAGTTGCGGCACGTGGGCTCTCTAGTTGTGGCGTGTGGGCTCAGTAGTTGTGGCACAGGCTTAGTTGCCTCACAGCACGTGGGATCTTAGTTCCCCAACCAGGGGTCCAACCTGCGTCCCCTGCATTGGAAGGCGGATTCTTTACCACTGGACCACCAGGGAAGTCCCCTCTCTGCCATTCTTGATGCCCTGGTGCTTCCTGCTGTTCCTCTTTGCCGCCAATGCCTTACAGCACAACCACCTGTTGTCTGTTACCGCACCCTGGGCTGGCCTTCCTCCCATCACCTGCAGCTGGTCTTCTCTCCAAACACTTGCCCCGCCTGGCTGCAATTAACCCTTCTATTTCTGGCTGTGTTCATGGGTACAACCCTAAATCTAAAACTACTGTTAGAGGGGTGGGATAGGGAGGGTGGGAGGGAGACACAAGAGGGAGAGGATATGGGGATATATGTATACGTATAGCTGATTCACTTTGTTATACAGCAGAAACTAGCACCATTGTAAAGTAGTTATACTCCAGTAAAGATGTTAATTAATAAATAAATAAAAGTACTGTTAAAAAACAAAATTCAACTGAGTAAATTTGAAGAACCAATTGGTTCTATTCATCGATTCACGAACGGGGCAGCATCCCACCTAGCAACTAGAAGGGTGCTCCGAGGGGTTGTGTAAAATGGAAGGTTTCTATAGGAAGAAGGATAGGGTGAGGGAACAATTAGCAAAAGAAAAGAAAGGATTACTTTTAGGCCAGGACATCTTTTGGGTCAGGGGGGAGGGAATGGCAAGGGTTTTATCACACACATCCCCTCTGGGGGATGGAGAGGGTCTAGTGACAGATTACCTCATAGGTGCTGACCCAAAAATTCCAGCCTGGTTGATTAAGATTACATTTCTGGGGAAGGTCGAAACTGCAATTAGGTCAGGTAATAAGTCTAGGTTTGGTATCATGGGCTTTAGCACAGGTGACGCCATTTGTGGCCTGTAGCTTTTTCTTTAGCACTACATACAAACATAAACTAACTCTTGGTCTCAGTCTGTTATGATCACTGGGGTGCATTTTTGAAATAGCTGAAGAGTGATAACGTCTGGGCTGAACAAAGTTAAGTGGCCTCACAAAGATAAAATTTTACTCACAAACACACAATGACATTATGGCCCACCCACAAGAGAATCTAGTTCAATTGGTTTGGGATGTGGCCCGGTGTCAGTACTTTTTTAAAAGCTCCCCCAAGTGGCTTTAACAGAAAAAGGAAAAGGTTAAGGATGACTGCTCTAACTAGCAGAACAAACCCATCAAATTGAGACCAAAAACTAGGCTAGAACACGAGAGTACAACTAGGCTGGGAAATCCTGACCCATTTGTGACTTGTGAATGTCCTGCAGGGTCCAGTCCCACGCAAATACAGAGATGGGTGGCCCTCCCTCCAGCTCACCACTCCTTTGGTGTCAAGTGCCCTGCCCTTTGATCTAAGAAGTTGGATGTGGCTTATTAGTGTCCTCTGCCACTCAGAGCAATCTGGATGGGGATCAAAATTTACTCTGGACACAGACAAGTGTCACTTCTGCTGGGCCCTCTGGCTGTTGGTGATGAAAGACCCTTGGCAGTGGTGAGAAGAACAGCTAACATGGCCCTTTGGCTCAGCAACGGTGGGACTCACTCAAATAGCAGATGGACTCCAGGCATTGATCAGCCTCCAAAGGCTTCCTGAGGCCAATCTGCAGTCTCTCCATGATGCTGTCCTCCTCTTGGTGGGACTCTTCCCCCAGCCCTCCCACCAAACCCCTAAGTCCTTGCTCTCCCCCAGCCCAGAGGATGCTGGGGTGAAGGGGCTTAGTCAGGTTCTCCCTCTAGACTCTTTCCAGTATGTTTAGGGCAAAGTCAATCCCTCATGCTTCCGGGCCTTCCCTTTTGACTCTCAAGGGCCTTTTCTTCTCTCTACAAAACCTGGTACTCTGCAAATAAAAGACTTTGGCTTTCAAAACTATTGTTTTTGACGTGGGCTTCAAGAGGCTATTTTAAAAGTCAGAAACTGAACATTGACTGTTTTATTCTGACTCTTTCTTTCTCTTCACATTCCGGTTTTACCAATCCTAATTCTCCTTGAGCAATGCCTCTGATTTACTAGGGGAAAGGTCAAGTGGAAAAAGTGTAGCAAAGAAAAGCACAAAGATTAACCTTTCAAGATACTCTCTCTGTGTAAGAAATACTGCGACATTGGTCACTCCAGTCCCCCACCCTGACCCCACCCTGACAAGTGAGCAGGTCAGGATGTTCTGGCTGAGTCTACACAGGGAGAAGTGAAGTGGAGAATCAAGATTTATCTTGATAATAAAAGTTCTAAGTGACAATTATTAAAACCTTGTTTTCTTCAACAAGTCAATGGCATGAAAATAAAAGGGGGGCGGATTGTTCTAGATTAAAAGAAAACTTAGATATACAACAATCTTGTTTGGAGTCTGTTTTGAACTAACCACTGTTGAAAGACATTTCCAAGACAATAAGGCAAATTTGGTTATGGACTGGGTATGAGAGGATACCACAGAATTATTGTTAATGTTAAGTGTAACAATAGTATTTGATTATGTAAGAAAACATTCTTTTTTCATTCCTTTTTTCTTAACAGATGCATACTGAATTGTGTGTGAGTGAAATGATATGATGTCTGGGGAAAAGAGAAGAGAAAAAGGAAGGAAGGAGGAAGGAAGGGAGGGAGGGAAGGAAGGAGGGAGAGGAATAAAGGGCAGGGAAAACCAAACACTCTGGAAAGAAACAAAACAAACAGAAAAGAAAAACGGATAGATGAATTAAGTGTGAGAAAATCTTGATAACTGTTGATTTTAACAATAGGTATATGGGAGTTCATTATGTTATTATCTCTAATTTTTGTGTAAATTTGAAAAGTTTTATAATAATTTGTAGAATTGTTAACCTAGTACAGGAAAAGACAGACTGAGAATGGAAGAGAATAAAAGGGCCAGAAAGATATTCAAATATTTAGTGTTTAAGATTTATTGCAGGGGGGAGGGATAAACTGGGAGATTGGAATTGACATATACACACTACTATATATAAAATAGATAACTAATAAGAACCTACTGTACAGCACAGGGAACTCTACTCAATACTCTGTAATGACCTCTATGGGAATAGAATCTAAAAAAGAGTGGATATATGTATATGTATAATTGATTCACTTTTCTGTACAGCAGAAACTAACACAACATTGTAAATCCACTATACTCCAATAAAAATTAATTTAAAAAATAAAAAAATAAAAGAAATTTTTAAAAAGACTTATTGTATTACTGATTTGCAGGCAGATGAATTCTTTTTTTTTTTTTTCCTAAAGTTTTTATTGTTGTTGTTTTGTTTTGTTTTGTTTATTTGGCTGCACCAGGTCTTAATTGCAACACACAGGATCTTAAGTTGTGGCATGCAGGATCTAGTTCCCTGACCAGGGATGGAACCTGGGCCCCCTGCATTGGGAGCACAGAGTCTTAACCACTGGACCACCAGGGAATGAATTCTTTCTTCAAATAAACTCTGACATGGGACCCCAACATATAAAACAAAAAATAGTAGAACTGCTCCACTTGACGCTAGAGAGTCTACTTTTGCTTCCTCCTTGTCTCCCCAGGAATCTGCAGAAGTAATTCAGGGAAACCCTGTGGCTCTATAGGACACAGTTTGAAAACCTCTGTAGTATATGATGAAGGAAACCTCCCAAGTCCTGCAGAAAATGTGTGGTACTTAGTATATGTGTTAGACAACTGCTAACTATTTGGGAGAAAAAAATAAAGTTAAATCTCTACTTCACATCATATACCAAAATAAATTCCAGTTGCAATAAAATGTTTAAAGTACAAAATGAAATCAGAAGAGTAATAGAAAAATTTATGAATATTCTAAAATATTAAGACAGAGAAGGACTTCCTAAGCAAGCCAACAAAGGCAGAAAAATTAGTATCTTTGATTATATAAATATCTAAAGTTTTATAGGGCAAAAAATAAATCACACTTCACAAAAAGGAAAAAAAGGAATGTGTGTATGTGACAAAACTTTAATATTCTTAATCATTAAGTAGAATTTCAAATCAATAAAAAAAAGACAAACACTCCAATAGAATAAAAGGATCAACAACAATAAAACAATATATATGAGGACATATAAATTATCATAAAGATATGAGAAATATTTCATCTACTATTGATCAAAGAAATATTGTAAGTTGAAGTAATAATGAGAATAGTTGATACTGACTCCTATTTCTGGTGATAATGGCAGACTAGACAAGCTGAAAATTCAGCTACTATAAAATATCTAGAATGCTAAGCAAAGTATACTTAACATCCTTTTAAATGGATAACTGAACCCCCATGAAAATACAGAAAATCCACAGGAGACCAAACCGAAGTAACTAAAAACCAGAATGGAGAGCTTTAACTGAAAAGTAGTTGCCTGGACTTTGGGGAGGGTTTTCCTCTCCCTGGTAATAAAGAGACTTGCTTAGGGACAGAAGAAAAGGAATTGAGACACTCAGGTAAATCCAGGATCCTCCAAAGGCTACACCCCACTTCTCCAGCACAAATGCACACGTGCATGGTTTAGAAACACAATATCAAGAAATTAGTATTAAAAATGGTCCCAGGTTGGTAATAACTCTGGGGCAATAAGAAAAAGCAAACACAAACCTCTCTGGAGCAATTCACCTCAACCCAGAATCACCATAGATTAAGCTTTAATAAGATGAGCTCAGAACCCAAAACTACAGAAATAGGAGGAAACAAATCATGATGACTAAGAGTCAGCTGATAAAGATTATAGAGTTATTAGAATGAAACTATAAACTAAATATGTTTAGAATTATTAATATATAAAATGCAGTCTAGAAACATAGGAAAAGAATAAAACTTTCTAATAAGAAATATCATTTTTACCTATCAGATGATACAGTATTAAAAAAGAAGTATAATGCTCAGTGTTTCTAAGAATATAGGAAATCGACATTTATAGACTGTTAGTAGAAGTAAAAACTGATCATTCCAGAGGTCAATTTGGCAATATGTATCAAATATTTAACAAAAAGGTACATACTTATTGGCTCAATAAATTTACTTGTTTTTTTTTCATTGAAATATAGTTGACTTACAATACTATATTAGCTTCAGGTGTACAACATAGTGATTTTTATAGATCATGCACCATGCAAAGTTATCACAGTATTATTGACTATATTCCCTGTGTTGTGCATTATATCCCTGTGATTTATTTTATAACTGGTAGTTTGTACCTCTTAATCCCCTTCACCTATTTTACCCATCTCCCCATCTCCCTCCCCTCTGGCAACCACTAGTTTGTTCTCTGTATCTGTCTGTTTTGGTTTTGTTATATTTATTTGTTTGTTTTGTTTTTTAGATTCTACCTGTAAATAAAAACATACAGTATTTGTCTTTCTCTGTCTGATTTATTTTACTTAGCATAATACCCTCTAGGTCCATCCATGTTGTTGCAAAAGGCAAGATTTCATTCTTATTTATGGCTGAATAATATTCCATTGTATATGTATTCCATTGTATATAAAATGGAATATTATGGTGGGGTGTATATATATATATATATATATATATATATATATATATATATATATATAAAATCTCACATCTTCCTTACCCATTCAACTGTATGGACACTTAGATTTCTTCCATATCTTGGCTATTGTAAATAACGCTGCAATGAACACAGGGGTGCATATGTCTTTTCAAATTAGTGTTTTTGTTTTCTTCGAATAAATACCCAGGAGTGGAATTGTTGAATTGTCTGGTAGCTGCATTTTAATTTTTTTGAGGAACCTCCATACTGTTTTCCATAGTGGCTGTACCAATTTACATCCCCACCAACAGTGAAAAGGATTCCCTTTTCTCTACATCCTCTCCAACACTTATTTCTTGTCTTTTTGATGATAGCCATTCTGACCTATGTGAGGTGATATCTCATTGTGGTTTTGATTTTCATTTCCCTGATGATGAGTGTTGTTGGGTATCTTTTCAATGCGCTTATTGGCCATCTTTGGAAATGATATCTTCTTTGGAAAAATACCTATTCAGGTCCTCTGTTATTTTTTTAATTAGACTGGTTTTTTTTTGATATTGAGTTGTATGAGTTCTTCATATATTTTGGATATTAACCCTTTATCAGATGTATAATTTGCAAATATCTTCTCCCATTCAGTAGGCTGCCTTTTTGTTACGTTGATAGTTTCCTTTGCTGTCCAAAAGCTTTTTAGTTTGATGTGGCCCCATTTGTTTATTTTTGCTTTTGCTGCCCTTGCCTGAAGAGACAGATCCAAAAAAATTTTGCTAAGACCAACATCAAAGAACACCCTGCCTATGTTTTCTTCTAGAAGTTTTATGGTTTCAGAGCTTACATTTAAGTCTTTAATACATTTTGAGTTTATTTTTGCATGTGGAGTGAGAAAATGGTCTCAATAATTTTACGTCTAAGAATTTATCTTTAAAACAATTCATAAAATTACCCTAAGATGAATACACAAGGATGTTTATTCAGGAATTTTTCATGGCAAAAATGTGGGGGATGGGGAGAAGTTTAATGTCCAATAGCAGAGGAATGGTTAAACAAATTATGATATTTTCATATGATGAAATATCATGCAGGTAATAAAAATGATACTGTACAGATTTATTTACTGACATGGAAAGATGCCACGAATATACTGATGAGTAAAAAAAAAAAAAAAAATCAGGTTACAGACCAACCTGATCCCACTTTTTAAAATTTGTGTGGCCCATTAGGCAAAGTCCAAATGACCAGTAAATAAATGAAGATGTGCTAAAATTCAGTAGTAATCAGTAATGGAAGTTAAAACAATAGTGCCATATTACTTTATACCCTTTAGGATGGCAAACATGAATCCATACAGAGGTCGGCAAGGACACAGGGAGGTGGGGAACTCTCATGCACTGCTGGTGGGAACACACACTGGTACAGGCATTCTGGAGACTAATCTCACAGAACTTAGCATTGTCTGTAGAAGCTTTTGGATGCCATTTCTGGATATATAACCTCAAGAAATTCTCATTCAGATCCACAAGAGAACATGAAACAGGATGTTCATCTATACATTATTTGTGGCAAACAGGTGCTGGAGGCAAACCAAGTGTCCCTCATTAAGAGACAAGAGAAGTTAAACGTGGTAGATGCATTATTACTCCATAATGTGCAGCTTTGAGAAGAAACAATCTACTTGGATAATTATTTTTTTAAGTGTTCAGTGAGAAAAGTAGGAAAATTTTTAACACAATATATTTGTACGTTAAAAACACATAGTCACAAAACAACAAAACAGATTTTACAGGATTATATACATATAATAAGTACAGATATCAAACAGGTTAAAGACAGTTCCTATGGAGAAGATGGGAAGGGGAATGGGAATTAAAGGAGAAAAAATAAAGTAATTAAAACAAGAGAGAAGGCTTGCACAGACCAATAATAACAACTTAAACTGAGAAGTATGCTTCATTCAGCTCTCTGCAGTTGAGTTCAATTTTTTAAAGTGTGTGTGTATGTATAATATGTAAAAATGTCTAAAAAGGTAAACTCTAAAATAATGGTAGTTATCTCTCTGGGAGTGGTATAAAAGGCAAATCTTTTCTTTTTTTCTACACTGGATAAATATTGTATAATAAGTAAAATGCATTTCTTAAGTCTCAAAAACTCATCTTAACACTCAGAACTACTTTCCTGCTTTTGGATAAAGTACAATAACCTACTAAATTCAGCTGCCTGTGTGGTCACAGTCATTTTATTATTTTTCCAGAATGTTCCAAAATAACTCTGGAACAAGACCTGTGGGACCACCAGATAGCTATCTAGCCTCACCCTTCTTCCCATGCAAATGAAGACCAAGCCTCCAATTGGGCTTTGGCAGAAACCTCTGTGGAACCCTGGATAACAAGGCCCTCGGCGTCCCCACTGGGGAAAGGAGGGGCAACATTCATAACTCTGTCAGCTCACTCAGCCTCTGAAAAGACGGCTTGGGCAGCAATTGCCAAAGACAAAGGTTCCACCTAAGGGTGGAAACTCTATTTGCAGCTTTGTAGACACAGGTGTCCTTCCAGACGACTCAAGACCTGCAGTGTGGGACTGGGTTTGGCCAGGAATAGCTCTGAAGGCCTTCCCCTCAGAAGCCAGCTTTTGAGGCCTTCAGGTGTATGTTCTAACTATATTTGGCAACAAAAACCAAAGAGGTCAGTGGCTTAGCTCAGGGCGAAAAAAAGACTATTTCTGATTATAATCCCCACTTCAAACCAGGTCCAAGAATTTAAAAACTCAATTCATTTATTTATTTTGCACTCGCTAAGCATACTGCTGAAGCAGTTCTGGTTTCCAGTCCTACCAATCTCATGTAAATCCTTCAGAACCACAGGTGTAAATCACCTACCCAAGCCATCCTCATGTTAGAGGACATCTGGGGACATCTGGCTTGAGAATCCAAATGTTAAAATTATTCCACCTTACTCTCTGTGTCTTCATAGCATCAAAATAGCCTATGGCACTTGAGTGCAAATCCAGACTCCAGCCCTGATTACTCACTGTGTGACCTTGGCTAAGTTACTTTATGTCTCTGAGGTTCAATTTCTTTATCCACAGACAGAACAGAGATAATAACACCTACTCCACAAGGCTGCTGTAAGAATTAAATGAGATAAGGTATATAAAGTGGCTAGGAGAATGTCTAATACAAAGAAGGTGCTAAGAAAAAGAAGCCGTTTCCATTCCTCCCCATCACTCCTTTGCACCCTTAGCTGTTCAGCCAAGGTGTGGGCTTTTCAAGAAATTGCTTGGTACATTGTGTTTGATTACAAATGGATGGTACCATTCCCACAGCCAGCAACAGTAGCTAAAGATAAAAGCTGCGACTACTCCTCAGCCGTCGACAGGTCGGATCAGCCACAAATGACTCACCACTGTTGATAAATGATGTGTTCTTGGCATCAAGAGACCTTATCCTGACAGGCTTTGACACCTTATGAAAAAGAAACCAGAAGGAAGGTTGAATGGCTCACAGAGAAGGTCCTCAGGGTTTGATGGTGACCTTCAGTCAATTCTGAACTTGTACCAAACTGGTGTTAGGAGGGTCTCCTCTGTCTTCAGACATGTCTCCAATCACAGATTTTTTAGTTGGGAAGGACTCCAGCTGAGCAGCTGCCTCTTCATCTCAGAGCTGAACCATCTCCTTCACTTGCCTTAGATTCCCTGAAGGGAGTCATAAGACTCCCTGGGCAGAAGGCACATGCCTGTTCCCTGCTCAGAACAGCCCTAAGCTAGTGCCCAACCTGCCTTTGGCAGCTTTGTCTGCTGGCTGAAACTCTGCCAGGGTGAGGTTTGGCTGAAGGGCTCTGTGGCTATTGGACAAACCTTGGCTCAAGGAAAAGGGTGAGTATTTAATCCCAAGCCACTGTCTGCAAGGCTGAAGTGTTCGCAGCTCTCCGGTTTTTGTAGCCCCTTCAGACCACCCAGAACCACTCACGGGCATGGGAATTCCAAAACTGGATTTTTTAGTCACTCTTTCATTCTTACATCCCCTGTACCTTGTGCAGTGCCTGGCACAGAGCTCCCTCTAAGTGAATATTTACTAGAAGGACCTTAAGGAAAGCATGGTCTTTTGCTACTTTTGTAACCCCTTGAATTCTGATGAACCTCACTAAATTGTTAAGATCAAATAGGACAATGAACTGTATGAAGATTGACACTGTTAACAGCCAGGTGCTCAAAATTGAGGCCTTAGACAGTCTTAAGGAAATTCCATGTACTAGGATCTACTTTCTTTGAAACTGAAACTGCTTCAGGAGCAGGTTGTCTCTGGACCCCAGACCTATGACCCCTTTCAGTGTCATGGAGGCTTTTTCTGAAAGGAAATATTCTAGGCCCTCAGAAGGGACCTTGTGGAATGCAATTGATCCAAAAGTCCCAGGAGAAGGTAGGCTGCCCTGGAAACATTTCCATTATCCAAACTCACCCTCAGATTTTCTTCACCAGGAAGGTTTCTAAGATCACCTAGAAGCACCAACATTTCAGTCATGCTTTGAAATGTAAAAGCCAGGGAGTCTTTCTGGAAAGGACAAGCAGTAGAACTCCATCCTGGGTCTTCAGGATATTGGTTGAGACAAATAGGGTAGAGACATCAATAACAGGGTGCCTTCCCTTATCCTCTTCTTCTGTCCTAACTGTTTCCACGTCCCCTGCCCTTCTAGTCACTCACTGGGGCTTAGTGTCTGGCTTCTATCACCAGAACCGGGGTCAACGGTCTAAGATGATAAGGTATAAATTTAAGCAAAGGGGAGGAAGGAAGAAAGAAGGGAGAGAAAGGAAGACTGGAGAGAAGTGGAGAAAAAAATGAAAAAGGCTTGGGAAGGGGGAAGGAAGAGGAGAGCGGCAAGGGGAGGCGAAACAATGAAGGTCTCAGGCCGTCGCAGGCGCACGGTTCCGGCGGCACGTCCGTCCAGCCCGCCTCCCGTCAGCAGCTGCACGCTGCGCCCCGTGTGGGCGCTGAGTCACGGTCCCAGAACAGGGAGCTGCCGTGCAGGTCTAGGGGGGGCCGGCCCTGGTTGGCATCTGCAAACTGTTTTTTTCTTTCCTCTTTCATTAAGGCTGTGTGCTGACTCCCACGTAGGAGGACTTATTAAACCGCACGTACTGCCTGACAGCTCTCTGGCACGTCGGAGGCGGCCGGCTGGGGGCGCCGCAGTATCGCTTATGAGCCAGCACACTCTCTGGGGCACCGGGCCGGGAGAGGACTGGGGTCACTGGCCCGGCTGCGGATTTCCCGGAGGAGCTCGCACTTTCTGCTGAAGTCGCTTCTAACTTTAGCCCCGCTGCAGCAGGGGGACACTCCTCAGCTGGAAGACCTCGGAGACCACCCCAACTCTCCGAGGTGCGCTTTTGCGCAGGGTTCCGTGAGCAACTCCATAAAATCTGGGACTCTGTTGCGTAATCGGGAGATTCCAGGCTCGCCTCCCCACTAAGGGTTCACCCTACCCCAGCCGGCCCGGCCGCCACACGAGGCTGCGACCTGGAGCATCTCCTCGAAGCCCGGACCCGCACGCAAGACACGCTCTCCGCACGTCCCACCGGAGAGCGTTACTCCGACAGCTCGGCCAGCGCGGAGAGCAGCCAGCACGCGCCAGCGCAGCCGTGCTACCTTCCCACGCCAGGCGGCTGGACCCCAAGGCTCCCGGACCGCAAGGCTCCCGGGCGGACCAAGACTGGGGACACCCTCCCTCCCAAGACTCGTGACCCGAAAATGAATCAGCATTGAGACAGTTTATTGGTTTGCTACTTCGCATATCACCCATTTTATGTAAATAGATTATACAGACATGGTGTTTTCTTCTTCCACAAGAGGCAACCAGTCTTTCACGCACACACGCTCACATTCCACGCAGCACACAACGTTACACCTCTCTGAGACATTCACGTATTAAAATAGAGGGGAAGGGAACAATACAATTGCTTTAAAATGCCCTTAATACAATATATAACGTACAAAAATATCTCTATATTTGAAGTTACAAAAAACTCTTGACACAACAAACTTAAATATTGATAATTACCTCTGTATATACAACACACATTGCACTTTTCCTCTCTAGGTTTTGGAAAGTTCAAGTAATAGTGAGGCTTGCGCCCCGGTGGGGTGACACCCCGTCAGAAATCAGTTTGTGGGCGGGCACGGCAGTGGCTCAGACCCTTGCCCCTGGGGGGTCTCAGCATTTATTTCGCAGTTTCTCCTCTCCGTGAGCCTGGCAGAGGACACTCCTTTGGATTCCTCTGCACCCCCCTCCCCACCCGGGGCACCTGGGCCGAATTAGGGTGAAGAGAACACTGCCTCCGAGGTGGACGGGGTCCTGCAAAGCCAGGGCTCGCCGCCGGACGGTGCCTCCCGGACTCTCGGTCTCTCAGGGCTGTCTCAGCTCGGGTCCCATAGGCTGAGAGGCTCGGCTAGGGGAAGTCCTCCGCCCCGGGAGGCGCCGGCGGGATGCATGTGCGAGTGTTCGCTGCTGCCACAGGCGCCTAAATCCTAAGGAGGGTGGCGAACACTTGATGAGCCCGGGAGGCCGGGGCCCCGCGCGCCTGTGGCTCCTGGGAAGACAGAGTCCGTCCCAGGCCGGCTTTGGGCAGGGAGCGTCGGCGCCGGCGGCCGTAGCCCTGGGGGCTGATCTTGCTCCTGGGGGCGACGCCGTCCTTGTCCTTGTCCGTGAACTGGTAGATCTGGTGCGCCAGCTTCTGCACCGTGCACGTCCCGAAGCGACAGCCAAAGCTCCGCAGGCTCTGGAAGTTGTTCATGCTCTGGCGGTAGCGCTTGACTCGGATGCGGGCGGCGTCCGGACTGCTGGAGAAGGGAAGGAAGGCTACATGAGACCCCCATCAAGCAGGTCTTTGGCCCCAGCCAGCGGGAAAGGAGCCATTCTAAGACCAGAGGGAGCTGCTAACTGCTACCTCCATCTGAACTGCCATACAGCCCCGATGATCCCCAGGGCCAGGGCAATGGAGGAGGGCTCCCCTTGCCCACCCCGCGACAGCGCCCCGCATAGTTACCTTGCCTGGGGGCTGCGAGAGGCGCCCTTCACATCCTGCGGCCGAACGAGAGTCTGGGCAGGCCCTGCCTTCACGTCGGCGAGCCCGGTGGGGTAGCTGCTGGACTCGCGAAGTTCTCTTTTTCCACGACTTAGAGCCCACTTATTCCATCTAAACAACACAAATAGACTCGATTCGCAATCGTCCAGGCGAGGTCTTGGCCCATCCCTGCTCCTGTTCACTTCTAACCCCTCGGGGACCAATGGTTAGTTTCCCTTGTCTTGCAGGTACCAGAACTGGGGCAGGCGCTGCCTGCGACTCACTTCTTTCGGAACTCTGCCGCCACGTCGAGCCGTGCGGTGTCCGCGCCTAGGAAGGCGAGCGAGCCCAGATACATTAGGGTGACGGGAACCAGCTTCATCCCGGCGTCGATGCGTAGACCCTGGGGAAGGAGAAAGAGGAGCCGAGCGTGAGCTCCCGGGTCTGCCGCACCGCCGGGCGGGGCACGGAGGCGGGCGGGGGGCCCCGGAGTGGGCAGGCTCAACCCGCGCTCTGCCTGACTCAGACGCTTATCTCCCCGGGGCGCAGAGAGGCGCCAGCGGCATTTGAACCCGCCAGGGGGGTGACAGGCCCCGCAGGGGAGGCCGCTGCCCCGCGCCAGGCTCCCAGAGGTTCCCCGCTCAACTTCTCGGATTGGCTGATGGAGCAGAGGGGACTGGGTCTCTGTAGTTCCAGCTGTGTCCACGAGCTGGGCCCGGGATGTGGGACGCACCCAGCAGAGGACCCTCCAAAGTGGATTGTACCCCTCACCCAGCGCTCCTAGTCTCCGGCCTGGGCAAGCCTCCCCACCTTTAACCCGCCCGGCCCGCGGTGCTTACCTGCTTGAGGGGGTGATCTGCCGAGATCTTTGGAGGATTAAGTCTGAGACGTCGCTCTGGCAGTGGCAAATCCCCGACGTCCAAGCTGCGGTGAGAAACCAGAGGTGGCAAGGTTCGACCCGTTCCGCCTAGTGTCACCAAGAAACCACTGAGTGGCCGGCTCTCGTTCCTCCGCTTTATAAGAGCGCAGGGGGCGGGGCCTAGGCTGCCCTCGCGCCCTCCCTTTCCTCCCTTGGGCGCGCGCTCTGCAATCGGGCGCGCGCATTGCTTGCCTGCGGGTGTGGGGTTTGGAGGTGAGGTGGGGGGTCCCTCATGCCTAAAGGGCTCAGAGATGAGCTCCAGGAGATTGGTGCAGGAACTGCCTCAGCCCTGACTCACTGGGCACAGAGTTCAGACCTTAAGCCGGGACGAAGCAGAGCCGGTACAACCTCTTGGGGGTCCTTACCTAGGACTTATGCAGCCCAGAGTGTAACGTCTTCTGGCACAGAACTGCAAGAGCCAGCGCGGGGTATCACGCGGATGACCCGAACTCCGGACCTCGGGAGCTGTGGCCTCGAGTGGACCGCGCCCCGTGCCGGCTCGGCGCCTGACCTGGCCGCGACCCCAGACTTCAGCGGAGCCTCAGGGGCAGGGCACAGAGCACAGCTGAGAGAAGGGGGGCTAGCCGAGACTCCGGGGTTCTGAGGATGGGCTAGTAAGATTTCACAATAGGGGCAAGGCTCGGAAAGGCTGATTTGAGAATTGGGATTTAGAGGCGGGGACTTACCTGACGTTCCAGAATTTGCATGCCTATTTGGAAATAAAGGAATAACCAAAATTAGGACGAAGAATACAGCTTCATTTTTTCCCCTTTTAATCCAATCATGCCTTGTAAGGTTACAACCTGAGAGTTTGCCTGGCTGCCCTCGGAGCCTTCATTCACCCCTTGTAAACGTGAGGATACTGCCAGGGAGCACACTAATGCTTCACGTATGTTAATCCCTTTACAGTTTACAAAGCATGGCCACATCCTGATCTCCTTTGATCCTCACACCTACCCTTGACTTAGACAAGGAGGGTAACATCAACTTTCTACCTGGTGAAATGAGAAAACTAAAGTTCAGAGGGATAAGCATTTGCCCAAAGTCACACCAAAGGTGGTAAACAGTAGTGTCCTAGCTCGGCCCCGCAAGCATGCACGGCCGACTGGACTGGGGCACCGCGTGTATTTTTCTAGGCTAGGGCCATCATCTTGTCGAGGGAGAGAGGAGAGTCCTAGCCCCCGCCCAAGGATTTATGCCTTTTCATGATGAATCACCCCCAAGCACGTTTGTCACCCGTTTATGCTCTTCCATCACTGCTTCTTGACTTCACTTTCTTACTTAACTTCTGGAGGCCAAACTAGGGAGGGAACTCTTAGCCCCGCAGGGCTCCCTACTTCTTGCAGGAGGGCCTCTGGTGTCCTATCACCCACTTCCCTGGATGCAGGTCCTGAAGCCGAGGGCCTATACTGAGAGGCGGAGGGCGCGGGACCCCTGGAACTCTGTGGAGCAGCTTCTACTCTCACCCTACGGCAATTCTTTGTGAACCTGGGCAAGTTACGCACCCCACTCTCTGGTTTCCCCATCTATAACTTGCCCCCAGCGGATCTCTAAGCTTCCTACCTGCTCTGCCACACTGGTTCTGAGACCCAGTGCACAGGACCTTGCCTGCCCTGGGCCGCGCACTGCTGGCTCAGCCGCCTTTTCACTCCCAGGACTGACCGGTGGACATTGCACCTCGGAAGGAATGGCCGCTCCGAAGTTATTTATTCTGAGGACTCTTCTCCGAGGGAGTCACCTGAGCGGACCTGAGTTCCAGCTGAGGGTGGGGGACAGATTCCTGGCTCGGGCTCGGGGTTGGGCTGGGGACGCCGAGGGTCGGAGGAGTGCAGCGCAGCGCACTGGCTGGGTTCGGGCCGCCTGTCTGGCTTCAGGGCAGTTGCCGCAGTAGACCGGGTCTGGCGGCTAGTCTGCCCGCACCGCAGACAGCAGGTATTACTGAGCGCCTGCTCTGTTTCCAGGAGCCTCCCCAACCGAACTATTCTGTTTTGCTCGCTCGTCTCCCATTTCTCAATGCTTCCTTTCAGTTCGTCCCCTACGAGTCACGCTCTTCGCAGCGACCCTGTCCAGGACCGGCTGTCTGTCAGTCTTGTCTGAGGATGCGACCTACTCGTCGCCAGCTTCCAGCTGGGTCCGCGCCAAGACAGGTTTTTACTTTCATTTCCCCGGCGCGCGCCTCTGGCTGCGGGGGAGGTCAAGGACAGCTGGGCGCCGGCCCACAGCCAGGGAAGGTCCCGTGGTCTGGACTCGTTCCTTCCAGTTCCCACCAGCCCTGGGGGGTTTGGTCTACAGAGGACTCTTCAGCTGTACCTCGTGGCCTCCTCGCTGTGTCCTTTAGGAGATCCCTGGTTCCAGGAGAGAGCGAGGGTGGAGGGGATGGGGGAAGGGACCGGGGACGGAGCTCTTGGTGCAGACTTCGCTTTGAGCTGCTGGAGGCTTCAAAAAGCAAACCCAACCCAGAAGTGGAGACTCCGCCGGGCTCCAGTGCCTACGCCAGCAGCATAGCGGCGGTGCCAGGAATTCCCACCTGAGATCCTTGGCACAATGATATCAGCCCAGGTGTGCCTTATAGCTCTGGCACTTAGAGGTCTGACGCTTGAGAACTCCGTCAATTCTTTAAGTCCTGTGTTGGCAGCTCGGGGTTTTGCTGGAACACCCGTATCTTCGAAAGTGTGTGTGTGTGTGTTTGCTTGGGTCGGCGACAAGGGCCGGAAGGTTCCCCAAAATGTCGTGGAGTATAAGTCGAAAAAAAGATATAAAGTTTTCCAAATGTTGGCATCTATTTTTTCCCTTGGAACCTGGGGTTCGTTTACTTTAACAAAGGGGGAAAAAATCACTAGAATGCATTCACGGTTAAACGTCGGATATAGAAGGAAACAACTTAAGGACTTCTGCTTCTGGCGATTTGTAAACGTGGAGTGTCATCCATTCAAGTTGCAGTGATTGTAGATTCACACAGAGTACAAGGAAGGAAGGAAGGAAGTGAAGGAAGAAACATCTTTAAAATCTCACTGGCAAGACAAGTGAAAGAGGCAGAAGAAAAGAAATTTTGGTTAATGAAGATCCACTTCTTTTGTGCCCAAGAATTTTCAAAAAATAAACCCCCAAAGCACTGTAATAATTGTGCATATTCTGACATCATATATACAGACATACAAATATGCTGAAGCCTTGTTGTATAATGGTGTCTCAACTTCTTCACATTCCAACTGAATTATTTTTAGGCCCTAAATCCAAGCCTTATTCTTAGTAATGTTCGGAGTTTTAAAAATTTTTTGATGGTCGTTTCTCAGCTAACACTGTGGACACAATCCCTAAAGCCAGTGTGACCACACTCAGGTCATGAAGAAAAGAAGTGAGAAACAATAAATAATATTAATAAGAATAACTAAACTTGAGTAGCTAAGTGCATTGCATAATTATCTCTGATGCCTCTTTTTTCAAACAGGAAATTTTACAATGTATTTATTGTTCATATGGTTCAAAATGCCTCGGCTAAGCTGAGGGCTTGTTTACCAAGTCCATTTGAAAACAAGTTTCAAGAAGCATCCGGGAGTCATAACACCAAGTGGTTTAGAGAAAGGAGCCAATCAGCTACTTAGATTTAGTCACAGGAAAAAGTAAAGCAGGATACAAAGCTCAGGGCACTTCTTTTTTTTTTTTTTTTTTTTGGAATCTCTGACTTCTCTAAGAAGCTAATAAGACATAGATCCTTTCCAGAAAAATGCACATGTACATAAACCAATTTAAGTATAAAATAAGCATATGATTTGATTTCAGGAGATTGACCAAGTAAAGAATGCTGACACAGAATAAAAAACACTTTCTATAGCATTAATTTCTGTCTTGGAGTGGTAGAGGCAGGAGGGCAGTTAACCTCTCTCTTTCTAGGGCATAGAATTTTCCAGAGCATCAGCACAAAGAAAAGTAATGCTTTTGCTGCCTCATTTCTGTGCTCTTGCACAAAACATATGGACAGAAATAATCAGTCCTTGTATGTGATAAAGAAGACAAATCTCCCTGAAGCTTAAAGAATATAAGTTGCTATAGAACAGATGAAAGAGAACACAGAGAAGATGGTTAACGTATAGAAGCTTCTTATACTAACAGCTATAACAGAATGAGGTGAAATGACTTCAAGAGGAATTTACTACTGATGGCACAATGAATGGCATTAATAAATGGAGTATAAAAGAGATGATTTGATCATTTGGGGTCATCCCTAGCCAATGAGAATGGTGTTAACGAGAGCAACCATCATGCTACCTGCCTCCAGGTGGGGATACTGTACTATCAGATTAGAACTGTTGGAATGAGGCAATTCTAATGTATGGGCCTACATGAGTTGAATGTTCATTCATTCCTTCAACAAAGATTTACCGAGCATGTGTTATATGCCTAACTCTGTGCTAAATGCTGGGCATACAATAATCAACAATGCAAGCATCATTCTTGCCTTCAATGAGCTCACAGCATGGTAGGGTAACCAAATATAAACAAATCCTCATAGGAATAAATACATGATTACAAACTGTGGTAAGTGTTCTGAAGGAAAAGCAAGATTAGGGGGACCTAATGTTCCAAATATAAGGAAGAGCATAGGCAAATGCTTAGAGATGAGAAAGAGCTTGGTATACTAGGGAAGAAAAAAGGAGGCCAGTGTGGTTGAAATGTATTGAGTAAGGGAGAAGGCATGACATGAGATTAAGGAGGTCATCAAGGTTAGAGTAAATAGGACCCTTTGAGATATGATGAAGATTTTGCACTTTATTCATAGCGATTTGGGAAGCTTGACAGGTTTGAAGACGGGAGAGACATGATCTGATACACATTTATTTAAAAGATCATTGTGGCCATTGAATGTGATGACTGGATTAGGGAGGAGCAAGAAGGGGAGCAGTGCAGTGGTGGTGCCCTGGAGCAGGGGTCCCCAACCCCCGGGCCACGGACCAGTACCTGTCCGTGGCCTGTTAGGAACCGGGCCACACAGTAGGAGGTGAGCAGCAGGCAAGCGAGCGAACCTTCATCTGTATTTACAGCCACTCCCCATCTCTTGCTTTACTGCCTGAGCTCCACCTCCTGTCAGCATTATCGTGAGTTGTATAATTATTTCCTTATATATTACAGTGTAATAATAATACTAGAAATAAAGTGCACAATAAATATAATGCGCTTGAATCATCCCAAAACCATCCCCCCACCCTCGTCCGTGGAAAAATTCTCTTCCACAAAGCCGGTCCCTGGTGCCAAAAAGGTTGGGGACCGCTGCCCTGGAGAGATTGGAGAGGGCCTAGTCCCATCATAATCTCAATTAATCCACCACACACACACACACACACACACACACACACACACACACACTACACTCTAAACTTCACCAACAGAGCTGGCTTCATGGACGTGCACCCTGTTCAGTCACACAGGACCGCACACTTTGTTTAATGCTCTGCTTGTTGCTCTTTTGAAATTCTTAATAATTTTTGAACAGAGAGGATCCTTTATTTTCATTTTGCTTTGGCCTCTGCACATTACATAGCCAGTCCCACTCACCAGATAGACATGCAATCTAAGTAAAAACAGTCTGCAACCTCTCACAGCACCTATTTATACTGCTAATGTCAGGGATACTTTACGTGAGTGTCAGGATTCAATTATTCATATAATCACACATGTGAAAGCATCTGTAGGACAATTTCTATTAGCCATCTCTGAAGCCTCCTTCCCGCACCCTAAACAGACACCCAAGGTAGAAACAGTGTGTTTCCTATACAGATTTAATTTGAAGACAGGGTTCATAATCCACTTACTGTCCTGAAGTTTTACCTACAGGGAAAGTCTGGGATCACCAATGAAGCAGGGAAACCAGTTAGGAAGCTCTTGCAATAGTCAAGGTGGAAGGTGATAGTGGCTCAGACTAGTGGGGTGGCAGTGAAGCGGGGAGAGAAGCTTACATATTTGGGAAGTAGGATCAATAGGACTGAGTGAGGAGTGTGGGGCTGAGAGAGAGGCAGGTGTCAAGGGTAGCAATCATTCAGTTTCTTACTTGGGCAACCGAGTGGATGGAGATGTGGCAATGGATCAGGGAATTTTCTACCACAACTGCTTAGTCTCCTTTGTTACTTGTTGGTAGAGACTGTTTGAAGAGGCCCCAGCCCTGCCTGCAGATGTTTGGTCAAGTCGAACTCTCATATTGCCTCTTTGAACTGTAGTGGCTAACCACAGGAAGCACTTGAAATGACTGTACAGATCAACCACTTACTCCACGACAGCCAAATGTAGGAGCAGCAGGTTGATAATTCTTGCTTACTAGTAATCAGCTCCTTTTTGACTTCTAAGGCATAAAGGAAAGGCATCTGCTATGTACACACCATCATTGTGTTGCATAGTCTTCCTCTCTCCCTGCCACCCTTCAGTAAAACAAATCTGAGTTTGCTTTACCCCTCACTCTTTGGTGAGAGGTGATGGTGGTTATCTCAGGGGATGGTCTGGCCTTCAGCCAACCTCAGTAATCAGGCTGCCTTGTCAGGGCTTATCAGTTTCAGCAGACTGGCAGCTGTTGGCTGAGAAGCAAAGCACAGTTCCAGTGCATGCTAAATATGTTCACATGTGTATTCAAATACATGATGCCTTTATATACATATACCTGGGGTATGTCAAAATCCCTATGCTACAAAACATCCATTTGCAAATGGTCTGGCAGCCTACCTATGACCTAACAGGTGAAACATGTCTAAATGCAAACAGCACTTGATTCGAGGCTTGAAAACAGCTAAGCTTTGATTAAAAAAAAACACAAAAAATTTAAACCAACACTTGTGAATGAAATAAAAACACATTTTAAAAGTAAAATGGGACATCCTACCTCATGTCATATATAAAAATCAACTCAAAATGGGTCAATGGCCTAAAACAAGAGTAAACTATGAAACTCTTAGAGGAAAACATAGGAGTAAATCTTCCCTTCCAAGTAGTGATCTTGGATTTGGCAATGGATTGCAATGGAAGCCAGGCAATATGACACCAAAGCACAGGAAACAAAAGAAAAAATAGATAAATTTGACTTCATATGGTATAATACATACAATGGAATATTATTCAGCGATGAAAAAGAATGAAGTACTGATACATGCTACAACATGGATGAACCTCGAAAACATTATACTAAATGAAAGAACCCAGACACAAAAGGTCACATATTGTATGATTGTATTTATATCAAATATCCATACTAGGTAAATCCATAGAGACAGAAAGCAAATTTGTAGTTATCAGAGGCTGGGGGAGGGGAAAATGGGAGTGACTGCTTTACGGGTGTGGGCTTTTCTTTTGGGTGATGAAAATATTTCGGAACAAGATAGACGGGGTAGTTGCACTACATTGTGAATGTACTAAATACCACTGAATTGTACACTTTAAAATGGTTCATTTTATGATGTGTAAATTTCACCTTAAAAAAAAGTGAAATGGGGAAGGAACATGATAGCTGCCTTAAAAGTCAGAAAGGCTATCATACAAAGATAGATTTTATTTTTTCTGGGTGTTTCCATAGAGCAAAACTGGGGGAAGTTACAGGAAAACTCTGATGTAACAAGGAAGAACTTTCTAACAATAGGGTTGTTAAACAGTGGAATGGGCTAGCTCCCAAGGAAGTTAAATTAGGCTTTACTAAAAGTGATCAAGTTGGATGATGAGCTCTCAGGGACTTTATAGAGAGGATTCTTACTTGAGGTGTGACTGAAGCATTTTAGGTTTAATTGTTTTCAAGATCAATCTGTTATCTTCCCTCCACCTCTGCAACTAGGCTGATTCAGTTTGACCTTGTGCAATTTGCAAATGAACTCCTTGAGTTAAAGTATTCCTTCCTGGGAGTTTCAGTTCTAGCGCAGCCCAACCCTCTCAATCTGTGGGTGAAAAAAGCACCACACAGAAAGAGGAAATGATCAATGAGAGTAAACTTTCAGTAGCTGAGACACCAAATCTCTGAACTCACAGTTCAGAGTTTGAGCAGCTTCCTGCTGGTAGTTGGGGGAAATTGTATGCATTCACTCATTAATCATACTTGTTAAGCACTTAAGACACTTTGCTAAGAGCTCTTATATGTAAATGAAGGGTTAAATCCTCAATTAATAATGAGTAGTGACAAGCAACCAGGAAGATAATCATATTTGCAAATCATGGAGATTCCCACAACTTCAGTCTACCACTTGTAACATATCCTGCTACTAAAACTTCAGGAGATACTAACAGAGGACAAAGCAAGCTCATCTGGATGCGTCACTTGCCAAATTCGGAACGATCAATAAGAGGTGCAGTAAAAAGAAAGCGACCTAGATAATTCCTAGATTGGATGATGAGATCCACTAATTCATTTTAATTGCATTGTTTGAACAGGGAAGTTGGAAGTTCCTGCTCCTGCTGCAAGAGCCCTGGGACCGCTGCAAGGGGCGAAACCCTAGGCGAGAAGGGCTCCCTTGGGAGAGACAAGCCTCCTCCCTCGGATTCTGTTGTTCCGGGCTGTTCAGGAGGATCCCGGGGATGCCGCGTTCTTCGGAGGAATCCAGCCTCCCCAGGCGCTCTGGGGGAAGCCCAGGCCAACCGCCCCCAGCCCACCCAGCACTAAAGCACGGGGCGCCTCTGAGGATTGAGCAAAACCCTCTTCCTCCTCCGCCTACTCGGTGGCATGTTCCTAAAATTCCCGTCTGCACAACATAAACAGGAAACGTGCAGCAAAAGCCCTGGCGGTGCAAATTCCATGCTTCCAGTCGAGGGCGGGAGAATCTCGTCTTGGGAAGGGGAGGGGGAGGGGGGAGGGGAAGCAGCAAACTTTCCAGGGGACCCCTCAACCATCCCTGTCTCTTCTTCCCAGACCCAGAAAGAAAGAGTGGAGAAGGCGGCAGGAAGGACACCCTGCTTTAGGAAAAATAGGGGAGTGGGAGGTGGGCCGCGGAGGGGCAGCCAGGCCTCAAAGTGAACCACCCCAAGCGGCTGCGGTGGCGGCGTGTGGTGGCAATACGCCCGGCAGCCCACTCCCCAAACCAGCTGTCCTAGCGGCGCCAAGAGGGTGGGGGTGGGCTCTCCGCCGGGGGGTCAGGTCAAAGAGCCAGCGCGGGTGGGGGTGGGGGAGGAGCGGACGCTAAGCGCGGCGCAGGCGCAGAGCGCGCCTCGGTTGTCAAACATGGCTGAAGTGCCGCCGCTGCCGCTACTGCTGCTGCAGGGAAAATGCTGAGCCCTCCCGGACCGGGTGGGCGGCGGCGGCGAAGGCGGCAACGGGCACCCGCTTCCCCGGCGCGGCGGCGGCGGCCATGGCCCGGCTGGCCGACTACTTCATCGTAGTAGGCTACGACCACGAGAAGCCAGGTAAGGGTGTGGGACGGGCACCGCCCCCGGGCCTCCCCGCCCCCGCCCCCCGGCTGCCGTCCAGTGGGCTCCTCGGGGCCGGGCGTCGCGGCCTGGAGGCGGGGAGGGCCGGGCTGGGCCCCGGCTGAGCGGGCGCTCGGCGTCCGGCCTTCTTGGCCCCGCTGAGCCTCGCGGTGGGCGTGAGGGGCCGGCACGAGGGGAGGGGGAGGAGGAGATCGTGTCCTCCGGGCCCGGGGCGGCCCAGCTGGGTCAGCTGGGGCGAGTCTTGGTGCCGCGACCCTCGCTCTGGAGGGGGCTGGGTACCAGGGGCAGCGCCCCGGTGCCGGCGGGATTGGGCCAGGACCGCAGGGCTGGTAGGGCGGGAGCCAACTGTGCTAAGTTTCTCTGGGATAAACTTCTGCCCAGCATCCTGAGTGAGTAGCGAGTGACGCAGGGGGCTGTCCTCTCCGAAAGGAAGTGCTGAGAGTCCTGTGCTCCCTCACCCCTGAGCTGGTGGGGGCCTGTCTAGTCACCGCGCCAGTGGACGCGTGGTACCGAGGAAGGGGAAAGGATCCTTAAACTTCTAAACATTTCTAGGAAATGCTCCTCGTTCTTTCAGAACAAATTTGACGGTTATTTCAGAATGAGTCTGAACACTTTTTTTTTTTTAACATCTTTATTGGAGTATAATTGCTTTACAGTGTTGTGTTAGTTTCTGCTATACAACAGAGTGAATCAGCTATACGTATACATATATCCCCATATCCCCTCCTTCTTGGGCCTCCCTCCCACCCTCCCTATCCCACCCCCTCTAGGTGGTCACAAAGCCCCGAGCTGATCTCCCTGTGCTACGCAGCAGCTTCCCACTAGCTAGCTATTTTACATTTGGTAGTGTATGTTTGTTAATGCTACTCTCTCACTTCGTCCCAGCTCCGCCCCCCCTTCCCCCTAAGTCCTGAACACTGTCTTTTAGGTAAGGACCGTTAGCAGACCGCTGAAGGTGATCTTGTTTCACATTAATGTGTGTTTTAATTCTTTTCATTTGTCACAAAATTTTCCTCATAAGCAACAATCTGGCAAATGCATTGCA
The DNA here is from genome assembly GCF_009873245.2 of Balaenoptera musculus. NCBI lineage: Eukaryota > Metazoa > Chordata > Mammalia > Artiodactyla > Balaenopteridae > Balaenoptera > Balaenoptera musculus. The sequence continues at coordinate 63,752,700 of NC_045792.1, read as the reverse complement.
TTTTAATTTAATTGAGGGATTTCCACAACTGAAGAGAATTCAGGGTTTATGCACGTTTATTTTTGTATTTGTATTCTTTTGTATTACTGTATAGCTACACATAATGTAATAATAACTTGAGCTGGGGAAGCACGTCCATTTCAGGGTAATTCTGGTCGCACATTTGCAAGGAATTTTAGATCTCAGCTAGACAGTTCCTTCATTTTTCAGAGGAGATGCTGAGATTGTGTTTTGCTGATGGTTACAGCCATTTGTAGCATCAGAATACCATTGTTCTACCCACTATTGGTGTACTGCCCCTTTCACTATTCCTCTCCTAATAACTTCCTTTAGCGGGGACCTTTTATATTCTTTAGTCCTTCATCACTCTTGACCTGATTGAGGTTAACAAAAGAAGGGCTTGGGCTATATTTAAAGTATTTTCTGGCTCCAAAATTTTATTTGTTATTTCCTAGTAATTTTGCATAGTCTGCTGTCTCTTTCTTATTACCAAGATTAACAATATGGAGAATCACAGTTTGTTTTTAACATTATTTCATTTTTAGCGACATTGGGGTTCCCCCCCCCCTCACTTCTAAAAAAATTTGAAACAATCACAAAACTTGCAAGTATGGTACAACGAACTCTTTACTCCCTGAACCATTTGAGAGGAAGCTGCTGACCTGATGCCCTCCCTTATCACCCCAGAATGCTTTAGTGTGTATTTTCTACAAACAAGGTTATTCCCCTACATAATCACAGTACAATCATCAAAATCAGGAAATTAACACTGGCATAGTACTCCATCTAGTTCTCAGACTGGTTCAAGTTTTGTTGATTATGCCATTAATCTCTTTACTGGCAAAAGGATCCAGTTCAGAATTATGTATTGCATTTATTTGTCACAGGACCATCTCATCAGAGGTGAGGCAAGCTCTTGGATGGCTTTTGAGCTCAGCTGAGGAATCGTACCGATATTCAGGAGTTTGCTGCTTGCGTACTTATTCTCGATCGCAATGAATTTCATTTTCATTTACTTTAAATACATTTTTGGCCATGTGCTGCATGACTTATTCAATCTGAAACAATTCCTTCATCTTTTGATTTTCATAACCTTGACCCTAATGGAGATTATAGGGTCGTTATTTTGTAGAATACCTCTCATTGGGGATTATCTGTTCTCTTATGATTAGATACATACAGGTTATGTATTTGGGCAGGAATATCACAGAAGTGGTGCTCATTGCATCCTATCTGTTGTACAATTTCAGTTTGTCTATTATTGGTGATTTTCACTTTGATTACTTGATTACTTTGATTATAAGCAATGTCTGCCAGGGTTCTTCACTCTAAAGTTAATATTTAATAGTTAATTAATAAATGGTTTTTGTGAGGACTTCTTTGAAACTATGTGTCTTGTTCCTCATCAGACTTGTATTCCTTTATGCATTTATATCTATGGATACATGGTTTTCTGTTTTTTTGCTGAGTTATATTGTTACTGTTTATTTAGTTCAAATTATTCCTCTTTTGGCCAACGAGAGCCCATTTAAGCTGGCTTCCGTGTCTTTATGACATGTCCCCACCATTCTTTGAGCATGTCTTTACTTTTTGGTATAAGAAGATGTTCTGGGCTTATCTTGTACTGTCCCTCCTTTAGTCCTGGAATCAGCCATTTCTCTAGGGAGACCTGGATTGTTTTAATGGAGAATGGTATTTAGAAGCTAAGATCTCAGTGCTTGTGTGTTTATTGCTGTTGTATTGTTACTGCTCTCAGACTTTCTTAAAGGACCGAGCCGGGGAATATATGTATGTGTACACACACACATATTTATGTCTATATTTATTTGTTTATCCATATGTATTGAAAACTGTGAGTTCCCACCAGTACCACTGATTTCTCGCCAACACTCCAGGGTCCAGTCTAGTTTTTTCCTTTTTTATATTTGTAATATTCTTCTCTGACAGTGAGAAATCTGGCTTCCGTTATCCTTAATATATTTACTTCTTTGTTCAGTCTCCCTGTATTTAACCAATCTTTCATCTTTGTTACCACCCTCTCCTCTCCTGGATGCCTTCCTCTCTCTGCTGGGCTCAGATTCTTCATTCTTTCTCTCCCAGCCCCCTGTCCCTGTCAGGACCTAACAGCCCATACCAAGATGCCCCAATACAGGGACACCCTTTTCAACCTGCCCTGGCTTCGGCTCCCCATGTCAGCTTCCCCACTATTTGTGGATATACTTCTCACTCCACTTAGGTTCTGCTTCCATGTGGAGCACGATGTCGTCCTCATTCCGTGCTCACCCAGTGCCCCATGCCAGGTTGCCCCTCTGCTTTGACACCCTCCTTGCAGCGCTTGGACTCTGACTGAAATCATTTGGCCGTTCCTCCCCACATAGAGTACCTCCTTGGTTTACCTGGGCTCTGACAACCCTCACCCCACCCCAGGGCTATAATGACTACTCTCTATCCCACAGTAGGGAAAAGGAAGATTATTTTTTTAAGTAACAAAATCCAGAAGCTTTTATAAATTGTAGAATCTTGATAGCAAGATGTATTCTTTTTTTTTTTTTTTTTAACTTGGGATAATTTTTCTTTAGTCATGTTTATTGAAGTATAATTTACATGCAATAAAATTCACCTTTTTAACTAAACAGTTCAATGAGTTTTGACGGATGTATACATAAGTGTAGCCACTACCGAAATCAAGATATAGATAGAGAACACTTCCCTCCAAAAAGCTCTTCTGTGCCCCTTTGCAGTCAATTCCCTCCCTAGCCTCTGGCAATCACTGATCTATTTTCTGTCCTTGCGTTTTTGTCTTTTCTAGAATGTCTTATAAATGGAATTGTATACTTTTTTATGTCTGGCTTTTTTCACTTAGAAAAATATGTTTGAGACTTATCCATCTTGTATGTATTGTCAGTTCCTTTTTATTGCTGAATATAATACAGTTTGTTTATCCGTTCACCAGTTGGTGGACTTTTGAGTTTCTGGTTTTGGGCTATTATGAACCAAGTTATTCTGAACATTTGCAGACAGATCTTTGACTGTTCATATGGTTTCATTTCTCTTGGGTAGATACTTAGAAGAATTGCTGGGTCATATGATCAGTGTCTGTTTAACTTTATGTGAAACCACCAAACTGTTTTCCAAACTGGCCGTGCCATTTTGCATACTTACCAGCAATGTATGAGAGTTCCAGTTAGTCTTTTAAATTTTATTTATATTATTAAAAAAAAATTAACCATTCTAGTGGACATGTAGTGGTATCTTATTGTGGTTTCAGTTTGAATTTTCCTGGTGGCTAATGATGTTGAGCACCTTTTCATGTGCCTATTGCATTGGAATATTTTTGTAAAGAGGTTGAGCAAATTTTTGCCCTTTTTTATTGGATTGTTTGTTTGGCTTCTTTTTTTTAATTTATGTATAGTTGATTTACAATGTTGTGTTAGTTTCTGCTATACAGCAAAGTGATTCAGTTATACATATATACTTTCTTTTTTTATATTCTTTTTCATTATGGTTTATCTCCCTGTGCTATACAGTAGGACCTTGTTGTTTATCCATTCTATATGTAATAGTTTGCATTTGTTGGCTTCTTATTATTGAATTTTTAAGTTCTAGATACAAGTCTTTATCAGGTGTTTTGCAAATATTTTCTTCCAATCTGTGGCTTGCCCTTTCATTTTCTTAACAATAGCTTTTGAAGAGTAGGTGTTTTAATTTGAATCACTTTTTAGGCATTAGAATAGTTTTGTATATCTTGAGTTGTATCCTTTGAGTAGTCTTTTTTATGTAAAACTCTCTGTAAAAATTTACTGGAAGAGGGCTTCCCTGGTGGCGCTGTGGTTAAGAGTCCGCCTGCCAATGCAGGGGTTCGAGCCCTGGTCCGGGAATATCCCACATGCCGCAGAGCAACTAAGCCCACGCGCCACAACTACTGAGCCTGTGCTCTAGAGCCCGCGAGCCACAACTACTGAAGCCCGCGCGCCTAGAGCCCATGCTCTGCAACAAGAGAAGCCACCACAATGAGAAGCCCACGCACTGCAACAAAGAGTAGCCCTTGCTTGCCGCAGCTAGAGAAAGCCCGGGCACAGCAATGAAGACCCCACACAGCCAAAAATAAATATTTAAAAAAAAGACCAAAAAAAAACCACTTTAATTAAAAAAACCCACAAAACTTACTGGAAGAAAATCCACCAAATCTATGTACTTGTTTGAATTGTAAGTAAAGAATAAACCTAATTGAGTCTGCAAACCTTTGTTATAAAGCTTTCTTCAGGAGTTAGTATGATTTTGTTACCTACATCTCTCTAAAAGCTAATCATACTATGATAATATGATACTGAAATGTTCTGTGTTTAATTCCAGAATGTTCCTGGAATTATTTGTTCAACATACTAAACTATTTTTGTTCCTAAAGTATCTTTTCAATTAATAATACTTTTTAGTTGATTTTTTTCATATTTCTATTTTAAAGTTGAGTTGAAAGAAAAAACCTTGTCTTTTGAAAAATTACTTTTACAAACTGGAAAAAATAGTTAATACATGCTATTTGAATTATATGCAAAGAAGAGTGCTTGACACATAGTAGATGTTTAATAAAGATGTATTGAATGAATACCCAGCTGCTGAACATATGGAAAATACAAAAAACTATAAGGAAGGTGAGGGATGGGTGTAGTTATGAAAGGGTAACAGGAGGGATTTTGTGGTAGTAGAACTGTTTTGTATCTTGACTGGGTGGTGGATACATAAGCCTACATATGAATTGCATAGAACTAAATACACACAAACACAAATGAGTACAGTAAAACTGGGGGAATCTGAACAAGAAAGTATATTGTATTAATGTCAGTATCCTAGTGTTGATATTGTTCTATAATTTTGTAAGATGTTATCATTGAGGGAAACTGGGTACAGAGAAATGGGATTTCTGTATTCTTTAAATAATTAATTAATTAATTTTATTTTTGGCTGCGGGTATTCGTTGCTGCACGCGGTCTTTCTCTAGTGGCGAGCAGGGGCTCCTCTTCATTGATGGTGTGCGGGCTTCTCATTGTGGCGGCTTCTCTTGTTGCGGAGCTCCGGCTCTAGGCGCGCGTGCTTCAGTAGTTGTGGTTCACGGGCTCTAGAGCGCAGGCTCAGTAGTTGTGGCACACGGGCTTAGTTGCTCCTTGGCATGTGGGATCTTCCCGGACCAGGGCTTGAACCTGTGTCCCCTGCATTGGCAGGCGGATTCTTACCCACTGCACCACCAGGGAAGCCCTGTATTATTTCTTATAGTTGTCTTAAAATAAAAGTTTAATTTAAAAAAAGCTATAAGGAAGATAAAAAGACACCCAGAGTGGCCTTATTTTTTTCCTTAACATCGATGACATAGGGAAAGGTTATTCTATTAAATTCCAGAAAAACATAATCTTCAGTGGCTAAATTATTACATCTTGTGGGTATATTAATAATGGGTATTATAAGGGGTATAATAATGACTTCATCATTTACTTTATTATTGGATATTTAACTTGTTTCCAATTTTGTGCTCTTCTGAATACTACAGTAAGTCCCCTACATACGAACGAGTTCTGTTCTGAGAGCACGTTCCTAAGTCCAATTTGTTCGTAAGTCAAACAAAGTTAGCCTAGGTACCCAACTAACACAATCGGCTATATAGTACTGTACTGTAATAGGTTTATAATACTTTTCACACAAATAATACATAAAAAACAAACACACAAAAAAAACATTTTTAATCTTACAGTACAGTACCTTGAAAAGTAGAGTAGTACAGTACAACAACTGGCATACAGGGGCTGGCATCGAGTGAACAGGCAAGAGGAGTTACTGACTGGAGGAGTGAGAGGAGGTGGGAGATGGTAGACCTGAAGGATCATCAGCAATAGGAGATGGAGGGCAAGCTGCAGTTTCACTCATGCCTGACGTTGATGGCACAGGTTCTGGTTCCTTGCTGGATTCAATTCTATCTACCCTCTTGAAAAAATGATCCAGTGATGTCTGGGTAGTACCTTTTTTTTCCTCATCATAGATGACACGGCAGCACTGGATTGCATTCTGAACAGCTGCTGCAACCTTCATGTTCCGTTTTACATTTGGGTCCTGTGCCTCAAAAACTAACAGTGCCTCCTCAAATAAAATCCCCTTGCCATTTCCTGTGTTGTGAATCTCTTCGGTTCTTCACCTACTTCTTCTTCCCCTTGTCGCTCCACTGTCTCAATTATTTTCACTTTTGTTTCCATCGTTACTGCTTGGCATTTCTTAGCAGTACCAGTTACATCACTGCTGCTTTTACCCTTTCTTCTGGACATCCTGGGCTTGAAATAAAGATACTGTACTACTGTATTCTATACAGTACTGTACAGTAAAGTACACAAACGCACAACCACTCGTAGAAGATGCACGCGCTTGACAATGTACGCCAGACTGGTGAACTAACTTGCCTGATTGGACATGCGCACGCCTGTTCGTATCTTTGAAAGTTTGCAATTTGAAGGTTCGTATGTAGGGGACTTACTATACTGTCATGCTGAGGAGAACATAGCTTGAAAATCACTGATTTTTATGACAGTCTGATTTTGATAATTTGAAATTAAGAGTTTATTTTCCTGACTTTGCATATGTACTGTGGCACAATAATTAGCAAATTTCATTTGTTTCTAGTAGGTGAAGTTACTTAGCCAACTGTCTTTATTTTTCTTATAGTTTTTACTTTCTCGTACTTTGAGATTTGTGCAAGAAAAATTGTTAATGACCACATGGGTTAATTCCCTTATATGCCTTTACTTTTTTCTTTTTGTTTTCTTTTGCTGTCCGTTAATACATTTAGAATTTAATCCATTTATTTAGATGGTATTTAACCTGGAATGACGTATCATAATCATTTGAGGTTCTTGGCATTCTTTCATATCAACCTGCTTAAGTATATTAGAGAAAGCATTTGAAATATTTTACTTAAGCAGTATAAGTGAGATAAGCTAAAAGGTAAATTTATGCACAATACCTGAGGTGTCATAGTCTGAGACATTTAAAAAATTGATAATTGTTTATTATTGAACCATTGTAATTCATAGTCAGCCTGGATCCCCTCTCTTTCCCCATTCTATATTGAAGTAGTTGGGATTTCTTGGTTGCTTTTTGTTGCCAGTTGTCAAGAACCATTTGGGATTCATTGATTTGACAAGTATTTATTGCTTTCCAGGCATTGTGCTAATTGCTAGAACAAAAATAAACGAGTAAGGAGTAAGATTCTATCCCTAACTTAGTCATTAATGGAGACAGTCTTGAAATAAGTAGTGATAAATGAAGAAGGTGGGTCCACTTTACTGAGGGAGAGAGAAGGCTTCTTATGAAAGGTGATGTTTAAACCACAGTATGCAGGATGACTATGCATTTGCCAGGTAGAAAAAAAGGGTAGAGGAGGCTATAGGCAGAGAGAAAAACATGTAAACGTGTGAAATGGATTGTTCCAGGAATGGAGAGAAGTATAGTGTAAATGGGAATTGAGGTAAGCTTTGATGCTGGAGTAGGTTGGAGTCAGATTGTGAAAAGCTCTGTGTATTAGGCTATGGAATTTATAGCTTTCACTCTGTAGACCGTGGGGTCTGTTGAAAAGTGGGGATTCTTGAAAATCAATAAACATCTTAGAAATGTGACTCAAATAGCAATGGACTGGAGGGAGAAAGAACAGTGTGAAAAAACTCAGGAGCTTTTACAGTGAGAATAGAAAGGAACATATGGATTCTAGAGAAATTTGAAAGCTCATATTAGCAAAATTTAGTAGTGAGTGGATGTGAAGGGTAAAGGAGAAAGAGTAGTTGAGGGTAACAGTTTCTAGCTTGGGTAAGTGGGTGGGTGATGATGCTGTGAATGCAAATGGAGAATTTAGGGGAAGAAATGAATTTGGATGAGAGAAAGTAATGCTGAGGTTAGTTTTGACATGTTGAATTAAATGTGCCTGCCTATAATCAAGGTAGAGATGTCATTTAAGTGTTCAGATATATGGATCAGGAGGTTAGGAGAGAAGTGAAGATTAGAGATATAGTTTGGCAATTACCAGTAGCCAGCTGATTGTCAGAAATAAAGAAAAAAATGAGATTGTTTAGGGAATGTGTATAGAGTGAAAAGAGGAGTGGCCTAAGAATTGAACCCAGGGAAAATTCGATACTTAAGAGGTAGATAGAGAAGTAGCAGCCAGGAAACTGGATAGGAGTGGTTAGAGGTATTGCAAGAGAACCAAGATAGAGTGGTATCGTGGAAACGCTGAGTGTAGAGAATTTTGAGGATGAGGAAATGATGAATAAACGTGAAATACTCTGAAGATGTCATGTATAATGAGGACTAAAAATAATATCTTAGTCTGTTTGGGCTGCTGTAACAAATTATCATAGACTAAGGGGCTTAAACAACAAACATTTATTTCTTACAGTTCTGGAGGCTGGGAAATCCAAGGTCAAGGCACAGGCAGATTCGGATTCAGGGTCTCGTGAGAGCTCGCTTCCTGGCTCATAGATGGCCATCTTTTCACCATGTCCTCACTTGGTAGAAGGGGCAAGGAAGCTCTCTGGGGTCTCTTTGATAGGGGCACTAATCCCATTAATGAGAACTCTGTCCTCATGACCTAGTCACCTCCAAATACCATCACTTTGGTCCTACCTTCAAATGCTATCATATTGGGGATTAGGTTTCAACATATGTATTTTGTAGGGGGGGGGCACAGACATTCTATATCTATGGCAGATAGACTCATAGACTTGATAATTAGGAGGTGACTTTAGAACATTATAGTTGTAGGGGCTAAAGCTAGTTTGATAAACGCACATCCCAAGTCATGTGCTATATAAACCTTATATAATCCAATTTATTCCATTTCTTTTTAGAAGTTCACTATGACCTGCAACCCATGACTTGTGGAAGGAGTCAGAGGTGACTTCAAAATTCCAACCTTGAAGGTCTGGGATACTTGTGAATCCATGACTTAAATAAGAAGATTGAAAATGTTTTTCTTTTAAAATTACTTATTTGTCTTTGTTAGCTTGGAAGATAATGGGTTTTACTTTATAGTTATCCAAATGAAGCCTTCAGAAGATGGACAGGCAAGGGCTGAACACAAAGACTTGAGAGTCATTAGTGTAGATAGAGCTGTGACACTGTGTGAGTGCCCTCAGAAAGTCGGTGTAGAGACAGAAGAATAGAGGACCAAGGACTGATCTTTGGGGAATGCTCTTGCTAAGAGGATGGAAAATAAAAGGAAGCATAGAAGAAAGAGTTAGAGAGTTTGAGAGAGACATTTAATTTTCCTCAATAGTTGTTCTTCTTCTCGATGTTGATAGAACCCCTGATTTTTTGGCTAGTCATGTAGCCATGCAGGAGAGATTGTTTTCAAGTTACTAACAGATAGAGACATGTGAATAAGTTCTGGCCAGTTGGATGTAAGTGGAAACGATGCGTGCAGCATCCCAAAAAGTATTCTTAAAGGATGAGGGTACGTTTTTCTAGCTTTTTTCTTTCCTGAGACTGGCATGCTGATATAAAGACTGGGGAGCTCTAGCAACCATCTTGGACCATGTAGGTAAGGACCCACATCCTAGGGATGTCAGAGCAAAAAGCTGGAAAGAACCTGGGTCCCTAATGACTTATAGTGGAATTGTCATAGCTGCCTCTGGATTTTTTTTTTTTACATGAAAGACTATAACCTTGTATGTTTAAACCACTATAAATTAGAGTTTTCTGTTGCATATAGTTAATCTTAATCTAGGTACACAGAGGTGGAGGAGATCGGTATCCAGAGTCAAAGAAAGTGAGGGAATATTTCTCAGCATCAGGGGTGGCAGATAGAGGTCAGTGAGATGTGAAATTAGTGAAGATCTTTGTGTTTCATAAAATTTTAGAGTTGAAAGTTAACTGTACAGATCATCTGATTCAATCCAATTTATGGATGAGGAACCAATGTGCCCATGCCCCCGCACCCCTTCCCTGCATGTTTTTACCTATGAATGGTTACACAGCTGATGAGTGGTAAATCCTGGACTATAAGTTTCCTGATGCCTGTACTCCAGTACACCATGCTGTCCTTTGAGAATTTATATCAAGGATAGTCTTACCCCAGAATTGTTTCAGCTGGAATGTTGTGTTGTAAAACAAATAGTAAACTCTAAACAGGAGAAAGGATAGGAAGTGGAGGCAGCAGATTAAGACCATTTGTTTGAGTCACCTGAATTTTGAGAGGTAAGAATATCTGTTGGAAAACTTGGAATGCCTTCTCTTCAGGATAAAAAGACTTCATTTTTTTGTATCCCAGAGTTGTCTGGCTGATTAGTGCTTAATAAGACGTGTTTAAATTGAATTGCAAGAAATAGCGTGGTCCATTGAGAGTTTAAAAAAATGTATAGGACAGATTTGAGCATACATGAAGGCAGAAATAAGAGTGGAAATCAACAGAATGAGAGCAATTTATGCTGGAGAGGGTGGGGATAGGTATGGGAAGAAAGTTCCCTAGGACTTGAAGTCTCAAGCACATGATACAGGATACAAATACATATATATATCAGTGAGCTCTGAATACTCCCCTCTAAAAAGAGTATGCTCTTTGGAAAATAATATTGCCATTTCATTAGTCTTGGAGATATTCTATAATGGTGTCCCTCAGAACATTTCACTGATCAGCTGTGGGGACTTTGTGGGAGGTGACAAGTCACATAGGCATATTATAGAACTAGAGATCTACAGGTAAAATTAGCATGAATGGACAGGGTACTGTTGGGAAAAGATAATGGTAAAGTGTGCTAAGAGAGAGGTTTCAGGGTAAGCTTTAAATTTTAGATACAAGTATCTAAAAAACGAATTCGTAAGAAACCTAACCTCTCAAAATAACTTTAAAAAAAACAAAAAACATCCAGGGCTTCCCTGGTGGCGCAGTGGTTGAGAATCTGCCTGCCAATGCAGGGGACACGGGTTCGAGCCCTGGTCTGGGAAGATCCCACATGCCGCGGAGCAGCTGGGCCCGTGAGCCACAATTACTGAGCTTGTGCATCTGGAGCCTGTGCTCCGCAACAAGAGAGGCCGTGATAGTGAGAGGCCCACGCACCGCGATGAAGAGTGGCCCCCGCTTGCCACAACTAGAGAAAGCCTTCGCACAGAAACGAAGACCCAACACAGCCATAAATAAATAAATAAATAAATAAATAAACAAACCAAAACAAACAAAAAAACTCCAAGTGTTTTTATTTATTTTTTAATTATTTATTTACTTATTTATTGGCTGCGTTGGGTCTTCATTGCTGCGTGTGGGCTTTCTCTAATTGTGGAGAGAGAGAGAGTGGCAGCTACTCTTCGTTGCGGTGCGTGGGCTTCTCAGGGCGCAGGCTCAGTAGTTGTGGCACACAAGCTTAGTTGCTCCGTGGCATGTGGGATCTTCCCGGACCAGGGATCAAATCCATGTCCCCTGCATTGGCAGGCGGATTCGCAACCCCTGCGCCACCAGGGAAGTCCCTCAAAATAACTTTTTGAGGGGCAATTTTATTTCTCAGTTGTAGGTTAATTTGTATATTGTAGGTTGTGACCAATATGGTGATAATCTTCATTAAAAACTATTATAACAGTGAAGCCATTGACTAGATCATTGTATTGGTAGACTAGTATTTCTCTTTTTTTAAAAAATAAATTTATTTATTTATGGCTGCGTTGGGTCTTCATTGCTGCCCGTGGGCTTTCTCTAGTTGCGGCGAGCAGGGTCTACTCTTCGTTGAGGTGTGCGGGCTTCTCATTGCGGTGGCTTCTCTTGTTGTGGAGCATGGGATCTAGGTGCGCAGGCTTCAGTAGTTGTGGCACACGGGCTCAGTAGTTGTGGCTCGCGGACTCTAGAGCGCAGGCTCAGTAGTTGTTGTGCACGGGCTTAGATGCTCCGTGGCATGTGTGATCTTCCCGGACCAGGGCTCGAACCCATGTCCCCTGCATTGGCAGGCAGATTCTTTTTTTTTTTTTTTTTTTAAACATCTTTATTGAAGTATAATTGCTTCACAATGGTGTGTTAGTTTCTGCTTTATAACAAAGTGAATCAGCTACACATATACACACGTTCCCATATCTCCTCCCTCCCACGTCTCCCTCCCTCCCACCCTCCCCATCCCCCCACCACAGGCGGTCACAAAGCACCGTGCTGATCTCCCTGTGCTATGTGGCTGCTTCCCACTAGCTATCTATTTTACATTTGGTAGTGTATATATGTCCATGACACTCTCTCATCCTGTCACATCTCACCCCTCCCCCTCCCCATATCCTCAAGTCCATTCTTTAGTAGGTCTGTGTCTTTATTCCCATCTTGCCACTAGGTTCTTCATGACCTTTTTTTTTTTTTTTCCTTAGATTCCATATATATGTGTTAGCATACTGTATTTGTTTTTCTCTTTCTGACTTACTTCACTCTGTATGACAGACTCTAACTCCATCCACCTCATTACAAATACCTCCATTTCATTTCTTTTTATGGCTGAGTAATATTCCATTGTATATATGTGCCACATCTTCTTTATCCATTCATCCGATGATGGACACTTAGGTTGCTTCCATGTCCTGGCTATTGTAAATAGAGCTGCAATGAACATTTTGGTACATGACTCTTTGAATTATGGTTTTCTCAGGGTATATGCCCAGTAGTGGGATTGCTGGGTTGTATGGTAGTTCTATTTTTAGTTTTGTAAGGAACCTCCATACTGTTCTCCATAGTGGCTGTATCAATTTACATTCCCGCCAACAGTGCAAGAGTGTTCCCTTTTCTCCACACCCTCTCCAGCATTTATTGTTTCTAGATTTTTTGATGATGGCCATTCTGACCGGTGTGAGATGATACCTCATTGTAGTTTTGATTTGCATTTCTCTAATGATTAATGATGTTGAGCATTCTTTCATGTGTCTGTTGGCCATCTGTATATCTTCTTTGGAGAAATGTCTGTTTAGGTCTTCTGCCCACTTTTGGATTGGGTTGTTTGTTTTTTTGATACTGAGCTGCATGAGCTGCTTGTAAATTTTGGAGATTCATCTTTTGTCAGTTGCTTCATTTGCAAATATTTTCTCCCATTCTGTGGGTTGTCTTTTGGTCTTGTTTATGGTTTCCTTTGCTATGCAAAACCTTTTAAGTTTCATTAGGTCCCATTTGTTTATTTGTGTTTTTATTTCCATTTCTCTAGGAGCTGGGTCAAAAAGGATCTTGCTGTGATTTATGTCATAGAGTGTTCTGCCTATGTTTTCCTCTAAGAGTTTGATAGTGTCTGGCCTTACACTTAGGTCTTTAATCCATTTGGAGTTTATTTTTGTGTATGGTGTTAGGGAGTGTTCTAATTTCATACTTTTACATGTACCTGTCCAATTTTCCCAGCACCACTTATTGAAGAAGCTGTCTTTTCTCCACTGTATATGCTTGCCTCCTTTATCAAAGATAAGGTGACCATATGTGCGTGGGTTTATCTCTGGGCTTTCTATCCTGTTCCATTGATCTATATTTCTGTTTTTGTGCCAGTACCAAACTGTCTTGATTACTGTAGCTTTGTAATATAGTCTGAAGTCAGGGAGCCTGATTCCTCCAGCTCCATTTTTCGTTCTCAAGATTGCTTTGGCTATTTGGGGTCTTTTGTGTCTCCATACAAATTGTGAAATTTTTTGTTCTAGTTCTGTGAAAAATGCCATTGGTAGTTTGATAGGGATTGCATTGAATCTGTAGATTGCTTTGGGTAGTAGAGTCCTTTTCACAATGGTGATTCTTCCAATCCAAGAACATGGTATATCTCTCCATCTATTTGTATCATCTTTAATTTCTTTCATCAGTGTCCTATAATTTTCTGCATACAGGTCTTTTGTCTCCTTAGGTAGGTTTATTCCTAGATATTTTATTCTTTTTGTTGCAATGGTAAACGGGAGTGTTTTCTTAATTTCACTTTCAGATTTTTCATCATTAGTATATAGGAATGCAAGAGATTTCTGTGCATTAATTTTGTATCCTGCTACTTTACCAAATTCATTGATTAGCTCTAGTAGTTTTCTGGTGGCAGTTTTAGGATTCTCTATGTATAGTATCATGTCATCCAGGCAGATTGTTAACTGTGCCACCAGGGAAGTCCCATTCCACTAGTATTCTTAATTTTAAAGATTTGCTATTGTCAAAGCTGAGATCATTAAATATCACAAGATTTAATGTCCTGTTTTTAATTATTGCTGACTTTGAGTAATGATTTGGGTTATACAGTTGCTTATAAAGTAAATGCTATTCATTTAAAGTTCTCATTTCTGTAAGCTACATTGAAAGAAAATATAACTTTTATAATTTCATAATTTTACTTTCCTTTATACATATCAATGTCTTCATTGTAGAAGTTTTCAGAAAAAAATTTTTAGTTATATCTGTAAGTTTTCCATTGTTTACTGAACAAAATGAATGAAAAAATATTTTGCCTGTGGAAATATTTCATACAATTGCTGCTTAAGTGTAAGTGGTTTTCAAACAGGCTAGATTTTTAAAACTGTATGTACAGTTCTACAGATACTGATTTTTCTGGAGTATAGAACAAAAAGATTAAGAAAGGAAAAAAGCTTGTGTTTTAAGGGAGCATTAACACTATTATAGGGAAGTACCAGAGAAATAGTCCTCACTCTCTAAAATGTCTTAACGACAGTACGATTTATTGTGTAAAAACTACAGGTTAGCACTCCAACACCGTGTTAGTTTCCTAGGGCTGCCATAACAAATTATCACAAGCTTGGTGTCTTAAAAAAGCAGACATTTATTCTTTCACAGTTCTGGAGGCTAGAAGTCTGAAATCTAGGTGCTGGAAGGGCAGTGTCCCATGAAGACTAGGGAAGAATCCTTCCTTGCTTCTTCCAGCTTCTGGTGGTCCTAGGCTTGCTTTATTTGGGGCAGCATAACTCTGATCTCTGCCTCATCTTCACATGGCCTTCTTTCCTGTGTCTCTGTGTCCAAATCTCCTTTCTATTATAAAGACACTAATCATTGGATTTAGGGTCCACCTTAAAACCAGGATGATTTCATCTTGAGATCCTTAACTAATTAATACTGCAAAGACCCTATATCCAAATAAAGTCAGATTCTGGGGTTCTGGTGGATGTGAATTTTGTGGGATAGTATTCAACCAACTACAAACACAGTGGCTCATGCAAGTTTTGTAATGCTAGGTGTTCGTAAATATTAGGAAATTTATCTGGACAGAATGCTAAATCTAAGACTTAATTTTTGGAAAATAATTTTGTGATAGAGTATACATTCAAAGGCCAAATATATTTTAAGAAAATCATTCCCACAACATTATAAGTTAAAACATTTTAATGACTGAGGGCTTTTGATGACCAACATCCAGCTGGGTGCCTGGGACCTTCTGAATGTATGGCAGGGGCAGGGGAAGAGAGGCTTGATGCATCTGGGACCTGAACTACATTTGTGGTCTCCTTGGCAACATGCTCTATCTAATGGAATTAAACAGAAATACTTGAGTCTCCCACTTGAAAAAAAAAAAAAAACCACAAAAAACAAAAAAAACAGCATTTGCTCTAAATACTTGGGTGAATAATATGCTACAGAAAATTCAGAATTTCTTGGAATATATATTATATACATATTTATAGAGCTTGGCACATAGCTTTTAGAATGGTTTAGATTTATATATGTTCTTTTTTTTTTTTTTTTTTTTTTTTAATTTTATAGCTACTTTATTTATTTATTTATTATTTATTTTTGGCTGTGTTGGGTCTTCGGTTCGTGCGAGGGCTTTCTCTAGTTGCGGCAAGCGGGGGCCACTCTTCATCGCGGTGCGGGGACCGCTCTTCATCGCGGTGCGCGGGCCTTTCACTATCGCGGCCCCTCCCGTTGCGGGGCACAGGCTCCAGACGCGCAGGCTCAGTAGTTGTGGCTCACGGGCCCAGCTGCTCCGTGGCATGTGGGATCTTCCCAGACCAGGGCTCGAACCCGTGTCCCCTGCATTAGCAGGCAGATTCTCAACCACTGCACCACCAGGGAAGCCCTATATATGTTCTTTGTTCTAACTTTTACTAGTGCCATCTATTCTCTCCGTATTATTATGTTAGTAAAGTCTACAAATACTTTCTTTGGCTGTGTCACATAGCTTACATTTATTTCTTTAGGCATTTGCTTCACATGCAGAGACTTATCTTCATTTTATCCATTTAAAAAAATTAGAGTGTTTCCACATACATTATCTCAATAACTCTTCTTGGTAACACAGTGAGTTACCCTGTGGAGTCCATCAAAGTTAAATAATTAGCCCACTTTCACACAGATCATAAATGGAATTAAATAGGATTAAATAGGACTTGAACTTGATTTTCTGACTTTACATCAAATTTTTTTTTTTTAAATAAAGAGTCTAAATCAAAACTTTTATTTATAAATACATTGTAGGGACTGGGGGTGAAGAAGAGTGAGGGAGAGGAATAGGGAAGGGATTTTTAGGTGAGGAGACAGTAGTGCAAAGGCACTGAAGTGATAAACCATGAATAGGTCTTTGATTTGGCTGAAATATGGGGACCAGAAGAGGAGAACTGGTAAGTAATAGTATCAGAACCTGAAAAGGAGTGCTGATAGGTAATAAATGAAGATTATATTAGAGTAGCTAAGACAGTTTTTTTTTGTTTTTTTCCCCAGCTATTTTTGAGGCTTGTCACTTTTCATTGCATTGTTTTCTTGTCCTTCTGCACTTAATCTCTGGAGTTGAAATTCTTGATACTTTGGAAAACAAAATTTTAAAACCTGTTGCACAAGAAGGTTTAAAAATGTTTCCATAGAACTTTGGCAGTCAGGAAGATAAACTTGCTTTTGAAAATATTTTTCTGTTGCAAAGTATGGTTGCTATTTTTTGGTATAACAGGTAAGTCTGGACTCCTAATTACGATGAGAAACATTTTCCCCTTAACTTATCAGCAGTGTCCTTCGTGGAAAGTTAAGTGTTAAACTATGCAAAGTGATCACTGTAAAAGATCATTAGCTATAATCTCAGAAAAAAATTGCTTCTTTTCAAGCTTCTTAAATTTAATGCTTTATTTGATTATAACTATGACCAAAAGTTGAAGAGGAGTTTTAAGTTTTGAAACCTAAACATGTTGTAATCTATAGTATTATGAATACCACGTAAGTTCAGAGACAACAGTGAAATATCATATTGTTTTACATGCTCTTCTAAGAAGAAGAGTGTGTGCTTGCTGTAAGAAGCCACTTAGTGGACCTTCACAGGTACATATAAGTAAAAATAGAGCCTACAGAATTTTATTTTATGTTAAAATATTATTTTGGAATAGTGAATTGTTAAAGTGTTATACGTTCCCCAAGAAGCAATTTTTGTTTTACCCCTTCAAGCATATTGGTGTTTTGTTTTGTTTAAGATTCTTTTGCAGCCTTGGAACTAAGGAGGATTGGGAAACCTGTTTTTTTATGAAAGACTGTTCAGCCATAGAATAAAAGTTAAGGAAAAGTCACATAAGTGAAAGTAATTTTGGTCTGTAAGGTGTATATTTGGACTTAGAAATTAAGAGCACGAAATTAAAACAATGTTTAAAACATCCAACAAATAACTTAAAATATTTTAGTTTTACATCATGTAAGTAGGATATCACAGAGAGATGGGTGTCATACTTACCAAGTTGTCCCAGAGAATTAGGTTCCTGAGGAGTAAAATATTTTTTTCTGGTCTTGGAATCAGGGTAATGACACTAAATTCTTTTAAAGCAATGTTGTGCTTTCACAACTATAAGCACAAATGGGGTAACACAATTGCTTGCTTTTATAGGAAGCAGGTTAATTGCCTTTGATTTCAGACTGATGGTTTGGTTTCCTTTCTCTACAGTCTGTGCATCCTGTTTTACTCACACCTTGACTTTACCTACTTGTTAGACCTACTTTCTGACTGATCTTTTCTGCTTGGCTCTTGAATTACTCTTCTGTCCAGGTGATTAGAAACTCTGCTCATCTATTTTTCTACCCAGTTTTGACTCATACTGTCATGGTTTGGTGCATCAGTATATTCCTGCTTTGACCTGTCTATTGCTAATCTGTTTTATATTTTACTTATTGTAGTAACCTACTTTTTACAGATATTTCAAACAGTACAGAAAGTTGCTGACTCTTGACCATAGTACCTATCTCTTCAGACCTTGTCGCAGTTAATTTGGCAGTTAATTTGGTTCTGTGTACTTATACAGAAACTTTCTAGTTCTCTTAATAAAGTGAAAACTCCAGTCTTCCAAGGTTGGCAATGGAAGGAAAGCCATCACATGGGAAGGGTTGGTTTGACCTCAGAGCCCCAATAGAGCCCCAATTCTTCCATTTCTCTAGTGTTCTCATGGAACACCACTATTTTCTTCACATTCTGCCTCCAATAACTCCCTCTCCACCCAGTCATTTCCCCTTTGTTTGCTAAGACACAGCTTAAACAAGGCTGGATTATTGAAAAAAGACTTTTCTAAAGGCTAAAAACAAAACAAAAGGGTAACAAAGCCAGAGAGTAACTTTTAAGTCAGTTACCTGGTTTGCAAAGTGTAGTTTACTCCTTTTCTGTCCGTGGTCTCCTAAAGGGAAAACTGTCCTGCCTACTTTCTGGCCTCCTTTCATGTGATGGAGGTCATCTTTCCTACTAACATGTCTCCTTAAGTCTAGGCCCTAGGTGGGGGCCAAGCAGACAGTCCATTCCTGCCAGGTTTATATAGGGTCCACTTTCCTGATTCTAGTTTTCTATCCCAAGGATCTATCTCAGGACTGGGATTCAGGAGATATTCCATTCCTTACCCATTGGCCTATAGCACCAACTGGTCTGCTGTATTAGAATTCAGTGCAGGAAAAGGAGGTATACACAAACAGAAGTGTGGGAATAGGACATCTTTGTGTTTGTACCTGTTTTCCATCCATGGTCCCCAGCATTGAAAAAACTTTGATGTTACCTAGAAATATGGTCATAACATTCATGATTCAAATCAAAGCACAGCTAAACAAGCATCATATTTTCTGTTACTTTTAAAAGAAAAATAAGTTTTGTAGAACTATGTAGAACTATGTGTTCATATTATTTTTAATTGATGCTTTGTAATCTTTCCTGTTTGATTTTAATCTGAACAAATAATGATACCATTTTTATTACTCAGTAAGCATGAATGTTAGTTGAAGCAGTTTTTAAAAGACAATACCTTAAGTCCAAAAACATCTAGATTCTGGACTGATTTAATTGGTACAGTTAATTTAATGATTTCTGAAAGCTGTCCCTATTGTTTTCTTTTTCTTCTCTAGTATAATGGAACTGTTTTCTTCTACTAATGATTAAACAGAATAATTAGTTACCAAAGCATCTAATTAAGAAAAACCAAACAAAACAGTATAACTCGTCTTTTCTTCTGTGTACATATTACAATAGAGACTTAAAAGGGATTGTTTATTTTTAATGGATAATTTAAAAGAAATAGTATGGTGAAATCACCATGTTTGCCAAGAGTTATTTGTACTTGTGGGTCATGAGGTTTGAAACTATTGAAGAAATTGTTGAAAGACTTAAGGAAATAATGTGAGTAGCTGATAATTGGCAAATAGATAAGCCTCAGCTATAGTGAACTACTTGCCATTCTCCTAAGGAATCAAGATTGTTCTTGACTTTGCAGTTGCTAGTCCTTTATTGTTACCTGTCTTTGTCTTTTCAATTATAGCCATCCTAGTGGGTGTGAAGTGGTATATTGCTGATATTTTAATTTAAGATATATTTCCAGAGATTTTTGTGTGCATCCATATGCATCTATATGTATCATTAGTTTTATTTTAATTCTTATAAAACAAGTTCATAACATCTGTTCATTTATGCAGTATGTGTTTTTAAAATTTAACTGTATATTAGTGGCAGCTTTCCATATTCTATATGTGTGTGTGTGTGTGTGTATATATATATATATATATATATATATATAGTAGCGTTAATTTTTATTAACTAAAGTGTTTTATCATTTTAACATATAATTTAATGTACATGTAATTATAAATGTGATGAATTCGTCTAGCTGAATCTTTGCATTCATCTTTAATTTATTGTGATAAGTAGTTAAAGAGAGAGGCAGTAAAGTTAAGTAGTTAAAAGCATGGGATGGAGTCAGATGATCTGGGTTTGATTCCTGGTTTTGCCTCTTACTAGTTCTGACTTTAGACAAATTATTTAATTTTTCTGTGTCTGAGTTTCTGTATCTATAAATTGGGATGATAATAAATAGTAGTATCTACCTCACAGAGTTGTTGTGAAGATTAAATGAGTTTATTCTTGTCATTTATTTATGTTTGGTATAGAACAATTGTATAAATTTTAATTCCTTGAAGTGGAATTACTGGTCAAAGGATATGTACATTTATATGGACATATGTTAATTTTCTGCCTAGCATACCTTCCTTTGGGAATCATGTTCTATTCCCTGTGGTTCCAGGGAAAGTGTCCTTGTTACTCCCACCCTGTACCTTAAGCTGGGCCATTTAGAGTCATTCATGGGTCTTTTCTTTTGGAAGGAAAAGAAAAGTCTCTTTTTTTCTACTGGGATGACTAAGGTAGGATAATGTAACTAAGTTGGGGCTGTCAATGTCTATTTTCTCTACAGTGTATAGAGAGTATGTCTGAATATTGAAGAGAGGCAAAGATAGCCAAAAACTGAGGAGACAAAACTTTGGCAACATCATTTAAACTTCTGGTTCCAGCCATTCCTGAAAGCCAAAAGAACATTTTTAAAAGTAGTTTTGAGGTATATTGCTCAATTGTCTTCCAGAAAGATTACATCAGTTTATACTCCCATTTCCTTCAGGGGAATTTTTTTTTTTAATTAATTAATTTATTTGTTATTGGCTTGTGGCATCTTAGTTCCCCCGACCAGGGATTGAACCTGGGACCTCAGCAGTGAAAGTGCAGAGTCCTAACCACTGGACTGCCAGAGAATTCCCTTCCTTCAGGGGAATTTTAATTAGAAAAAAAAAAATTCACTTAACAAAAGTTATTGCTTAAGCAACAACAGCGGAAACTGCATAGTTTCATGACGGCGAGAATGCTAAGGGACAGGATCAGGGAGATCAGACCTTACACCTAATTCAAATTCTTTCTCTGAAACATTACAAAGTATTACTTGTTTTTGGCCTCTATTATAACCTAAAAATATTTAAAACCAGGAATCTGAGTTTTGGAAATTCCAAGGTCTTCTCTTTTGTATTTGCCTAATTTATTCAGACCGAAAGAGTTCCTTGAGGGCTTGGTGCAAATAAATCCCAGTATTCTATGAGTAGAAAAGTCTTTGAAACTGGAAAAAAGCCTTTTCAGCAGACATACTTTTATTATTTTAGTAGACTACTTTATCTAATGGGAGCTGAACACTTATTTACTATTTATTTATCGGGTGGACAGATTTGTAGGGCTTTCTTTTTCAGTGATTTCCCTAATAGATTGAGTTAGGAGAAAGAATTTGTATCTTCCTTGGAAAGGCCCATTTCCACGGATGAGACCATTCTGTAGATGACTTCTTTTCCCTTGAGTGGTTGTAGCTCTTTGTGTGTACTTTATTAATTTAAAAGATCAATTAGTGCCATGATTTGAAGAAAAGTTAACTTGTTCGGAAATTTGACATCTCAAGTTATTTTTTTCCATCAAGCAAATATTCAATTGTTATAGTTTATTTAAATATAAGATTTGAAAACTTGAAATTGAAGGTTCTTATTTAAAGAAAATAACTAGTTTTGGGACAAGTTTTTAAGTAAAAAAAAAAAATCTGTTTATAGTTAATGACATCTGCTTGTAGGTAAAAATATGTCTTTTTTTTTCCAGCTTAATCTGAGTCTAGTTACATTTAGAGAGAGACATCAAGTGTCAGAACAAACTTGCAGTGGAAAGTAGTAGTTGGGACTGGAGTGAATTTTACAAATGCTTTATATAATTATCCCATGCGGTTGTATGGAATTTGAAAAGAATGTTACTTGTTTTTCTTTTGAGACAGATATTTTACCAAATAATTTTAGCCTGAGTAAACCAAAATCCACACAGGATTAGATTAATAAAACTCTTTTTTTTTTTTTTTTTTTTTTTTTTTAAGGAGGAAAGAAATGAGAGGGGACAACAATAAAGATTCATTTGGGATAGTAAATAACTGAAGGTTTTTGAAATTACAAGTTAGAGCATTTAGGGAAAAGATGGACTTGACTCTTCTCTTTTAAAGACAAGTTAGTAGTCTTTTATAAGTGGAGTACCAAATGGCTTCCTTTTAGCCATTCAGCCAAGTGTCTATTGAGTGACTGGAGAGCGGGTGAGGGATATTGGCTTTGTTCTCAAGGAATTTATTTAATTTGCTAGGCTTGATCAATCTCATTAGCAGAGAAATGGAAAATTCTTCTTTTAAAAGGCTCACATCTACACCAGTATGAAATGTAATGACCAGGTAGTTTCGGACAGGTATATGGCATCAAGAAGATACTAGTAGGGGTACGTAGGTATGGACTAGAAGGTGGAACTGCTTACAGGAAAAAAAAATCCACCTAGATGTCTCATAGGAACTGGAAATTCAACATGTTCAAGTAAACATGTTCCTCTTCCAGACCTTTTCCTCTTGGTCATTTGCCCAAGTCAGAAACTTGTCACACTTTTCCCTTTCTGCCTCACTTTCACTTCACAGTGTTTTATTTTTCTTCTTAAATTTTTCTTACATTTCTCATTTTTTGGTCTGTTCCCACAGTTAATGCCATCGTTCAGGCCCTCCTTTCAGTTAAATTCTTCTCCAGCTAGTTCCATACTGCTACTAGAGTAATTTTTTTCAAAGAAATGTTTATGTCACTCTGTGTTTAACCTTTCAGTAGTTTGCCACTGGCTTCAAATTTATACCCAGGATGCCTCAAGGTATCTAAGCAGCGGCAGTGGCAGAGGAAATCTGCGTTACCTGTACAATGCAGTCACGATGTCTTACATGACAGGGATGTTTCTTCTCTACCATGGTGAGTGGCGTTTCCTAGTTGTTTACAGCCTCAGTGCTCTGTCCTTGGCTGAAAGGTCTCTGATTGTCCAAATAGTGTCCTTTCCTGCTCTGTACCTTTGCAGTGAGGCTCTACATGAGACAGTATAGCTCATTGGTTGGTCACAATTGAGCATAAATTTCATTCATTCATTCATTCGCACCGGGTCTTAGTTGTGGCATGCGGGATATTCGTTGCCACGTGTGGGATCTTCATTGCGGGAGGCTCGATCTTTTTTTAGTTGCAGCATGCGAGATCTTTAGTTGTGGCATGCGAACTCTTAGTTGTGGCATGTGGGATCTAGTTCCCTGACCAGGGATCGAACCTGGGCCCCCTGCACTGGGAGCATGGAGTCTTAGCCCCTGGACCTCCAGGGAAGTCCTGAACAGAAATTCTTGGGTCAGACAACCTGAGTTTGAATTTCTGCTTAATCATCTACTGGAGTGTGACTGGAAAAATCATGTAACCATTGAGCTCAGTTTATCCTCTGTAAACTTGGATTAATAGTAATAGTAGTACCTGATTCATAAGATTGTTAGGATTAAATGAGCCTATAAGGAGGATCTTCTGCCTAGAAGAAACAGCATTCAAAAATGGCACCTATTATTTTTACATGTATGTATACATGTTCTTAATACACATATATAATATTTAGGCATGTATCACAAAATTTCAGCGAGGTATGGTTTTTTATTGAGTTCCCTGAATGTTTTCATATTAATTAGCAGGAGATACAGAAATTTTAACGTATTTAAAAGAGAGATACCTTGTGTTGATTATTTTGCTGATTTCTGTACTTGACTGTGAGCTCTTTTAAGACAGGGACTATCCTATTCATTTTTAAAAAATTGAAGTATAGTTGATTTACAGTAATTGTGTTAGTTTCAGGTATACAGCAAAGTGATTGTATTATATATATATATATACTTTTTTCAGATTATTTTCCACTATAGGTTATTATAAGATATTAAATATTGGTCCCTGTGTTATATAGTAAATCCTTATTCCTTATCTATTTTATGCATAGTAGTGTGTATCTGTTAATCCCATACTCCTAATTTATCCCTCCCCCTCCCTTCCCCTTTGGCAACTATAAGTTTGTTTTCTATGTCTGTGAGTTTGTTTCTGTTTTGTATATAGATTCATTCGTATTACTTTTAGGATTCCACATATAAGGGGTATCATATAATATTTGTCTTTCTCTGTCTGACTTACTTCACTTAGTATGATATTCTCTAGGTCCATCCGTGTTGCTGCAAATGGCAATATTGCATACTTTTTTTAAATGGCTGAGTAATATTCCATTGTGTGTGTATATATATATGTGTGTGTGGTGTGTGTGTGTATATATGTATATATATACACATATATATGTATATATATATATATATATATACCCCACGTCTTTTTTTGATAAATTTATTTATTTTACATTCATAGTTTGTTTGAGTAGAAATTCCTGCATTTCTCTTGATAATATTAGTTAACATTTCTGCAGTTTGAATCAATCATAGTTATCATTAATGTTTTAAGAGTACAGTAATCATTCTCTTGGTTATTCATACATGGCAGTGAGGGCAACACCTCTAAACAGAAAGTAAATTGTAGTTTCTTCCAGAGTTATAACAATTGAGATGAATTTAGAAAAACTTGTTTGAGTATTTGCTATATCTGATACTTCCAGCTTCATGTTTTTTCTTTTGGGGACAAAAATGTGGAATTATTAAAATTACTATAAAATATGTATAATGTATATGCTTATTTCCTTTTGCTCATACCTAAATGCTGATTTCTTATGCTGATACATCTTACTTTAAAAGAGGATAACAGAAGATTCTTAAATGTTTTATTATTGTCCTTTAACAGGTATAGAGAAAAGGTATTTGTAAGTGACAGGAAATTTAAGATCCTAAATGTAAATACTATGTATAATTTTTGAAATATGAAAGTAGCAAAACTTCTTTAAGATTAATTAAATGTTGTATTGAACAATGGGAAGACGTTGACCAATTTTAAAGAATGGCATCACTTTTTATGTAAATGTTTTTTCATCTTATGTGATCATAGAATTACAGACTCCATATAACTGCCTGAGGATACCTTTATCCTCAAATAAAGATGCTCAAATCTGGTGCCATAGCTCTTCACAGAGTATTTTCAGAAAGCACCAACCAGTTCTTTTTGCACATGTAACTTCAGTAGTTGAATTCAGTAGGTGTAGTATATTTCATTAAAAGCCAAGGACTCAAAAAAAAATCATGGGCACTTGGTTAAAAGTTATAATGGTTTTTATTTTAGTTTTCAGATGCATGTATGTGTGTTGTATATGCATATATGTGTATATATTGATATTTAAGTTGACTGATAGGTTAGCTGTCTTTTGGAAGTTATGGCTCATTAAAGAATTTGTACTTACAAAGAAAGAATAGTCAACAGATCACTACAGTCTTTCTTATTCCTACTCTCAAGAAGCAGCCCCCAAGAGGCTTGCACTCTATTTTATAAATATAAGACAGTATGTGAAAAGATAACAAAATTGCCAAATGAGTGCTCTTGGCAGTAAAACTAGTGGTCAAAGGCTGAGGGTGATAGGAAAGGGCTCATAAATAATTGATTTTGAGTTGAATCTTGAGGGATTGGGTAAGTTTTTTTTCCTCCCTACGTTTGTATGAAAAATTTCAGGGAATTCCCTGTTGCTGCAGTGGTTAGGACTCCGCACTTTCACTGCTGGGGCCCGGGTTCGATCCCTGGTCGGGAGGACTAAGACTCCTTCAAGGTGTGTGGCCTGACCAAAAAAAAAAAAAAAAAAATCAAAGCTGAAAGAAATTTGTAGCCTACTACTTACACTGTACAGTTAACACTTTACTATATCTATTTTTTTAAATAAATTTATTTATTTATTTTTGGCTGCGTTGGGTCTTTCTTGCTTCGTGTGGGCTTTCTCTAGTTGGCGTCGAGTGGTGGCTACTCTTCGCTGTGGTGCACGGGCTTCTCATTGCAGTGGCTTCTCGTTGCGGAGCACGGGCTGTAGGCTCGCGGGCTTCAGTAGTAGTGGCTCGCGGGCTCTAGAGCGCAGGCTCTGTAATTGTGGCGCACGGGTTTAGTTGCTCCGCGGCATGTGGGATCTTCCTGGTCCAGGGCTTGAACCCGTGTTTCCTGTATTGGCAGGCAGATTCTTAACCATTGTGCCACCAGGGAAGTCCTTATTATATCTATTTGATCACATATTAATTCATCTGTTCATTTCTGTATCATCCATTTATCCATCTTTTTGGGGGTGCATTTCAAAGTAAGTTGTTGATATCGGTGTACTCCCTCCTAACTAGTTTGGCATGCCTATCATGAACTAGAATGCAATATTTTTTGGACCTTTTTTCTTTTGATGTAAAATTTACATATAATGAGATATACAAATCTTAAGTTTACATTCTTGGAAATTTTACACATCTGTATAAACCAACCCCCTATCAAAATGTAGTATAGCACCATTACCCCAAAATATTGCCTTATGCCTCTTCCCAGTTCTTGTCCCCACCTTCGCAGAGGTAATCACTGTCACCGTTCTGATTGTTTTTTCACTCTAGATTAATTTTCCCCATTTTAGAACTTCCTGTAAATGGAATTATACAGCATGCACTCCTTTATATAAGGCGTCTTTTACTCAGCATAATGTTTTTGACCCATATTATGTCTATCAGAAGTTTATTCCTTTTTTTTTTTTTTGCTGAATAGTATTCTGTTGTGAATATAAAACAGTCTATCCATTCTATTGATGGATACCTGGACTGTTTCCAGTTTTTGGCTATAATGGATAAAACTTCTGTGAATATTCCTTTGAGTGTTTTTGTGAAAATATTTTTCATTTCTCTTGAGTAAATACTTAGCAGTTGAATTTCTGGGTCATAGGTGGGTGTATGCTTAATTTTATAAGAAACTGCAACATTTTTTCCCAAAGTGGTTGTACCGTTTTGCATCCCTACCAACAGTGCCTGAGCGTTGCGGGTATTCCACAGTCTCATCAATATTTGGCACTGCCGGTCTTGTAAATGTTTGGCCATTCTGGTGTGTGCGTAGTAATATCTCATTGTGGTTTTAATTTCTCAATTTCTCCGATGATTAATATTGTTGGTCATTTTTTTCTTATGCTGATTGATGAAGTATCTGTTCAAATCATTTGTCCATGTCAGAGTTGGGTTGTTTTTCATTTTATTATTGAGTTGTTATTTTATATGTAGTAGTGCTCAAATATGAGCTCAAGTGTGCCTTTAGTGAACACAGATTCAATTACTTGTGAAAGAGTTAATCTTATTGAAGTAAAAATAATACAGACTTTTATTTTTATCAACACATTGTGGGTGGTGGGGGCAGGTTAATAAAAAAAGTGGGCTTTTAAAATTTTGATATACTTTCTCAAGTTATTCTAACTAATTTCTTTGCTATCAAACAGGGGAACTCAAACTAACTGAATAGAGGAGGGTGATACAGATAAATAATTATTAAAATAACTATGAATTATTCCTAGGAAGTAAATGACTGTTTCAGTATATGAAGTGAATCTAGTATGATCCAGGCATTAATAGAGTTAAAAATACAGTTAGTAAATGGTAATGAGATCACTTGTCTTTGGATTTGAAATTGTTTGTTATTAAAATACCTCAGTAGAAACTACTATGTATTTGTTTCCTTTGTATTTCTTGTTATTATAGTAGGTTTGTATATTGATACCAAATATAATAATCTTAGAATAAGAGAAATAACTTATTATTTTATAAAAGTTTATTTTGTTGTCCTTTAAAAGTTGTTATGTTTTGGAATCTTTTAAAATGTTGATGCTTTAGATAAGGTGTATATGGCATTGATGTAACATTTTTACCCCATTGTGGAAAAAAAATCATTTCATTTAGATAAAAAATATTTTCAGAGTATTTGATATTATTAATTCTGCAAAATGTATAAAGGGGTGAAAGATTCCCTAGAGTTAAGACGTTGTGGTTAGTGTACTAGTAAATTAAAAAAAAAAAAAAATTACCAGATTTTTTACATCCAGAATAAGATTTTTTTTCTATCTTAGTTATGGTCTAAGGACAAGATTTTTATGTTGAGTGAGAGAAAAATGGGACATTTTTCTTCCAGGTAACCATATACCCAGCTAAAAACCAAAGGTTCCATTACTGAGTAAGAGGGAAAAACAGATACTGGGGGACAACTAGCAGCCAGGTTGACTCTAAGCCTAGGGAAGTACTGATTGAAAAACAAATCTACCTGTTTTGTCAAGTTCTTTAGAGGAAATGGTTATAAATATTTGAAATATAAATAAAGGATAAAAAACCAGAAACACATGGTAGCAAAAGTAGATAAGTTAATGTCACATATGTGAAGATATATTATCCCCCAGACATTCCTTTTTCATAAACAAGAGTGGAGAAATGCTGAAAACTATTAGACTTTCCTAGTTAAGCTGCATCAATATTTTAATGTTTACTTAGATTGACCACATTACTTCCTCTCATCTTTCAGATTTATTGCCATCTCTAACCGTTCCTAAATGCTCTGTGAACAATGACTAGTTTAGCTAAAAGTCTCTTTTCTGGGCCAAAAAACCCCTGCTCGACTAATTCAAATTATAGAAAGAAAACTCTGGCCACGAAATTAAGAGAATTATCTAAGATCATACATAGCTAATGGATGGCAGAGCCATAAACCCAGGTCTCTTCACCCCAATACCGAGGCAGCTATGTCAGAAAAAGAAAGAAGCACAACTGCTGTTACAGTCTCTGGTCAGTAATGGCACAAAGTCCCAGTTCCTCCCACCCAGCTAGTCAGTTGGTCTCACTGACACCAACTAAGTGAATTATTATGCTTTACTTAAAGGATGTGGGTGGTAGTATTAAGCAAGATGGACTCTTTCTGATTGTCAGAACTATATGCAGATTCAATTAAATTACTTCATATCCAGAGTTTAGTGTAAGAGTAGTGTGGAAGGACAAGGAAGGTCTCCACAATCAGGCCTCACTGAGAACTGGAACACTAGTCAGAATAAAATAAAATTGGTATCCCAACAGGAACTCTGACTGATCATTGTCATCATTCAGTTTCCTGATTCTGCCTCCACTGTGACTGTAGATATGTTTTACTCTTCACCATGATTGCTCTCTCTACTACATGGTTTCTACTGTCCTGCAGCTTCTGCTTACTGCCTTCTTTGCTGTCTCATATTCAGATTCCCTAAGGAAGAGGATCAGACTGAGTTAGTTCATCATTTTGTAAGACAGAACTACTGGACAGTTCTCAGGTCATGCTAATTTATAAGCCAGAACTCGTGATAGAAAGCATAACAAGTGATGCAAGCCCTTAGAACTGCTTTTTCCAGAAATGAGCTGTGGTTGTTGCTAACACTCAGAGCATTATGTTCGTCTACATACATTTGGTTTAAAAATCAGAACATCATTAGGTGAATTCAGACTAAAAGTCTGGCCCGCCCTCTCCAGAGCATAGTCTCTCACCATATCGTCACCCCCTACACACATACTCCTACATAGTAGATCTCGAACAATAACCTCACCACACACCACCCCCCCATAAATTTTACTCCTTGGTGTAGAAAATTTAATAGCCTCTCTCCTATTGATATCGTTTCTGTGAATTGGGATTCTCCTTTGAACCCATATTTGTTCCATATTTACCCTAAAATGAAGTCTGACACATGAATTATGCTAGATAAAACTATTCAGATATAAGATAACTTCCTATTATAGAAGAATGATTGCCCTAACTGGTGCACCCAAACATTTTCTAGTAGAAGCACAGGTAATTTTACAGATCACCATTTATTAAGTATTTACCATGTTAGGCACTGGGCTAAGCACCTGATGGGATGTATCACAGATTAGCAGACTGAGGCCCAGAAAGGTTAAATTCTTATCCAAAATCACATCTAATGTATTGCAGAGCTAAAATTCAAATCCTATCTTTGTAACGTCAATGCCTGTATTTTTAACAACCATCCCGTACTGTCAATGACTGCTAAGTAGAATTACCAATAGTATTTTATTTATTTTATTTTATTTTTTGGGGGAAGATTTATTTATTTATTTACTTACTTATTTTCATGCATTTTAAAGAATCTTTGTTTTGGACTTACAGTGACCCTGAACTTTATATAATTATGGAATCCCTCTCATCGTTTAGGAAGATCACATCACTGCATGGAAGATATCTCTATAAAACTGGTATTCAATAACACATGTTGACGATTATAACAAAGGTTAAGAAATATAGTATGTGTATATAGGTATATATATTTGCATTTATACGTATACATACACGTACATATACACATACACTCTTATTATACATATACACATATACTCTTATTATACATATACATACATATATATAAATATTTCATAGACTTGATGCAGAGAACATATGCTCTTATAAACAGCTTTATTGCTTAATTGGTAATTAGGTCCTGCTTGCTTGTCTGCGGCATTAACATAAATTGATAGAGAACCTCACCAGGTGCATTCAATTTAAAAAGTTTTAAAGCAAGGTATCATGTTTACTACTTGGTTGCATTTTGAAAATATAATAGAATTACCGATAGTATTTTATAACACTAACTAATCCTACCCCCTAAAAAAAAAAAAAACCTTACTGTACTCTAATGCAATGCTTCCCCCAATACTGCTCAGTAAGATAGCTATTACACAATAAGAGTTCTGTGACAAAGTAAGTGTGGGAAATGTTATATTAAAGAGCTCATCAAACTTCCATATTGCAGGGATTCTCAATTTTTTTCTTTTTTTCCCCCCTCTCTTTTTTTTCTTTCAGAATTGTTAAATATACCATTCCACACTGTGAATCTCCAGAAACAAAATACATTTGGCAGAGTTTCCTATATATATTTAGTCAAAGTTACCACTCTTCACAGGCCATTGACTAAAACTTCTGTGAAAGGCACTTTAGAAAAATATTTATCTAGTAAAAGTTTCACATGACCGTCTTTTTCTTCGATA
This sequence comes from Balaenoptera musculus, assembly GCF_009873245.2. Taxonomy (NCBI): domain Eukaryota; kingdom Metazoa; phylum Chordata; class Mammalia; order Artiodactyla; family Balaenopteridae; genus Balaenoptera; species Balaenoptera musculus. The sequence continues at coordinate 63,721,677 of NC_045792.1, read as the reverse complement.
GTTTCACCTAAACTAGGTCAGTTAGTTGTCAATAAATCTTATGATACCCTCTGACCCATATCCCACTTCTAGGTGAAATGTCATGGCCATGTTGAGGGCCAGTGGCCATGTTTTGGATCATGTAACTTTACTTCTCTTCAGAAATGACAGGATAGGAACTCAAACCCATCCACTTATATGGTCTGCCTCAGAAAGGTGAGATGGGCCCATACGATTTAGCTCCCAAAATGGGAAACAAACAATAAAGCAGAGGGGCTGGAAGAGCCACACAACAGCAGTAGGACAGCTAGTGAAAATCACAAAGGAATAGGAAACTACTAGGGAGCAAAGGAACTGGCCAACAGAAAAAAAAAGGGAGAGTAGAACAGAGAAGTTATGTAGAGATAAGCAAAATCCAGGCTGTGTGCCCACATTTTGGGGCTTGGTCTAGCTCCTGTGAACCAAGCCCTTGGATTTCTACGAGATCTTTGTTGAACCCTTATACTAACCTCCCTTTTGGTTGAACTTGCTTGAGTAGCTCTCTTTTCCTGCAGCCAATCTCACTTAAATTCAAACGAGGAAAGTTTGATAATTTTCACTGAAATGAGGCAGGACAACTCAGGTGTTAAAAAAGAGTATAGATTGTAGAGTTGAGATTGAATGCTTGAGATTGAATCCCAGGTCCTGTACGGTAAGATGCAAAACTTTGGACAAGTTACCTAAAGCCTCCATTTCCTACCTGTAAAATGGAAATGATGAGAGTATCTCTATCAGACTGTAAGGATTAAATGAGATGTTTATAAAGTGCTTTGTATATATGGAAAACACTGAATAAATGTTAGCTATTATTACTTTGCATGTACTTCTTTTCTCTGACTCAACATAAAAATCTTGTTCTTAGACCATAACTAAGAAAGAAGAAAAGAAATCTTATTTCAGGATGTAAAAATCTGGTAAATATTGTTTTGTTTTTTTTTAGTTTACTAGTACACTAACTACAGTGTCTTAACTCTAGGGAATTGCTCATCCTTTGTACATTTTGCAGAATTAATAATATCAAATACTCTGAAAATATCTTTGATCTTAATGAAATGATTTTTTCCACAACAGGGTAAAAATTTTAATTAATTAATAATTTTTATTGTAGCTAGTTGTGGTGATATGATTAAATACTAAACAGTAAGTCACATTCAACTTCTGGCAGGTGTTTTTAAGAGAAAGGAACACAACCTTCATTATTACTTTTCTTTCCTGCTGATTAGAAGGTAGATGTTATGGTTGGAACTTGAGCAGCCATCTTGGACAGGAAGTAAAAGCTATATATTGAAGATTGTAGAATGAAAAGATAATCATGGCTCCTCCATACCAACCTTAGATTATTTCATTTGTGTGAAATAGAAATTTCCGTTTTTTTTAAGCTACTCTTGCTTAAGGTTTCCATTCACTTGCAGCCCAACCTAACCCTAACTGATATACCTCCATGTCTTATATTAACTGTTTTTGATTAAAAATATTAGACTCTATTTCTTGACTTCCCATCAGGAAAATGGGGATTGACTTTCACCTAACCGATTACACTTGCCTGCACAGACACACTTCCCACTCACCTGGCATCTTCCCAAATGTTGCATTGTAGTTTTGGCTAAGTCAGTGTTCAGTGCTTTCATTTTGACTATGTAAATGAACTTAATAATTATATCTTTTGTTGTTTGTTTACTTAGTTTTTATTGCTTATTCTTAGTTCAAACACAACTAATTCTGCCAGTTATTTAAATCTCTCCATCAGCTTTATCTTCTTGAAGATCTCTCTCCTTGGGCCTACTGAGGTGCTTTATGTATTAGTTGTTCTATATGATGCACCACTGATATCCGGGAATTTTTCTTCCCCATCATTCTGAAGATTCCCTTTTTTTTCCTCTTCCTTGTGTTGCATCTCTTTATTCCCAAACCTCACCTCTTCTTTCTTGTTTTTTCTCTTAATTTTGTTGGAGCATACCTTTCAGTGGCATCTTGAGAAAGAGTAAAAAGGAAGTAACATTCCTGGGGCCTTGCATGTCTGCAATGTTTATATTCTTGATTGATAATTTGAATTGGCTAGAAATCATTTCCCCTCAGAAATTTGAAGTTATTGATCCATTGTCTTTTAAATTTCAAGATTGCTGAGAATCCAGAGCTACTCTGATTCCTAATCCTTTATGTGGTGCTCAGTTTCCCCTCCCTCAGAGCTTTTGGGATTTTTCATTTATTGCTGATTTTTGAAATTTCATGTCTTGAAGTGGCTCTTTTTGTATTCATTATTATAGCTATTCAATAGCCTCTTCCAAACAGGTAACTTAGGGACTTACATCCTTCCATTCTTCACTGTCTGTGTTCTTTCTCTCTGGAACTACTGTTTTCATCTCTTTGGGTTTTTTAAAAAAAAATTATGTCTTTTTTTCTTCCACCTGTTTTTTTACTTCTACTGTCATTAAAAATATTTCAGCAGCTCTTTTTGTCTCTGAATATTCCTTTTCATAACATTTTCTTGTTTTTTATGGATGTGATAGCTTTTCCTGTGTCTCTAAAGATATTACTGATTTTAAAAACGTTTCTAAGACCCAAAAGACTTAAAAAAGTCTTTTTCTTCTAGATTTTTTCCCCCACTGTTTGTTTTGGTTTTGATCTTCCATGTTAGAGGCTTTCCTTAGCTTCCTCATGATCTTGTGCCTCATGATCTTGTTTTGGACTACGGCCTTCACTATTGCACGATCTTGCTGGAATTGGGTTTGATAACCTCCCTTGGTCTTTTGGGTTTGTCACATTTCCCAGAGAAGGATCTTCCCATCTTCTGCCTGGGAGGTATAGGTTTGGTTGCCAGAATTTTAGGAGCCAGGAAGGAGAAGATTGTTGGGGGTTGCAACACTCACTATGTAAACTTTTAAACCATTTCTTCTCTTTTCAGTTTGAAATCCTTACTCTCAATTGCTAAATATTCCCACAGCCGAGTTACCCTCTCTTTTATTTTTTCCTGATGTTAAGCCTCCACTCTTCAGCTAGGATGGAGCAAGGACAGTCACCTAGGTGTACAGAGAAGGGAGGGTATCTGGGGATCTAACTGCTTCTTACCTAGGCTTTCGTACAGTTCCCACCCACCCTTCACTTCTAGAATTGTCTGGTATTGCCAGTTTTGCTTGGTATTGCCAGAGCTGTTGAGCATCCTGAAGTGTAAATTGGGTAGCTTCTTGTCATTTTCCCCATGGTTTAGGATTTAGTGTTCTGAGGGTGAGCTAATTCAGCTAAATTTATCCAGTTGCTTTTCAACTTCTAGACTTGTGTTTTATCCTCTCCTGTTTTTTCCTTTCTCTCTGTGGTTGCGTTGCTAATTATTGTATCTTTGGTAGCACCTCTCCTTTATTTTAAAACTTTGAAACAGAAAAAAGTAATCGACTTCAAGTATAGTAATTTTATTTGCTTATGGACTGTAATACCCAATCAAGTTTCTTCAAAATAATTTAAAAATTTCAGAATTTCCTGGATGTTAATTTATATAGAATAAAATGGACAGAACATAAGTGTACAATTTAAGTTTTAACAGACAGATACACTCTTGTAATGTAAATCCCAATCAAGACCTTGATGCTTAACTTGGACAGGCTTCTAGCATGGTTATTTCAATGTTCGTAATTCTAGGATCAAGCTAGGATTTAATGAAGCATTAATGAACTGCTGTTCTATTTCATGTGGGACTCTTAGGTGCTTTTTTTTTTTTTTTTTTTTTTTTTTTTTTCTTAGGTGCTTTTGAGATATCAACTCATGTTAAAAAAAAAGACTTTACAATTATATCTCAATAAAACTGGAAGAAAAAAACCAAAAACAACAACAACAACAAAAGACTTTAATTTTTAGAGCAGTTTTAGGTTTATGGCAAATTGAGGGGAAAGTACAGTGTTGCCATATATCCTCTACCCTGGTGTGTACAGCCTTCCCCAGTATCAACATCCTGCACCAGAGTGGGACATTTGTTACAGTTGATGAATCTACATTGACACATTATCATCACCCTAAATCTATAGTTTACATTAGGGTTCACTCTTGGTGTTGTACATTCTGTGGGTTTTGACATTATGTCATTATAGCATCATACAGAATAGTTTCACTGCCCTGAAAATCCTTTATGTTCCACCTATTCATCCCTCCCTCTCTCCTGAACTCTTGGCAACCACTAATCTTTTTACTGTCTCCATAGTTTTACCTTTTCCAGAATGTCATATAGTTGAAATCATACCATATGTAGCCTTTTCAGATTGGTGTCTTTCACTTAGTAATATGCACGTAAGGTACCTCCATGTCTCTTCCTGGCTTGATAGCTCATACCGTTTTAGCGCTGAATATTATTTGTCTGGATGTGCCACAGTTTATTAATCCCTTCACTTTACTGAAGGACATACTGGTTGCTTCCAAGTTTTAGCAATTATGAATAAAGCTACTCCAAACATCCATGTGCAGGTTTTGGTGTGGACATGTTTTCAGCTTCTTTCGATAAATACCTTGGAGCACAATTGCTGGATTGTATGGTAACAGTATGTTTAGCTTTGTAAGAAACTGCCACACTGTCTTCCAAAGAGGCTGTACCATTTTTCATTCTTACCAGAAATGAATGAGATTTCCTGTTGTTCCACATTCTTTTTTTTTTTTTTAACATCTTTATTGGAGTATAATTGCTTTATAATGTTGTGTTAGTTTCTGCTGTATAACAAAGTGAATCAGCTATATGTATACATGTATCCCCCATCCCCTCCCTCTTGAGCCTCCCTCCCACCCTCCCTATCCCACCCTCCCTATCCCACCCCTCTAGGTGGTCACAAAGCACCGAGCTGATCTCCCTGTACTATGCAGCTGCTTTTTACTATCTATTGTACATTTGGTAGTGTGTATATGTCAGTGTTACTCTCTCACTTCATCCCAGCTTACCTTCCCCCCCACCCTCCACCCCCGCCCCGTGTCTTCAAGTCCATTCTCTATGTCCGCGTCTTTATTCCTGTCCTGCCCCTAGGTTCATCAGAACCTTTTTTTTTTTTTTAGATTCCATATATATGTGTTAGAATACGGTATTTGTTTTTCTCTTTCTGACTTACTTCACTTTGTTTGACAGACTCTAGGTCCATCCACCTCACTACAAATAGCTCAATTTCATTTCTTTTTATGGTTGAGTAATATTCCATTGTATATATATATATATATATATATATATATATATATATGCCACATCTTCTTTATCCATGTTCCACATTCTTGCCAGCATTTAATGTTGTCAGTGTTTTGGATTTTGGCCATTCTAATAGGTGTGTAATGGTATCTTATTATTTTAATTTACAATTCCTGAATGAAATATGGTATTGAATATCTTTTCGTATGCTTATATGCTTCCTCTCTATGTCTTCTTCAGAAAGGTGTCTGTTTAGATCTTTTACCCATTTATTTTGTAATTTAAAAAATTTTTTAATTTTTTTAATTTATTTTATTTTTGGCTGCGTTGGGTCTTTGTTGCTGTGTGCGGGCTTTCTTTAGTTGTGGCGAGCAGGGGCTGCTCTTCATTGTGGTGCATGGGCTTCTCATAGCAGTGGCTTCTCTTGTTATGGAGCACAGGCTCTAGGTGCACAGGCTTCAGTAGTTGTGGCACATGGGCTCGGTAGTTGTGGCTCATAGGCTCTAGAGCGCAGGCTCAGTAGTTGTGGTGCACAGGCTTAGTTGCTCTGCGGCATGTGGGATCTTCCCGGACCAGGGCTCGAACCATGTCCCCTGCATTGGCAGGAGGATTCTTAACCACTGCGCCACTGGGGAAGTCCCAAGATCTTTTACTCATTTTTAACTTATTGAATTGTTCATTTTCTTACTGTTGATTTTTAAGAGTTTTAAAAAATATTTTGGATAACAGTCCTTTATCAGATACACTGTTTGCAAATATTATTTATTTACTTATTTTATTGAAGTATAGTTGATTTATGTTGTGTTAATTTCTGCTGTACAGCAAAGTGATTCAGTTATACATATATATACATTATTTTTAAATATTTTTTTCCATTATGGTTTATCATAGGATATTGAGTACAGTTCCCTGTGCTGTACAGTAGGACCTTGTTGTTTATCCATTCTATATATAATAGCTTACATCTGCTAACCCCAGCCTCCCATTCCATCCCTCCTCCAACTCCCTCCCCCTTGGCAACCACGAGCCTGTTTTCTATGCCCCTGAGTCTGTTTCTGTTTCGTAGATAGGTTCATTTGTGTCATATTTTAGATTCCACGTTTAACTGATATCATATGATATTTGTCTTTCTCTTTCTGACTTCACTTAGTATGATAATCTCTAGTTGCATTCTTGTTTCTGCAAATGGCATTATTTTGTTCTTTTTTATGGCTGAGTAGGTATTCCATTGTATATATGTACCACATTTTCTTTATCCATTCATTTGTTGATGAACATTTCGGTTGCTTCCATGTCTTGGAACTTGTGAATAGTGCTGCTGTGAATATAGGGGTTCATGTATCTTTTTGAATTATAGTTTTGTCTGGATATATGCCCAGGAGTGGGATTGGTGGATCATATGGTAATTCTATTTTTAGTTTTCTGAGGAACCTCCATACTGGTTTCCATAGTGGCTGCACCAATTTACATTCCCACCAACAGTGTAGGAGGGTTCCCTTTTCTCACACCCTCTCCAGGATTTGTTATCTGTAGATTTTTAATGATGGCCTTTCTGACTGGTGTGAGGTGGTACCTCATTGTAGTTTTGATTTGCATTTCTCTAATAATTAGCAACGTTGGGCATCTTTTTATGTGCCTATTGGCCATCTGTATGTCTTCTTTGGAGAAATGTCTATTTAGGTCTTCTTTGCAAATATTTTTTCCCAGTCTGTGGCTTGTCTTCTCATTCCCTTGAATCAACTCACTTTTTAGAAGAGGAACCTGAAAAAGATTGAAGCTTAACAGAAGTTCTGCTATTAGAGGATGGTTTATAATTTTATGGTTTGAGGTAGGTCTTTAGATAAAAAACGTTACAAGCACCACTTACATGTTCAGAGCCACTTAAGATTTTTACTAATTTTGAGAAATACGTATCAGTTACATTAACCTGTGTGTTATTTAAAAAAGAAAAACACTTTAGTTACCCTCCATCGTCCACTTAATAAAATTCATCATCTTGCTTCAGCCCCTCTTTCCAGTTTTTATTTCTTGTTTTCCTTTATACATATATAATGCACCAGCCAAACTGAACCACTCTGTATTCCCCACAGACCTCAGAGTCAGGGCCTGCTTGTCCTGCGTCCTTCTCTTCTCTATTCAAAATTCTCTATCCTTTACTTATTTATTTTGACTGTGCTGCGCGGCTTGCGGGATCTTAGTCCCCTGACTTATGGGTTGAACCCACGTCCTCAGCAGTGAAAGTGTAGAGTCCTAACCACTGGATTGCCAGGGAATTCCCAAAATTCTCTAACCTTTAATTCCAGTACCACCTTTTCCATAATGCCTTAGGGAAGACTATGAATCTAACCTAAGAATATAATACAAAATTTGGAAAACTTACTATGTAAAGATGTTTGTTGCAGCATTATTTATAGTAGCTAAATACTGGAGCCAGTAATCTTCAGCAGCAATGGAATGATTATAATTAAAAATGTTTTTGGGGGCTTCCCTGGTGGCGCAGTGGTTGAGAGTCTGCCTGCCAATGCAGGGGACACAGGTTCGAGCCCTGGTCTGGGAGGATCCCACATGCCGCGGAGCAACTGGACCCGTGAGCCACGACTACTGAGCCTGCGCGTCTGGAGCCTGTGCTCCGCAACAAGAGAGGCCGCGATAGTGAGAGGCCCGCGCACCGCGATGAGGGGTGGCCCCCGCTTGCCGCAACTGGAGAAAGCCCTCGCACAGAAACGAAGACCCAACACAGCCATAAATTAAAAAAAAAAAAAAAAATGTTTTTGGAGCATATAGAGACATGGAAAGATGCTTATGGTATAGTTGGGGAAAAAGTGAAAATCTAAAATCATATATGCAAAATAATTACAGCTCTGAAACACACCCAAATGAAGAGAGTTGAAAGGGGGAAGTACATCGAAATAAGTTGTGTTAGAGTGGTCGAATTATGTTTTTTCCCCTCTTCATTTTATAAATTTTATGTAATATAAGTAAAATTAAATAATTATAAATTGCTGTGGTAAATATTTGTGCATCTTATTTTACTGTTTAAAGGATTGATCGAAGTGGTGTTAGGAAAACCCCAAAATGAAGCACATAAAGTGTTGAATATTGGGTAACTGCATTGAAAGGGTTTGTAATGTTTTACAGTTAGCTATAAAAGAGTTATGTACTTTCAGTGACAGGGAGAGCTGAGAGGCATCTGAATTTGATGTTTGGATAGTGTGGAGTTGGTGAAATTTTAATTTTCTAGTGTCTGGCTCTTTGAAGAAGATAAGACATTCTAAAAAAATCATGAGGTATTGCCTGTGAGAACAGAAGGTAAAATAAGATGGGAGTACTGATGAATGCAGATACTGAAAGGATGTAAAGAAGGGCAAGGACAGCCATATAAACAAAGATGAATATAAATGAGAAGCACTAGAGTATAAATATAGTGTGGAGAAGGCCAAAGCTTGTAATAAAGCTTGTGACAAATGCTTAAGTCCATAAAAAGCTTTTACAATTGTTTTAGTAGCAGTATCAACAAAGAAAGAAAGAATAGTCCTGCTGTTTGGTACTGAGGTGTTATATTAATAGATTGTCAGAGAAAGCAGAGCGTTTCTATTCCCATTTGGCTTTGCTCTCCTCTTTCAAGATGAATTGTCTTTAGATTGAGGAGGATAAAAAGGCTATTGTTCTTTTATAATTAGTTTTCAAATATATCTGTTATGTAAGATTTCCATGTTTGTTGTAGATAAATTTAAAACACAGACCAATATGGGGAGAAAAATGCCACCCATATTCATGTCACTCAGATATAACTCTTGTTGATCACCCTCTCGAATTATTTTCTGCATAATGTATATATGCAACATATTTTTATAAAAAGATATATAACTATTATTCAGTAGTTTCTTCTTTTTCTCAGAACTTAATTTTCCCAGAAGCATGCTCTAAAGTTTTCCACATCAGTACATGTAGACTGCACCATCTCTTAAAAAACTTTTAATGAAATTACAGCATGCATAAACAAATTACACAAACTACACAGCTCAGTAAATACTCCCCCAAATGAACACACCCATGTAACCACCACTCAGTTCAAGAAACAGACCATTATCAGTACCCCAGAAGCCCTCATTATGCTCCATTCCAATCAATAACCCTTCCTCCTCTCTAAAGATACACTTCTGATTTATAATTCCATAGATTACTCTTGCTTGTGTTTGAACTTCCTATGGATGGAGGAATATAGTAAGTATCCTTTTGTGTCTTTCTTCTTTTCACTCAACATTGTGTTTTGAGATTCATCCATGTTATGTGTATTGTGGTTTGTTTTCGTTATTGTGTAGTATTCCATTTTATGAACAAACTGTAATGCATTTATCCATTCTACTGTTGGTAGGCTTTGAGTTGTTTGTAGTTTCTTTTGTTTACTGTTGTATGTACATAGTGCCTAGTTTTGTGCTTGGCACATAGGAGACATTCAGTAGGTGTTTGCTGAATTTAAGAATGAAATGTCTCAGTTTTCTTTACAGTTACTATTGAATTTTCTCTGAATTATCAAAGGCTAATAATATAAATAGATACTTTTATCCTCTTCCTGCTAGTGTAAGGACTTTAAAACACTTTAACTTCATTTATTTCTACTGACTTGTGTGCTGCTGTTGTAGTTTAATTCTATTTAAAATTTAAACGCTATAGGAAATTGTAGCTATTGTTTAAACAGTCATTCATTTAAGTTTACTCACATATTTAATCTGTTACTTTTTTTTCCCTTCCTGGTTCTTTAAGGCTTTTATCTGGCAAAATATTTCTTCTGCCTTAAGCACACTTTATTTGTAATAGCCCCAAACTGGAAACAATGTAAATGTCCATTAATGGATTAATGTATAAGCAAATTGAGATATATTTATACAGTTGAATACTGCTTAGCAATAAAAAGGAACAAAATATTGATATACAGAACCATATGAATGAGTCTCAAAATAATTATGCTGAGTTTCTGTGTGTAATTCTGAGAATTCTCTGTTTTTGTTTGAAAATGTGTTTATTTCACATTCATGCTTGAAAGAAGTTTTTGCAGGGAATAGAATTCTAAGTTGGCAGTTGTTATCATTCAGTTTGAGGATGTGTTTCTATTGTGTTCTGGCTCCTATTGTTTCTATTGAAGTTAGCCTAAAGTCTAATTTTTCTTTCCTATTTTTTTTTTTTTTTTTTGTGTTAGCTTCTGCTTTATAACAAAGTGAATCAGTTATACATATACAATAGGTTCCCATTTCTCTTCCCTCTTGCATCAGGAATTCCTTTATTTTTATTATTTATTTATTTTTAGCTGTGTTGGGTCTTCGTTTCTATGCAAGGGCTTTCTCTAGTTGCAGCAAACGGGGGCCGCTCTCCATCGCGCTGCGCGGGCCTCTATCGCTGCGTAGCACAGGCTCCAGACGCGCAGAGCTCAGTAGTTGTGGCTCCCGGATCTAGCTGCTTCGCGGCATGTGGGATCTTCCCAGAGCAGGGCTCGAACCCACGTGCCCTGCATTGGCAAGCTGACGCTCAACCACTGCGCCACCAGGGAAGCCCTCTTTCCTATTTTTTTAAAAAATAAATTTATTTATTTTATTTATTTAATTTTGTCTGCGTTGGGTCTTTGTTGCTGCGAGTGGGCTTTTTCTAGTTGCCACGATTGGGGGCTGCTCTTCATTGCGGTGCGTGGGCTTCTCATTGTGGTGGCTTCTCTTGTTGCGGAGCATGGGCTCTAGGCGCGCGGCCTTCAGTAGTTGTGGCACGCGGGCTTAGTAGTCGTGGCTCGCGGGCTCTAGAGCGCAGGCTCAGTAGTTGTGGTGCATGGGAGTAGCTGCTTCGCGACATGTGGGATTTTCCCGGACCAGGGCTCAAACCCGTGTCCCCTGCATTGGCAGGTGGATTCTTAACCACTGCGCCACTGGGGAAGCCCTAATTTTTCTTTCTTTGAGTATAATCTGATTTCCACCCTTTGGCTGCTTTAAGCATTTTTTCCCCCTTTTGAACTCAGAATGATTTTCTTTGTACTTATTTGCTTGAGTTTCATAGGGCTTATTCAGTCTCTATCATGATGTTTTAAAATCAGTTTTCAAAAATTTTAAGCCATTATCACTTTGAATGCTCTTCTGTCCCATTTTCTTTCTTCTTTTGGAATTCCAAATACATGTATGTTTACTTTCCCACTGTATTCCCTCTGTCTTTTGCTCCCCAACTTTTGTTTTTGATATATTCCATCCTTTTGTCTCTTTGTGTTCTGCATGTTTTCTTCTGACCTACATTCTGAGCTGCTGTTAATCCCACCCATTGAATTCTTAATTTTGGTTAATTGTGTACTTCAGTTTTAGATTATTTACTTTGTTCTTTTGTAAAAAAAAAAAATCAAGTTCTTTGATGATTTATTACTCTTATTTCTTTGAACATATTAAGCATGTTGTTTTAGGTTTATTGAGATATAATTGATGTAATATAAACTGTGCATATTTAAAATGTGCAGTGTTATGAGTTTTGATATGTTTATACTGGTGAAACCATCACCATGATCAACATAATGAACATATCCATTACTCCCCAAAATTTCTTTATGTGCCTTTGTAATCCTTGCTTCCTACTCCTTTCTCCCTTATTACTCCCCATCCCTAAGTAACCACTGATCTGCTTTCTGGCACTGTAGATTACTTGTATATTTGGAAATTCATATAAATGTACAACATGTACTTTTTGGGGGGGCTTCTTTCACTCAGCATGATTATCTTGATATTCATCCACGTGGTTGTGTGGATCAAATAGTTTCTTTTTATTGCTGAGTAATATTCCATTGTATGGCTGTTTGACAAATTGGCAAAATTGAGATTTGTTGATTCATTCATCCATCGAAAGACATTTAGGTTGTTTTCAGTTTTCGGCTATTACAAATAAAGCTGCTAGGAACATTCTTATAGAAGTTTATGCATGGGCATGGCTTGGGTATTTTGCAGTCTGTTTCTAATAATGTTATTTTCTGGATTCCTGTGGGAGCTTTATTGTTGATTAAAAAAAAAACCACTTTCCTTTTATGCCTAGTCATATTTGATTGAGCATTGGATATTAGAAATAGAAAAGTTACAGAAGTAACTGAAGGTTTAGGATGAAGATTTATGTTTGCTTCTGGCAGGTGGCTAGGGGCACTAGTGATTCTGTATCACCTTAATCCAGTTTTAAGTACTGAGATGATTTGAGGTGGGACTGTAATCCCAAGGATAGTCAGTTTATTTTAGGCTTCCTAGGGAGTAGCCTTTCAGTGTTTGGACTCCAAATACTACAGGGTTTTAACTATACTTCTTTTCTTGGTGGACTCTGGACTCCAGTATTTGTCCTCTATCCCTACCTACCTGTCAAAAGCTCTGCTTATCTTCTAAATCTTCAGCTGGATTTGCAAAATTGTGCTAGGGGAAAAGTGGCCCAAAATGCTGATCTTACCTCTAGGTTCTCTTCTTCTCCTTCTGGATCTGTGTCCTGTAATTTTTTTTTTCTGTCTTGCTTACTCTAATGCCTATGATCAGATGATTTTAACGTTTTTCAGCTTTTCTAATTGTTTGCATTGGGAACGTTGGTCTAAATTACGGACTACACATTACTAGAAGGGAAGGTCACTATTTAAATTGAACATTTTTTTCAAATATTCATTAGTTATTTTATTTTTTAATTTTAATTTTTTTTAACATCTTTACTGGAGTATAATTGCTCTACAATGGTGTGTTAGTTTTTGCTGTATAACAAAGTGAATCGACTATACGTATGCATATATCCCCATATCCCCTCCCTCTTGCATCTCCCTCCCACCCTCCCTATCCCACCCCTCTAGGTGGTCACAAAGCACCGAGCTGATCTCCCTGTACTATGTGGCTGCTTCCCACTAGCTATCTATTTTACATTTGGTAGTGTATATATGTCCATGCCACTCTCTCACTTCGTGCCAGCTTACCCTTCCCCCTCCCCGTGTCCTCAAGTCCATTCTCTACGTCTGCGTCTTTATTCCTGTCCTGCCCCTAGGTTCTTCAGAACCACTTTTTTTTTACATTCCATACGTATGTGTTAGCATACAGTATTTGTTTTTCTCTTTCTGACTTACTTTACTCTGTGTGACAGACTCTAGGTCCATCCATCTCACTACAAATAACTCAATTTCATTTCTTTCTGTGGCTGAGTAATATTCCATTGTATATATGTGCCACGTCTTCTTTATCCATTCATCTGTCAATGGACACTTAGGTTGCTTCCATGTCCTGGCTATTGTAAATAGAGCTGCAATGAACATTGTGGTACATGACTCTTTTTGAATTATGGTTTTCTCAGGGTATATGCCCAGTAGTAGATTGCTGGGTTGTATGGTAGTTCTATTTTTAGTTTTTTAAGGAACCTCCATACTGTTCTCCATAGTGACTGTATCAATTTTACATTCCCACCAACAGTGAGAGAGGGTTCCCTTCTCTCCACACCCTCTCCAGCATTTATTGTTTGTAGATTTTTAATTTTTTTATTTTTTTAACATCTTTATTGGAGTATAATTGCTTTACAATGGTGTGTTAGTTTCTGCTTTATAACAAAGTGAATCAGTTATACATATACATATGTTCCCATATCTCTTCCCTCTTGCATCTCCCTCCCTCCCGCCCTCCCTATCCCACACCCCTAGTTGGTCACAAAGCACAGAGCTGATCTCCCTGTGCTATGCGGTTGCTTCCCACGAGCTATCTGTTTTACGTTTGGTAGTGTATATATGTCTATGTCACTCTCTCTCTTTGTCACATCTTACCCTTCCCCCTCCCTATATCCTCAAGTCCATTCTCTAGTAGGTCTGTGTCTTTATTCCCATCTTGCCACTAGGTTCTTCATGACCTTTTTTTTTCCTTCGATTCCATATATATGTGTTAGCATACTGTATTTGTTTTTCTCTTTCTGACTTACTTCACTCTGTATGACAGACTCTAACTCCATCCACCTCACTACAAATAACTCCATTTCGTTTCTTTTTATGGCTGAGTAATATTCCATTGTACATATGTGCCACATCTTCTTTATCCATTCATCTGATGATGGACACTTAGGTTGCTTCCATGTCCTGGCTATTGTAAATAGAGCTGCAATGAACATTTTGGTACATGACTCTTTGAATTATGGTTTTCTCAGGGTATATGCCCAGTAGTGGCATTGCTGGGTCGTATGGTAGTTCTATGTTTAGTTTTTTAAGGACCCTCCATACTGTTCTCCATAGTGGCTGTATCAATTTACATTCCCACCAACAGTGCAAGAGTGTTCCCTTTTCTCCACACCCTCTCCAGCATTTACTGTTTCTAGATTTTTTGATGATGGCCATTCTGACCGGTGTGAGATGATACCTCATTGTAGTTTTGATTTGCATTTCTCTAATGATTAATGATGTTGAGCATTCTTTCATGTGTTTATTGCCAATCTGTATATCTTCTTTGGAGAAATGTCTGTTTAGGTCTTCTGCCCACTTTTGGATTGGGTTGTTTGTTTTTTTGATACTGAGCTGCATGAGCTGCTTGTAAAATTTGGATATTCATCTTTTGTCAGTTGCTTCATTTGCAAATATTTTCTCCCATTCTGTGGGTTGTCTTTTTGTCTTGTTTATGGTTTCCTTTGCTGTGCAAAAGTTTTTAAGTTTCATTAGGTCCCATTTGTTTATTTTTGTTTTTATTTCCATTTCTCTAGGAGCTGGGTCAAAAAGGTTCTTGCTGTGATTTATGTCATAGAGTGTTCTGCCTATAGTTTCCTCTAAGAGTTTGATAGCGTCTGGCCTTACATTTAGGTCTTTAATCCATTTTGAGTTTATTTTTGTGTATAGTGTTAGGGAGTGTTCTAATTTCATTCTTTTACATGTAGCTGTCCAGTTTTCCCAGCACCACTTATTGAAGAAGCTGTCTTTTCTCCACTGTATATGCTTGTCTCCTTTATCAAAAATAAGGTGACCATATGTGCATGGGTTTATCTCTGGGCTTTCTATCCTGTTCCATTGATCTATATTTCTGTTTTTGTGCCTGTACCATACTCTCTTGATTATTGTAGTTTTGTAGTGTAGTCTGAAGTCAGGGAGTCTGATTTCTCCAGCTCTGTTTTTCTTTCTCAAGATTGCTTTGGCTATTCGGGGTCTTTTGTGTCTCCATACAAATTGTGAAATTTTTTGTTCTAGTTCTGTGAAAAATGCCATTGGTAGTTTGATAGGGATTGCATTGAATCTGTAGATTGCTTTGGGTAGTATAGTCCTTTTCACAATGTTGATTCTTCCAATCAAAGAACATGGTATATCTCTCCATCTGTTTGTATCATCTTTAATTTCTTTCATCAGTATCTTATAGTTTTCTGCATACAGGTCTTTTGTCTCCTTAGGGAAGTTTATTCCTAGGTGTTTTGTTTTTTTTTTTTTTTTTTTTTTTAAACCAACTCTTCATCCTCTTGCTGCCTTGCCAGGACTTGTATTTATTTATTTATTTATTTATTTATGGCTGTGTTGGGTCTTCGTTTCTGTGCGCAGGCTTTCTCTAATTGCGGCAATTGGGGGGCCGCTCTTTATCGCGGAGCGCGGGCTTCTCACTATCGCGGCCTCTCTTGTTGCAGAGCACAGGCTTCAGGTGCTCAGACTCAGTAATTGTGGCTCATGGGCCTAGCTGCTCCGCGGCATGTGGGATCTTCCCAGACCAGGGCTTGAACCTGTGTCCCCTGCATTGGCAGGCAGATTCTCAACCACTGCACCACCAGGGAAGCCCCTATTCCTAGGTATTTTATTCTTTTTTGTTGTAGTGGTAAATGGGGGTGTTTCCTTAATTTCTCTTTCAGATTTTTCATCATTAATGTATAGGAATGTGCGATATTTCTGTGCATTAATTTTGTATCCTGTTGCTTTACCAAATTCATGGATTAGTCCTAGTAGTTTTCTGGTAGCATCTTTAGGATTCTCTATGTATAGTATCATGTCATCTGCAAACAGTGACAGTTTTACTTCTTTTCTGATTCGGATTCCTTTTATTTCTTTTTCTTCTCTGATTGCTGTGGCTAAAACTTCCAAAACTATGTTGAATAATAGTAGTGAGAGTGGGCAACCTTGTCTTGTTCTGATCTTAGTGGAAATGGTTTCATATTTTTCACCATTGAGAACAATGTTGGCTGTGGGTCTGTCTTATATGGCCTTTATTATGTTGAGGTAAGTTCCCTTTGTGCCTACTTTCTAGAGAGTTTTTTGTCATAAATGGGTGTTGAATTTTGTCAAAAGCTTTTTCTGCATCTGTTGAGATGATCATATGGTTTTCATCCTTCAGTTTGTTAATATGGTTTATCACATTGATTGATTTGCATATATTGAAGAATCCTTGCATTCCTGGAATAAACCCCACTTGACCATGGTGTATGATCCTTTTAATGTGCTGTTGGATTCTGTTTGCTACTATTTTGTTGAGGATTTTTGCATCTATGTTCATCAGTGATATTAGCCTGTAGTTTTCTTTTTTTGTGACATCTTTGTCTGGTTTTGGTGTCAGGGTGATGGTGGCCTTTCTCAGTTGGCTTTTAAAAAATGTTCCTTGTTCACATGGCTGAGACTTTTTCAGAGTTGGATCATGGTGAGACTTTCCTGCCCCTAGCCTGCTTCCTTTAATCTTTCACGGGCATTGTTCTCCAGTACATCTCTTGCACTCCTGTCTCCATCTTAACATCTTCTTCCAAAGGAGCCAACAGATACAGTTATTTAATACTGATATAGCATTATTATTCATCAAAGATCCAAATATAAAACTATAATGTTAGCACCTCAAAACAAACATTTATTTCTCTAATTTATATATCCCTTTGGATTCTTCTACAGGTAATTATAGGATGAGATTTAGAAAATATTACTCTACAACATTATGAAAACAAGTGACACTCTTTACAGGTTAAAGGGTTTATTTTTTGTATCAAAATAATGAATGAATCTTCAGGGAGAAAAAAGATTGTTATAAAATATTAAAAACAAATATACTGAAGACTTTTATCATTTTATTTGGGATGTTGGTTGAGGTAGTTGTTTTTACCCCTGCAGATGTTTTACTCTGACACCAAGGATGTGTTTTTTCTGAGCCAATTTCTAAGCTAGCGTTCTAGCTTGATTAATTTTCTGTGCAGCAGTTAACTCTATACAAAGTCTGAGCCAACTCAGTGGGGAGCTCTAGAGCAAAGATTGCTTCTTAGAGGAGTCCCATGTTAGGTAGAAATGGCCACATCCTAGTATCCCAACCATGCACAGTCATTGGTTGGGGTATTTCTGTGAAGATTGTGGTTTTGGCTAGAAAGCTGTGGCAGAGCCTGAAGGCTCTAATAGCTATTTACCTTCCCTACAGGTGTATTTTATGTTCTTTCTTGAAAGGAGATCTGAGCAGCTCATCTCCTTGGCTGCCATACTAATCATTTTTTTTTTTTTTAAAGAGAATTATCATAGGTTGTTCAAAATAATACAGAATTTTTGGGGTAAAATTTTTTTTTTTGGTTAGGGAAAAATTTATTTTTCCTTAGCCTCTTAACATCAAGAGGCTAAGGAAAAATAAATGGATACTTTTTAGTTTAGAAACTCTTAAAAATTAGTGGTATAGATTAGATTATAAGTTAGGGATTACTCAGAATAAGAGCATCTGAACAATGATCTGGCAGTAGAAAGATTTTTTTTTAGAGGGAGGTTTGGCTACATAGTTCTTATGCTTTAAGATAAGGACAAAATAATTCTTCCTGTACAGTTATAATGAAGATTAGGACATAAAGCTTATCATATATGTGAAAGAAGTCTTGTCAAAATATGATAAAAATGGAGAGAATTGATAGAAATAACATGGTAACTACTTTAAAAGGGAAAATTAAAGAGCTCAATTTGTACATCAACATGAGACTTTCAAAGAGAAGACATGGTAAACAGAAAATATCTACAAAACAGAAATAGAGTTACAGATGTAGAAAACAAACTTATGGTTACCAGGGAGTAAGGGGGGAGGGATAAATTGGGAGATAGGGATTGACATATACATCCTACTATCTATAAAATAGATAACTAATAAGGACCTACTGTATAGCACAGGGAATTCTACTCAACAGTCTGTAACAGCCTATAATGGGAAAAGAGTCTATAAAAGAGTGGAGGGCTTCCCTGGTGGCACACTGGTTGAGAATCCACCTGCCAATGCAGGGGACACGGAATTGAGCCCTGGTCTGGGAAGATCCCACATGCCGCGGAGCAACTAAGCCCGTGTGCCACAACTACTGAGCCTGGGCTCTAGAGCCCGCGATCCACAACTACTGAGCCCGTCTGCCACAACTACCGAAGCCCACGCGCCTAGAGCCCGTGCTCTGCAACAAGAGAAGCCACTGCAATGAGAAGCCTATGCACTGCAACGAAGAGTAACCCCTGCTCACCGCAACTAGAGAAAGCCCGCGTGCAGCAGCAACAAAGACCCAACGCAGCCAAAAATAAATAAATAAACAAATTTATAAAAAATAAATAAAAGAGTGGATATATGTATATGTATAACTGATTCACGTTGCTGTACACCTGAAACTAACACAACATTGTAAATCAGCTATACTCCAATAAAAATTAAAATAAAAAAGCTTTAGTGTATGGCCAGTTAGCTCCTTTGATAGCAAATACTGGTTTAGGTTTGACATATGCAAATAAATAAATGTGATACATTACACTAATATAATGAAAGATAGAAGTCATTTGATCATCTTAATAGATACAGGAAAAGCATTTGACAACATATAACATCCTTTCATAATATATACCCTAAACAAATTGGATGTAGACGGGACATACCTCAACATAATAAAGACCATTTTTGACAAATCCACAGCTAACATTGTACTCAACAGAGAAAACTGATAGTGTTTCTTAAAAAAGAAAAAACAAACAAAAAATCGGGACTTCCCTGGTGGTCCAGTGGCTAGGACTCCACGCTCCCAATGCAGGGGGCCCGGATTTGATCCTTGGTCAGGGAACTAGATCCCACATGCCACAACTAAGAGTTTGCATGCCACAACTGAAGATCCCTCATGCCTCAGTGAAGATCCTGCACGTGGCAATGAAGATCCCACATGCCACAAATAAGACCCAGTGCAGGCAAACAAACAAATAAATCTGTGTTTTGGACATCTATGATAATAAATAAAGATATAGCTATTCTTAATAGCTGTATGCTCTGTCTTTTCAGCAAATGAATTGTGCCTACTATGACTGGACCCTGACTGATATGTGAATATACTATAATTTAAACAATTTACCAGTATCAAATACCCAAATGATATGTAGGTCATTTAAATTTAAATTCAATATTACCTGATAGTGTTGCAGCCTACGGGCTTACACATGTCTCCTGACTGCTTATTTCTGTTGTATAAAGTTTTAGAAATGAAAATCCTGGTTTAAAAAGCATGTACATTTTAAAAACTTCTGAAACATATTACCAATTGACCTCTATAAATTTTGCCAATTTACACTTTTGGTAACAAGGTATATGAATGATTTTTTTCCCCTTTAAATCCCTTCATCAGCTCAGGGTATTGTCAGTTTAACTTTTGCCAATCTGATAAATAATAAATGGTATCATATTTTAATTTACTACAGATGCTGCAAATGTCTGAGTCTATAATGATGAAATGTTCCTGGGAAGTAGTAAGAATAGCTTCCCTTGGGATAGTTAGAAATTAACTGCGCAGATTATTTTAAGAACTTCTGTAGTAGGGTGAATTAAAGATGGCTTTTAATAGAATTAAAGAAATAAAAGCAAAAAACCAGCTTTCTCCTTTTTTTAAAAAAAATGATGTAGTTAGTCATTGTCATCTGGTTCTCCTGTGGAGATAATAAAGGAAATACATACACAACAATTATTAGGAAATAGATTTCTATTTATAATAGCACAAGTACAACCTCTATGACTTCTCTTTAGGGACAGAGAGTACTTCTTGTCTAGGATTTAGATGTTTACTATTTTCTTAAGAACATTCTTATACTACTTAGACAACTGCTTTCTTGATAAGAAATTAGGTTTTCAAAATGCTGCATCTGCTTAAAAGGTCTTTTTCATTTTTCTGGCATAATTTAATAGTCCACTTAGGTTTTTTCTTTATAGAAGAAGAAATGTTTTTACTTTTGTTAATTTAAATTGTCAAATATTATCAGTTATATTCTCACATTGGTGGGTTTTTTTTTTTAATTTATTTATTTATTTATTTTTGGCTGTGTTGGGTCTTTGTTGCTGCGCGCGGGCTTTCTCCAGTTGGAGCGAGTGGGGGCTACTCTTCGTTGCAGTGCGCGGGCTTCTCATTGCGGTGGCTTCTCTTGTTGCAGAGTACAGGCTCTGGGCCCGCGGGCTTCAGTAGTTGTGGCACGCAGGCTCAGTAGTTGTGGCTTGCGGGCTCTAGAATGCAGACTCAGTAGTTGTGGCGCACAGGCTTAGTTGCTCCACGGCATGTGGGATCTTCCCTGACCAGGGATCGAACGTGTGTCACCTGCATTGGCAGACAGAGTCTTAACCACTGCGCCACCAGGGAAGTCCACATATTGGTGTATTTTAAAGATATGCTGCTGATGTGGATTAGTTTGGAATATTGCCAGTGAGGTTTTTTTTTATATATATAATTTAAAGTATTTTTCATCCTGATTCGAGTAACACAGATTCTCAGGGACAGTAAAGGAAATATTTTATATTCTCTTTATTTTTAATAAAAATTTTGCATGAGGGCTTCCCTGGTGGTGCAGTGGTTAAGAATCCATCTGCCAATGCAGGGGACACAGGTTCAAGCCCTGGTCTGGGAAGATCCCACATGCCGCGGAGCAACTAAGCCTGTGCGCCACAACTACTGAGCCTGCGCTCTAGAGCCTGCGAGCCACAACTACTGAGCCCGTGTGCCACAACTACTGAAGCCCATGCACCTAGAGCCCGTACTCCGCAACAAGAGAAGCCACCGCAATGAGAAGCCCAGGTTCGCAAGGAAGAGTAGCCCCCGCTCGCCGCAACTAGAGAAAGCCCGCATGCAGCAATGAAGACCCAACGCAGCCAAAAATAAATAAATTTAATTTAAAAAAATTTGCAGGAACATTTATTTGTCAAGTCAGTCTCCTCATGTTTCCCTATCCCAATGTGGTAAACTAAGATGACAAGTAAACTATTTGAAATGAAGCAATAATGAGATGTGTGAATACTTGAGCCTGTTTTTGGCTTTCAGTTAATTAAAAAAAAATTATTAAGCATCCTCAGTATTCCTGTTGTATTAGCTATCAGGTGTCCTGGCAAACCATGCAGATGTGGTCCCTGTTTTCATGGAACTATAGTCCTGTATAGGGTCTCAAACAGTACAAAGCAATGTAAAGGAAAGCAAAACAAAACAAAGACACCATAATTCTGATTTGTGACAAATGTTATGAGGGGAAAGAAATAGTGCAGCATTAGAGAATAATGTGGAGACATGTTTTTGACAAGGTGCTCAGGATAAGCACTTTGAAGAGGTGACATATAAACTTAACGTGTAAAGGATCAGAAGGAGTTAGCCATTTAAATAGCTGGGTATCTTAGTTCAGGCTGCTATAACAAAGTACCATAGACTGGTTGGCGTATAAACAACAGAAATTTATTTCTCAGTTCTGGAGGCAGGAAGTCCAAGATCAGGATGCCAGCATTGTTGGGTTCTGTTGTGATGGCCTTCTTCTAGGTTGCAGACTACCATCTTCTCATTGTACCCTCATATGGTAGAAAGAGGGTGAGAGAGCTTTCTGGGGTCGTCTTTATAAGGACATAAATCCACTCTACCCTCATGACCAAATTTTCTCCCAAGGGTCCTTATTCCTAATGCTATCACATTGAGGACTAGGATTTCAATGTATGAATTTTAGTGTGGGGGGGTACTCGATTATTCAGTCCATTGCACTAGGGGGTAGACAGGGTAGGGGGAGTAAGCCAGTTTGAGGGAACAGTCTGTACAAAGAACTTTATAAAAGAACTTGATGTGTTCAAGGAATTGAGAGGAGGGCCTCTATCACTGAAATATAATGGGTGAAGTTGAGACTAGAATGGGATGTATGAGACTGTAGAAATAGGGGCTATATCACACAGATCTTGGAAGCTTAGTAAGGAGTTTAGATTTTTATTCTAAATGCAGTGGGGCATCAGTGGAGGAGAGTGACATGATCCATGATTTGTGGCTGTTGTGAGAATAATAGAAGGGCAAGAGGGAAAATAGTAATCGATGTAAAGAATGATGATGGCATGAGTAGAGGCAATAAAGATTGAGAGAAGTGGATGGATTCAAGATACATTTAGGAGGTAGAAATGACAGGATATATTGAGGAGTTGAATGTGGGACAGGGAGGAAACAACTGATGTCCCATGTTTCTAGCTTGTTAGATTTTATAGTCAGTGAGTTAATAAAAATACTCAACAGTGTATGCCTACTGTATTACTTTTTATTTACATTCCTAGTTTCATAAAATGGATAAAACTTTCAAATATACAGTTTGGGAGAGATGTCTTAGTCCGTTTGGGATGCTTTAATGAAAATACTGTAAACTGGGGTGGTTATAAACAACAGTAATTTATTTCTCATAGTTCTGGAGGCTGGGAAGTCCAAGATCAGGGTGCTGGCAGATTGTCTGGTGAGGGCCTGCTTCCTGGTTCATAGACAGCCATCTTCCTGCATGGCAGAAGGGGCAAGGGAGCTCTCTGGGGTCTCTTTTATAATGGCACTAATCCTATTCATGAGGCCTCCACCGCCATGACCTAATCACCTCTCAAAGACTCACCTCCTAATACCATCATATTGGGGGTTAGGATTTCAACGTGTGAATTTTGGGGGACACAAACATTCAGTCTAAAGCAGGAGGTAAAGAGACTTCATGGGAATTCCCTGGTGGTGCAGTGTTTAGGACTCAGCGCTTTCACTGCTGTGGCCGGGGTTCAGTCACTGGTCGGGGGAACTAAAATCCAGCGCTTTCACTGCTGTGGCCGGGGTTCAGTCACTGGTCGGGGGAACTAAAATCCTACAAGCTGTGTGGTGCGGCCAAAAAAAAAGAAGAGAGAGACTTCATAACTGGCATATAGAGGACTACTGATAAAACATCCCTGAAAATATAGCATAAATTAATAATAAAAATTATTTATACACAAGGTTAATGAAATGTTTATTGCCTAAAGGACATTGTTTATCCTAGGTACGCGTTAAATATTTGTTGAATTAACGAATGCATTTCAAGACATTTCCAGTGCCCTTCATACTTTCTGAAGATCTGAGTTTCCATCTAGTATCATTTCCCTTCAGCCTAAAGAAATTCTTTTAGCATTTTGTGTGCCAGTCTGCTGGCCCTGAAACTTTCTTTCTTTTTTCCCCTAAATCTTTTTTTCTCTCTATTCTTCAAATTCCGTAATTTTATTGGTCTGTTTTCAAGTGCACTGAGTTTTTTCTCTGTCATTTTCATTTTGCTGTTAAGTTCGTCCAGTGAATTTTTCGGTGTAGGATATCTGTTGGTTATTTTTAAATTTTCTTTTGGCCTGTTAAGTTTTCTTTTCATTTGTTATGATCAAATTTTTCTCTGCATCATTGAGCATAGTTGTAATTCTTGTTTGAAAATCTTGTCTACTAATTCTAACATCTGAGCAATCTTTTACTTAGTCTCAGTTTATCTTTTCTCTTGAAAATGGGTCACCTTTTCCTGATTGTGTTGTCTGTGAAGGAAGTTTGGATTGTATCCTGGACATTGTACACATGAAGTTGTGGAGACTCTTGAATTCTGTTATATTCCTTTAAACACTTTTGATGCTTTTGTTTAGTAGGCAGTTAACATGATTGGACGCAAACTCTAAGCTCTGTCTCTTGGATGGTAGTCTTAATTCAGTTCTTTTATCCTTAGCTGGGCTTCCTATGGTTTACTCCTTGCAAATGTGGTTCAGAGGTCAGCTAGAAACTTGGATAGAGTTTGTACCTAGATTTTTATCTCTCCCTTTCTGGCTCTCTTCATTCTGAGATTCCTCTTACTTTTCAGCATCCATGGTGTCCCTGAACTCTGTCCTCTGGTTCTTCAAGATAGGAAGGTTGTGAGGTTTATACTGGAGTTTTAGGAACCCCTGGACTTACCGTAGGAAAAAAAAGTGAGAAATTCACCTGTACTGCTCTATTCCAAGTATTGACTCCCCTCTAATTCAATATGCCTTCTTTTGGTTACTCTTCAGTGCCTTTAGGTAGTTATTTTTGTATTTGGTTCACGAATTACAGTTGTTATCTGATTTGGTAGGCACTTACTCAGCGATACCAGAAGCAGAATTCTCCCTTGTTCCTTTTTGTGTGGGGAAATTCCTTTTATGATTATATTCCGTGTTATAGATACCAGCTTTTAGAAATATCACGTTTAATTAGTTTACGTAGTTAAGAAATTGTTATTTTGAATATTGTCTTGTAAATTGCCTGACTCAAAGAGAGAAGTCACAGTTCCTGATCTTGAGAGAACATTCTAGTGGTAAAGAGAAAATAGTAATATAAGTGAAAGGAGACATGATAGGATAAACAGAGGGATAAACAGAATACTATAAAGAGCACAGAGAAAGGGAACCTTAACCTGGTCTGGTAGGGAAGAGAGGAGATGCAAAAAGACTTTCTGGAGCATGTGATTTCTGTGTTGTATCTATGAGAAATAAGGGTATGCCAGCTGAAGAAGAGAATAAGGGGCTTCTAGGGAAGAAGAGAGAAGCATATAAATAAATACTTGGGGGCCTAAGAATGAATGACCCTTTAGAAGAATTGCAAGTAGTTTTGGTGTGGCCAGAGTTATGAGGTGTATATGGGGATGTGTGAAAATATGAGGCCAGAGAGATTGGGCTAGAGCCAGGTCATTAAGGTCCTTGAATGTCATGCCAAGGACTTTGGACTTTATACGTAGTGGGAAGACATTGATATTTCAAATGTGGGTGTGACATAATCAAGTTTGCATGCTAGGGGCTTCCCTGGTGGCGCAGTGGTTATGAATCCGCCTGCCAGTGCAGGGGACACGGGTTCGATCCCTGGCCCAGGAAGATCCCACATGCCGCGGAGCAACTAAGCCCGTGCGCCACAACTACTGAACCCGCACGCCCAGAGCCCAGGCTCCCCAACAAGAGAAGCCACCGCAGTGAGAAGCCCACACACTGCAACGCAGAGTAGCCCCCACTGGCTGCAACTAGAGAAAGCCCACACGCAGCAATGAAGACCCAACACAGCCAAAAATAAAAACAAACAAAAAAATTAATTAATTAAAAAAAAAAGTTTGCATGCTAGAATGATTGTTTTGTATCAGTGTACAGAATGAGGAGAAAAGGGAGAGAAGGATACCAATTAAGGCAAGAAATTTTGAAGGCCTAAGGGCGTGGTGGTAGAGAGGAGGGAATTAAAATGAGAATTTAGGAGTAGAAGCAGTGGGTGTTGGTAACACATTTGTTGTATTTTTTGTGTTAATGAACAAGAAGTCTAGAATGTTTGGAAGTTATTCTTCCTCTCAGAGGTTGTTATAAAATAGAGCAACATCTCTCTAGGGCTCAGAGATTTTTTTTGCTCATAAATATTATGAGGAAGCAATGGCACAATTTGGCCTCTGGTAGAGGCATCGCGGTCTCTGACTTGTAGCAGTGAGTATTTTGTGATTTCATAGCGATGATACTTGTGGAGTAATTAATAGAAAAAACTATTCAAAGTTGTCAGTGGTCATTTTGTTTTTTATTTCCTTGAGTATGTAATCACAGATTTTACTACTTATTTTTTTTCCCATATTGTATGCACTAGTAAATGTTTTATTTTTAGTTGGTTGTTTTTGTTTCATTTTTCAAACAAAACAGTTAAATAAACTGAAGAATATAAAGTAAAAAGTCTCCCTTACTTCATCCACCCTCATTCCTGCTTCCTTTGAAGTAATACCTCTTTTCAGTTTGTTTTTGTTTTGTTGGTGGACATATAGAGGAATGAATATGTTGAACAACTTTATATAGCATCTGTTGATTCTCAAATATGAAAGATGTGGGATTTAATAAACCTAATAACTAACTTATCCTTCTACCTCCTCATATTTGTTATGTTAATATTGTTAGTCTAGAGGGTACTTTATTACTTTAAATACTATGAGTAAACTTTTGTTTCTTGAATTATCAAATGTATAATGTCTGCTGATTACTTACTATGAAAGGAAACTAATATGCTTGCTACGTGTCTTTAGTTCCTGTATTTTTTTTTTTAATTAATCAATTAATTTATTTTTGGCTGCGTTGGGTCTTCGTTGCTGAGCGCGGGCTTTCTCTAGTTGCGGCGAGCAGGGGCTACTCTCCGCTGCGGTGCGCGGGCTTCTCTTTGCTGTGGCTTTTCTTGTTGCGGAGCACGGTCTCTAGGTGCGCGGGCTTCAGTAATTGTAGCGCACAGGCTTAGTTGCTCTGCGGCATGTGGGATCTTCCCAGACTAGGGCTCGAACCCGTGTCCTCTGCATCGGCAGGCGGATTCATAACCACTGTGCCACCAGGGAAGTCCCAGTTCCTGTATTGTTTGTTGTGACTTTTTAGAATACTCATTTAGACATTAATTTATTTACAAGTTTAAATATTTGCTTTTTCCTAAGATGAATTGTCTCTTATCTCTTAGCTTTCTGCTTTTTAATCCTTTTATACGTTATTATTCTGAGTTAATTATTCTTCCACATTTCTTTTTTTTTTTGACTGGAATTTACACTTATTTATTTATTTATTTTTTATTGAGGTATAGTTGAATTACATCTTCCACATTTCTTAAGTTGTTTAACTCTATTTGGACACTATATGATAAGGATTAGAGTAATGTATAATAGGAAAATTACTCAGTTCCATTAGAGGAATTAGGAGAGGAGGATGGGAGAATCATGCTTATGGTCTTCAAACAACTAAAAAGCTGTCATGTTAAAGAAGGAATAGAAATACTCTGAATCTGGTGACATCAGGTGGTGAGAATACTTGGAGAAGATTTTGACTCAGTGTAAAAAGAACAATGTTTTAAGATAATTTAGACATTTCCAATAGGGTAATATAATCTCACAGCCCCCTTTTATTTATTTATTTTATTTATTTAAAATGTTTTATTATTTTTTAATAACCACTTTTTGTTGAATATAATTTACAGTCTTGTGTTAGTGGCAGGTGTACAGCAAAGTGATTTAGTTATACATATATCTATCTATTCTTTTTCAGATTCTTTTCCATTATAGGTTATTACAAGACATTGAGTATAGTTTCCTGTGCTATATAGTAGGTCCTTGCTGTTTATCTGTTTTATACATAGTAGTGTGTATATGTTAATCCCAGACTCCTAATTTATCCCCTCTGCTGCCCCCCACTATAAGCATCTTATAACCATAAGTTTGTCTTCTATGTCTGTGAAGTCTGTTATTTATCAGCACCCTTTTAGCATCATTCTTTTCCTTTCCTAGTTAGAATTCCATAGCTATTCACTTCAACTTTTTTTAAAAAATATTTATTTATTTATTTAGGTTGTGCTGGGTCTTAGTTGCGGCAGGTGGGCCCCTTAGTTGTGGCTCGGTGGCTCTTTGCTTGAGGCATGTGGGCTCTTTAGTTGTGGCAGGCAGACTGCTTAGTTGCGGCTCACCGGCTCCTTATTTGTAGCACATGGGCTCCTTAGTTGTGGCATCCGAACTCTTAGTTGTGCCATGCATGTGGGATCTAGTTCTCTGACTGGGATTGAACCCGGGCCCCCTGCATTGGGAGCGCAGAGTCTTAACCACTGCACCACCAGGGAAGTCCCATATTCACTTCAACTGTAGTCTCACTTGCCCTCAGCTTTCCTGTTCTCCTGATTGTCTCAATCTAACATTGAATGAGCCTCACAATTCATTTTTTTCTCTTATGTTTTAGAACTGCTAAGTCCTGTTGGAGATCACATAACCATTTGACTCCCCCCCACCTAAATATTTAGAATGAGATATTATGGAAGTGCAGAAAAGGAACACTTAATCTTGGGACACAAGGTGCCAGGAAATATTTCTAAAAGGAAATGACACTTGAACTTAATCCTGTAAAATGTGTAAGAGTTAACTTGGTGATGGGAGAAAAGGAGAGTTTCTGGCAGAAGGGACAGTATATTCAAAGGCAGATAGATGAGTTTGAATGGATCTGACTTGTTTGGGCTGCTTTATGAATAAGCTGTTGAAACTAGAGTCTCCATAAGGATATGGATGAGAGTTAGGTAAGGCTCAGATTGTTAGGAATTTGACCATTATCCTGAATGTGGTGGTAAATCAGTTAATTGGAGTGACACAATGTACAAATGCTGGCAGCATTGAAGAAAATGGTTTGGAGTAAGCAACAGTGAACTCAGGGAGAACAGTTAGGAAGCTATTGCAGTAGTCCATGCAAGAAATGATGAGGACCTAAAACAAAACCATTGTAGTGGATGTGGGAGAATGTTGCAGTTCAAAATTGTAAGAGGTATATGCTTGTTACTGATACAGGGGATTGTTCCTATAAGATGTCATTTACCTTAGTCTGGAATCTAGTTTTCAGTAATGCAGGCTCAGCAAACTGCATTATTGATAGGTTAAAATTCAATATGTCTCTTGGAGAATACCACTTTTAAAAATGACAGTGTAGAAATGTAAGTTTCAGAATGAGCGTACTTAATAGTCTTCCTGACCAGTACATTCTCTCCCTATAGGCTACTTTGTTTCTGGACATGATTTAGGTTCCACCCTGCATACACACTTTGATTTGGAACTAATCAGGTGGAGATAGAGGTGGGGGGTGGGCTTGAATTTTGCTGGCATAGATTGTGAGGGAGATAGATTTGTTCTGAGTTAGCAGTTTGTGGGGGCAGTTTCCTAATTTAGTGGGTGTCTTTCTATTTCTGCAGCTTCTGCATCAGCTTCCTTGTTTGCCAGCTTCGTGTACTGATGGTGACAGCTTTCCTGATTGTGGCTGAGGCAGAATGTTATATGGGTTAGGAGTTTCTGGAATCTCAGTTACTCTAGAGCCTGTCTCCATTTTTCTAGTGATTTTGTGAACATCTGATTCTTTTTTTTTTGAATTTTATTTTATTTATTTTTTTATACAGCAGGTTCTTATTAGTTATCCATTTTACACACATCAGTGTATACATGTCAATCCCAATCTCCCAATTCATCACACCACCACCGCCCCACCCGCCACTTTCTCCCCTTGGTGTCCATATGTTTGTTCACTACATCTGTGTCTCAATTTCTGCCCT
The DNA here is from genome assembly GCF_009873245.2 of Balaenoptera musculus. NCBI lineage: Eukaryota > Metazoa > Chordata > Mammalia > Artiodactyla > Balaenopteridae > Balaenoptera > Balaenoptera musculus. The sequence continues at coordinate 63,692,261 of NC_045792.1, read as the reverse complement.
GCAAGCCGGTTCATCTGTACCATTTTTCTAGGTTCCACATATATGCGTTAATATATGATATTTGTTTTTCTCTTTCTGACTTACTTCACTCTGTATGACAGTCTCTAGATCCATCCACATCTCTACAAATGACTCAGTTTCGTTCCTTTTTATGGCTGAGTAATATTCCATTGTATGTATGTACCACATCTTCTTTATCCATTTGTCTGAACCAAAATTGGGTCAAAGTCTAATCCAGTAAGTTGTTGAACTACATGTAGGTTGAATCTACAGCTTAATCATATCTCTTAGGTGTAAGCTGGGGCATTGGTTGGGAAAGAATGAGATTCCAAGAATTGGAATGTGTTTGGGTGGCTCCAGATAATCTTTTTTTTTTAATTTGCTTTTTATTTTATTTAGTTATTCTTTTGGCCTCACTGTGCCGCTTGTGAGATCTTAGTTCCCCGACCGGAGATCGAACCTGTGCCCTCGGCAATGAAAGTGCGGAATCCTAACCACTGGACTGTCAGGGAACTCACCAGATATTCTGAATCTATGATTTTTACTGAACCTCCCTTGCCAGCAGAAACAGCCCGTCTTTCTTTGACTGGTGAGAGTGGTCCTGCCTTGCTTAAAGTTGCTATAATGACCTCACCTTGTAGAGTCATGGCTGTACTGAATCCCATCCCTACCTCTAGACCTATAGCTAGAGTCAGATCCTAGCAAGTCCAAAGGGCCAATTTCAAAATCAAAGACAAGTTTTATGCATCAAAAAATTGCAAGAATTTTACTAATTTATATTAGCAAAAATCTAGGAAATAGATACAAGATTGGATTTTGAGGCTGCTAGATAAGGAAAGAAGGGATCCAATTTTAGTTTGGGCTGAATTTGTTAATGTAGGTTCACCCGCAAGAGATTTCAGATTTGGTGATTGCTCAAGCAGCAAGAACTGGGTCTAATTGTCTGCTTGTTTTGTTGACTGAAACTTCAAATCAGTAGTGACCTACATTGAACGAAGTTAAGATGCCAGAGTTGAGAAGTTAGGAATGTTGGGGAGGTGAATTTATTATGTTCAGCTGGCTTTCTTACTCACTAATTATGTCCCCCCAAGATGGATGTTCTCTACCAGCTTTAAGAAAATACAGTGGTGAGGGGAATGCTGGCATCCTTAAAAAGTGCTGTAGTGGCAGTCTTTTCTTTTCTTGGTATGAGTATGAGAGAGGCTGCTATAAAATGGGCCCCTTTAAGTGAGTGGGATCCTGGAATGGCAGAGACAAGTAACAAGTTAACCGTCAGGGGCAAGGGGGACAATGGTTATCATAGCGGATTGACATGGAGGGGCAGCTCACTAAGGTCTTACTTGATCTGGATGCCTGAATTAAAGCAAACAAACAAGCCAAATGAAACACCTTAGGTCTGATAAACATAGGATTGATTTTAGGTCAGCATACTGGAATCAGCTAATCCCCATACCTTTAACAGTTCACATATCTAGAACTCCCTGGATAAAGAGGAGGCAAGGTACTTTCCTTTGAGGCAGTTAATTTTTTTCATAGCCTTCTCTAAAGAAAGGGACCTTTGGCCATATATGAGTGTGACTGTGCATCAGGGAAGGGAAAATACTCAACCTTTCAGGGATTACTGGAACCTGAGCTAATGCTAATTCCTAGTGACTCAGGATGCCACTGTGTCCCACCAGGCATAATGAGAGCTTATGGAAATCAGGAGTGGAATGGAGCTTTGGCTTGAAACTATTTCACAGTGCTGCTGGTGGGTCTGTGAATTCATCCTGTGGTTATATCTAGTTTCTTAGTACATATTTGGAATAAATATGTTTGACAGCTGGGAGAATTCCCAAACTGGCTTCCATATCCATGGATTAAGAGTCATTATGGCAGGAAGAGCCAGGTGTAGCCCCCTGAAGCTCTCTCTTTCTACCAAGATAATAAACCAAAAGCAGTCTCACATCCAGAATTACAGAGATTAATGCTGCATTAAGGAGTTGAAAGACTCAGGGGTGGAAAGGTTCAGGCTGCATTGAACTCTCTTGTCTGTGTGGAAGATAGGTAGATCTTGGAGGATGATGATGTATTACCATAACCTTCATCCACAACTCTAGTTCTATCTGGTTCTATCTGGTGTTCCACATGTGGTCTCTTCACTAGAAACAGACCCTGGCACCCAGTGATGATTAACTACTGATCTATCAAATGCCTTACCAAAAAAAAAGGGGGGGGGACTTCCCTGGTGGTCTAGTGGTAAAGAATCCGCCTTCCAGTGCAGGGGACGTGGGTCCCTGGTCAGGGAACTAAGATCCCACATGCCAAGTGGTAACTAAGTCCACGTGCTGCAACTACTGAACCCGCATGCCACAACTAGAGAGAAGCCCGTGCACCGCAATGAAAAGATTCCATGTGCCATAACTACTGAGCTCATGCATCTCAACTAGTGAGCCTGCATGCCGCAAACTAAGGAGCCCACGCACTCTGGAACCTGTGCGTCACAACTACAAAGCCCACGCGCCCTGGAGCCTGCGTGCCACAACTAGAGAGAGAAAACCTGCATGCCACAACTAAAGAGAAGGCTGTATGCCGCAACCAAGAGCCCACACGCTGCAACGAAAGAGCCCGCGTGCCTCAACAAAGATCCTGTGTGCCTCAACTAAGACCCGACACAGCCAAAAAAAGAGAAAAATGTATATAGCCACACACACATATGCAAAGATCATCAGAAATGACCAGCAGTGTAATACCACCATATTGTCACCATAATACCTCCATGATTAGGTTAGTTTTTTAGCTCTGTGCTATAATTTAGTCTATGGGGATTTTGTTCATCTCACTATCTCAGAGTGTATCTCACTGGTTCCCTACAATATGACATAATGCTCAATGACAAGACTTTGGGTTAGAGAACTAGCAAGCACCCTAGAGCCTTTGTAAAGACCCAGCAGTAGTACATGAAGCCCATAAAAATTTTAAGAATCTGACACCTTAGTGAAGTTTCTCAGGTGGCAGTGTTTAGGGATATGTTGAGATGTCCCTTCTAAAGTAGAAGATAAGCTACTGCATCTTATATCCCCTGCTACCAGTGAAGCGGAAGAAGCTGGATCCCTGAGACCATAGATATGTCTTTAGTCTTGGGCTCCCACTTCTAGACTTCCTTTATATGAAATGAAACAAACTTCTCCCTTGTTTAAGCTGCTAATATTTTAGGTTTTTGTCATATGCTGCTGAACCTACTTCTAATGGAGGCACTGAATACCCAGATGGGTAAGGTGCCCCTCTCCGAGACAAGGAATGGAGGAGGAGAAGATACAGGTTTTGTAGAAACGATGGAAAAATCCCATTTTGGTCATGTTTAATTTACTGCATCTGTGGAAATGCTCAGTAAGGGATGTAGATGGCATTGGGAGCTTGAGAAAGATTCTGTTTTATCTGGTAGAAAAAGGCAATGTTTGTTTTTAAGGGAATGAAACCTCAGGGAAAACAACCAGCCTTATAACTCGTTCACTTCTTTTTGTAGGACAGGAAGTTTGATTTTTGAGAAGAATTGAGCAGAAAACATAAGGCTTGCTGGTATCTGTGCTGGTAGTTCTGCTCAAAGGTGAACTTTGAGATGGAGATAGGGAGTTAGAGATGTGAAAGAAAGAGAAGGGGAGAATGCTGTAGGTAGAGGACATGTTTAAACTGTATTTGGGAAGAAGAAATTTAGCATCTGTATTCCTTTAAGGACCTGATTGATTTGCAAGGCACAGGTTGCTAGAGATTCTTTCAAACTCAGAGATTTCCTGCCTTCTCCTTTATTGAGTTAGAGTTAGGGAATCCATTGATAGGAACATGTTGAATGAGTTTTAATGAGAAATTTAGGTGTATCACGCCTGATTGCATTGTGTAACAAACAGGAATCTCTTGTTTAAGGAAGATGAACGTGATGACCTTTGCTGTTGTTCAGTCAATAACTTTTCTCCTTAGTTTAAAAATGTTCTATTTTAAAATTCTTATGCTAAAACTAAGTACCTGTCACATAATAATCTTATCTTCAGTTGGAGGGAAACTTAAACAACATAGTGAAAGTGATACAGCAAGTCATAGTAGAGAAGAATTATATTTTAAATGTGTAATTTTTTTATTCTAAAAGGATCAAGGTATTATGCATACAACCAACATATTAGTGTTTTTAAACTGTTTCTAAGAAAGTTGTCTGAAATTTTTATGTGGGATTACTTTTTCTGCTGTATTATCAACAGGGGCTAAATATTCTGTGGTATCACGGTAATACATTTCTATAATACTTTGAAAGACATAGGTACACTGTTACATTAGAAATTCCAGAAAACCCCAGCTGTTTCTTTTTCTCTTCCTCACTTCTCCTTTCCTTCCATCTGTGTTCTTTCTGTCCTACTGTATCTATCCCTCTTTTTTTTGTAAGGTTGCTGATTTCTCAGTATTACACGATAAGCATGTTTTTGTGATATTCAGTTTGGTTTAAGATAACTTTAACCAGTCTAGAAAGAGATCTGTCATTCTACATCATACAAAATAACAGTGTTTAAGCAGTAGCCTGGAGTTCTTTGCCAGCAGATGAGTTATTGAGGCATAGTTTAAATTCATATAGTTTAAATGAGTGTAGTTTTCCTAGCAAGGTAATCTGTCTGGAGATTTTTATATACTCTTTAGGTTGGCAACCATAGTTTTGTTCCCTCTAGTGGTAGATGTATGTATTTCACATTTTCTGGTGTCTATCATGCATAGAATTTTAGAGCCAGAAGGGACCTAAGATCACTTTATAGGTGAGAGGCTGAGGTTCAGAGAAGTTAAAGGATTTGCTTAAGGTTACTATTTAGAGATAGAGCTAAGACAAGCCTGGGATCTCCTGATTACCAATGTAGTGTTCTTTTTTAAAACAAGACTCAATGGTGTATGTATATATCTGTGAGGACTTTCTTAGATTAGTTAGAAGATACTTACTGTGAGAAGGTATTTATATTTTGAGTTATTTCTGTTTATTCATAATTACTGTTGATGTCTTTAGTGTAGTGGTCTTTTGAGAAATAGACCCTTGGAAGAGTGACCAAGATAGAAAGGGAAATGAAAATCATATTTACCTTTGAGAAGACACGGTAATTGTCTTTAAGTAGTTGAAGGATTACTTGTCAGAGAAGGGTGAGCTTATTTTTAGCTTGTTACATTGAGTGTAGCAAATATTAATTATTGAATCTCTGGGCTTTCCCTGGGATGGTCTAGTTTCTTTCAGTAGAATAGGAGAGAGGGCCCTAGAATTGGACTTATCTACAGGGTCATACCCAGATTAAGTTCTGTGTTGAAAGAAGAGTTAATTCCGGCAATTACTACCCACCTGCCCTGCTACAGTACAGCAACTAAAGGTTGCAAGTCAGGCAAGCAGTAAAATTCAAAGTTAGAGAAGTTTTAAGTGATCCAAATGTTGTTGGACTGAGGATAGAGAATGGAGAATATTGCCCTGGTAGGAGGTTTAGAGCCAGTTGACATCAAGACACCAGCCATTGGTTGAGAAGCATATTGAGTACTGGATTTAGGATGACTTGGATTCACATTTGTGGGCTGCCGCTTATTTATACAATGTGACTTTGGGAACATTACCTGGTATGTAAATTTATTTCTTTATGTGTAAAATGGAGGTTGATATTTTTATTTCATAGCTTGTTAGGATTAACTCATGTATAGTAACTGCACAGTAAATACTGTTTGGATGTGATCTGAAGGTGTCTGACCTGAACAAAAACAAAACCCCAGTCCTAGGGAGACTTGGATTCTGAACAAATATTTCAACATATGGAAGAACTTTCTAATAATTTGGGAAGTAGTAATTTCATTTTTACTTAGAGGTGTTAAGGCAGAGGCTAAACAACTGTTTGGGGATATTGTAGAAGGTATTTAAACATTGAATTGAATTGTTATACTTTTTGTTTAATTATCAGATATGATTTATGAAACTCATGAAGAGAATTATAGTTTATCGTATGTACTCATATTTTTGCTCTGTCCATTGTTCTTCTTTCCTGATGCTCCATTATTGCTTCCTTTATCATTTCTTTTCTGTTTGAACAATTTCCTTTAGCTGATCTTTAAGGATAGGTCTTTTAGTGGCAATTTCTTAGTTTTTCTTCATCTGAGAATGTCTGGATTTCCCCGTCATTCCTGAAGGATATTTTGTTGGAAATAGAATTCATAGTTGATAGTTCTTTCTCTCAGCACTTAAAAAATGTTGTGCCACTTCCTTTTGACCTCCATGGATTCTGATGAGAAGTTTGCTGTTATTTGAATAGGTGTTATCCTGTAGGCAACGTATTGTTTCTCTCTTGCTTCTTTCAAGATTTTGTTTTAAGTTTTCAGAAGTTTAATTATTATTGTGTCTTGGTATAAATTTCTTTGAATTTATCCCATTTGAGGTTCCCTCAGCTTCTTTTTTTTTTAACAGATTATTTTATTTTTTGAAAAATTTATTTATTTATTTATTTATGGCTGTGTTGGGTCTTCGTTTCTGTGCGAGGGCTTTCTCTAGTTGTGGCAAGCGGGGGCCACTCTTCATCGCGGTGCGCAGGCCTCTCACTATTGCGGCCTCTCTTGTTGCAGAGCACAGGCTCCAGTTGCACAGGCTCAGTAATTGTGGCTCACGGGCCCAGTTGCTCCGCGGCATGTGGGATCTTCCCAGACCAGGGCTCGAACCCGTGTCCCCTGCATTGGCAGGCAGATTCTCAACCACTGCGCCACCAGGGAAGCCCACCCTCAGCTTCTTGAATTTTTCTACTTTGCCAAATTTGGGAATCTTTCAGCCATTATTATCTCTGAATACTCGTTCAGTTATACTCCCTCTTCTCCTTCTAGTACTCCAGTGGTATGAATGTTAGATACTTTGTTATGGTCCCATGGATCCCCAGGGCTCTGTTCTTTATATTTTATTTCCTCACATTGTTCAGAATTGGGTAAAATCTATTGATCTCTCTCAAAGTTCACTAATTCTGTCCTATGCTGTCTCTATTCTACCATTGAATCCTTCTACTGATATTTTTATTTTGGTTATTTTATTTTTTTAGTTTTATAATTTTCATTCATTTTATAACTTCTGTTTCTTTGCTGATATTTCCTATTTTTTCCTTTGTTTCAAGGGAGTTTGGGATCAATTATTGATGAATTTTTATGACAGCTGCTTTAAAATCCTTGTCTTATATTCCAACAACTGATTCATGTCTCTTTTGGCATCAGTTGACTTTTCAGGTTTGATTTTCCTGGTTCCTGGTGCAATGGATGTTTTACAAATTGCATCCTGGATATTTTGGCTGCTGAGTTAGTTATTCTGTTTAGATTTAGCACATGGACCATTGTCTAATTTTGTAAGCTGTTGTTCCAGTGGCAGTCTAGTTTTCAGTTCTTTGCAATGTTATTTTGGTCTTCTTGGTTTATCTGGTTCTCCCACTGGTCCAGGCTAGTGCTGTCTGAAGTGGCAGAAGAAGATGTTCCCCAGGCTGGGCTGTCTGATGTCTCTTGGTGGGGGAGGGGAATCTCAGACCCACAGGGCCTAAAATGTTGAGTTGACATTTATTTCCTTTAAGTATTTTAAAGATGTGACTCCATTGTCTTTTAACTTACATTGTTTATAATGGGAAGTCTGCTGTCATTTTTACCTTTGTTCTTCATGTCTCTTTTTTTCTGGTTGTTTTTAAGATTTTCTCTTCATATCATTTTAAATTAATTTGACTATTATGTGCCTTGGTATAGTTTTCCCCAATTGTTTTTTGTGTGTGTGTGTTTGTGGTTTGTTGAGCTTCTTGATCATTGGGTTTACAATTTGTATCAAATTTGGAAAAATAAATTTTCATCAAATTTGGCCATTATTACCTCAGATATATCTTGGTCTCCCTCCCCCCTCCCTGACTCCTGTTACATGCATATTAGGCCAATAGAAGCTGTTCCACAGCTCACTGATGCTCTGTTTATTTTTTGCAGTCTGTTTGTCTTTCTTTGTTTCATTGTGGAGACTTTATATCACTATAACTTCAAGTTCATTGATCTTTTTTTTCTGTAGTGTCTAATTCATTAATTCTATCCAGTGTATTTTTCATGTCTGTATATCTGAAAATATGCAACAAAGTTATAATAACTTTGAATGTCCTTATCTGCTAATTTCATCACCTTTGTCATTTTGAGTCTGTTTCAGTTGACTGATTTTTCTACTCCTTATGGCTCATACTTTCTTTTCTGCTTCTTTTCATGCCTGGTGGTTTTTGACTTAGATGTTAGACATTGTGCATTTTACTCTGTTGAGTGCTGGATATTTTTATGTTTCTATAACTGTTCTTGAACTTTGTTCTGGGGTGTAATTAAATCACTTGAAAATAGCTTGATCTTTTTGAGGCTTGTTTTTCAGTTTTGTTAGGTGGACCCTCAGCAGCATTTAGTCTAGGGCTGATTGTTCCACACTACTGAGGCAGTACTCTTCTGAATTCTCTACTTGAAGCCCTGGGAATTATGGCAGCATTTTTCTTTGTTGGTTGGTTTGTTTGTTTTCCCACTGTTGGTTATTGGGAACACAAGCTATTCCTGGCCTTATGTGAGCTCTGAGACTCATTCTCTCTGTTCCTTTCATGTGGTTTATTCTCTGGCCTCAGGTGGTTTTTCTCATGTTCAAGTAATGAGTACTCAGCTGAAGACTCAGGTAGATCCTCTGCAGATCTCTGGACTTCTCTTTTCCTGTGAATCTCTCTTCTCTTTGGTATTCTGCCTTGTGAACTCTAACCTCTTTGGCTTTCCTGGACTCTCAACTCTATTGCTTCAACTCAGGGAAGCTGCTAGACTTCACTTGGATTCCCCTTTCCTGTCCTGCAGTCTGGGAACTCTCACCAGGGAGTAAGCTGGGGCAATTGTAGGACTCATTTGTTTATTTTCTCTCCGAGTTTACTGTCATCTACTGCCTGATGTCAGTGTCTGAAAACCATTGTATTTTTTTCTGCTTTTTTAGTTGTTGCAAGTTAGAGGGTAAATTCAGTCCATGTTGCTTTCGTCTTGGGAGAGGTGGCAGTCCCTAAAGTAATGATTTTGGAATATTTTATTCTGTAGCCAGTGGGAGAATCATTTAATGATTTTAAGCAAGGGAGTTAGTGCGATGAACTGTGACTTTGCAGAGCTTATTTCCATACTGCCAGAAGCTTGAATATGTTGGAGTGAAGAGGAGCAGGAAGATGATGAGGCTCTAGCCATCATTTAGGTGAAAGATGATGAGAATTTGAACTGTTGGAGTGATTGTGAATGATGCTGTGGTGTGGACACAGTTGGTAGATATTTGGAGCTATAGACTTGATAAGGCTTTCTCTTTTAAAATATTGATATACAACTGTATAGTTTTTACAGCATTTCAGACTGTGAACAGCTTTTCATGCATTGCTGTGAAAGAAGGCATTTTTATTCAGTAAGAAGATGCAATCTGAAGAACTTTATCAAAACGCTAAATCACATATTTAGTTTTAATTTCAATTTGTACTCTTTTCTCTTTTCCTAAATCCTGACCTTTAATCTCTCAATCACTGGATTTATACATTATCGATAAACTGTGAGTTTAATAGAAGCTACGGTTATATAGCTATTATTGACTTATTATTTTTAATGGTATACCTTGTTCTCTATGTATTCTGTTCAATTTTGAAATGCATTCTTTTTCACTTCTGTGAAAGCTCATGGGCTTTTTGCTAAATTTAACTCTGGAAAAAAATAGTTTGTGTGTTCTAAATAAGCCTTTTGAATAATAGGAGATTATACTGGAAATTCGGAAAATCATATTGCATTCCTACCTAAATTTTTGAATAACCACAAAAAGGCTTGTTTCAGTTGAAAAAAACAGACTTCTTTGATTAAATACTAAATGGATCAAATATGAAAGCCTTTTGTGGAATGATTTCCTGCATGCTTTCTTTTCAGTGAATGAACAGTTTTTATTTTCCTTATCCTTTGAAAGTCGGTCTTTACTGGCACAATTAGATCTTGTTTTGGTGAGCTTTGATCTTCTGATTATTTTGGCATTATAGCACAAGTCTTCTGATGAATAAGCAAACATTTAAACAAATTATCATTTGCTAAAAAGCAGATTTTGTAAATCAAGTATCAGGAGCTTGGGACCTGCAAGACCCTCATCTTAATTTTACCTGTGAACAAGTAAATTAAGTTTCTGCTGATCAGCTTTTACCCTGTTAAGATGTATAGATCAGTTATATATTCCTGAAAGGTCAGAAGTTCTGATTTTCTAGCATTGTGTTTTTGCTTCACTCATTTCCCCTTGAGGGTGATTTTCTCAATGAAGAAGAGAAGAACAGGTACTAGGCAGAGTGCTGAAGTTGCAGATTGTTTGGGGATAGAATGGGATAGAAGGACTGGTGCCAATGTCCATAATGTGTGTATAGCATGTTTTGACCAAGACTTTTTCCCTGTGGAAATTTTAACTTCAGTTGGGAAAATAAAAAATTTTAATCAGACTTATGCCGATATTGATGAAGTGTTTTTGGAAAATATTTTCTGGAGGAACTCCTTGAGCAATTTTTTAGTATAACACAAATAATTTCCATTTTTTCCATTTTTGTTTTTATTTTACTGAAATAGTTTTTAAGATTTTGTCAACAGCTATCGAACTGTTAAAATGGTCACATTCTATGAAATGTATGCCCTCACTTAAAAAAAATGAGTGATATAAATACAGTGAGTAACACATAGGATCTAAAACATGCCTGTGCTAGGCTAACTAAAGAAATTTAATAGGTACAACTTGAGTCTGCAACGGTGTTTGTACAGGTACAGGATAGCATCAACATGTTTAAAAAAAGGTTTACATGTTTCATTCAAAAGTCTTGTGGTAACCAAAAGACCTAATATAATTAACACTTTAAGCTTCATTGTTAGTAGCACAGTTATTTAGAACAACAGTTCTCTATACTGCATCACTTAGACCAACTCAGTAATCTCAAGTACTGTGTTCAGCTCTGAATACTACTCAGGCAGACTGGCACACGCTTATTTTGTTATAATCGTGGTCATCATTATCGTCATCATCATCAACACTTATATAGCGTTTACCATGCACCAAGTGCTTGTTGAAACACTTTACATGTATATTAACTCATATTTTTCCTGACAAGAGCTCTTAAGAGGTAGCCCTCTTTTATGTATGGGGAAAACAATGAAGCACAAAGAGGTAATGCAATTTTCACAGAGTCAGGTAGCAAGTAAATGGCAGAACTGGATTAGAATGCAGGTAATCTAGACCCCCACTCCATATTCCTAACCCTGTTAAAAAAAAAAAATCACATTGGGATCTGTGGGACAAACTGAAACTATTTAAGTTGAAAAAGTAAAAATCGGGGAGGAGGAGGCAGGGGATAAGCTTTTTGTTAGTTATATTCAAATATTTGAAGGACTACAATGTAGAAATGGGACTAAATTTATCCTATGTAGTCCCAGGATGGAGCACCGTGACCAGCAAGTAGATATTATAACAAAACAGATTTTTTTTTTTTAGTTTTTCTTTCATGTCAACAAAATCAGATATCTACTAATGCAATGAAATATTGTTACCAAATATTTTAGTTTTCTAGGGCTGATGTGACCAAGTACTGCAATTTAGGTAGCTTGAAGCAACAGAAATTTATTCTCTCACAGTTCTAGAGATTAGAAGACCAAAATCAGGGTGTTGGCAAGGTTGGTTCTTTCTGGAGGGTGCTGAGGGAGAGTCTGGTCCATGCCTGTCTTCTAGCTTTTGGTGGTTGCTTGCAGTCCAAGACATTCTTTGACTTGCAACTCTAACATTCCAGTCTCTGCTTTTGTCTTCACATGGCATTTTTCCTGTGTATCTGTCTGTATCTCTGTTTTCTCTTCTTCCAGGGCACTGGCCGTTGGATTAGGGCCTACCCTAATCCAGTATGACCTCATTTTAACTAATTAAGACCATATTCTAAATAAGACCATATTTCCAAATAAAGTTTTATTTTGAGGTTCCAAGTAGGCATGAATCTTTGGGGTACATTATTCAACCTGGTACACCTTATAACTAAAATACATTTTAGTTATATACCTCATAACTAAATACATTTCCTATCTTCTGGGGCTTAGAAAGAGTTTAAAATTATTCAAATTCATTTAAAGATACCTATTTTTAAAAATTAAAAACTAAAATGTATGTATAGAGAGAGCCAGAGAAGAAATAGTTATTCTCATTAAATTTTTTTTAATCTGTGAATTTAGTTTTATTTTTGATTCCATATATAAGATATTCTCCTTAAATTTTAACACAGTTGTCTTCTCAGTTTGTATTCACATATTACATTTAGTACTTAAAAAAATAATTTGATAGATTGATGATAATACTGCACATCATAGTTAAAGTTTCCTGTATCAGGTTCTCAGAAAGATCTTCTATGATAATCATCCAGAGATAGAATAGGCTGCCTTGGGATATTGCACATTTCTATCACAATATCTTCCAAACAGACTAGAGGAACATGTTCAAATATAGAGAAAACTATTACAGGAGGAAAATATACATTACAGATGAATTATGCTAGGACTCTTTCATTCTTCCATAGATTACAATAGATTCCATTCTGACTGTAGGCAAAATTTAAAGAAGATGTATTCCTTCCTGATTGTCTTAACTCTCTGGTAGCAGAAGTATTTACTCATGTAAACACCACTGCATTAAGAATAAAGAAAATTTCCATCACTCTAAAAAATTCCCTCATACCTCTTTTATTCAAGTTGATCCCTAATACGCATCCCTAGGCAACCACTGATTTGCTTTCTATCACTATAGAGTAGATTTATCTTTTCTGCAGTTTCATGTGAATGAAATCCTGTAGTATGTACTCCTTTGTGTTTTGCTTCTTTTGATCTGCATAATTATTTTGAGATTTATCCATGTCGTTACATATATCAGCAGTTTTATTTTTTAGTGCTGAATTATGTTCCAGTGTATGAATATACCACAATATTTTTATCCATTTACCTACTAATGGCCCTAAGTATTTCATGATTTTTGATGTATGGCATATGTTTTTTAAATTTTAATTTTTATTGCTAGTATATAGAAATCTACTAGTATATAGAAATACAATCAATATTTTATATTGATCCTTAGAAGTCTTGCTAAACTCATTTATTCTAGTAGCTTTTTCAAGATTTCTTAGGATTTTCTATAGGTTGTCTTCAAATAAAGACAATATTACTTATACTTTTCCCATTTGTATACCTTTTGTGTCTTTTTCTTATTGTATTGCACTGGTTAGCACTTCCAGTACAATGTTGAATAGAAGTCATGGTAGTGGACATCCTTTTTCTGTATCTTAGTGGAAAAGCATTTAAGTCTATATCCATTAAGTATGATGTTAGCCATAGGCTTTTTTTTTTTTTAAACATTTATTTATTTATTTATTTATGGCTGTGTTGGATCTTCGTTTCTGTGCGAGGGCTTTCCCTAGTTGTGGCAAGTGGGGACCACTCTTCATCGCGGTGCGCAGGCCTCTCACCATCACGGCCTCTCCCGTTGCGGAGCACAGGCTCCAGACGCGCAAGCTCAGCAACTGTGGCTCACGGGCTTAGCTGCTCCGCGGCATGTGGGATCCTCCCAGACCAGGGCTCAAACCCGTGTCCCCTGCATTGGCAGGCAGACTCTCAACCACTGCGCCACCAGGGAAGCCCCAACCATAGGCTTTTTATAAATGCTTTTTATTGTATTGAGGATGTTTTATTTGTTATTTGCTGAGTGTTTTTTTAAATCGTGAATGGATATTGAATTTTGTCAAATGCTTTTTTCTGCATCTGTTGAGACAGTCATATGGGTTTTCTTTTATTGTCCAATTTATTGATTGGTTCTAATAGCAGTACCACATTGTCTTTTTAAAATAAATTTATTTATTTATTTGTTTATTTATGGCTGCATTGGGTCTTTGTTGCTGCGTGCAGGCTTTCTCTAGTTGCAGCAAGCAGAGGCTACTCTTTGTTGCGGTGCGTGGGCTTCTTAGGGCTCTAGGCACGCGGGCTTCAGTAGTTGTGGCACACAGGCTTCAGTAGTTGTGGCTCGTGGGCTCTAGAGCACAGGCTCAGTAGCTGTGGCGCATGGGCTTAGTTGCTCCACGACATGTGGGCTCTTGCCGGATCAGGGCTTGAACCCATGTCCCCTCCATTAGGAAGCGGATTCTTAACCACTGCGCCACCAGGGAAGTCCCTACCACATTGTCTTGATTCCTCTAGCTTTAATTGTAAGTCTTTAAGTCAGGTAATATAAGTCCTTTTCTGCTCAATTTTGATTCTACTCCCTGCAGTTTCTCCAGTGTGGGGGCTTAAACTGCTCCAGCAATTTTAGTCCTTGCTGCAGAAATGTTGTCCTTGCCCTTCCATTTTGAGCTGGTGCTCTCAAATTGGCCATTCTGCTTTCTAGTGAATACTTGTTGGCTATTTTGGGGTCCTCCTGTTCTCAAACCATTACTGTTGTTTCTTTCTTAATCCTGCACAGATGCAGATACTTTCCAGATTTGGTGGATGTTTATGGTTTTTCTCCCATTAGAGTATTTCAGAGATACCTTTTCACCTAGTTTTCTTATGCATGTTGTCCATGAGTATTTGGTTGTGCTATTTTTTAAAAAATTGTTGTAAAAAATGCATAATATAAAATTTATCATCTTAAACATTTTTAAGTATACAGTGCATCAGTGTTAACTACTACATATGTGTGTGTGTGTGTGTGTGTGTGTATATATATTTTGGTTTGTAACAGATCCCTAGAACTTTTTCAGATTGCAAAACTGAAACTCTATACCCAGTGAACAAAACTCCCCTTTCCTTTCTTCCTGAGCCCCTCTCAACCACCATTCTACTTTATATTTCTAGGAGTTTGCCTACTTTACATTTGTCATATAAGAGGATGCAGTATTTGGCTTATTTCACTTAGCATAATGTCCTCAAAGTTTATTCACATTGTAGCATATGACAGGATTGCCTTCTTTTTTAAGGCTAAATAATATTCCATGTATGTATGTACCACATTTTCTTTATCCATTCATCTGTTAATAGATGTTTTGGTTGCTTCTACCTCTTAGCTATTGTGAATAATGTTACAGTGGACATGGATGTGCAAATGTCTCTTTGAGATTCTATTTTCAATTCTTTTGAATATATACCCAGAAATGGGATTGTTGGATTATATGATAATTCTATTTTTAATTTTTTGAGGAACCTCCATACTGTTTTCTACAAGGGCTGTACCATTTTATATCCTAGACAACAATCCACAAGAGTTCCAGTTACTCTGCATCCTCACTAACACTTGTTATTTTCTGGAATTTTGATAGTGGCCATCCTAACCTGTGTGGTTTTGATTTGCATTCCCTAATGGTTAGTGATGTTGAGCATCTTATCATATGCTTGTTGGCCATTTGTAGGTCTTCTTTGCAGAAATGTCCATGTAAGTTCTTTGCCTATTTTTAAATTGGATTTTTATTGTTGTTGTTGAGTTGTTGGAGCTCTTAATATATTGTGGATATTAACTCCTTATCAGATATATGGCTTGCAAATACTGTCTCCTGTTCTGCAGGTTGCATTTTACTGTGTTGATTGTTTCCTTTGCTGTGCAGAAGTTTTTAGGTTTGATGTAGTCCCATTTGTCTATTTTTACTTTTGTTGCCTGTGTTTTTGATGTCGTATCTGAGAAATCATTGCCAAATCCAATGTCATGAAGCTTTTCCCTTTTGTTTTCTTCTAGGAATTTTGTAGTTCAGGTCTTAGGTTTAGGTCTTTAATCCATTTTGAGTTAATTTTTGTATGTGGTGTAGGGTAAGGGTCCAACTTTATTCTTTTGCATGTGGATATCCAGTTTTCCCAGCACTGTTTGTTGAAGAAACTATTCTTTCCCCATTGTGTAGCCTTGACACTTTTCCTAAAGATAATTTGACCATATACATGAGGGTTTATTTCTGGGCTCTCTATTCTGTTACATTGGTCTTTATGCCAGTTCATTGTGATATTTTGATGCTATTTTTTATATGGGAATTCAGACAGATTGACGAGCTACCTTTCTGCTACCTCCATCTCCATCTTCTCTCAGATTTTTGCTTTTTATAGATTTGAAGAGGATGTCTTCTGTTTTCCACCATGTAATTAATAAAAGTGTTGATTGGGACAGGGTAAAACAGATATCAACTAAAGGCTGTCCTTTAGGTTGCCACTGATTTCTTAATAGGCTTTAGATACCTCGCTTATGTTAAGGAGATAATATTAACAATGGGAGCTCCTTTAAATTATATTCTTCAAGTAAAGGAGTAAGTCTTAAATTGACCTAATTTTTCTTGTCCCAGGCCTGTCTTTTGTGGCAGATTTTGTGCTGCTAGGTATGCTGCTAATAGGCTGCTATTAATCTCATTGTTAATAGCAGCCTTGTGTGATGGGCATTATATTAACCATATTTTGAGGTTGAGAAAACAGAGATTTTGAGAGATTAAGTGTATTTTTCAAGGTCACAAGACTATGAAATAGCAGAGCCTGAATTTGAACCTAAGTCTGACTAACGTCCAAGCCTGGGTTCTTTCCATTATACTAATCAGAGGTCAGATATACTATGTCTGCCATGTTTCTTTATCAGAACTCTTCTACTTCCTGTCTAAGGACAAATCTATGTTGATTCTGTTCTTGTCCTCCTTGGGAGAGATGAGGATCAGTTAGGAACCAAGGGATGGGCAATCTTTGATGAAAATAAGAGGACATTTTATATGATGTATTGTTCTACATTATCTGTTCATTTACTTGTAAAATTATTTCAAAGGTCAGTCATAAAGGTTACTGTTTCATTTGTGTAATATTCCTATTTAGAAGTCTCTGTTAGTACCCTTAATTTAAAAAATGTTTTTTGGCTTTTCACTGTTTTTTTCCCAACTGTTTATTGGGGTAAAATTGACAAATAAAATTTAAGATATTTAAAGAATACATCATGGTGATTTGATATAGATACGCATTGTGAAAGGATTCCCCCGTCTAGTTAATTAACTCATCCATCACTTCACATATTTATCTTTTTTTTTTTTTTGAAAACAAGTTCTACTCTGTTAGCAAGTTCCAGTTTTACAATACAGTGTTATCAACTATAGTCACCATGTTTTACCTTAGATCCTGAGACTTATTCATCTTATGGTTGAAAGTTTTTACTCTTTTACCAGTCTCTCCCTGTTTTCCCCCAGCATTACTCTAAGTGAAATACACCAGACAAAGACAAATACCCTCTTCATTAATAAAGCTAGAGACTTCTGCTTTTGCATGTAGATATTAATAAATTTACTCTGTTATTTGGTTTATATATTTGAAATGTGTTAGCCAGTCAGAAAGTCCATACTTGAATTTCCATAATTATTCATGAATAATTTTGCAATATTACATGTAGACTGAGTGTAAAGTTTGCTAAGTGTATAAATCATCTGAAAAACAAAGTCACTGTGTAAAGAAGTCACCATGTATATGCATCATGCACTTTTAGACAACTTGAATTGCATTTTAAAAATTGAACTATAGTTGATTTATAACATCATATTAGTTTCAGGTGTACAACACAGTGACTCAGCATTTTTATAGGTTATACTCCATTTAAAGTCACTACAAAACAATGACTGTATTTCCCTATTCTGTATAGTACATCCTGTAGCCTATCCATTTTATACATAGTAGTTTGTACCTCTCAGTCCCCTACCCCATCCCGCCTCATGGCAAATATAGAGACAGACTCACAGGTATAGAGAACAGACTTAATGAATTGCTTTTTAAAGCATGAAAGAATGTCTGCTTTTAAGATTTTTCTTTTGGATATACCATTACTTATCATTTTCTTTGGATTCTCAAGAAATTACATTTCTCATCATTGGACTTAAGTGATGCTGCTATTATGTCAAAATAAGAATAAGGAATATCTCTGTTCCAAAATTTGGAATATTTTAGTTTTTCTATCCCTTATTTCCTTAGACTCATGACCTGATTTCTAAACAGTATTATTTTCTTCCCTAATCTTTACCCATTGTTATACTGTGCCTACATCTGTCCTTTTACTGATAAAAATTAATCATTTAAGTGCTGTTTAAAACCCCAATTCAAGTTTTAAATGTCCTCACAGCAGGTTTTATCCTTAGCACCTAACACAAGGCCTGGCATTGTGTTATTGTTGAATAAATGAATTGCTGTAGTAGTCTGCTTTCCATATTTTTTTGGATTTGTCCTCTTACCGTTCTGCCCAGTTTTCCAGATCACAAAAACTAGTAGCTTGTACTAAAACTCGTTCTAACCATTGCTTTCTGTGGCAGTTCATTCTGCTTTTGATAGTTCTCATTCTCACAAGGTTCTTGCTTTATATTGACTCAAAAATATCTTCTCTGAATTATAGTTTTTGGCTCTAGTTTGCTCCACTGTATCTTCTTCCACATAATAGCTCTTTACATATTTGGAGAAAGTTCTCATATGTGCTTCTTAACTTTTTAAAAAAAGTTTTCTGACTAAATCTTCTTTTTATGTAAAATTTTCCAAACCCTTTACCAGTTTGAAAGGGCTTGATCTATCAGAGTGCCTCTTAACAGTGTATTATACTTTGGATTCTTTACTGACAAGGAATCATAGGTCCATTCTAGCTTAAGAAGGAGCAATATCATTACAATACTTCAGAAGTTTGATGACAGATGCAACAGTGCTGCCAGAGTTTACTGGAGGTAGACCCGTTCTACTGGCAAGTCTCTGCCGGGGTTTCTGCTGTTCTATAACTGGCTTTACACATGACTCCCTGTGGTTGCCTGAGCTCGCAAGTCTTAAAACATCTTTTTAGCTGCTTTAGTTTCTCATTTCTTCTATTCAAAATTTCCTAGCAGAGAAATCAGATTTGTCTAGGATACCTTTTACAGCCAGGTCACTCTGGTCATAAGTTGCTTGCCGGTTTATAAATGCCCTTGCCCACCTAATAGTCCCATTCATTGACTCAACAAGTATTTTGTTAAGTATCTAATATACACCAGTAATTGTTCTAAATGCCTGGGATACATCAGTAAACAAAGCAGGCCAAAATCACTGTTTTCATTCTAGTGAGGTGAGACAGACAAGTAGCAGTAAATGTGATAACCAAAATAATGATTTCATAATTTCTCTCTGGCTGGTGAGAGGAGAGACAGGATTGTGTGCTTCTGAACATGACTGCTGCCCTTCATTGAGCTGTGGGTGGTGCCATTTTCGATAGAAGGTGATATGGGCAGATGGACTTCATAAAACAAGTCTAGAGTAGATAACCACTGATCTAGTTGTTTAGATAAACATACAGAAGATTTAGCGAATTATGCATTAGAGTAATTTCTCAAAGTTCAGAGTCTGTGTTAAACAAATTAGTATATATTTTGTACGTTTACACTTTAAGCATACACAAGCCACTTAAATGATTAATTTTTGTCAATTGGTACAGTCAACAAATATCAAGCATCCTGTTTTGTATAGAGCAGAGTATTACATTTTTTCACTTAATTAACCCCTACTAACTCTTCAGTTCTTCTGCAGATGAGCTTCTTCCTTATACTACTGGCAACTCCACACCTATAGCATACTACTTAGTAACCCCCGAGAATACTGTTTGACTTTCCTGGGGCCATCTGGTAAGGCTAAAACAGTCACTTTGACTGAATGGTTGGATCATCCTAGGTCACTTGCTAATCCTTGTGGCTGGGTTGGGTAGTCTGGCAGCCCTACCAGGACCCAAGGGAAAGTGGCTTACCACACATAAAGGAGGGAAAAGTGTGCCTGATCACGCCAGTATTTCCTCACCCTTCCTAAATTTGTTTGGGGCAGTTTGTCTAGCATATGCACTTTTTTTCAAAGAAGGCTATTTCCAAATGTGCTGGTATCCTGCCAAGAGTCCCCCTTTTTATGTATGAACTCCATTTGGTCATCATATTTCTTGTTTTTATGATGGAGTAGAAGAGTAGGGGCTGGAAAGAAAAACATGAAGTCCTTGATTAATAACCGTCCCCTCTTTTTTTCAATTTAGCTGCATGCAATGCAGTGAACAATCACAATTTTGTCTGCCTAGCACCTCTCCTTTCTAAGAAGTGGTCCCCTTTCTTTTGAGGAATTTCTCTCTCTCCCTACCCAATCACCCAGCCCCATTTAATACATAGTGCAAATAGGAGCTGCTTCCACAGCCACTCACTCTGACTTACATGACCTATTTCACCTCTGGACATAATTATCAGTCCACTGGTGGACATTTGACTCTAGAACAGTCTTCCTTCGATGTGGCTTGCTCCTCAATGTAAAAGGTCATCTTGTCAGCACTCTTAAGTACAACCAGTACTTCCTATAAGAATGGTTTTATATAAATTATATAAACTTGGGAAATAAGTTTAAACATTCAGGCTAAACTCTTAAAATCCAAGAAACAAGAATCAGACAATGTTTGTTTACTTCTGTAAGGTATTTTCCTAAGTTCCTCAAAAGTTGTTAGCTGCATCAGTTTACATATTTGATGTTCAAAACCAAGTTATTTTAGCTCTTTCCGCATTTTACTTGTGAAATATCATTTTACCATTTTTATTTTTGCCTTTTTATAATCTAATTTCCACTTACAAATAACATTATATGAAATCTATCACTCATGAATCATATTTCTATGTGCACTTATAAATGTTACGTCAGCATTTCAAACTAAGCTTTCATATTATTGAAAGACTGCATATCATTATGAAATCAATAAATAATATGTTGCTCCTGGAGAACTTTTGAAAGTTATGCTCCTGCTTACGAGGAACTTTTTACTTCTCAAATTGGCAGTAACTAAAACAAATTTTAAAATAACAGTTGTTGGTGAGGATGTAGTGAAAATGCCAGTCTCATTCTTATACACAGAATGTAAAAAAATTATTAATATCTTTCTGGTGAGCCCTTTGGCTTTGTGTGAGTCTTTAAAATTTTCATATTCTTTGATCCATTAGTTGTATATCTAAGAATTTTTCGGGCAAAAGTGAGATGAGGATAAAGATTTATATAGAAAGATGTTTTTTGTAGCATTATTTATAATGGAGAAAATAGAAAATGCATATTATGATCAAGGGCCCATTATAAAATATTAATAGTAAACCATTATATAAAGCTAGGTTTAGTATTATCTCAATTCTGATGAAAAAATACATGTATGAAAAAAGCTTAGGATAAAATGTTAACAGTAATTGTCTTCAGTTGTGGGATTATGGGTGATTTCTTCTTTATGTTTTTATATATTCAAAAAATTTCCTGCAGTTAACATTTGTTATTTTTATAATTAGTAAAACTTAACGTGTTAAAATATTTTCTGAGCCTGCAATGCATGAGGTATGACTTTCAGAACTGAATAAACAATATAGGAACACCTGGTTAAATATGATGAGATAAATAACATGCATTTCTCTCTTTTTATAAAGAGAGGAGATGTAATCTTAAAACAATTTCTGTCAATATTAACGAATCTATTAAAATAAACATTTAGCTCCAAATGAACTAAGTGCGAGGCATTCAGTATGCTAAGTAGTTGGGCATATAAAGATGGTACTGAAAGAACAAGAAGCTTTCTGTCATTTCTTCTGTAAAGTTTTCCATGGTTTCTCTGCTACGTTAGGTTAGGTTCTCTTCTATCATTGTACTTACCATGATATACTGAAATTATCAGTTCATTTTTGTTTCTCCTAATAGCTTATCAGTTCCTTGAGGATAGGGGCCATATCTTTTTCATTGTGTATCCCAGTATCTAGTTATTTGTTGAATTAGCTTTGATGTGAATGTAAGAAGTGGTGATGCTTGAGGTGGATTTTGAAAACTGAATGCCTATGATAAATCACTTTTAGTTTACTTTACTCTTAATGAAATCCTTTATTCCCCTATAATGATGGGTATATGAAGAGTTACTATACTGCAGCAGTTGTTAATTTTAATTGAGAATGTTTTCATTTTGCCTTTGTCAAACGTGATGTCGGTTTTAGCAGATAGCTCAGAGTTAGTCAGTAAAATGAACTTAACTTTCCGTTTATCTTTTAAAGGTAAGATTTGGTCATAAGTTGATTTTAAAGTCTAGGTGAGGGCCAGGGGGAGGTCAGTTCACAGGGATGAGGATGAGAGATGATAGTGAATTTTTTTTTTTTTAAATTGAATCAGATGTTCACCCTGACACTAAAATCAGAAAAAGATATCACAAAAAAAGAAAATTATAGACCAGTATCACTGATGAACATAGATGTAAAAATCCTGAACAAAATAGTAGCAAACAGAATCCAGCAGCACATTAAAAGGATCATACACCATGATCAAGTGGGATTTATCTCAGGGATGCAAGGATTCTTCAATATATGCAAATCAATCAATGTGATATACCACATTAACAAATTAAGGAATAAAAGCCATATGATCATCTCAATAGATGCAGAAAAAGCTTTTGACAAAATTCAACACCCATTTATGATAAAAACACTCCAGAAAATGGTCACAGAGGGTACATACCTCAACATAATAAAGGCCATATATGACAAACCCACAGCAAGCATCATACTTAATGGTGAAAAACTGAAAGCATTTCCACTAAGATCAGGAACACGACAAGGATGTCCACTCTCGCCACTCTTATTCAGCATAGTTTTGGAAGTCCTAAACACAGCAGTCAGAGAAGAAAAAGAAATAAAAGGAATACAAATTGGAAAAGAAGAAGTAAAACTGTCACTGTTTGCTGATGACATGATACTATCCATAGAAAATCCTAAACATGCTACCAGAAAACTACTAGAACTATTCAATGAATTTGGTAAGGTTGCAGGATACAAAATTAATACACAGAAATCTCTGGTATTCCTATACACCAACAACGAAAAATCAGAAAGAGAAATTAAGGGAACACTCCCATTTACCATTGCAACCAAAAGAATAAAATACCTAGGAATAAACGTGCCTAAGGAGGCAAAAGACTTGTACTCAGAAAACTATAGAACACTGATGAAAGAAATCAAAGATGACATAAACAGATGGAGAAATATACCATGTTCTTGGATTGGAAGAATCAATATTGTGAAAATGACTATAAGACCCAAAGCAATCTACAGATTCAGTGCAATCCCTATCAAACTACCAATGGCATTCTTCACAGAATTAGAACAAAAAATTTTACAATTCGTATGGAAACACGAAAGACCCCGAATAGCCAAAGCAATCTTGAGAAAGAAAAACGGACTTGGAGGAATCAGGCTCCCCGACTTCAAACTATACCACAAAGCTACAGTAATCAGGACAGTATGGCAGTGGCACAAAACCAGAAATATAGATCAGTGGTACAAGATAGAATGCCCAGAGATAAACCCACTCACATGTGGGCACCTAATTTACTACAAAGGAGGCAAGAACATAAAATGGAGAAAAGACAGCCTCTTCAATAAGTGGTGCTGGGAAAACTGGACAGCTACATGTAAAAGAATGAAATTAGAACACTCCCTAACACCATACACAAAAATAAACTCCAAATGGATTAAAGACTTAAATGTAAGGCCAGACACTATAAAACTCTTAGAGGAAAACAAAGGAAAAACATGCTTTGACATAAATCACAGCAAGATCTTTTCTGACCCACCTCCTAGAGTAATGGAAATAAAAACACAAATAAACAGATGAGACTTAATTAAACTTAAAAGCTTTTGCACAGCAAAGGAAACCATAAACAAGACAAAAAGACAACCCTCAGAATGGGAGAAAATATTTGCAAATGAAACGACAGACAATGGATTACTCTCCAAAATATACAAACAGCTCATGGAGCTCAATATCAAAAAAACAAACAATCCAGTTAAAAAATCGGCAGAAGATCTAAATAGACATTTCACCAAGGCAGACATACAGATGGCCAAGAGGCACATGAAAAGATGCTCAACATCACTAATTATTAGAGAAATGCAAATCAAAACTACAATGAGGTATCACCTCACACCGGTCAGAATGGCCATTATCAAAAAATCTAGAAACAATAAATGCTGGAAAGGGTGTGGTGAAAAGGGAACTCTCTTGCACTGTTGGTGGGAATGTAAATTGATATAGCCACTATGGAGAACAGTATGGAGGTTCCTTAAAAAACTAAAAATAGAACTACCATATGACCCAGCAATCCCACTACTGGGCATATACCCTGAGAAAAGCATAATTCAAAAAGAGACATGTACTACAATGTTCATTGCAGCACTATTTACAATAGCCAGGACGTGGAAGCAACCTAAATGTCCATCGACAGATAAATAGATAAAGACGATTTGGCACATATATACAATGGAATATTACTCAGCCATAAAAAGAAACAAAATTGAGTTATTTGTAGTGAGGTGGATGGACCTAGAGTCTGTCATACAGAGTGAAGAAAGTCAGAAAGAGAAAAAACAAATATCGTATGCTAACGCATATATATGGAATCTAAAAAAAAAAAAAGGGTACTGATGAACCTAGTTGCAGGGCAGGAATAAAGAGGTAGACATAGAAAATGGACTTGAGGACATGGGGTGGGAGGGTGAAGCTGGGGCAAAGTGACAGTAGCGTCTACATATACACTACCAATATAAAATAGTTGGCTGGTGGGAAGCCGCAGCATAGCACAGGGAGATCGGCTCAGTGCTTTGCGATGACCTATAGGGGTGGGATAGGGAGGATGGGAGAGAGGCTCAAGAGAGAGGGGATGTGGGGACATGTGTATGCATATGGCTGATTCGCTTTGTTGTGTAACACAAACTAACACAGTATTGTGAAGCAATTATACTCCAATAAAGATCTATTAAAAAAATTTTTAAAATAATGAAACTATCAGTGAAGAAAAAAAAAATTTTGAATCAGGTGTTAAGGTTTCCTTTACTTAGATGTCCAAATAATCAGAATGTTGTTGCTTTTACTTCAAAGTGAGTTAGAACAACATGTAGAACATGCAAACACATGAAGCTCTTAAAAAGTATTGCAGAGGGACTTCCCTGGTGGTCCAGTGGTTAAGACTCTGTGCCCCCAATGCAGGGGGCCCGGGTTCGATCTCTGGTCAAGGAACTAGATCCTGCATGCTGCAACTGAGAGCCCACATGCTGCAACTAAAAGATCGCGCACACGGCAACGAAGGTCCTGCTTGGGGCAACTAAGACCTGGTGCAGCCAAATAAATAAATAAATATATTTTTTTAAAAGTATGGCAGAAAGCAATTTAGACCTAACATGTACTCTCTAGGCTCAAATTACTCACAGATTATATCCCCAAAGTTCAATTTTAAGTTGATCTGGTTTTTAGTGTCACAGGGTAATTTTATAACAATAATGCTATATATAGTCCAATGGTTTTCAACCAGAGGCATTTTTGCCCCCCGAGAGCACATTTGACAATGACCTGGAAACATTTTTGGTTGTAACAACTTGGTGATTGTAGGTGGGGTGCTTATTAACTTCTAGTGAAGCTAGTGAAGCTAAGGATGTTGCTGAACATCCTGTAATGCACGGGATAGCTCCCAGCCCCCTGCCTCCAACCCAACAAGGAATTATCTGGCCCAAAATGTCAGTAGTGCTGATGTTGAGAAACCCTGTCTAGACAATGGTCAAGTTCCCAGGCCACTCTAAAAATCTTTATTTAACCCAGAACAGTGCTTATAACCCATAACTGAAGCTTAGTGCTAATGGTACCATTTCATTTGTCACTTAAAATTACTTTGTCTCCATAGAAAAGTTCTTAAATATCAACTTGAGATACTGAGAAGACGGCTTTCCTTACTGGGAACAAAGTGCAGTTGCTCCCATGGTGTGGAGACTCCAATTTCAGTGCCTCTGTCTGTTCTTCCTAGCTTTTCATACGTGTTACTCTTTTGAGAGTCTATAGGATAGGGATTGCCTATCATTTCAGTGTTATGTTTAGAAGGTAGTTTTAGACCCTTTAAAACTTGAAAATGTTTAATCAGTATATCAATTTATTCAACAAATATTCATTTAGAAATAAGTATTAATATAATGAGTATTCAGATTTTTAAGTACCCTATAACCTAATTCACTTTGATTTTATTAATAGGGTCAGGAGCAGGTCTGGGGAAAATAATCCAGAGGTTTCCACAGAAGGACTGGGATGATACACCTTTTCCACAGGGAGTTGAACTGGTAAGTTGGTATTGTTTTATTGTACTTTTATAATGATATTTTTCTTTTCATGTTTCATTTATGGTTATATTTATGTTGCAGTTACTTTTAAATAATTTGGTGATTTAACTGTAACACATTATTAGAAATAATCACCCTAATACAGTAAACTTTGAATATACTGATTCTGGAATGTCTTTTTTGCTGTTCTTTTTCCTGTTTAATCTTCTCTTTAATATTAAAGATGAAATAAATGATTTTTATATACTTGGAAGCTGAAAAATTCCTCTGATTCTTTTAGTCAAAATCTTAGCCTAGTAGCTTCAGTGATAGTGTGTCACTAATCAAATATTTATTATATTTTTTTCTGAAAATTTCTAGGTTGTTGTTTTAGTGAAAACTAAACTAAAACACAGACAAACAAAACCAAAGGTTGGTTTAATAGTGACCAGTCATGGTTTGAGTTTGGCCTTGAAATCAAAATCTGAATTCTTTCTTTCCAGTTACAGAATTTGTGTGTTGCTTTATAATAGTGCAATTCAACTGCTTTATTTTTGTCAGCCATTTTAAAGGAATTTAATGGTTGAGCATAATTTGTGATGACCAGCACATTCTATCTGGTGGTGGATCTATGGTGGTAAAATGAGAGACTGAAAAGATGATCACTAAGGTATTTTTCAATATGACTGTAAAGTTTAGAGAGTGCATATATGTGTGTATGTATGTATGTTTGTGTATTCACTTATATTGTTTGTATGTTTACACACACACACATATACATGAGCAGTGTTCGTCAAAGCAGTTCTTGTTGAGCGATCATTTGGTATAATATGACAATGAAGAGGAGACTGCCTGGGTTGAAATCCCACCTGTACGGTATGACTTCTGACAAGTTCCTTAACTTCTTGAATAGCCGTCTTCATCTATAAAATGAGGATAATGATAATACTAATCTCATAGGGTTACTGCAAAGATAAAATGGGAAAAATATAAATAAAATGCTTAGAACAGTGTCTTCCGTAAAGTAAGTGCTCAATAAATGAGGTAGCTTGTTAACGTTATTATTGTTGCTGTCATTGTTGCTGTTTGTTTGACATATTGCAGCACCTCCCCCAGAGGAAGAATTGTTCATTCTCTTGTTAGCCTGGATCAGAAATATTTATTAGGAATAAAACTGATGTTGAAAATTATGAATTTTCTTATCCTAGCAAATGACTGTCCATTTCTGCCTCGCTGAGGATAAAAGGTACATTTCTAAATGCTTAATTTTGATTGTTAAACCCAGTTTTGTAAAGAAGGCTGTGGGTTCTGTAGACACACAGAGAGGGTAAATCTTGAGTTTAGGCATTAAAAATGGGGAAAGAATGTGAGGATCTTTGAGATAATAGAAAATACATAGTGGTCTCTGCCCCCAGTTCCTGGCACAGAGCTTCTGAAGTCCGTCTGATTTCCTAAGTGATATGAGTGTCTTTGATCCCGGTTCCTGACACAGGGTTCCTGAAACCTTTGTAAGTTCCTGGGTGATATGAATGTCTTTTGTTCTAATGAGGTGACTCTGGGTGGGCTCCTGGATGGCTCCTGGATGGGGGCTGGTCACTGGAAAGACCAAGCCATGATTAGAAGCTTGGAATTTTCAGCCCCATCTGCTATTCTCTTGAAAAGGGAGAAGGGCTGAAAATGGAATTAATGATTGATCATGCCTATGTGACGACGTCACCATAAAAGTCCCCAAAGTTGGGATTCGGAGAGCTTCCAGGTTGGTGAAACATGCACCTACTGGGAGGGCGATGCACCCCAACTGTACAGAGAGAGAAATTCATATGCTTGGGACCCTCCCAGACCTCACTCTATGTATCTCTTCATCTGGCTGTTCATCTGTATTCCTTATCATATTCTTTAATAAACTGGATAATGTAAGTAAAATGTTTTCCCAAGCTCTATGAGCCACTTGAGTAAATTAATTGAATCCAAAGGGATGGAGGTCACGGGAACCTCCGATTTATAGCCAAGTTGTACAGAAGTTGTACTACTGTACAACCTACTTGCGATTGATATCTGAAGTGGGGGTCAGTCTTGTGGGACTGAGCCCTTAACCTTAATCAGTGAGTTAAATTGTAAAATTGTAGGACACCCAGCAGGTGTTGTGGATAATTGCTTGTTTTGGGGAAAAAAAAACCCCACACTGGGTGACTAGAAGTGTCAGAAGTCAAGTGTTCTGGGTAAGGTAAAAGTTACCACACAGGTGGAGGAGAAAAGTAGGTTTTTAAGAGAGCCCTTGTATTCCTTTCTCTTCTCTTCCACATGCCTGCAAATAGTAGTAATTGGTCTTATGGTGTGGATAACTGGTGTTTGTACTATTAAAGCTTTTAAACTCTGCTTCACTGTCCTTTTTAGTAATGATTGAAAGGGGAAAATTTTGGTACTGGAGGCCTTTTAGAACTTTTTGTGAGTTCCTACCTCCCCTCACATCAATGTGTGGATGGATATAAACTACATCAGTTTGACAATATGAACAGTGAACCACCTTCATAAATTTCAAGAACAGCAGACATTATTGGGTCAGAGAGAGATCATGATTTGACTCTAGCTATTTAGCTATGACTGAGAAGGAATAATTTTTGTGTTTTGAAAGCTAAGGCATAGATACTGTGATGCCTCTGATATTTCTCCAGTAGTGATGGAGAGACACATGTTGATTTTAATACTTAGTAAATGGATATTTTTTCTTTGTGTGACAGACACTCCCATGTTCAAGTGCTGTCAGTGTCTCTCCAATAACAAGTAGAGCCGTGTGCTGCTGGATTGGTGAAACCGAGGTGTTAAGAGGTAGCATAACTTTTCCTCACCTAAGATTTTCCTAGATGACATCTTGGCTGATTCTTCGTGAAGCATTTCAAGATTTTGGGAGCCAGATTAATATTTAAAGAATATTTGATGTGCTGGATTACATTGGGAATTTTTTCTTTTAATTTTTTCATAATTGATAGCAATTCTCATCCTCTAATGTCTGTTGTGCTTTGTCAGGTACAGAATAAATCTGTTTATCTAACAAAGCCCATTTTTATTTTTTATTTAAAAAATTATTTTATTTTATTTTATTTTATTTTTTTATCTTTTGGCTGCGCTGTGTGGCACGTAGGATCTTAGCTCCCCGACCAGGGATGGAACCCGTGCCCCTGTAGTGGAAGCGCGGAGTCTTATCCACTGGACCGCCAGAGAGGTCCCCAAAGCCCATTTTAAAAACATAATAGAATCATTGACTGTTAAATTTTTGTTGTCTTATTATTTATGGCTTTGTGCTTTACTTTATATGTTAGGGAGGTGCAACTATTCTGCATATTAACAGCAATAACTTGAATAACTGTGATATACTGTGTAATCTAGAGCAACTCCTGCAACTTCAAGACCAGAGATAGGCCTAATAAAATTTTAGTCTAATTGAAGGTGATTTCGCTCAGAGCCTAGGTGGTTTTTTGATTCCAGGGTGGTAGTGACCCTTTTGTGATGATTTACATGGAAAAAAATCTTACCCTACCAAGGTGGTAGTAGCGGAACAAGTTTTTAGCATGTAACATTAATGTTAATATCTAACAGTTACATACAATTCACAGACTGTGATGAACTCACAAATTAGATGATTAGAGGTAGTATATCTAATTTAAAGGTAGGTAAATTGAGGATTAGGAAGTTTAAACAGTTTCACTAAGGTCTAGCAGCTCAGATGCAGCAGAGCTAGCATTCAAACCCAGGTTTTTTGACTCTTAGTCTCAGCCAAGATCTGAGAGTATTCTGAGAGTATTCTGAGAGTGACACTTTAAGCTATGGTTAGCATTTGGACTTTAATGTAAATGCAAGATCTGAAAACAGGATTCTATAATTTGGAAGAACTGAGGTTCAGAAATGTTAAAAGCATGCTGTGTTAAAAGAATGCTGTCTTGCCTCTTCAATAAGTACTGCTGGGAAAACCGGACAGCTACATGTAAAAGAATGAAATTAGAACACTCCCTGACACCATACACAAAAATAAACTCAAAATGGATCAAAGACCTAAATGTAAGGCCAGACGCTATAAAACTCTTAGAGGAAAACATAGGCAGAACACTCTATGACATAAATCGCAGCAAGATCCTTTTTGACCCACCTCCTAGAGAAATGGAAATAAAAACAAAAATAAACAAATGGGACCTAATGAAACTTAAAAGCTTTTGCCCAGCAAAGGAAACCATAAACAAGACGAAAAGACAACCCTCAGAATGGGAGAAAATATTTGCAAATGAAGCAACTGACAAAGGACTAATCTCCAAAATTTACATGCAGCTCAATATCAAAAAAACAAACAACCCAATCCAAAAATGGACAGAAGACCTAAATAGACATGTCTCCAAAGAAGATATACAGATTGCCAACAAACACATGAAAGAATGCTCAACATCACTAATCATTAGAGAAATGCAAATCAAAACTACAATGAGGTATCACCTCATACCAGTCAGAATGGCCATCATCAAAAAATCTACAAACAGTAAATGCTGGAGAGGGTGTGGAGAAAAGGGAACCCTCTTGCACTGTTGGTGGGAATGTAAATTGATATAGCCACTATGGAGAACAGTATGGAGGTTCCTTAAAAAACTAAAAATAGAACTGCCATTCAACCTAGCAATCCCACTACTGGGCATATACCCTGAGAAAACCATAATTCAAAAAGAGTCTTGTATCACAATGTTCATTGCAGCTCTATTTACAATAGCCAGGACATGGAAGCAACCTAAGTGTCCGTCGACAGGTGGATGGATAAAGAAGATGTGGCGCATATATACAATGGAATATTATTCAACCATAAAAAGAAACGAAATTGGCTTATTTGTAGTGAGGTGGATGGACCTAGAGTCTGTCATACAGAGTGAAGTAAGTCAGAAAGAGAAAAGCAAATACTGTATGCTAACACATATATATGGAATCTTAAAAAAAAAAAAAATTGGTTCTGAAGAACTTAGGGGC
Organism: Balaenoptera musculus; assembly: GCF_009873245.2. NCBI lineage: Eukaryota > Metazoa > Chordata > Mammalia > Artiodactyla > Balaenopteridae > Balaenoptera > Balaenoptera musculus. The sequence goes on along the minus strand of NC_045792.1, from coordinate 63,661,125 downwards.
AGGACAGGAATAAAGACGCAGACGTAGAGAATGGACTTGAGGACACAGGGAGGAGGAAGGGTAAGCTGGGACGAAGTGAGAGAGTGGCATGGACATATATACACTACCAAATGTAAAAGAGATAGCTAGTGGGAAGCAGCCACATAGCACAGGGAGATCAGCTCGGTGCTTTGTGACCACCTAGAGGGGTGGGATAGGGAGGGTGGGAGGGAGATGCAAGAGGGAGGAGATATGGGGATATATGTATATGTATAGCTGATTCATTTTGTTATAAAGCAGAAACTAACACACCATTGTAAAGCAATTATACTCCAGTAAAGATGTTTAAAAAAAAAAAAGAATGCTGTGTTATTAGAAACCAACTTCACTTATTTTATTGGAGAATAAACCTGGGTTCAGAGCATAGTATTAGACTTGAAATTATTTTCTGTTGCCATCTTTCCTGCCCACACAACAAGTATTTGATGTATTTAAATTCTAAATGAAAGGTATTGTAAACAGTGCTGCAATGAACATTGGGGTGCATGTATCCTTTCAAACCATGTTTTTCTCCGGATATATGCCCACAAGCCAAGACATAGAAGCAACAGATGAATGGATAAAGAGGATGTATACATATATACCATGGAATATTACTCAGCCATTAAAAAGAATGAAATAATGCCATTTGCAGCAACGTGGATGGACCTGGAGATTATCATACTAAGTGAAGTATTGGTAAGTCAGACAAAGACAAATATCATATGATATCACTTATATGGGGAACCTAAAAAAAAATCTAAAAAAAATGATACAAATGAACTTATATGAACAAAACAGAAACAGATTGAGAGATTTAGAGAATGCACTTATGGTCACCTGGGGGGAGGGATAGATTGGGAGTTTGGGATTGACGTGTACACACTGCTATACTTAAAGTAAAATTCCTTTCCATGAAAAAAAAATAAATGAAAGGTAATTCTGTTCAGACTGAAGACTAAACTTTATGACTTGTGGGAAAGGATTTAAGGCATTCATTTGCTAATAAGTCAAATCCCAAATTTAATTTAGAGGATGCTGAATTTAGTCTTGCTGCTTTTGTGTAAAGAAATTGCCTTCTCTTTCTTTTCTTCTATTGAGAAATGCTGAACTTTAATTTGGATGGTTTTTAAAAATAAAAATATGAAAATAAGCTAAACCAAACATAATGACTGCTTTTCCAATTCTGGGATATTTTTATCTTTTTCTTGTGCCTTTTAGGCGTACATGGAAACCACAGACAGTCATATAAATAAAGTTTCAGTTAATTTTAGAGACAATATTTCAAAGAAAATTTAAGAATTGTTTTGCAGAGGCATTCTATGGCTAACAATCTATTTCTGATTATGGGAAGAAATATTTTTATTGGCTTGGTTTTGGGCATCAACAAAATAGTATTGTTTAGGCACTAGCTCTTTTTAAAGATGCCCTGTCTCAAAAGTGAATTTTTTTATATCATAATTCAGAAAACATGCCACAATCTTCACTAGGGAATGCCTGCACTGAGGCATTTGTAAATCTTCCTGATTTTTTTAGAAGACTGAAGTACTGTGATAAAAAATGTTGTGGCTTGAGTAAAAGAGGATTAACCGTGTCATTAGAATTTCTAAATTTGAGGTTCTTAAGATATTAGTTCATTTATTTAAGTTATAGACTAATGATTTGACTACCTTCAATATGAATCCAGTTTTCTGTAATTATAAGTATAGATTGGGGAGAAGAGGTAAAAAAATCTTGTATTCAGCATTCTGCAGTTGTAACATAGGAGAAGTAGCCTTAGTATGGGATGCTATTTGAGGGCAGAGAAGTAAGTATAAGTATCACGTAATATTTTAATTCTTTAAGTTGTTTAGAATGCATTGAATACCGCAAATGAGCTAACAGTTGTCCATCTGACCTAGATATAAATACTGTTTGGTCAGGAAACTGAGTGTAGAAAAGACGGAAGAGAATTTTCTCCCCTCTTTGTAGAGGAATATGCGTGAAAGGAGAATGAGAAAGGTAGTGAACATACTGGATGACAGAATCAGGGTTCACAAAGATTTTAAAAGGCTGGAGTTATGGGCCCTTTATATAAGAGGATTAAATATAATAGGTGAAAATGTAGGTCCTGCATGTGAGTGTAAAAAACTAGCTGTATAAGTAATATTTAAAATAAAGATAGGCCGGATACTTTCCCAGCCAGAGAGATTTGAGAAATATAAGAAGACAGTTAAAAATTAAAAATTTATAATTATAAATGAGACCTATGAAAGATACTGTAGGTAGCGTCTAAAGCCTCTGTGCTGAGGTAGGGTGCTTGGTGATGAATTTAGTTTTAAAGCTGGTGTAAAGGATGTGTGGAAGAACTCTTGATTTTGCATAGAGTTGAGGCTGAAAACAAGAACATTGCTATGAAGTATGCATGGCTTTTTTAAATTTATTTTTTTTTGAAGTATAGTTGATGTACAGTGTTGTGTTAATTTCTGCTATACAGCAAAGTGACTCAGTTATACATATAAATACATTCTGTTTTATATTCTATTCCATTATGGTCTATCCCAGGATATTGAATGTAGTTCCCTGTGCTATACAGTAGGACCTTGTTGTTTATCCATTCTATGTATAATAGTTTGTGTCTGCTAACCCCATACTCCCAGTCCATCACTCCCATACCACCCCCCCCCCCATGGCAACCACAAGTCTGTTCTCTGTGTCTGTGAGTCTGTTTCTGTTTCATAGATAGGTTCATTTGTGCCATATTTTAGATTACACATGTAAGTGATATCATATGGTATTTGTCTTTCTCTTTCTGACTTAGTATGATAATCTCCAGTTGCATCCATGTTGCTGCAAATCGTATTATTTTGTTCTTTTTTTATGACTGAGTAGTATTCCATTGTATATATGTACCTCATCTTCTTTATCCATTCCTCTGTCAATGGATATTTAGGTTGTTTCATGAAGACATGGCTTTTGAAACATACTAAGGACTACAAAAAGGACTTTTAAAGTTACGTTCACAACAAAGCAAGTGGATACAAATGGGGTTTAAGCTGGAAAGTGGTGGTTTGAGCTCACATTTTTGTTTCCTACTCCCAAAGACACAGTTGTCTCTTTGAAGTAATAAAACTGCATAGCAGGTAGGAACTCCATCCTGTAGATGGAGTCTAGAGGATGCATCTGAGATAGTGGATTCTCTCAACATCTCTGAGGTAGAAGCTAGTCCGTCTTGGTGTTATTCTTCTCACATTCCTTGATGCTTACTAAGGTGGTTTGTTATACTGTACTAGACTTTCAGTAGCTTACAATTCTGCTTATTTTACTAATGTATTGATAGCCTCAGTTATGCTAGAGAATCACCTAGCTCTCAGAACCACCTCAGGAAAGGTTTTCTTGCCATGTTGGGGTCCTGCTATCCCTAATACTTTGACGCCATAGTGAACTTCTTGAAGAAAATGTAGAACTACAGTACACAAGCCTGACCTACTACAAATTCATGTTGTTTGCAAACAGCCTGGCCCCGTTACCACACAGAATACCGCTGCTGATCTCTCATGTAATTGTCTGTCATATCACCGCTGTGGGTTGTTCTATACTTTTTAATGTCCAGTTCCTTGTTCTGTTCTTCATTTTCCAATTGATCCCAAGTATTAACTTTAAAAAGTCTTTTCTTGAGTTTACCTTGTAGCTATTATCCTATTTCTTCTTCATTATAAAATGTTTCAAATGATTCTTCTTCATTTGCTGTCTCCATTTCTGTAAGAGACTGGTGTGGTACTATGGAAGCAATATGGGATCAGAAACTTTAAAATCTTAAGCAAAGTTAATTTATCTTTCTGATAATACTGATTTTTCCTACAGGACTGTTATCAGGTGATTGTCTATTAATATTTTAATAAACTATAATGTTATGATTTCTTGCTGTCCACTCGCATCTCTTACATCCATCTCACCCACATTTCAGAGGTTTATTCTGAAGTACAGTTTATGTCCTCTCCATTCTGAAATCACAAAGTTGAAGTTTAGTAATATTTTCTGAATTCATTAAGGTAATAAATACTAGATGTTATAATAGGTGAACCTTGAAGCCTTAGTGGCTAGAATGAAACAAGCTTTTTTCTTCTTACTTGCATAATCACTTACTTGATTAGTGGCAGTGGGGTAGACAGAAGTGTGGTTTGCTGTCTTCAAAGTGTGGTTCTCAGGGTCATCTTGGGCATCAGCATTCAGTTGGCAGAGTAGTAAAAGAAAGCATGGAGGTGGGTTTTATGGGGTAGGCCTGGGAGGCTGTATATATCACTTCTATCCTGTTCCATTCATCAGAAATCAGTCATTTAACCACAGTTAACTGTAATGGGAGTTTGGCAAATAAAGCCTAGATGGGTGCCTAGGAGAAAAGTGAAACAGATTTAGTGAACAACTACCTTTCTTCTGCCACAGTGTTCTTGCTGAAATTCAAAGGTCTTTTCCCTTATCTTAATTCTCCTTGACCACTTTATTTTTTGACATCACTCATTCAGTCTTTGTGGTAAAATAAAAAATGAATACTGTATTTAGTTTTTGTCTCAGTTCCTGGCACAAAGTTCCTGAAATCTTTGGAATTTACTGTCTTTTGTATGCTAATGAGATGGCTTATGAATTTAGGGAACCCTAGGTAGCTTCAGGAAGGGGGCTGATGTGCCACAGGAACCAACCATGTGGTTTTAGAGGGTTGGAAATTTCAGCCCCACTGGGGAGGGGAGAGGGGCTGGAGATTGAGTTCAATCACCAGTGGCCAATGAGCTAATCAATCATGCTTACCTAATGAAGCTTCCATAAAAACCCCTAGATGAAGGGATATAGAGATCTTCCAAGTTGGTGAACACATCTATGTGCTGGGAAGGTAGTGTGCTTGGAGAAGGTGTGGAGGCTCTGTGTCACCCCCTCCCTCCATACCTTGACTTATATATCTCTTCTGTTTGGCTCTTTTTGAGTTATATACTTTACAGTAAACTGGTAGGTGTGGGTAAAGTGTTTTCCTGAGTTCAGTGAGCTGTCCTAGTGAATTATTGAACCTGAGGGGGACAGTCATGTGAGCCCCTGAATTTGTAGTCTGCAGGCAGAAGTGTGGATAACTTGGTCATCCCTTTTGCAGCTGGCATCTTAAGTGAGGGCAGTCTTGTGGGGCAGAGCCCTGACCCCTTGATTGTGGGGTCTGCACTGACTCTGGGAAGTTAGTGTCATAAATGAATTGAATTGTTGGACACCCAGTTGGTATTGGGAAAAAACACATACTTGGTGTCAGAGAAAATACAACAGTCTTCATCATCCTAATTTTCTCTTAATGTCAGTTAATTCTCTTCCATTTTTCCCTATTTTTGTTTTATTTTGTTTTTGTGGCCCCCTTACTACAGACTTTCTGTAAGATTCAGTTTTCATTTTTTGGGTATTTTGTTTTCTCTGGGAAGTGATGGTATCACTATTCTGTCAGTCTTTTGTACTTGCATCCTAGTCATGCCTTTGATTATTGTTTTCTGCAATTCCTGTAATCTAAGTGTATAGCCTACACATCTCAGACAGAGCTAAGCCATATTTTGGTATCTCTTTCTAATACTGGACTTCTAATGTGGGGTGGGTTCTGGTAACAAATAGCCTTGGAAGGTTAATCAAAGTTAGTTCTTGCCTAATTTCACTTGTAGCAATTTGTCCTATAGCAGAACTGACACTTCGATAAATAATATATATTATTCAAACCAGAATGCTTTTGAGAGTGAAAGGTAGTGAATCGGAAAACATGCATCCTGAACAAATTGATTTTTATGGTTACTTCTACATATGCATGTGTAAAGTTATTCATGGCAAAAAATTGGAAACTACCTAAATGTCCATCAGTAGGTGACTGATTGAATTAGTAGTGCCACAGTCATTCATCAGAATATAATGCAACTGTTAAAAAGTATGAGATAGAAGAAGATGGCCAACAAGCAGATGAAAAGATGCTAATGTCACTAACCATTAGGGAAACGCAAATCAAAACAACAGTGAGATACCACTTCATACCTATTACGATGACTAATATAAAAAAACGCAAAGTGCTGGCAAAGATGTGGAGAAATTACAGCCCTTGTGTACTGTTGGTGGGAATGTAAAATGGTGCAGATACCATGGAAAATGATAGGGCGGTTCCTCAAAAAATTGAGAACAGAATTACTGTATGGTCCAGCAATTTCACTTCTGGGTATATACCCAAAAGAACTGAAAGCAGGGACTCAAATAGATTTTTTGTTCACACGTTCATAGTGGCATTATTCACCACAGCCAAAGGCAATCCAAGTATCCACTGACAGATAAATGGATAAACAAAATGTGGTATATACATACAATGAAATATTATTCAGCCTTAAAAATGAAGGAGATTCTGACACGTGCTACAACATGGATGAACCTTGAGGACATTATGCTAAGTCTATGGGTATAGATTTTCAGTTTTGCAAGATGAAAAGTGTTCTGGAGAGTGATTGCAAGACAATATGAATGTACTTGACACTACTGAACTGCACATTTAAAAATGGTTAAGATGATAAATTTTATGTTATGTATATTTTACTACTATTAAAAACTTTTTAGAAAAATATGACCTAGAGCTTTATTCAGTGACGTGAATCAATCTCTAAGACACATTGTATAGCAAGTAGCCAAAGCAATTTGGAGAAGAAAGAACAAAGTTGGAGGACTTGTACTACCTGGTTTCAAGGCATACTATAGAGCTCAGTATTCAAATGTGGTATTGGCTTAAGGATTGTCTTTTGTAGATCCATGCTACAGTCTAGAAGCAAACACACACATTATGGTAAATATATATTCAATAAAGTTGCCAAGGTAATTCAGTTGTGAAAAAGATAGGGTTAACAAATGGTGCTGAAACAACTGAATGTCCATTTGGAAAAAAAAAAAAATAGCCTTGACCCTGCCTCACACCCTACAGAAAAATTAATTTGAAGTAGATCGTAGACTAAATGTAAAAGCTAAAAGTATAAAGGTTTTTAAAGGAAAACTTAGGAGAACATCTTTGCAACCTTTAGTTAAGCAGAGACTTTAAATAGAACACCAAAAGCATGAATGAATAAAGTTTACCTGGAATGCTTGAAAACTCTTGAAAAATAGTGTATCATCATGCAGAAAAGGTGGACAGTCGGATAATAAGAAGTCCTATTTTGTTTCATAGATTTCACTTGGATCTACAGAATCTGTGAATCCTACTTGGACCTTCTGTTTCTTGCTATTTACCTTTAGTGAGGAGGAGGAGACTGGAAGAAATGAGGGGACATAGGAGATTCTTTCTAGCAGCAATTCACCTAGGGTCTCAGAGCAAAGTTTTCTCAGGTGTTATCTATTCTGCCGAGCCAGGTTTTCTTTGTCAAGCCAGAATTTTGGATATATTCAAATCTGTGGGGCGACTTTTACAAATAGAACTTCTTTATCAAAATGTTAATTGCTATAGATGGTAGCCAACTTTAAAACATAAAAACATTACTATATGTGAAAGACTTTGCGATATGGAGGAAAGAATATTGAACTCTGGGATTTTATTTATCTGTCTGTATCAGTATATATACCTATATATAGGTATATAATTTGATTAAAAAAGGCAACAGCTATTTAGAGAACATCAACTCTCTAGGTCATATAATCTATTTTCAATGGTATATAAGGAATGCTATTTTGATACTATCTATCCCCCCACACCCCAGTTCTTGTTCTAATCAAGTTCTTTGGTGATCCAGACATACTATTTACTGCATGAAATATGTTCACATCTTTTTTCTTGAGTTTGTATTGTGCTTTGAGTATTCATGTGGAACTTTCCCTGCTATGGATATGGTCATTTTCCTTATAACTTAACAAATGTGTCAGTTTTAAAAAATGAAGTATTTGGTGGCCTCTAGTGGTACTTATGTGTCTATAAAAAGTCACTAATATCACCAATGTACAAAATTTTAGGTGGAGAGTTACTAAGTTGACAAAACTTACTGAAGAAAAGTTTTTTAATCTTTGAGAACTGAAAGTTTATTAATCAGTTATAAATCTATCAGTGATGTGGCTGTGTCTGTTATAGTAAATTTTATCTTTCCTTACTTTCAAGACATGCCTTGAAATTTTATATATATATATTATGTGTGTGTGTATATATATGTGTGTGTGTGTGTATATGTGTGTGTGTGTATATATGTGTGTGTGTATATATGTGTGTGTGTGTATATGTGTGTGTGTATATGTGTGTGTATATATATATGTGTATATATATGGGTGTGTGTGTAATATATATGTCTTTTTAAAAAAATAAATTTATTTATTTATATATTTTTTACTTTTGCCTGCGTTGGGTCTTCGTTGCTGCGCACGAGCTTTCTCTAGTTGCGGTGAGCAGGGGCTCCTCTTCGTTGCGGTATGCGGGCTTCTCATTGCGGTGGCTTCTCTTGTTGCGGAGCACGAGCTCTAGGCATGCAGGCTTCAGTAGTTGTGGCATGTGGGCTCAGTAGTTGTGGCTCGCAGGCTCTAGAGCACAGGCTCAGTAGTTGTGGCGCACGGGCTTAGTTGCTCTGCGGCATGTGGGTTCTTCCCGGACCAGGGCTGGAACCCATGTCCCCTGCATTGGCAGGCGGATTCTTAACCACTAGTCACCAAGGTAGTCCCCTATATATACGTCTTACTTCGAAGTATTTCTGTTTTGTACTTATGTCAGCAGTAGTTTACTATTGCATTGTACTGAAATGTGTCCATAAAGGGGATGGTAGAATGATTTCTGACATCTCCTTAAATATAATAAAAGCTAAAAATAGGGCCAATATTTCGTAAGTTAATCATAAAGATAATCAATCCTTAGTAAAGTTTATTTCTTTAAACAGCTAATTCTAGCTAGCTTAAAGATACTTTAAGTTAGGCCAAGAATTATCCAGAATCTGAAATATATGTGGAAATTTAGATCATTTTATAAGTTGGGAAAATTTGTATAAATTCAAGCTTTGGAAAGCTAAAGAGAAAAGTGACAATTTTAGGTAAGTTGAATTTATTTTAAATGCTGAAATTCATCTCCATTCGTGTTAAAAATTAGATATTGAAATCCAGGTCATATAGCTACTTACTATTGGCTGAGATGATAACAAAAACCCCTGGTCTTTTGACTCTCTGCTAAAGCTATCCTAAAACTAAATAAAATACTCTATTCTTGTGTTAGATGAGGTAAGCTGATTTTTTAAAAGTTTTTTTTTTTCTGCTTCTTTTAAAAAAAATTAACAAGATAAGTCTTATTTTAATTAGGAAGGTTTAACTGGCATTGGAAAGACATGAATAGAAAAGTGTTAACTTTAAAACAATAAAAAGGGTCTAATGATACAAATCTTTGGTAATTAAGGAGCTAGCAGCTTTTATTTCTTCCAAAGATGAACCGTATTTACAAGAAACACACCATAGTATGAGTGAACTCATAATAACTTTCATTATGACAGCCTTAGTGTTCTAATGAAAAAGTTAGATTCTACTATTGGGTTCATAACTGACTGGAAGATCTCGTTAAGCCTAGTAAGATCTTCAGTATATTTCTCCAATTCAGTATTGTGTACTTACTTTGGAAATAGGAATAAACTGCTATAAAACTTAAATGAGAAGTGCTATCAATTTATGAATTAATTGTGGTTTCCATTGTTTGTGGCTTCCATTGTTTGAGGTTTACTGGGCTCTTTCCCCAGGCAGTGACTGCTTTTCCTGAGACTTCTGAGCACTGATAAACAAGATGAGTTAGAATCTTGGATTCTGGCTAAATGTTTTTCTTTATGGCAAGTCAGAGAAGTGGAAGAAGAGACATTTTCTGAGCTGAAAAGAGCCACAGGAAGGCTCCCTGCTCATAAGTAATATCGATATTTTCTATTTATTACATCAGCTAGAAATTCTTTTAAACTGAATGTGGCTTCTTTAAAATTTCTGGAATATGCATTTCAATTTCACGTGAATATTTACTTATATTAATATTGTTCTATCTAGGTAATGCCTGTAATCTTATTTCACAGAACAGCCTGTTGTTGCCTCTTGGTGATGGTGACAACTTTAAGTAGAATGATGTGATGCTGCTGTTACTAAAAGTGAAGAATTGTTTCCTAACATGAGAAAGGGGTAGGGGTGGAGTCCAGAAACTAATAACTTAGATATAGATCTCTGGTGATTTTTATTTTTATTTTATTAAATTAAAAAAAATTTTAAAGTTGAGGTATAGTTGACTTACAATATTATGTAAGTTTCAGGTATACAGCATAGTGATTCACAATTTTTAAAGGTTATACTCCATTTATAGTTATTATAAAATATCGGCCCTGTTCCCTGTGCTGAACAATATATATTTGTAGCTTATTTATTATATGCACAGTAGTTTGTACCTCTTAATCCCTTACCCTTATCTTGCCCCTCTTTCTCTCCCCACTGGTAACCACTGGTTTTTTCTTTTTTTGTGAATTTGTTTCTTTTTTGTTACAGTCACTGGTTTGTCTTATTTTTTAGATTCCACATATAAGTGATAACTTATAGTATTTGTCTTTCTCTGTTTGATGTATTTCACTAAGCGTAATACCTCCAAGTCCATCCATGTTGTTGCAAATGGCAAAATTTCATTCTTTTCAATGGCTGAGTAGTATTCCATGGTATATACATACCACATCTTCTTTATCCATTCATCTGTTGATGGACAGTTTAGTTGCTTCTATATCTTGGCAGTTGTAAATAATGCTGCTATGGACATTGGGTGCATACATCTTCTTGAATTAGTGTTTTTGTTTTCTTTGGATATATACCCAGGAGTGGAATTGCTGGATCATATCTGGTGATTTTTAAAATAAAGATTATTAAAGTGCTAGCTTGTGAGTACTTACGAAAAACACTTTTTTTTTTTTTGTAGTTTGCTCGTCTGTCCAGAATTTTGCTTTAAAATTTATAGCCATTTTGAAAATTTGGCTATGATTTAATGCCAGTTCATTCATTTAACAGATATTTATTGAACACTTACTATGTGTCAGTCACTGAGATGGGTGTTGATGATATGGCAGTGAACCAGATAAAATCCCTGTCTTCTTAGAACTTATAGTAGAGAATGGACTGACATTAACTATAATGAATAAGTAAATTATATGGTACTTGAGAAGTGATAAGTACTATTAAAAAATAAGAAAGTATTGGCAGGAACAGTGTAGCCCATTAGTTTATAAGTAACCAAGGCAGCCAGTTACCTGTTGCTGCTTGCCAGATAGTCTAAGGAAAGCAAATGAGCTAGGTTAACTAGCTTTTAGAGTTTTGCATATTTTTGATTTTACAAAGCAAATTGTAACTACATACTTTAATCTCACCAAATTATTACAGAAAATATCTTTAATATGAAGTAGTGATGGATGTTAGTTTCTTGGATTAAAGTAGCCAAAAATTATTCAGACAGGTGAGTTGTACACGACCGTGGTTATAACTTTCTGTAATCAAATAGGTTACACATTTAGTGTGCAATCTATTTGTATATGATACACTATTTTTTAAAATATTTGTATTCCATTCAAGGACAAAGAAAAGAGTAGAGAGATGTATCACACATTTGCAGTTTATCATTAAAGCAAGTTAGGCACAAGTAAAAAAAGCTCTTATGTATTTCTAACTTAATTCTGTAACTGAGCAGTTGCTTAACTGATACAGGACTTTCCAATTTGAGGCTTCTAAGGAAAAAATTATTCTATGTACTTTTTAAAAAATATATTTGTTTTTTAAATATATGTATTTTTAAGTAATATATTTATATTTGTTTTTTTGTTTTTTGTTTTTTTTTTTTGGCTGCGTTGGGTCTTCGTGGCTGTGCGTGTGCTTTTCCCTCTAGTTGTGGCGAGCGGGGGCTACTCTTCATCATGGTGTGTGGGCTTCTCATTGCGGTGGCTTCTCTTGTTGCGGAGCACGGGCTCTAGGGCGCGTGGGCTTCAGCAGTTGCAGTGCGCCGGCTCAGCAGTTGTGACGCGGGGGCTCTAAAGCGCAGGCTCAGTAGTTGTGGCGCATGGGCTCAGTTGCTCCGCGGCATGTGGGATCTTCCCGGAGCAGGGCTCGAACCCGTGTCACCTGCATTGGCAGGAGGATTCTTAACCACTGTGCCACCAGGGAAGTCCCTCTATGTACTTTTGATACCAGGGGATTTTCCCCCTTAATTATTTGTTAGTGTGCATAACACAGCATTTAAAGATTTATTCTTTTAATACAATCCATGGACTTGATCATTTTTTTAGATTAATCTAATTGTCTAGTTTCAAAATATAGAAATATATAAATAAGGTTAATTTGTCCTTTAGGATCAGTAATGTTTAGTGATTCTCTTTTACTCATTTTTCTTTCTTTTTTCCTGCTTGAAAAAGATTTGTATAGAAAGACTGACTGATGGGTTATGATGCAACCTCTAGTAACTGGTAGACATCTCTCTAAAGGTTCTTCCTATAATGAAGTGTGACCCTCATTTAAAATCTTCACTGGGGTAATGATAAAAATGTCATGTGATCTTAGGGTTTGGAAAGGACCTTAAAGGTTTCCTGGTCAAATTCCAACCTCCTTTTTGATGGTTAAATTAGTTTGTGTACAATAGTCTTGCCAAATGGTCATGTAGCTTCCAGTGATTCATCCTTAAGTATGTTCTTAGTGCCTGTTAGGTGCTGGACAATGTGTTGGGTGCTGGGGATACAACAGTAAATAAGGCAGATGTGGCCCATGCCCTCAGATTCAGTCTAATAGCATTTTTTTTAGTTACGATAAGCTTGCTCTTGTATATATATTCACCTTCATAGTTTTATACACATCATCTTCAAGGGTCTTGTTCTACTTCACAAATTTATAAGAACGTTAACCTGACCTATTCAGGTTAATATTCCAGTTGTTGTTCCTGTACTTGGAAATACTATGTTTTTTTCCTTCGAAATCCTGTTTCTAAATTTGTATTAAAATATATACATACTCATGTTCTTTTTTTCAAAAGTTGGTGGTTCTAAAATGTTTAGATGTGTTGGTAAATTACAAATATAAGACTCTTAACCTAATAAATTGGACTTTCTAGACCATAAGCAGGGTAGAATGTTAAATCTTACCTACCCTATTTAATTATTTTATAGTAAGAGTGCGATTTCAGACACATGATCTAGTTGAAAGTGATTAAATGGGGATCTGGTCCATGTATTGCTGGATGTTACACTATGTACATGTACATTTAGGATCTTAATTCAGTTGCCTTCTGCTTTTCAAAAAGAAATTTCAACTCGGACAAATCTTTGGACGTTATTTTTGGCTAGCTTTGTAACAGATCATATTAGAGACCGGAAACTAGTGCCAGCTATTGCTAGTAGAGTCATGAGCTCTTGCTACTGCTCTGGCAGTCATTTTTAGAGGTGTTAGTTGCAGTGCTGCAAGAGTATGAAAACATTACAAGAACATCGTATAATGAGAAGTTAATATACTCCATATCACACCATATTAATATCTGTGGCAAGTTTCAAATACCAATATTGATGTATTTTATAATCTCAAATCACCTTAGCCCTCTGGTTTAGGTAGCTACTCCTATATGTGGAGGTAAGAGCTCACTAATTGAATAAAGTCACTCAGTGGTCAGTTGCCAAGCAGCTAGATGAGGCTTTTCTTCCAGATTTAAAACAGGAATAAAATAGGAGGGTCCAAGGTGTAGGTCAGAATTAGCTACTATTTCTTTCTGTCTCTCAAGAGAAAGAGCAGAAGATAGCACTCCCCACATCCTAGCACAAAGGGAGCTGGGAAGTGAGGAACCCATATGAAGGACCTTCAAAGGTGTTCTAGGGCTTCGGATGGCTCTCTGGCTTGGAATAGATTAGAATTTATGAAGGCTGAGAGCAAATAAGCTGTGGTAGGTTAGTGTGGAACTTGCCAAGCGATGCTCTGTGCCACTTGGCTGGGCCATCAGTGTGTTGAGGTATTGAGACCACTGATGTGAGCAGTCTTGATTTACCATGTGTGCTGGGTAAATAACATCTGTGTTGCAGGAAGTGAAAAAGTTTGTAGAGCACTGTGATTTATCCTATGCTGTGGACTGTTTTTAAGCTTGTTGACCTCTATTTTTATTTGGTTCTTTCTATTTGGTAAAGTCCTTTTTAAAGTCTCCAAACTGTCCCATTGGATGCTCATTGGAACCAAAATGGATTAAAGGAAGCACTGTGCTCCCTTGAGGGTCATATAAGTTATGATTATGGTAATTGAAGTGAGAGCACCCTACTCCCAAGTGTAAAGTTTAAAAGATCACTTGATCCAGCTACCTTTCTCTCCTGTAGATTTTATTTCTAGTGCTAAAACCTTAAAGTCTCTGTGTTTCATTTGAATAGGGAGTATATTAGTACATTTTTAAAGTTTTGCTTACCCAGTGTTTTGGTATATATCTGGAAGGGAATATTAATATATAGGCTAAAGAGATGGGCTGAAATTAATAAGGAGAACTTTTATGGGGAAACGTAAAATATTTTACTATAATTATGCCCCATAAAACTAATATAAGAGGCCTGCAGTTCGGTTGGCATGACTATTGGCTTCTTAAAAAGCTGATGCAGTTTTTGGCTACAGAACCACCAGGATAATAATAGGAGTGGAAATGGAGTATGTATTTAATTGACAGGGTTTGGTTGGATGACTAATTGAATATGAATGCACTGAAGGGCCAAAAGTTATCTCACGGATTCAGATTTGGGTGACTAGGGGAGTAGCAGTACCTTGACAAGATAGGGAGAAAGCAGAAATAATTTTAGGTCTGTCCAGTTTTACTCTGCAAATGAATTTAAGTTGTAATACCTAAAAAGGCAATTTGGTAAAGTGATGAAGAGCATGGACTCTAGAATCTGACTCTTTGAGTTTTAATTCTGGCTTCTCCACTTAGTAATTCGGTGATCTTAAGTCTTAAAGACTCTGTGCCTCTTTTCATCAGTCTAATAAGAATAAAAATAGTATTTTGACTTACAGGATCATTATAAAGATCAAATGAATTAATACACATAAAAGTGCTCAGAATAGTGCTTGTACATAGTAATCATTATGTGTTAGCTGTTGTTACTATTGTTATCTTTTATTAGGGTATGTTTTCCAAAATAATTCTGTGATTTTGGTATAAAACTTAGTGGTATAAAAAGGATTTCTTTCATTTGGAGCAGTCCCAGGAGACTTCATTCTCTTTCCTTTTCTGCTCTCAATACCCTCTCAAATTTGTAGAGCCAAGGTGTGGATTGATTAGTTATGCAGTTTTAATTATTAAATCGTGTTAATCTTACTGCGTATTTTAGGGAAGTGGGAGAAGGAAAAGTTCTTCGAAAGTGTTTTATTACTGTAATTACAGTTCTTTTTGATTATTTTAAAAAGCCATATTGAAAATGTTTATTTCCTACTTTTATCATCCTCATCTGTACACTGTGTCTTAGCTCAATTAAAGTCAAAGGTCTGGTGTCAGATTTCATTTTTTTACTCCACCTCACTCCATGACATTAGCTTTGTTCTCCCACGGATTTATCTGATCCTTTGGACTGTCCTATACAGGTAAGGTTTTGCTCACCTCGACTCTCATACACTATGGAGTGTTCTCAAGGAACCTATAGGAAGCAATTTGCTTTCTCAGAAAAACTAAAACTAGCCTAAAGACTCACCTAGGAAAGCTGTATTTCAGAAATTACAGATGAAAGGGACAGTCTGAAGAAAGCTATCAGACTGAAGTAAGCCCCACACATAAAGGGAACTGTTCATCTTGGTTAGTTAAACTTGGATCTGTGGAAATCATATAGTCTTGGATTTCCTTCTCTCTTATTTCCCTCTACCCGTCAATATTTAAATAAGCTATGCATATCCATTTCTGTCCAGTCCTTGTAAATATTTAATGAGCCTGTCTATTTAACTGCATGCCAGATAGAATTTGGAGGGGGCCTAGCAATTTGGTACCCATAACTACCAAAAATTGTGGCTGTTTTATTTATTTATTTATTTTTTAAAAAAAGAGTATATTTAAGCCTGTACCTAAAATAATATTGTTCTCAGCTGAATTCTAATATTCTTTCATGAGAAGAGAATGGTATGCCATTTCAGTTAATGTTCCGTCTAGTTGCAAGGAAGAGATAGCTTTAAACCCTGAGTTCTTATTTCAAACAACTCTGCTTTGGGTGTTCAACATTAAGGTGTGTCTTGTTTCACTCTTGGCTATGCCTGCCATTGTGAATTATATTCTTCCATTGCCCCATAGGGCAGAAGTTTCATTTAGTTCCATTAGTTGTCAGCAGCATTCGTTAGGCTTAAAGAAATCACATCTTTTTTTTTTTTTTTTAATTTATTTATTTTTGTCTGTGTTGGGTCTTCGTTGCTGCACACGGGCTTTCTCTAGTTGCAACAAGCGGGGGCTACTCTTCATTGTGGTGCGTGGGCTTCTCATTGCGGTGGCTTCTCTTGTTGTGGAGCACGGGCTCTAGGCGTGCGGGCTCAGTAGTTGTGGCTTGCGGGCTCTAGAGCTCAGGCTTAGTAGTTGTGGTGCATGGACTCAGTTGCTCCACAGCATTCAACTGCATTCAACAGAAAATGCGAACAATAGTGGCTTAAATGAGGTGGGGGATGTATTTTTCTTTCGTGTAACATAAAAAAGTCTGGAGTTAGGTGATTTGATGTTTTGAGCTAGGTGTATTGCCATCCCCAGTAAAATCTCCTAGTGGGAGAAAAGGGGGAAAAATAGATATTGGGTGGGCAGCTAACAGTCTCTGCACATCTTTCAATATAGAGAGTTCTTATAGGGCAGCCCTCAGCAAATCATCCCTGGACTAATCATTTGTGGCCAGGAAATTAAGGTTGGTTCATCTTCTAGTTCTTGGCTTTGCAAGTCATAAAGAACAGCTTTGGCTTGGTTTTTGAAGAAGGCATAGGGTAGTGTAATTGGCAAGCACTATGAGGCATTATGGTCTGTTCATTAAGAGTAAAGTTATTTAGCTTGTGTGGAAAGAATGCATAACTGGATATGGATGTATGTGGCAGCCAGAAAAAAGGATTGACAATTGCTATCTTTAAGTAACCTAATCTCATTCCTAATTCAGAATCTTTGATCTTTCCAAACATGGTGATGTCTTTCATTATATATTCTATTAGAATTGTATTTTTTTAACTTCAAGGCCAGTTCACTAGTGTTTACTTAGTAGCTTTGAGTATTTAGACAATATTTACCCTCTCCTCTTCCCACCTCAAGTATCGTGAGAAAAGAAACCCTTTGTTTTTGCTCATCTTTGTATCCCTAATGCCAGGTATATATGAGGTACTAAATAAATATTTGGTGAATAAACGATTGACTGAAGGAACAAGAATGGTAGCATTCTGTTTTACTTTGAGTACTCCAAGATTGGGAATCTGCTATTTTAGGAATTCACCTTTTCAACTTTTATATAGCTCTAGAGAAACAACATAATAGAATAGAAACAATATGACTTTGGAGTCTTTTGTACAACAAACTGTTTTTGATCCCTTACTATGTGCCAGATACTGCTGGAGTTTCCTTATTTCAAGGAAAGAAAGAGACAAATTTATAAACACTTTAATTATTGAACTTACTATGGTAAATGCTATATGTGTGCACTAGGTTCTAAAGGTGCATACAGAAGGAGTAGTTAGCCTATACTGGAACAGTGGGTTTGAAGTGAGCAGGGTTGCGGTCCAAGAGGGCTTTCCAGAGGAGAGGCTACCCATGTGGTAAGAATTAGCCAGGTAAAGGTGAATGGGGATTGTGTTCCAGCTTGTGCAGAGGTACAGATATGAGGATGCAAGGGATATGGGGAGTGGCAAAAGGCATAGGAACCAACTATGAAGGTCCTAGTGAAGGACTTAGACTTTATCTGGAATATCATTAAAGACATTTTCGAAACAATTTATTTTTCTCTCTGCTGAAAGGGAAAACCTGTTTTATCTTTTAGAAGATCTCAGAAATACAGAAAGGTCTATAAAGAAGAATGTGATTACTTGTAATCTCTTCAACCAGAGACTACCACTGTTAACATTTTGGTGGACATACTGCCATAATTCCTTAGTTTCTCTTCCTTCTCTCTTTCTTCCCTCCTTTTCCCCTTTTCTTCTCTCTTTTCTCCTTCTCTCTTTCCCCATTCTCTGGCCAGATTTTGTTGGCCCTTATGGCAAGACTTGAAGGACTCACTGAAGAAAGAGGTTAAGGCGTGGAAAGGGGTAGAGTTTTTGTCTTGTAGTCATCTTCTGAAATAAATATTATAGAAAGAGGCATAGTTTTGGGGATGGAGAGTTTGAATTTGGTTAATAGGTATGCATTTTTTTCCACAAACAGAACACTGAGTATGTGTCCATTTCTATTTTAAGAACTTTCAAAAATTACGTATTTAAATCTCATGACAAACTTACAAGATAAGTATTACTATTTCCATTTTATAGATGAGGAAGTTGAGGCACAAAGAGGTCAAGTAATTTGTTTGTTCAAGGTTCACATAGCTGTAGAGCACGGAATCCAGACTCTGGATTTGTATCATGGCATTCTGGCTCTACCATTCATGCTCTTTACACTATACTGTCTCTCAGGTTGAGGCCAAAATGTATGTGAAACAGTCAAATATATCTAGCAGGCGTGTGGTTATGCATTTGAAACCCAGGGGACAGGTCAGTCTTGGGGATATAGATTTGGAACTCATCACATAGGAGGATACTAAAGTCATGAGAGTTAGTGTTTCTAGTATTGTCAGTCATGTTCTGTGACGGTACTGAATGTGCCTTGTTTCCTGGTTACTTTTCTCCGGGAATCTCGCTTTGGCAATATTCCTTTTTAAACTGTGCCTTATAACTAGATGTAGAGTTGTACTACAGAAAAAATGACTGTATTTTCCCACTTTGAGATAGATATTACTTCTGTTAATGCGACCAAAGCTGATTATTGCTACTTTTTTTGTTTCCTTAAAATAAGTATACTGTATTGCCTCAGTACATATATTGACTTTGTGGTCACCATCCCACACCTGCTCTTCTTTGGGTTTTGTTTACATGAAAGTGTGCCAAGATATATCTGCCCCATAAGGTACTTATGATTTTTTAAGGACCAAAATGAGAACTTTATATGATATCTGTAATTTATTTGAAGTTTGTAATTGTATTCTACCTAGCCATTTTACTTTTCCTTGTCATTAGGGAGGGAGTCAAAGAGCAAAGGAAATTTCCAGAAAGAGCTCAAAATATGCAGAAATTTTCCCCAACGTTCCTGCTTTTTTTTTTTTTTTAATTTATTTATTATTTATTTATTTACTTTTGGCTGTGTTGGGTCTTCGTTTCTGTGCAAGGGCTTTCTCTAGTCGTAGCAAGCGGGGGCCACTCTTCATCGCGGTGCGCGGGCCTCTCACTATCGCGGCCTCTCTTGTTGTGGAGCACAGGCTCCAGACATGCAGGCTCAGTAGTTGTGGCTCACGGGCCTAGTTGCTCCGCGGCATGTGAGATCTTCCCAGACCAGGGCTCGAACCCGTATCCCCTACATTGCCAGGCAGATTCTCAACCACTGCGCCACCAGGGAAGCCCCCCAATGTTCCTGCTTTTGCATGCTCTTAGATATCAGTTGTGTGTCACAGAATTGACTTATACCCCTTTAAGAGGGCCTTGTATGAAAAAGGGAAAATCAGAACAGGGGATGTGAGGAGGTCATTTAAATCAGTTTTGCTTATGTGTAGCACCTTATCAGATCAGGTAGAAGAATTTTCTTTGCTTTTTAAAAAAATTACTGCTCTTTATCCTTAGGAGTATGGGAGTATGGTTGCGGATGGTTGGTGGTTTGCAATTACACCCCATGAACCTGCATTTGTATGTGATAAAATTTAGACATGTTATATCTAAAAATATTTAGGTGAATATGAGAAAATATTGGTTTTTGTGAGAAGAAATTTTTAACATTAGAAAAACCTACTTTCAAATCATTTTAGTTTATCATTATTATCATTTTTGCTTTGATGATTGGAAGGGTAAATTCTATATAGAAATGGGTTTTATTTAGCTAACTGAGATATTCACTTATTTGCAGTAAAGCAAATGATCTGATGGCTTGACAAGTTAGATCTTTTTATAAATTTATTTATTTATTTGTTTTTGTCTGTGTTGGGTCTTCGTTGCTGCTCGCGGGCTTTCTCTAGTTGCAGAGAGCGGGGACTACTCTTCGTTGCAGTGCACGGGCTTCTCATTGTGGTGGCTTCTCTTATTGTGGAGCATGGGCTCTAGGCGCGCGGGCTTCAGTAGATGCAGCACACGAGCTCAGTAGTTGTAGCTCGCGGGCTCTGGAGCTCAGGCTCATTAGTTGTGGCGCACGGGCTTAGTTGCTCCACAGCATGTGGGATCTTCCCGGACCAGGGCTCGAACCCATGTCCCCTGCATTGGCAGGTGGGTTCTTAACCACTGTGCCACCAGGGAAGTCCCAGATCTTTTTAAAGATATAAACAATTTAAAGTGCTTGGCAGGGATTTCCCTGCTGGCGCAGTGGTTGGGAGTCCGCCTGCCAATGCAGGGGACACGGATTCGAACCCTAGTCTGGGAAGATTCCACATGCTGCGGAGCAGCTGGGCCCGTGCGCCACAACTGCAGAGCCCGCGTGCCACAACTACTGAAGCCTGTGCACCTAGAGCCCGTGTTCCACAACAAAGACAAGCCACCGCAGTGAGAAGCCTGCGCGCTGTGGCGAAGAGGGGCTTCTGCTTGCTGCAACTAGAGAAGGCCCACAAGCAGCAATGAAAACCCAACACAGCCAATAAATAAATAAATTAATTAATTAATTAAATTTAAAAAATTAAAAAAAGATAAAGTGCTTGGGAATTTTCCTCACTTGTAACTGTTCCTGTAATGTGAGAATACCCATGGGTGTGGAAAAATAAAATTATGAAGACATTAGAAAAGTTATTCTATTTTAGGAGAAGTTGAAAATTGTCAGAATTAGAAAGTTATTTAGTTATTTAATCCTGTATATATATGACCTTTAAAATATATATGACCATCCCCTCTGAAGTAGAAATAAAATGAAATTTTGACAAAAAGAACAGAGTTTCTAGACTATAAAGATATATATAAATTTGGGGGGGCATTGCCCCAAAGTTTCATTTTATATCTCTCTTTAAAAAATTCAAATATATGGTGACAATATATCTTTTAGTGTGCTGTCTCATCCTTTCTTGAATGGAGAATGCTTTAAACCCTTTCAAATTCTCTTAAGTTTATTTATTTCACTTTCTTTTAATATGTATGTCAGCAGAATATAGCAGTGGTGTTACAAAATTTATTGTCTCTTGCCATGACTTTTGCATTTTCTAACATTTGAATATTCTATTGTGAGGGAAAATAAATTGTGGATTAAGTGTGACCAGTGTATAAAATTGTTCTCTTCTTAGTGAAACAATTACTGAATTATAATTATTAGCAAAAATATAGATGCCTAGCACTTGTTTTCTGCATGAGTGACTTTGTAGCTCACTGAAATGACTTATCTGTCCATTACAATAAAAAGTAAATCTGGATATTTAGAGTTTAACACCAAAGCTGACTATATAGAGAAACAGTATTCAGTTCTCAGGAAAGCTTTCAATAATAAAATAGGTAGTCAGAATTTTATAATTTTGATGGAGTCAGAAGCTGGGAAACTTCCCTTCTTTTAACTTAAATCAGTTTCTGGATTTATTTCTAAGTGTTATAATAGGCTACATTGTAGATATATGGGTGAATTAGAAATAGAGCAGCCCTCACAGGGACTGAAACCAACCCTTAAATTATTTTAACTCCTGATTGGATTAAGGTTATCTGCTATTTATGATGTCTTTAGGCTAGCTGCCTGCTAAAAGAAAACATAGATTCACTTTGGAGGAAGATATCATCCAGAGTCTCAAATTATCTCCACCTTAAAAAACAACAACAACAACGACGTAAGAACTGACAAAATACAGTAACTGAAATAAGTAACTCAGAAGATTAACTTCACAGCATATTAGGCATTCCTGAAGAGAGAATTAGTAAACTGGAAGATAGATGAGAAGAATATATTCCACCTATTTCATGGTGAGGGTTAAAAGGGTAAAAAATATAGAAATGAGTAAATTAAAAAGAATCAGTGTATACAATATCCTAAGAAATCTCCAAATACTACTAGAACTAATAAATGAGTTCAGGGAAGTTGCAGGATATAAGATCAATATACAAAAGCTAATGGTTTTTTAGTATACTAGCAATGAACTAGTGGAATTCAAATTCAGATGGAAATACAAAAGACCTAGAATAGGAAAACAACTTTGACAAATATGAACAAAGTTGGAGGACTTACACTGATTGACTTGAAGGCATATTGTTAAGCTGCAGTGTTCAGAGTAGTTTAATATTGGAGTCAGGATAGATAATGGAACAATACTAATTCTGTCAATAGACAGAAGAGATAATCCAAACATAGACCCCCCCCCCCACACAGTCACACACGCACACACACACACGCACACGCACACACTGATTTTTTGGCAGAGGTACAAAAGTAATTCTGGAGAAAGGATAGCCTTTTCAACAAATGGTGCTAGAACATTTGATAGCCATATTAACAGATGAACTTCCATTCATATCTCAAGAACTCCAAATAGATCATAGATGTAAATTTAAAGCGATAGAACCTCGTTTTTTTCCTGATCAGTCTATCAATTTTATTAGTTTTATTCATCCTTTCAGCAAACTAGCTTTTGGTTTCATTGATTTTTCTCTATTGCTTTTCTGTTATCAATTTCATTGATTTCCATCCTCTATTATTTTCCTTCTTCTGCTTACTTTGGGTTTAATCTGCTCTTCTTTTTTGATTTCTTATGGTGGAAGCTGAAGTCATTGATTTCAGACCTTTATTCTTTTCTAATAAAAGGTGTTTAGTGCTATAAATTAATCCCCAAGTATTGTGTTAACTGCATTTCACAAACTTGAATAAATTGTGTTTTCACTTTAATTCAGTTCAAACTATTTTTTACTTACTCTTTTAAATTATTCTTTGACCCATGGGTAATTTAGAATTGTGTTTCTTAATATTTTGGGATTTTTGTGGGTAATCGTTCTTTTATTTAAAGGTTTTAAATTTAATTCCATTGTAGTCAGAGAATACAGTTTTGTGTGATTCAAATCATTTTCAATTTATTGAATGCCTTTTATTTTTATTTTTAAAAAATTTATATTTATTTATTTATTTATTTTTGGCTGCTCTGGGTCTTTGTCGCTGCGTGCAGGCTTTCTCTAATTGTGGTGAGCACGGGGCTACTCTTCCTTGCGGTGCATGGACTTCTCATTGCGGTGGCTTCTCGTTGCGGAACGTGGGCTCTAGGCACGTGGGCTCCAGTAGTTGTGGCACGCAGGCTAAGTAGTTGTGGCTCACGGGCTATAGAGCGCAGGCTCAGTAGTTGTGGCACATGGGCTTAGTTGCTCCGTGGCATGTGGGATCTTCCCGGGCCAGGGTTCAAACCTGTGTCCCCTGCATTGGCAGGCGGATTCTTAACCACTGCACCACCAAGGAAATCCCTTGAATGCCTCTTACATGGCCCAAAATATGTTCTGTCTTGGCCTCTACCACTTAACGTATGATGCTGTTATAATTTTTCTTCTTGGTAATTATAACAATTTCCCATCCAGTTTTTGTTACTTTATCACTGCCTACACTTCGCTATTGCCTGAGTTATTATTCCTGAATACCAATCTGATTTGGTCACTCTTGACTTTCTCCAGAAGTCGGGCGTTATCCCACTACCTATCTGCAGAATGAAATTCATTCTCTTTATCGTGGGAAACAAGGTTAATTACCTGGCTACAAGTTATCTTTCTAAGAAAGCCTCATCTAGGACTTTTATCCTTTCTGCCTCTTTCCACACATTTTGTATTCCAACCATGTTAAGCTGATTTTCTTTTCCAGAAATACATGCATGCATTTCCTATATATCTTTGATCAAGCTATTCCTTTCTCCTGGAATTTCCTTTCTATTCCCTTGCTTTTCATCTAACACTCATGCCAGTTCTGCTGCACCTGTGGAACTTTCTTTGGTTTCCTCTGCTGGTGTCTACTGTGTCCTTGCTTCATTCTTAATATCTGTCTTATGGTATGCTTTGATTTTGGGTGCCATATTTATGTAGGCATTCAGTGTTCCTTCACATCTCAATAGTGAGGAAATTAAGACAATATTAAGAGGTTCTTAAAAATTAATACATTTAGTATCCTTAACTCAGCACATGGATCAAGGGGTTCAGGAATGGCGAAAAATTTAAAGTTATCTTTTGGAGTAAGTTGAACACTGGATTCTAGGTTTTCTGCACCTTTTATAAGTCATCAACATTAAAGACAGAGCTTACAAATGGAACAAAATTCCCAGCTCAGTTTTCAATGAATCTTAGATAAAACCGAGGAGTTTGACAATGCTACAGAAAACAATGAACTGCAAAAAGAAACTGAAAATAGTTTATCAACTGATTTCTATAAAATTATATGTTCCCGTAGTTTAGTGAAGGTATTAATATTGATGATTAGTTGGAAAATGAAATTATGGGTGATGTAGATATATTACACATAGTGACAGAAATAGATGGATCTAAATATGAAGAAGAGGAGGAGTTGAAATTACCTCCAAAGCTAGAAATTACTTCTGTGATAGCCAGAGCTGCGCAAGCCTTATTTTGTATTATATTCAAAATTTAGTGTAAGTTATGATAAAACAATAGAGAGAATATCTTGAAATAATATTTCTTCTAAACAACGTAAAAATTTCTCGTTATAATAAAATGATGTATATATATGTTTTAAGTTAAAAATGTCAGAGGTGTTTATCATTTTTTATGATTCTCAGCTTTAACTAACTTGTTTGATCAGCCAACTAATTACCTGTTATACACTTTGTGATCTATAAAGACTTGTTTGAATGGGAATTGTTCTTATAGCTAGGAAAATAAGCTCTGTGCAGTAGTAATGTTTGGATAGCACTTTACTGTTTTCATAGCCCTTTAAGGTGTGCTGTTTCTTGGGAGGAAAGGAATACTAGTGAAAGTTGTCAATAGGTCTATGGAATCTCATGGTCTTTCTACCTAATCGGTGGAAGAAGGATGCAGAGGAGAGGCTAGGTGAGCAAAGAAATACTAAGGGATTTTCTGACTAGCATTACAGAAGCTCTTTAGAACTTGAACTATACTATGGACATTTTTAGAGGTGTTTAGTAAGTATGGTATGTGTAGGCATAGCTGAATATACATGTTTTCAGATATCATTGAATCCTTGAAGGTTAGAGATCATGTATATCAGAATATTAGATTTGCTGATAACACATAAATCTGTCCTCTTCAAAGAGAGATGCATTCCAACCTTTAGCATAGAAAGTTGGGAGGAACCCTTTAGTTGTCAGGAGTCTTATGAGAAGTGCTGACTAGTGTTTCTCTAATGATTTCACCCCAATTCCAGAAGGTTTTAGTCATGCGTGATTGTGAATTTAATACATTAGGTAATTGCTCCAGTTCTGTCTTTATCCTTATTTGGTTTTTTATCTTCCCACTTCATGCCTGTTCTTGTTTTTATTTAACAATTGACCTTTTTATATGGATTTTGGGGGGAAAAAACCCACCACGCCACACCCGCAACTAAATGCCTCCATCTCAGACCTGCCATATTTATAAATGTTTTTCTTTGAAGTGTTTGTTAAGTCTGAGCTGTTTTATCCAGTTGCAAACTGTGAGATATTTGTTTTAAAGTAGAATTATAACATGATCATTTGTTTTCAAGGTGAAACATTTCCAGCTGAACTGCTTAAAAAGTAACTTTTGTAGTCTAGATAGTTTTAGTCAATAAAATATATTTATTTAAACACAACAGATCAGTGTAGTTAAAACAAACTTTTTTTAAAAACCAATTTAAACCATGTCAATCAACTTAAATTTAAATGTTAAATTACTAAATTTCCATTTAAATATCCCCTCTTCCATCAGTAATGCTATTCTCCAGAAATAGCTAATCTTAATCCGTTGATCTTAATCTTCTCTGTTGATATTTGTTCAGTGAATGAGAACAGTGTCCTGCCCCTGCACTGTCAATTCCTGATCTACAGATTCCATGAGCATAATAAAATAGTGCTTAAATTTAAGCTATTACATTTTGAGATGGCTTATTATGCAGCAAGAGTAATTGGAAAATAAGTGGAATTTAAACATGCTAAAGAGAAAAGGCCTTTGTACTGCTTTAGCAAAAGTCCTGAGATAGGATGTTAAGTTGTCTGAAGCTTAGTATTTATTTTGGATTTGGAGGGATGTTAGGTCATAACAGAGAAGAGAAGGCTGCAGAGGTGGTAGGGGCCAGTTGTTTATGGCTCTTCATACTTCATTAATGGGTTTAAATTTTTTTCTGTGTGCAATGAGACCATAAAGATTTTTTAAGTATAGAAGATTATATAGAAAATGACTGTGGAACTTATTGTCTTTCTTTTACATCATCCCAACTTCCTGGAATGTGTCTTCAAGTTCATTTATTCTTATATGTGTTTACTCAGCAAGCATTTGTCATACGTATTCTTTCTGACAGGAGCATAGTTCTGGTAAAGTGTGAAGGCTTATGTTTTTGTTTTGTTCTGTTTTTGTTTTCATGAAATTGTATACAGTCAAAACAAGGGTCTAATACGAAGGCTATCTATAGTGTTATTTATATCTCTCAATAGATAAAAAATTACCATGGCTTTGTGCGTACATTAAATAGTCATATTGAACATTCAGAGCATGAATATGGTAGAAAAGACTTGAAGGTTAAATCAAGATCAGAAAATATTATTTGGTGGGGATACACATTTCTGTGGATTTGTGAAAGCTCATTTGTTGATATCTATGAAAAAGCCTTGTGGGAATTTGATGGAGATTACACTGAATCTGTAGATCAATTTAAGGAGAATTGACATCTTAACAATATTGATCTACCAAACTATGAACCCAGATTTCTTTGCATTTATTTAGGTCTTCTGCAATTTCTTTCATCAGTGATTTGTAGTTATCCTGCAACCTTACTAAAATCACTTATTAGTTCCGTGAGTTTATGTTCATTTTCTTTCAGTGCTTTTACTTTTGATTATTCCTATTTAAAAAATATTCTTGACTTTCACATCATGATAGCACACTGTGATTCTGCTGTCTTAGTCAGTATGACCTTTTAAAAAACATTGTCATCAAAATGTTGTACAGAAACTAAGAAAGTATGTTTTGCTTCTAAGTCTATGTTTTACTTTGTCTTATATTTGTTTATTACTTACCATTTTCTACCAGAATTAGGTTCTGAAAGGCTTTGTCAGTCTTTCCTTAAAAAGCAGTGCTATTTTAATATCTAGAATATTTGCAATCTGAAAATATATTTTAAGGGAACAATAAAGCTAGATATCAATACAGAAAAAATTTTGTAATTTGAAAAATAACATGCTTGCTGTATCATTTTACAAATCTGACTTTGTTAATTGCTTTGGTGCTTTTATAGATTACTTCAGAATAGGGGTAATAACTAGTGTTACTTTCTTTCATTGCATATTGTTTCATGTGGGATTCTCTCACAGGGGGCTAGCAGATATCTTCCTGCCATGCCTTTCTTTGATCTCTCTTTACAGGCAGAAATTCATGTAATTGACTAAAGGCTCCGTGCCTAATTAATGGGAGAGGTAAGAACCGGGGCCCAGATACATCAATATTTTATAGAGTAACCAAGGATTGAGCGGAATTAATAACAATTGAAGAAGGGGAATACTCTCATGAGACGATTGGTTTTGTAGCAGACAAAATCTTTCACGTCTGGATACATATTTTGTGTCTACTTATAGTACCCACCTTTATGAGTTCAACCTGAGTTTTGCAGAATGATTCCCTCCAAGTGTTTGTGTCAGTTACATATCCTATCAATGCATTGCCAAGTGGTACCTTTCTTTAGACTGTTATTCTCTTTGGAGATATCTCATCTTGTAAACAGTCTTAAAATAGTCAGTATAAATTCTGATTACAGATACTTCCTCAAACTTCTGGCTAGTGGAAATAGTTGTATTGGTTGCTTAAAATCAGTCTACAAGTTTAATGTGGTTGGTAATGGAAGCGCTAAGAAGTCAATGGCTTTATGGCATTATAGTTTGTCATTTTTGACATTCACATATAGAAGTCATTTTTGCAGTGAATGGTGACTTCACACCAGAAACTCTTTTTTTTTTTTTTTTTTTTTGAGAGATAGCATAATGTGACCTCTGGAATTTAGGTAGGTAGAAGGAAAAAATGTTTTGATCCAACATAAACTAGTCTTGAAAAGTAAGGTTGTTGTTCTTAGAAACTGTGGCTTTGTTTGATGTAGAAGCTTTCTACAATAATCCTAATTTTCAAAATAGGTGTGAGTCACACCTTGTACTACTTTCACATTACAGGAATACCTGATAACATAGTCCCTTTAGATATTGAAAAATATAAAGCCAAACTACATTCCCAAGTCTGTAGCAGATGAGGAAATTAATTTACATTTACATCTAAAAGGCGGATACATGAAAAGAAATTAGAAGGCTTTGTGCAATATTTCAGTTCATAGACTATCCTTATCCAAGCTTGTTACTAAGAGAAATGTTTAAAATGTTCAGAAATGGTGCAGTTCATGCCTGTGATACAGGTTACTTACCTGCTAATGATGATGACTTCAGTATGTGCTTCTTTCTCAGAATTTCAGAATTAGCAATGAGAGAAATCTAGGCTGAAATCTTGGAGGAATGATGTTTCTTAAGGAAAGGTGCAAAGTTACAAGGCTTAAGAGCTTAAAGAGGATGGATAACTTTTACTTCTGTTCTTATTAACCTGAAGGTTACATCAAATGCTGAAAGAAGTCAGATTTGAGCACCTTTAGGCTTAGGTACTTTATGGCATATAAATGTTCCATGACATTTCCTCAACAAATTTCCTCAACAAATTTCCTCAGCATTCTGTCATTTTTATCCCTCCTTTCCCTCCCCTTCCCTGTTCTCCCAGCCTTATTACCTCAGAATTTATTGAACAATTGATTGTCACAGAGATGAATATTAATACCTTTATTTAAATTAAAAAATAAATTCACATCTTTTCTCGTAGAAGTTAAATCCAGTTTAACTGATTTGACAAGTATTGGTGTTGTCAAATGAATTATATGGCACCCATTTTTTGTAAATTGAACTAAATTTGTAGCTTGAAGATTTTTTTTTTTAATTAATTAATTATTTATTTTTGGCTGTGTTGGGTCTCCGTTTCTGTGCAAGGGCTTTCTCTAGTTGCGGCAAGCGGGGGCCACTCCTCATCGCGGTGCGCGGGCCTCTCACTATCGTGGCCTCTCGTTGCGGAGCACAGGCTCCAGACGCGCAGGCTCAGCAGCTGTGGCCCACGGGCCCAGCCGCTCCGCGGCATGTGGGACCCTCCCAGACCAGGGCCCGAACCCGCGTCCCCCGCACCAGCAGGCAGACTCCCAACCACTGCGCCACCAGGGAAGCCCTAGCTTGAAGATTTTGATTAAAATATATTCAGAGGCTGAGAGAATTTTTAAAATTTAATTAAAAATATCATTTTCACTTATGCTTCCAGAAAAGTAGAATAGATGTACTTTTCCTTATTCTCCCCACCAACTACAGCTAAAGTCCCTGGACAGTCTATTTTCTTTTTCTTTTTTAAATAAGAAGATTCTTAGGGTAAAAGCAGACTGATAACAGAACTCTTAAAGGTAAAGGAACTTGAGTAACATGGTAGTGAGATCTTGGGTTTTTTGTTGATTTGTATATCCCAGATTGGGTGTTGTAGAAGTCAGCAACCTAGCAATGCCAGTTGGCAGAAATGGGAGGAAAAAAAAAAAGGGCAAGAAAAGCATGCTCTGTCTGGTAAAGGGAAAGGGGAGCCTACCAAGACAAGAACTTTTAGGTAATAACCGTTCTATCCAAACACCACAGAAGAAAGACTGCAGCTGCACCTCTGCCCCAACTGCAGTGGTGTCAGAGAAGGCTGAGTGGGAATTCAATATTTTCACTGACGTCAGGACTTTCATCCGTGAGTGGTGAAGAATCAGTCCCCTTCCGCCTCCTGTTGTCACAGAAGCCATGTGGAGAGGCTTATCATCTACCCTTACCTGGCAGTACGGAGGCACCTTCTACACAGTAGTGATGTCAGAGGAGGCCTATTGGAGAGTCAGGCCTTTTACCACCACCTACCACTAATGAGGCCACCACTCATGGTGTCAGTGAAGGCAACATAGGTAGCAGCAATGAGGAAGCCCTGCCCTTTCCAATCAGAGTAGTATCAGTGCAGGCCTAGTGGAAAGCCTGAACTTCTGCCTCTGCTCAGCAGTAACAAGGATCCCCTTCCCTGATAGCATCCACAGAGACTGAGTAGGGAAACTGGACTTCCACCCCCATCAGGTGATAATTTGGCAGTACCCTTCTTCCCCTGCCAGAGCACTGTCAGAGGAGGCATGCTAAAATAGAAGATTTGACTAAGATCTGGAATTTTATACATAATATTTTAAATTACTAGGCTTCAAGTGAGAATTAATCATAATACTAAGAACGAGGAAAATCTTAGCTTGAATGAGAAAAGACAGTTAACAGATACCAACACCAAAATGACACAGATGTTAAAATTATCTGACAATGATTTTTAAAACAGCCATCATACAAATGCCTTTACAAATGTAAAACAATTACAAACACACTTGAAACAAATGAAAAAATAGAAAAATAGATTGTCTCAGTAAAGAAATAAAAGATACAAAGAAAAACTAAATGGAAATTTTAGAACCAAAAAATACAATAACTGAAAATTTTTAAAAAGGGAGAAAACCCCTCAGTAGATGGACTCAACAGCAGTGTAGAAAGGACAGAGAAAAGAATCCATGAACATGATGACAGAGCAATAGAAATTTCCTAGGCTCAACAACTGAGAGAGAATAGAACAAAACAAACAAACAAATGAATAGAGCTTCAGATACCTGTGGGAATATATAAAAGATCTGGAATTCATATCATCAGAGTACTGGAAGGAGAGAAGGAGGGTGGGACTATAAAACTATTTGAAGAAATAATAGCAGGAAAAAAATCCCATTTGGCAAAAGTTTATACAAACTTACAGATTTAAGAAGCTGAGTGGATTCCAAAAAAGATAAAGCCAAAGAAATCTATGCCAAGGCACATCATGGTCAAATTTCTGAAAACCAAAGACAGTCTTGAAAGCACCAAGAGAGAAATGACACCTAAGCTATAGGGGATATATATATTTTTTATTTAACATCTTTATTGGAGTATAATTGCTCTACAATGGTGTGTTAGGTTCTGCTTTATAACAAAGTGAATCAGCCATACAGGGGATATTTTTTTGAGTGACAGCAGATTTCTCTTCAGAAGCTATGGAGGCCATAGGAAGTGATGTAGCATTTTTCAAGTGATTTGAGAAAAGAACTATGAACCCAGAATTCTGTATGCTTCAGGAATGAGGGAGAAATCAAGACACTCTCAGATGAAGAAATACTAAGTGTTTGTGTCGTATCATACAAAAATGTATTTGGTCTTTGTTCCCAGTTCCTGCACAGAACTCTTAAAAGCCTTGAATTTCTGAGTGATAAGGAGTTTTTTTTTTATTCATAATGAGTCTCTTCCTATCACACCTGAGTTTATGCTACTGAGATAACTTAGGGTGAGGATTCTCGACAGCCTCAGGAAGGCACTGATCCCCAGAAAGACCAATAATGGTCTTTCTGGCACTTTCCGCTCCACACACTGACCTCCAAAAAGGTGAAGGGGGTCTGGAAATAGAGCTCTATAAAGACTCTTGAACAATGAGATTCAGAGAGCTTCCAAGTTAGTGAACACATCAACTTGCTGGGAGGGTGGCACACCTGCAGAGTGCATGGAAGCATCATGCCACTCTCCTTTGTATACCTTACTCCATGCATCTCTTCCATTTGGCTGTTTCTGAGTTGCGTCTTTTATAATAAACCAATAAATGTAAGGACAGTGTTCTCCTGAGTTTTCATATGTATCAAACAACAGAGTTTCAAAAATGTGAAGCAAAACTGATAGAACTGAAAGGAGAAGCAAACAAATTTCCATTTATAGTTAATAGACTTCAACACCCTTCTCTCAACTGTTGATAGAACAACTAGACAGATAATCAGCAAGGATATACTGTCAGCCAACAGGATCTAGTCAACATTTATAGAACATTTATGTCCTGTAAATCTATAATTTTTTCAGGTTAAAAATTTTATAACCTGAAAAAATTTTAAAGAATTGAAATCATACAGAATATGTTCTCTGACCACAGTGGAATCAAACTAGAAGTCAAACCACGTGACAGATGTCCTACAAATAAGTGAATGGTTAAACAAACTGTGATACATATGTACCATGACATACTCAGCAATAAAAAGTAATAAACTGTTGATACACTTGACAGTGTGGATGGATCTTAAGGGCATTATGCTGAGTGAAAAAAGTCAATCTCACAAAAGCACATAGTGTACAATTCCATTTATATAGCATTCTCAAAATAACAAAATTACAGAGGTCAAATTAGGAACAAATTAGTGGTTGCCAGGGGATTGAGGTGGGGGAGGGAGTTGGGTGGAACTATAAAGGTGTAGCATGAGTGACATCTTTATGGTGATGAAATAGTTTTATTTCTTGTTTTGGATGGTGATTACACAAACATATACAAGCGAAAAATGACACAGAACTATACACATTGTACTAATGTCAGTTTTCTGGTTTTGATATTGTACTATAGTTGTGTAAGTAGTAACCATTGGGGGAAAATGGGTGAAGAGTACAAGAAACCTCTCTACTCTTTTCAAGTTGCTTAGATTCTGTAATTATTTCAAAATAAAAAGTTAAAGTATTGTTTTACCAGAGGTATATTTAATAAAATTTTTAAAATTTTCCATCCCTTTATAGTATATTTGATTAAAGAAGTTGTCTCTAGGTGAAAGAGTAACACATATAATTAATATTCCTAAGATAACTTTTTGGAAAGCCATTTTGTATACTTCTCAGAAAATGAGAAATTAAATCATCCTTCTGTCTGGCTACAAATATCTTTGCAAGTTGGATGATTTCCAATTAATTGCTTTCAATTAAAGTAAAGGAGGACCTGATCATTTCACAATATATACAAATATCGAATCACTATGTTGTACAACTGAAACTAATGTAATGTCATGTGTCAATTATATCTCAATTAAAAAAAGCAATTGTGACAAAATCCTAATAATTTTTAAGTCTAGGTGATGGGAATATACATGTTCATCAAATTCTTTTTTTGATATTTGAAAATTTTCATAATACAGTTTTTAAGCTTAATGAAAAAAATATTGAAATGCCAGTGTAGGGTTTAGAAATCTCACACACTAGCCTATAACTAAACAAGAGTGAAAGCAAGAGATCAGTTAGTTTGTTAGCTAGTTAGTTATTTAGTTATTACAACAGCTGTATTAAAAAGAGTATAGCGGTTTGAACCAAACAATGGAAATGGATGTGGAGAGAAGTGGTTGGATGTGCAATATATTTTACAGATCAGACCCATGATTGTTGAAGGTTTTTAGGCGAGTGAAGGTAAAGTGAGCATCAAGGAAAATAAAAATAGACTACATTTTTAAAAAATTACAGAAGGATCATAATTTATTAGTTTCCTCAGTGCTTAAGCACAGTACATGGCTATATGTTTAATAAATAGCTATTGATTGCTTTGGGGAGAGGAGAGAAATTGTATGCAAGTAACAGCAAAACCATTTTTCTCAAAGCTTCTTAGAACCAAGGAAATAATAGCAAAGGAGCAAGAAATAGTATTCTGTGGCAGACATGACTCTTTGAGCCTGGAGTCATTGTTTGGATATTATCTGCATTGGTCCAGGTGGAGAGAAATTCCTGTTTTGAGAGCTGAATTATACTAGATAAGAAAACAAGTAGAAAAATAAACATTTATTCATATAAGAATGATTAGAAAATACAGTTCAAAAGAAAACACAGCTATTTCCCCTACCTGTTTTAAAGTGATGAAAAGTTCACAACTCTGTAAATTCACTACCTTTTATTTTGGTGAGCATTTTTCCCCAGAAATTGAGTTTATAAATTAATAAAACTGACAAAATGTATTATTTCTCACTTGCAGCCCAAACAATAGGTTTTTTATTTTTTAAATTTTTTTTAGGACTTTGAAGTTCAGTACTGTCATTTCATCTAATTCCACAGTCATCAAAGTCTTTAACTAGTGTGTGATGTCCCACTACAGATTCTTTTTTTTTTTTTAATTTTATTTATTTATTTTTATATTTATTTTTGGCTGTGTTGGGTCTTGGCCTCTGTGCGAGGGCCCTCTCCAGTTGCAGCAAGCGGGGGCCACTCTTCATCACAGTGCGCGGGCCTCTCACCATTGCGGCCTCTCTTGTTGTGGAGCACAGGCTCCAGATGCGCAGGCTCAGTAGCCGTGGCTCACGGGCCCAGTTGCTCCGCAGCATGTGGGATCCTCCCAGACCAGGGCTCGAACCCATGTCCCCTGCATTGGCAGGCAGACTCTCAACCACTGTGCCACCAGGGAAGCCCCAGATTCTTTAACTGACATGTATTCTTGGTATTAGAACATGTTGTAAGATAGGTGAGGACTAAGATAGATTGATGTTCTCTGGTGATGCTTGCAAAAAGATAACCTTTGCTTTTAGTTTTCAGGAAGACAGAATCAATATTTTTGAAGGGAAGAGTGTTTATTGTTAATGATGTAATAAGTATCTATGTAAACTCTTTGGACTTTGTAAAATATTAGTTATTTCATTAATTTATTCAGCAGTTATTTGAATGCCAAATTTGTGCAAAGGTATAAAGAAGGAACCACGATGAAATGGGTAGGAGGGGCAGAGATGCAATATAGTCAAGACCCACACTCCCAGGTAGGCGACCTACAAACGGGAGGATAGTCAAAATCGCAGAGGTTCTCCCCAAGGAGTGAAGGGTCCAAGCCCCACATTGGGCTCCTCAACCCAGGGGTCCTGCACTGGGAAGATGAGCCCCCAGCACATTGGACTTTGAAGGCCAGTGGGGCTTGTATTGGGAAGACCTGGAGGGCTGTAGGAACTGGACTTCAACTGAAGGGCAGGTACAAAATCTCACATGCTTCAAGACCCAGCACAGAGGCCATAATTTGAAATGAACCTGGGTCAGACCTACTTTCTGATCTTAGAGAGCCTTCCAGAGAGGCAGGAGGCAACTGGGGCTCTCCCTGGGGACATAGACACTGATGGCAGTCATTTTTGGGAACTCAGTCTACCACGAGGACACTGGTGCTAACAACACCATTTTGGAATCTTCCCTCTAGCCTGTTAGTGCCAGGGGCTTAGCTGCCCACCAGCCAGTCTGTGCCAGTGCTGGGACCCCTCCAGGCCAAGCAGCCAGCCATATGGGGACCCAGGCACGCCCACCAGATGGCCCAGGACCTGGCCCTGCCCACCAGTGGGCTGACATCAGCCCCAGGATCCCCCAGGCACTAGCCCCACTCAACCACAGGTCAACACTGTCCTCGAGACCACCACCACCTGCAGCCAGCTGCCTTGGGATCTGGCCCTCCCCACCAGTAGTTTGGCACCAGCCCCAGGCCCTGCAGCCAGCCATGCCAGGACCCAGCCCCACCCACCAGCAGGTGGCAGCCTCCACATGAGGCAGGGCCTGCAGCCAACTGCCCAGGAGCCAGCCCCACCCACCAGCACACCCACAGTAGTTGGCCCCACTACAACAGAAGGGCCCACTCAACCTACATATGGGGCACTCCTAGGTCACATACCTTCGTTGACCAGAGGGGAGTGTGTTGCTGAGTCCCATAGAATGTTTCCTGCATAAGACCACTTCTTGAAGATCAGGAAATATAACCAACCTACTTAATATGTGCAAATAAGCACAGAGAATTTGGCAGAATGAGGTGACAGAGGATTATGTGACAAATGAAGGAACTAGATAAAACCCCAGAAGTAAAACTAAACAAAGTGGAGATAGGCAATCTACTTGATAAAGAGTTCTAGGTAATGATCATAAAGATGCTCAACAAACTGGGGAGAATGGATGAACACAGTGAGAGTTTTAACAAAAAGTTAAAAAATATAAAGATGAATCTGAGCTGAAGAATACAATAACTGAAATTAAAAATTCACTAGAAGGAATCAACAGTAGATTAGATGATACAAAAGAATGGATCAGTGAACAGGAAGACAGAGTAGTGGAAGTCACCCAAGCTGAATTGAAAAAAGAAAAAATAACTTTAAAAATAAGGACAGTTTAAGAAACCTCTGGGACAACATCAAGCATATTAACATTCACATTATAGGGTTCCAGAAGGTGAAGAAAGAGAGAGAGAGAGGGGCAGAGAACTTATTTAAAGTCATAGAAACTGAAAACTTCCCTAACCTGGGAAAGGAAACAGACATCCAGGTCCAGGAAGCACAGAAAATCTCAAACAAGATCAACCCAAAGAGGTCCACATGAAGAAACATTGTAATTTTAAATGGCAAAAATTAAAGAGAAAGAGGGAACATTAAAAGCAGCAAGGGAGAAGCAGCTAGTTACATACAAGGGAAACGTCCATAAGACTGTCAGCTGACTTTTCAGCAGAACCTTTGCAAGCCAGAAGGGAGTGGTGCCATATATCTAAAGTGAAGAAAGGGGAAGACCTACAGCCAAGAGTACTGTATCCTGTAAGGCTTTCGTTCAGATTTGATGCAGAGAGCAAAAGTTTTACAGACAAGCAAAAGCTAAAAGAGTTCAGCACCACAAAAGCAACTTTCCAAAAAATATTTCCAAGAATGACTTCTCTAAGCGAAAAGGGAAAAGACCATGACTAGAAATATGAAAATAATGAAAGGAAAAAAAAAATCTCATTTGTAAAGGCAAATATACAGTAAGGGTAGAAGATAACCACTTATAAAGCTACTAGGAAGGTTAAAAGGCAAAAGTAGTAAAATCATCTATATCCACAATAAGTAGCTAAGGGATATACAAAACAAAAATATATAAAATATGATGTTAAAAACATTAAATGTGGGGGAGAGAGTAAAAATGCAGGTTGTTAGGGTTATGAGAATTTATTCAAACTTAAGAAATCAACGTAATATAATCTCTCCCTCACACACACACACACACACACACACACACACACACACGGGGTGGGTGGGGAATGCAAACATCATGGTAATTACAAATCAAAAATCTGTAATAGATACATACACAAAAAAAGAGAAAGGAATCCAAGCATAACACTAAAGATAGTCATCAGATCGCAAGGGAAGAGAGCAAAAGAGGAAAAAAGGAACTAAAATGAACTACAGAAACAACCCCCAAACAACTGACAGTAAATAAGTACATACCTGTCAGTAATTACTTTAAATGTAAACGGACTAATTGCTCCAGTCAAAAGATATAGAGTGGCTGAATGGATTAAAAAAAAACAAGAACAAATACAAGACCCATATGTATGCTGCCTACAAGTGACTCACTTCAGATCTAAAGACATGTACAGACCGAAAGTGAGGGGATGAAAAAGATATTTCATGTAAATGCAGAGAAAGTGGGTGTAGCAATACATATATCAGACACAATAGACTTTAAAACAGAGACTAACAAGAGATAAAGGGCATTGCATAATGATAAAGGGATCAATCCAGCAAAGATATAACACTTGTAAATATATATGCTCCTAACATAGGAGCACCTATATACATAAGGCAAATATTAACAGACATAATGGGAGAAATTGACAGTAACATGATAGTAACAGGGGACTTTAACACTTCACATCAATGGACAGATCATCCAGACAGAAAGGCAATAAGAAAACACTGGCCTTAAATGACACAGTAGATCATATGGATTTAATCAATATATAGAGGGAACATTCCATCCAAAATCAGCAAAATACACATTATTTTCAAATGCACATGGAACATTCTCCAGGATCACGTTCTAGGTCTCAGTAAATTTAAGATCAAAGTCATATCGTCTTTCCCAACCATAACAATATGAGACTAGAAATCAACTATAAGAAAAAAGCTGCAAATAGCACAAACACATGGAGGCTAAGTAACATACTACTAAATAACCAAGGGGTCACTGAAGAAATCAAAAAGGGAATTAAAAAAATACCTGGAGGCAAATGAAAATGGAAACACAACCATCCAAAATCTATCAGAAACAGCAAAAGCAGTTCTAAGAGGGAAATTTATAGTGATAAAACCCTACCTTAGGAAACAAGAAAAATCTCAAATAAACAACCTAAACTTACACCTAAAGGAACAAAAGAAGAAGAAACAAAACCCACAGTTAGTAGAAGGAAAGAAATAATAAAGATCAGCAGAAATAAATGAAATAGAGACTAAAAGACAATAGAAATGAGAAATGAAACTAAGAGCTGGTTCTTTGAAAACGTACACAAAATTGATAAACTTTTAGCCAGACTTATCAAGAAAAAAATAGAGAGGGCCCAAATAAATAAAATCAGGAATGAAAAAGAAGTTACAGCTAGCACCACAGAAACACAAAGGATCATTAGAGATTACTACAGACAATTATATGCCAATAAAATGGACAACCTAGAAGAAATGGATAAATTCCTAGACACACAATCTCCCAAGATTGAATCAGGAAGAAGTATGAAATATGAATAGACTGATTACTAGTAATGAAATTGAATCAGTAATCAATAACTGCCAACAAGCAAAAGTCCAGGACCAGGTAGCTTCACAGGTGAATTCTACCAAACATTTAAAGAAGAGTTAACACTTATTCTTCTCAAACTGTTCCACAAAAATTGAAGAGGAAGGAATGCTTTTGAACTTATTCTGTGAGACCAGCATCACCCTGACACCAAAACTAGAAAAAGACACTACAAAAAAGAAAATTACAGGCCAATGTCCCTGATGAACAGAGATGCAAAAATCCTCAACAGAGTATTAGCAAACTGAATTCATCAATACCTTAAAAGGATCATATACCATGATCAATTGGGATCTATCCCAGAGATGCGAGAATGGTTCCACATCCGCATATCATACAGTTTGATACACCACATTAACATATCGCAGAATAAAAATCATAGGATCATCTCAGTTGATACAGAAAAGGCTTTTGACAAAATTCAACATAAATTTATGGTAAAAACTCTCAACAAAGTGGGTATGGAGGGAATGTACCTCAACATAATAAAGGCCATGTCTGAGAAGCCTATAGGCAGCATCATACTCAATAGTGAAAAGCTGAAAGCATTTCCTTTAAAATCAAGAAGAAAAGGATGCCCACTCTTGCCACTTTTATGCAATATAATATTGGAAGTCCTAGCTATAGCATTCAGACAAGAAAAAGAAATAAAAGGCATCCAAATTGGAAAAGAAGGAGTAAAACTGTCACTGTTTGCAGATGACATGATACTATATATAGAAAATCCTAAAGATGCCACCAAAATCTATTAGAACTAATAAATGAATTCAGTAAAGTTGCAGGATACAAAATTAGTATAAGGAAATCTGTTGTGTTTGTATACACTAACTGAATTATCAGAAAGAGAAATTAAGAAAACAATGTCATTTATACTCACATCAAAAATAATAAAATAACTAGGTATAAATCTAAGGGGGTAAAAGACCTGTACTTGGAAAACTGTAAGACATTGATGAAAGAAATTGAAGATGAGACAAAGAAATGAAAAGATATATTGTGCTTGTGGATTGGAAGAATTAACATTGTTAAAATGACCATACTACCAAAGGCAGTCTACAGATTTAATGCAGTCTCTCTCAGAATACCAATGGGATTTTCACAGAACTAGAACAAATAATTCTGAAATTTGTTTGGAAATACAAAGACTCTGAATAGCCAAAGCAATCTTGAGAAAGAAGAATAGAGCTGGAGGTATCATGCTCCATGATTTCAAGCTATACTACAAAGCTACAGTAACCGAAACAGTATAATACTGGCACAAAAACAGACACATAGATCAATGGAACAGAATAGAGAACCCAGAAATGAACCCACACTTATGTGGTCAATTAATCTATGACAGAGGAGTCAGGAA
Source organism: Balaenoptera musculus (assembly GCF_009873245.2). Classification (NCBI taxonomy): domain Eukaryota; kingdom Metazoa; phylum Chordata; class Mammalia; order Artiodactyla; family Balaenopteridae; genus Balaenoptera; species Balaenoptera musculus. The sequence goes on along the minus strand of NC_045792.1, from coordinate 63,621,006 downwards.
TATACAATGAGGAAAATACAGCCTCTTTAATAAATGGTGCTGGTATAACTGGACAACTACATGCAAAAGAATCAAACTAGAGTACTTTCCCACACCATATACAAAAATAAACTCAAAATGGATTAAAGACTTGTATGTAAGACCTGTAAGACAATAAAATTTCTAGAAGAAAACCTATGTAGTATGCTCTTTGACTTTGGTCTTAGTAGTATGTTTTGGATCTGTCTCCTCAGGCAAGGGAAACAAAAGCAAAAATAAACAAATGGAACTATATGAAGCTAAAAAGCTTTTGCACAGCAACGGAAGCTGTCAACGAAGTGAAAAGGCTGCCTGCTGAGTGGGAGAAGATCTTTGCAAATGATATATCTGAAAAGGGGTTAATATCCAAAATATACAAAGAACTCATACAGCTCAACATCAAAAAAAAATCTTATTTTAAAAAGGGCAGAAGGTCTGAATAAACATTTTCCAAAAATTCAGATGGCAGACATATGAAAGGATGCTGAACATTAGTAATGATCAGGGTAATGTAAATCAAAACCACAATGCGCCATCACCTCACACCTGTCAAGATGGCTATTGTCAAAAAGACAATAAATAACAAATGTTGGTGAGGATGTGGAGAAAAGGGAACTCTTTGTGCACTGTGGAAAACAGTTTGAAGGTTCCTCAAAAAATAAAAAATAGGACTACTGTTTGATCTAGCAATCCCACTTCTGGGTATTTTTCCAAAGAAAACAGATATGCTAATCCAAAATGATATAAGCACCCCTGTGTTCATTGCAGCATTACAATAGTCAAGATATGGAAGCAACCTAAGCATTCATCGATAGATGAATGGATAAAGAAGATGTGATTAATATATATTACTCAACCATAAGAAAAATGAAATCTTGCCATTCATTACAACATGAATGGACCTAGAGGGTATTATGCTAAGTGAAATAAATCAGATAAAGACAAATACTGTACGATTTCCCTTATATGTGGAATCTAAAAAACAAATGAGCAAACATAAAACATAAATAGTGTCATAGATACAGAGAACAAACAGGTGGTTGCCAGCAGGGAGGGTGGTAAAGGGATGAGTAAAAATAGGTGAGGGAGATTAAGAGATACATACTTCCAGTTACAGAATAAATTAGTCATATGAATGAAATGTACAACATGGAGATTATAGTAAGTAATTATCTAATATCTTTGTATGGTGGCAGATGGTAAGTGATTGTGGTGATCATTTTGTAATATATAAGAATATTGAATCACTGTGTTGTGCACCAGAAAATAACATAGTGTTGTAGGTCATTTATACTTCAAAAAACAAAGAACAAAAAAGAGATCAGATTTGTGGTTACCACAGGTGGGGTATAGGGGTGGGGAAGGGGGAATTGGACGAAAGTGGTCAAAAGGTACAGACTTCTAGTTATGAGATAAATAAGTACTAGGGATATAATGTACAACATGAATAATAAATACTGCTGTATGTTATGTATGTATGTTGTTAAGTGAGTAAATACTATGAGTTCTTATCACAAGGAAAAAATTTCTTTCCTTTTATTTTGTATCTATATGAGATAAAAGATGTTCACTAAACTTTTTGTGGTTATCATTTCATGATAGATATAAGTCAAATCATTATGCTATACACCTTAAACTTATATAATGTAATATATCAATTATGTCTCAATAAACTGGAAAATAAAAGGAATGTATTCAATACCACTTAGTGATGATTTTAAATTGGTTAAGATGTTAAATTTTATGTTTTTAAATTTACTGCCATAAAAAATTGGAAAAAATACATAACATGAAATTTAGTGTCTTAACCATGTTTAAATGTACTGTTCAGTGGCATTAAGTGTGATCACATTGTGGTGAAACAGTCACCACTATCCATTTCCAAAACTTTTTTATTCATCCCATACTGAAACTCTGTACTCATTAATAACAACTCTCTGTTCCCCTTTCCCTTCAGTCTCTGGTAACCTCTATTCTCCTTTCTGTCTCTGTGAATTTGCCTATATTAGGCATCTCATATCTGGGGGATCATATAATATCTGTTGTTTTATGTTTTGCTTATTTTACTTAGCATAATCACTTCAAGATTTATCCACAGTATAGCAAATATCAGAATTTAGTTCCTTTCTAAGGATAAATAATACCCCCATTTTATGTATATACTACATTTTGTTTAGCCATTCATCCATCAGTGGACATTCGGATTGTTTTCACTTTTTGTCTATTGTGAGTAATGCTGCAATGAGCATGTGTGTGCAAATATCTCTTTAAGTTCTTGCTTTTCAATTCTATGGAAGTATATCCAGAGATGGGATTTCTGGATCATATGGAAATTTTATGTTTAAGTTTTTGAGGAGATCTATTTGTTGAATATAATATTTTACTTGAACCTGTTTAATAGCGCTTTCATCTATTCTTACTTTCTCATCCTGCATGTTTTATGTTTTATGTTTATAGCTAGGTCAGATTACATGCTCCATTTTTTTCCAATCCTCTGTTTCTTTGGTTGTCTGCTTTGTTCAGTTTGCCTTCCAATCACTTTTTTTTTAATTTATTTTTTATTGAAGTATAGTTGATTTACAATGTTGTGTTAGTTTATGGTGTACAGCAAAGTGATTCAGTTATATGTATATACATTCTTTTTCATATTCTTTCCCATTATGTTTTATTACAGGATATTGAATATAGTTCCCTGTGCTATACAGTAGTACCTTGTTGTTTATCCATTCTATATATAATAGTTTGCATCTGCTAACCCCAAACTCCCAATCCATCCCTCCCCCACTCCTTCTCCCCCTTTGCAACCACAAGTCTGTACTCTATGTTTGTGTGTTTCTGTTTCGTAAATAAGTTCATTTGTGTCATATTTTAGATTCCACATGTAAGTCCCATCACTTTTTGATCTGTCAATATCCTGGCCATCTGTCAAGATCTAAATACTGCTTCTTTGATAAATAATGGAGTTAAAAGGTGGTAGTAAATTAGAGAACCAAAAATATAATTGATAATAAAACTCAAAACAAAAGGTGTGCAAAATAGGCCAATCTAAAAAAAATCTAAGAAAAGAAGAAAGAAAACAGTAATATACTGCCTCAGGATTGAGATAGGCAGTATATCCGCAGATTTAGAGGATATTAATAATAAAGAATAAAATATTTTGTGCAGTTTAAACATATACAGTTTTTAAAATCTCAATGAGGCAGATTATTTTTTTAAACAAAATGTAAATTATCAGAATGAAACTCAAGAAGTAGTAGAAAACCTGAACAGATTGATAACAATGGATGAATAGAAAAAAACTGGTACTATCCAGGTCATCAATGTTGACATCAGCAGTCATAAGTCATGTTGATAGAGTGTACCACTTGATAGTAATGCAATGAGAAAGGCCTTTATTTCTGTGACATTCTTCCTCAAACCCATAACAGCAGTATGGACATGAGAACACATCAGACAATCCCAAGTTGCAGGACATTCTACCAAATTTCCAACCAGCACTTTTAAAAACTGTCAAGTTATAGGAAGAAAAAGGAGAAAGGAAGAAAAACAAAGTTTAACTGTCATGGATCATAGGAGACTAAGGAGTCATGACACTAAATGCACTTTGGTATCCTGAAATAGAAAAAGGACATTGGTGGACAAATAAGAATCTGGATAGAGTCTGTAGCTTAGTTAATAGTATTTTACTGATGATAATTTCTTAATTTTGACAAATGTACCATGGCTGTATAAGATGTTTAGAGGAAACTGGTAAAGAGTATACAGGACTTCTATTATATTTACAGCTTTTTTGTAAGTCTAAAATTATTCTAAGGTAAAAACATTTAAATAGTTAAGAAAAGAGTTGTTAAAAATTTGTCATGAGAAAGGGCAGCATGCCCATATAGTTTTATTGGCCTACTGCCCTTTCAATTGTAGCTCATTAACAAGCAACTGATAATTCTTAAATTGTTAGAACAATTCCAGAATGTTGAAAATACAGAAAGCATTGCAGTGAATTATATGAAAGCAGCATCAGTTTAAGCAGTAGTACAGAAAACCTAATGAAGATAGGAAAAAAGAACAAATAATAGGTGCAAAAAGCCTAAGCAAAGTATTGGATAATTGTAGCGTTTTACAAAACTACCCAGATAATAGGGATAAATCTTCAGGTTTTTCTACTGATATTAAAGAGGAAGAAAGCAGAACAAATATTAATAGTATGTTATCCCCAAAGTATCTGTCATAAATAAACTATTAAGAGGAGGAATGAATATTTTTACTCAGCAAATTGTGTTTGTGAGGTAGGCCTCATGTCTCATTTCTTGCTCCCATTTCTTTTCCTCAGTAATCTTCCTTTCTGCCTTTCTCTTTCAAAGCTGAACATTCTTAGATTCAGTTTTGTAGTATCTTGTGATACTCTAATCCGGAAGCATCCTTTGCTTCCAGTAGGGACAATGGAGGGAGGGTTTCCTTCAGTTGAGTCAGGTGGTTGGAATGGTGAAACTAGGCAGGGAGAGGTAAAGCCAAAGTAATGAGCTACTTAAGAGGTGATTCATGAAAGAGGCAAAATTGGGTAGCTGCTGGAAGAAAGCAGGAGAAAGGTGTAGATAAGGTGTGTGTATGTGTGTGCTGCAGCTGCACAGGTATGTGCCTTGTAAACTATGCACCTTTCTAAGTTCGCATACTAATGTAATTTAATCTTTGTTTGATGAATAAAACTACTCAATATGAGTATCAGTTCTCATAATATGCTGTAATAAGTGATATTTCAAGTAATATGCAAGGTGTAGGTAGAAGGGCCAACCTAGATGATTGTGCTGTTCATACTTCCATGTCTTCATCTTCAGCCCTAGTGTATTTACATTTGTTATATATTAGAAAATCATTTCATTAAATTTGCTAAAATTGTGTGTAAACTGATAGTTTCTGATAACTCAAGTGAGAGCCAAAGGATTCTCCTATGAGGAAATCAAAGACTTTTTTTTTAAAACATTTTTTTTAGATTTTTTTTTTTCTTTTTAATGTGGACCATTTTTTTTTTTAAAGTCTTTCATTGAAATTGTTACAGTACTGCTCTTGTTTTATGTTTTGGTTTTTTGACTGCGAGGCATGTGTGATCTTAGCTCCCTGACTAGGGATCGAACCCACACCCCCTGCATTGGAAGGCGAAGTCTTACCCACTGGACCGCCAGGGAAGTCCCTCAAATGCCTTTTAACAAAGATTTTTTTGATATCTAACTTTTACTCCCTAATTGTTTGCTTATTTGGCCTATTTTTAGGGTCTTGGTTGTATTCTGCATAATTGAGGGTAATGAACAAGTGATGATGTTGGTAAATTCTCAGGATTCAAGTATGAAGCAGATTTTGAGGACCTGCTTTGAGTTCTAGCTCTAAACTCTAAAACATATAAGAGATATACAGTTTATTCTACAGGTCTCCAAGTAAGTGCTTGGTGGGTACCAAAGAATATTCTTATATCAATGTTAGTTGTTTTGTTTCTAAAATAGTCAGCCTTAGGTGAAATAAGTGGCCAACTATGAGCCAGTCATCTTGAAAATTGGCTGTGAGGGTACCAGCTCTTGAGTACCTTTGCCTTGTAGTTGCTTAAAGTTTCTCCTTCTTACCAAGTGAAAAAAAAATTGTTTCTTATGTAAAGGATGTTAAGGCTTTATATATAAATGTCCTGGGGAGAAATCGTAAACATTCCCAAACTCATATTAAATCCTTTCTTAAGAACAGAATTGAATTGACAGAGAATACTGTATAGAAAATGGAAAGGGGCTTCCCTGGTGGCACAGTGGTTAAGGGTCTGTCTGCCAATGCAGGGGACACAGGTTCGAGCCCTGGTCTGGGAAGATCCCACATGCCGCGGAGCAACTGAGCCCGTGCACCACAACTACTGAGCCTGCGCTCTAGAGCCTGCAAGCCTCAACTACTGAGCCCACGAGCCACAACTGCTGAAGCCCGCGTGCCTAGAGCCCATGCTTCACAGCAAGAGAAGCCATCGCAATGAGAAGCCTGCGCACCACAACGAAGAGTAGACCCCGCTTACCACAATTGGAGAAAGCCCGCACGCAGCAACAAAGACCCAACACAGCCATAAATAAATAAACAAACAAACAAATTTATTTTTAAAAAAAAGAAAATGGAGAGACTGGGGAGGTTTAAGGAAGGAAGAAGGCTGAGCAGGATGGAAGAAGCAAACCAGTTTTGCCTGAAGGTTTTGACTGTTTTCTAAGCGTATTTCAACCATTACCTCTCTGTGCTTGATTATTTTCTCTTCTGAATGTCAATTCCATGTTCACAGCAGCATTAGTCACAATAGCTAAAATGTGTAAGCTACCCAAGTGTCCATTGACTGATGAATAAAGAAAACGTGGTATATACATACAGTGGAATATTGGCCTTAAAACAGAAGGAAGTTCTGTCTCATGGTACAACATGAATGAACCTTGAGGTTCATTGTATGCTTGTACTTACATGAGGTCTCCAAAGTAGTCAGAACTCTTAGAAACAGAAAGGAAAATGGTGTTTGCCAGGAGCTGGGGGGCCGAGGGGGGAGGGGAAATGGTGAGATGTTCAATAGAGTTTCAGTCATGGATAAAGTTCTAGAGATCTGTTGCGTAACAATGTGAATATAGTTAACACTATTGAACGATACTCTTAAAAATAGCTAAGATGGCAAATTGTATGTTATGTGTTTTTACCACAATTAAAAAATTTTTTAAATAATTTATACTGAGGCCTGCCTGCCAACATAATTCTGATTTATATGATTTGGGTTGGGGTCCTGGCATTGAAAAATTTTAAAAGCCTCCCAGGAGATTCCACAGCATAGTCAGGTTTGGAAACCATTGAAACAAACAAACAAACAAAAAACCCCCATAAAAACATTTTTAAAAAAAGGAATTGTAAGATAAGCTGCAAAGTAGATGATATCAGGTGATCTTGTAAATAATTTCTTTCCTGGAAATTAAATATTCTTTGGTTTACCTACTGTTAAATTCTAACTTACTAAACAATCATTTATTAATTCAGTCATAAGGAGTTGAAATCAGAGAACCCTTTTAATAGTAAATTGAAGAAATTCGTAAAAACAAAAGTATCAAGTTCTCCTATGAATGATTTTCACCAATGCCTACATGCTAAGAATTTTTTTTTTAATATTTATTTATTTATTTATTTATTTATTTGGCTGCGCCAGGTCTTAGTTGCGGCACGTGGGACCTTCGTTGTTGCGTGCGGGATCTTTAGCTGCGGCACGTGAACTCTTGAGGCACGTGGGATCTCATTCCCAGATCAGGGATCAAACCCAGGCCCCCTGCATTGGGAGTGTGGAGTCTTAGCCACTGGACCACCAGGGAAGTCCCAGAATTTTTAAATCTACTTTTAACTTTGTAGTGGTATACATATAGTTAAATAACATTTATTTAACCCAAACTTTTCCTTATTTGAAATATTAAATGCTGTTCAACTAGAATTATGCTTGCTGTTGTTTTATACTTCCAACATTTTTATCTGTACATATTTCCATATTGTCACTTTCTGGATTTTTCAAAATAAAATTTGTTTCTAGTTTGTTGTTGATACTAGTATTTACCCATGAGAATCATAAATGGTGAATATATTTGATGCAAAGGCAAGGGGTAAGGGAGTACTGAGACAATTTTCATCATTACAGGGTTTTAGAAAGTATGGTGCAAATCAGAGTCTCAGTTGAAGGTGGCAGACTTCTTCACTGAAATATATTAATAATACAATATCATTTTAATTTTCTGAGTCTGGGATTTCTGTCTTAAATAAATGCTAATATAAAACTGTTTCTTTGAAAACAGTTTTCGTCCTGAGCATTGCAGAATATCTACTGGCAGGATATTAACTTGGAATAGCAGACTGTTCTTTTTTTAGTAGCCTTTTTCCTGCAGATGTGACTTTAACAGAGGAAGATTTTTTGTTGTTGTTGTTGTTTTTCTTTTGTGCTCCCAGCAGGTAATCAGCAGTAGAAGTAAAGACAACTGTCATTTGTTAAATGAACTCTGTTCAGTTTAGATATAGAATGTGTACAACTGTTTAAATGTGATTTCTAGTGTTCTTAAAAAGTTGTTTGTTTTTTGAAACTCCTCTAGGTAAATTTTAGAGATAAATTTTGAGTACCTCAATCATATCACCTCTGATTTTTGGTAGGGGGGAGAGAGCAAATATGTTTAGTTTCTGTTCTAAAATGGGAGATGAAAATTTGATGGTAACATTTCCTATATCCAATTATCATATGACATTAGAAAAACAGGATGTATGCTACAATCAAATATTATTTATTACAGAATCTTAAAAATGCTTTGTAAATACTTTCCCCTTACGTTGTAGTATACACTTTCTGATCACATTTTGAATTTGATACTAAGGCAGAATTAAGTTGCTTTATGCTAAATTAAGTATTCAAAATTTTATTTAAATTTTTTTATTAAAGATTAATATCTCATTGAATAGGAATTTGACCCAGGCTTACTTACATATGTGTGTATGCTTCTAACTCTTATCCTGACACTTGACTTTTTGCATTTTTTCTTTGTTGTACTACAGTCCCTGTCGTAATCTGGAATGCAAAAAGAACTTCCGGGAAGGACACAGTAGTACTTTAAAAATGTGCAAATAGGAATAGAGTCATCAGTCAGTGACTAAGGATAGCTGAATTCAATTTTGCTGATGTTTAAATTGTCTAATGTCCTGTCTTTCAGTGAGACCGACATTTGGCATTCAATATCTGGGATTGTGGGTGAGGTGAAAGGAAAGCTGAATTCTAATAATGAATCAGGGCAGGAACTGAAGGAGGCTTTGTTTGTTTCTTTAACTTGTTTTATAATAAGATCAGTTGTTTCAGTGAATAACCAGGTTGTAGTGACATGAGGAATTGCACGTTGCTTGTGGGATGCAGAACGACGTAGGAACGGCTAAAATTCTTTTCATTTATCATGAATTCCAGAAAGAGTACTTTTGACCAGAAGTATCACATTCCTTTTTTTTTTTTTTTTTTAAACTAAACACTATTCGTTCCTTAGGGAATACAGCATTCCAACTTTACTCGAAATCCCAAATGGAATCATATTGCATGATTGTAATCAAAAAAAAAATGTGTAAATAGCACCCAAGAGAGACTCTTAAGACTGCTTTACCAAGGTTAAATACAACTTTGTGACTCTAAGCAAGTCCATAACTAATTCTCTCTCTCTCCTCCCCTCCCAGTAACCACACCTAATTTGTATTGGAACTTTAATTCAAAATTCATAAACTTTCAGTCTAATTGGGAAAGAGGAATATCAGTGGGTTAACACGCAAGTAACAGAAGTATATAATGGCCCTGTTTGTGATTTTATTTTTTATATTAAGCTAAAAAGCAAAATAGGACCAGGGTTTGAAACATACCTTTTGTTTTGCTCCGTACCTCATGTGCCAATACTATGTTCAAGGTAAAGATCACTAAAATGGGCTTTTGTCTAGGTTGAACTGTTTATATTTAGCTCTTTGATCTGGACATTTCATTTAATTTCTCTGAGATTTAGTTTCCTATCTTTTAAGTCCTCCTTTTTTTTCTAATAGAATTTTTCTCATCTAGTGTATAAGAGAAAGGCCTGTTGCTAGTTGTCATATTTCCGAGGCTTCTTAAGATCTAAGTTAGGAAAAAGCAATAGTTAAGAAACAAAGAGATGAGTATTATTGATAATTTATATAATAGTGTCTCTAGCTACAGCAGGAACTGAAAATTAAGTAGGTTAAGACTTGAATTGCTTTGGAGGGTAGGGTAGGATTTTATTCGTTAGGAAGAAGGTGATGGGAGGAAGTGAACAGATAAAGGTAGGATTGTCGGAAAGATGGGGACTTCCTTTAACAGAATGACCTGACTGAAGCAGAGACGCAGGGAGGTAGAAGTGGGGATAAATGGAAATTAAAATTGCATAAATTTATGAAGCCAGCTAATGGATGGCCTTGAAAGTGGTGTAAAGTGTGTATTTGAATTAGGTGGTAATAAGAAGCCATTACAGGGCTTCCCTGGTGGCGCAGTGGTTGAGAATCTGCCTGCCAATGCAGGGGACACAGGTTTGGGCCCTGGTCTGGGAAGATCCCACATGCCGCAGAGCAACTGGGTCCGTGAGCCACAACTACTGAGCCTGCGCATCTGGAGCCTGTGCTCTGCAACAAGAGAGGCCGCGATAGTGAGAGGCCCGCGCACCACGATGAAGAGTGGCCCCAACTTGCCACAACTAGAGAAAGCCCTCGCACAGAAATGAAAACCCAACACAGCCATAAATAAATAAATAAATACATACATACATACATAAAAAGCTAACCTCCTTAAAAAAAAAAAAAAAAGTGAAACACTAAAAAAAAAAAAAAAAAAAAAAGAAGCCATTACAGATTCTTGAACAGGAGAATAACATGACAAAAGAAGTGTTTTAGAAAATTAATCTATCAGTGCTTCATTGGAATGTTTGGAAGAGAACATCTGAGTTTTCCCTGATGCATAAATTCTGTCCTGGCATTGGAAATCAGCAATTCTTAAAGAGTTCACATTTTTCCACTGTATTTAATTATCTTACCTGGTATGTGACAGTCAACTTTATTTATGTATTCTTACTTTCTGTTTCAGAGCAGCATCACAGTATAATCTTTTAAAAAAAATTTAGCAGACACTTAGGGATTCAATTTGAATTAAAATTCAGTCACATTTGGTGCTACAAATGCAGATACCTCAACCAAGGTAATACTCAGATGAACAGATATTTTATGAGCACAATAGTGTTTGTAGTGGTTTCATAACTTAGTTCTCTGCATAATCACCAGCAGGTCTCTTTTGATGTTAGTTGGGAGATCCATCCTGATTGTAGAAACATTGAAGTGTGAAAGGTATGTCTTAGAACAGAGATAACATGATGTTTTTATAATGCTTATAGCAATATTATGTGTCTAGTAGATTTGTAGTCTCAGTATTTTATACTAATAATTGAAGTAATAAAATAGGTGGGGAGTGTTGTAGGATTTGATATCCAGAATTAACAGGAAAGAAAAAGTATACTTATCAGAAACAGAAAATCAGATATGTATACTATTAATGAATAGTAAGTGAGAGTGTAGTGTATTTCTGTGTGTGCACACGAGCCAACAGCTTTGGACCTCAGATCTTTATGTCTAAAATGAGGGTAGTATTTCTGGCCCTGTCATCTTCCCAGGACGGTTGTGAGGAACAAAGGAAAGATGATGTATTTTAAATTTACTTAAGAGATTATATAAACTCTTAACATATTACCCAAATGTATTTATTATCATTATTATTACAATTACTTCTGAAAATACACAACAATATATTGTAGTTCTTTATTAAAAAGAAGATTTATAGAATAGATTAGAATTGCCAGTACTTGGGATAGGAGTATACATTTCTGGGATTAATTGAATGTATTATTATTTAAGAGAAAACATCTAAAAGAGTGTCACATTTATTTGCTCACTGCAGCCAAGAATTCCAGTAACAATGGTGAAGTATTCCATATCATAATTAAAATAATAATATAAAATAAACCAAAAGGTTCATACAAACTCTGTACAGACGAACTTATTTCCTTGGTCAGGGACCAGTGAAATTCCTTGGCGCCTGGCAAAAGCAAATGACCATGTATGTCCTTTAGGGCATACATAGATCCCATAGAGTAAAGCATCCTCTGCTGAAGGTTGTACACATTGTAAACCATAGGAGGAAACTACCATGTGGAGAATGAGTAGACACAATAGGCAAGAGAATAAATACAACAAGAGCTGGAGATAATAGAAAAACCTTAAAGAGACTGTAAAACAAGTTTGAGAGTCACAGATATAGAAACCAAGCTAGTAGTTACCAAAGGTGAGAGGAAAAGGGGGAGGGGCAAATTGGGGGTATGGGATTAAGAGATACAAACTACTATGTATAAAATAGATAAGCAACAAGGATATATTGTATAGCACAGGGAATTATAGCCATTATTTTGTAATAACTGTTAATGGAGCATAATCTGTAAAAATACTGAATCACTTTGCTGTACACCTGAAACCAATATAATATTGTAAGTCAACTATACTTCAGTGTAAAAACTTTTTTAAAACCAAGTTTGTTTAAAATGATTAGAAATTAAAAGAAGGAATAGGAACCATACTGGAAAACTTGTGTAATATGAAGAACAGGGAGATTTGAAAGAGACCAAACAATGCTTAGAAATGCAAAAATACAGTAATTGAAATTAAAATGTCAGTGATTTTCATTCACCAAATTTTTGCATTCTTTCTATGTGCCACAATGTATTTCTTACTATAGTATTGTATAATCATTTGAAGAGAGAAGTAGTTAATTTGAAGAGAGATTTGAGGATACAACCCAGAAAACAGCACAGATAAAGGGAAAATATATATATAAAAAATGTTAAGAACATGGAAGGCAGAATTACAGGGTCCAACTTATGTCTAATTGAAGTTTCAGAACCAGAAAATAGAATGAATGAATAAGAGACAGTATCTGAAAGGAGGATAAAAGCTGTAAGTTTTCAAAGATTAAGGAAAATCATGAGATTTTAGATTGAAGAAACATACTGTGTTCCAAACAAGATGCATAAAAATAAATCCACACTTAATAATAATATGTACTATTTGTTGAGCACTTATTATTTGCCAAGCATGTTCTAAGTGCTTTACATGTATTGTTTAATTGCTTCAATAATCTTCGGGAAGAGTACTATTCTTGCTCCTATTTAAAAACTGAGGAAAGCCCAGAGAAGTTAAAAGCTCACTCAAGTACACACAACTTATAAATGATGGAGCCAGTATTTTAACTTGGGCAAATTCCCCTGATAACATTGGTCAAGAAATGGTAGAAGTAGTACACACGAACAGTATTAGAAATATAAAGGGCTCATGTTGAGATTTTTAAAAAATTATAATAGCAACTTTGAACAGGTTTATTCTAAAAATGAAAATTTTGAATAAAATTTAGAATTTCTAGTTTTCTAGAAAAATATACATTACCAAAGTTGACTAAAGGAAATAGAAAATCTAAGAGAACTCTAACTGTTAAAGAAATGGATTCAGTTTTTAAAAACTGTATGTAAGAAGCATCATTCTCAGTTATTTTACTTGTGAATTTTACCAAAATTTCTATTAGTAAGTTACCTCTGTCTTATATGAAATGTTCCAGAAAGTGAAAAATTGAGTGATTTTCCCATTTAGCACTTATCTCTAACTTATGCTTTACTGCCCTACTGGAAAATAATCCTTATGAGGGCAAGGGTCATGCCTTACTTATTTGCCAACTGCATCTTTAGCATTTAGTGGAATACTTGTCATATGGTAGGCTCTCAGTAAATATTAATATTTGCCTGAAAAATATAGCAATATTTTAATTAATGTTTTAAACATAGTTAGAAATATTTAATAGTCATATTCTTTTTCCTTATTTGACCTATCATAATTCTTATAGAGATATATTAGATGAAACAAGTTTGTGTATATTTTGATATTTTATGTTTTATTGTGTGCAAATATTTATTTTATGAGGCTTTAATAAAATACATAAGATTTTAAAAGTATACCATTTTATTTTTTATTTTTTTATTTTTAAAATTTATTTATTTTATTTATTTTTGGCTGCATTGGGTCTTCGTTGCTATGCACGGGCTTTCTCTAGTTGCGGCGAGCGGGGGCTACTCTTCGTTGCGGTGTGCAGACTTCTCACTGCAATGGCTTCTCTTGTTGCAGAGCACGGGCTCTAGGTGTGCGGGCTTCAGTAGTTGTGGCACGCAGGCTCAGTAGTTGTGGCGCACAGGCTTAGTTGCTCCATGGCATGTGAGATCTTCTTGGACCAGGGCTCAAACCCATGTCCCCTGCATTGGCAGGCAGATTCTTAACCACTGCTACACCAGGGAAGCCCAAAGTATGCCATTTTAGATGTGTTAATTAACTCAATGCGTGGGGGAATCCTTTCATGATATATACGTGTATCAAATCATCAGGTTGTACACTTCAAGTATCTTATAATTCCGTGTGTTAATTATACCTCAGTAAAGCTGAGGGAGGGGGGGAAATGCCACCCAAAAAAGCATATTATTTTAAGCATGTATATTATTATTAGAGAATGATCTTTGTCAGTTACAACAGTTCTTTGATGCTTTAAAAAGATAAAGAAAACTCCTCTTCTCTTTTCTCCATCATAAATACAGTTTTAATGCATTTTTTCCTATTGATACTTCATCCTGTTTTCAATATACTAAGTTTTTGTCTTAATAGGAACATTCTCTCATATTCTTTTTCTTTTATGTACTTTATTATTTAAAGACCTATGTCAGATTTAAATGATTTTGCTTTCCCTCATCTTACCTTTTCTGTTTCTTCTTTTTGCCTGTGTGTTCTGTTTCTTGCATCCTACAAATTTTACTTTCTCCAAAGATGTGTTTGCTAATCGACTCACCAAAGATAGCAGTTATCCTTATCTGATTATAAGTGTCAGATTTATTATCAGGTTTTTTGTTTTCCTTTCATGAGTTTAAATAAAGGAAAAGTCAGATGTATTTTAGAAACCAAGGGTTCAATCTTATCATGTATGGAATGTGACATTTTAGCTCATGGCTAGTGTCATTCATATTTTATTCCTTGAAATCAGAGATTTTTCATCTTTCTGCAATTCAGAGGAACTTTTATGTTCAAATTCAAGTATGAAGTTTAAATAAAACATAACCGGTTTCTTCTTAAATGAAGAGGAGTTTTTGTGCTTGATAGTTTTTTTTTTTTAATAATGAAAACATCTGTTTTCTTAAGAGCACTTAAGTTAAATTTTTGTTCTTAATTTATTTGTATTTAAAATCCAACCACAATTACTTACTTCCAGAGAGGAATTGTTAGTGAAACTAAGAGTTATTGGCACAACATCAAAATTGTACATTAAATAAATACGTGTGGGTGTAAAATGATGTTTCTGGTGCTTTAGAGAATTAGAAAAGAAACATTGGTTCTCTGATTTGAGTTATTGCGCAGTTTTACTGAAGCTCATAAAATGTGTTCTTGTCTACTACTTCACACTTATTTCTGATATATGTAGGAAATCAACCCCATCCCTTAGGTAAAAAAGAAATTATTTATATAGTATTTCCTACCTGGAGAAGTTTCTTCTTTTAGTTTAGAATTTAAATTCTTAGAATATTCATAAAGTGTTTCTATGAAATCATCTAAAATTATATTATTATTATTATTTTTTTAATGTCTGAAACATTTATATTAACATATTTCCATACAGATAACCCAATGAAAGTTTAGTATTAGTTGTTTTGTTTGTTTGTTCTTTTATACTGCAGGTTCTTATTAGTCATCAGTTTTATACAAATCAGTGTATACATGTCAATCCCAATCGCCCAATTCAGCACACCACCATCCCCACCCCACCGCAGTTTTCCCCCCTTGGTGTCCATATGTCTGTTCTCTACATCTGTGTCTCAACTTCTGCCCTGCAAACCGGCTCATCTGTACCATTTTGTACATATATACAATGGAATATTACTCAGCCATAAAAAGGAACGAAATTGAGTCATTTGTTGAGACGTGGATGGATCTAGAGACTGTCATACAGAGTGAAGCAAGTCAGAAAGAGAGAAACAAATATCGTATATTAATGCATGTATGTGGAACCTAGAAAAATGGTACAAATGGTAAAATTATATTATTATTAAAATGAAAATGGGTTGCTAAATTTAAAATATTCATTTTATGTAGGATATCATAATTTTAACATTTTATTAAATCACTGAAAACATAGGACAAAAATTGTCAGTTTAATGTGCTTGTGTGTATGTTTAGATTTTTGTGATGTGCACTGATGCTTGATCAGCTGTTATTTCTTAGCGCATTAAGCAGTTTTCATATAAAATATTTATTTAAGTCACACCCACTTACAGCTGTCATAACTAATTAGCATGTGTGTACATCTTTTTCCTGGGTAAAATTAAACATTTCAACAAGATCACCCATTTTCCTGATTAAACTTTGTCTTCTTTTTTAAATTTAAATAGGAACTGTTAAGTATTTAAAGGATCTCTGGTGGAGGGCAAAGGAAATGTATGTGCCAGAGGAACCATTTTTGTTTGTTTCTAGTTGGTTGAGATCTTAATATGATGGTGGTTGGTCTTTGTGATATTAAATTTCTTGATTTTTGAACTTGTGTTATTGGTATTATAAAATGATTTAAAACTTTGAGACCATGCAATTAGATTCAGGTGTATGACTAATTTTATTAAGTCTTGCTATTGTTCATTTATTTCTGTGTAGAATTTTTTCTTGGATGTTGAAGTCATGACATTTTAATAAAATTGTAGGTGTATTTTTCTCTTTATTTTCCAATAATATCCAATATTTAATAATATCAAAAGAAAGTTGTTTAAAACAATTTATGTTATAATTAGTATGGCTACTGAACACGGAGAAAAATGGTGGATTATAAATGTTAAATTGATTCTCAGTTACCAGTTACTTTAATGTTCGTTGATAATGTAGCAACTGTATATATAGTTTGGTTAATTTAGTAATAATTCAATAAATGACTGCTTTAGAGTAGAAGACTCAAAAAAGATTTGTAGGATTTCCCTTTTGCTGCCTCTGATTTTAGTGTAATTTTAAGTGGCCTCAAATAAAGGCAGTGAAGAAATGTTTTATTTTTCAAACATATAAAAAACATCTGGAAGAATAAATTCACATCTGGTTCATGGATTTCCTCCATGGAGATGATCCAAATTCAGTGTCAAGATTAGAGTTTGTACTCATGGGTTTGCAGAATCTTGTACGGAATTTGAAATATTTTGTTTGGAAGTAGTTGGGGAAACAATTGATTCAGATGTTTGTGTTAAGTTCTAATTTTAGATCTATTTCTCCCTCATTAAAAATAAAAATGTTTTGTGCTTCATAATATAATCAAGGTACTTGTAAACACTTTATATTTAAGAAGATATTTTGTGTCACCATTCTCAAACATTATTTTATGAAAGAACAATTAAAATTTTAAACTTATCAGGTCATGATCATTGGTGACCCTTACCATTAGCAGAAATGTACTTCTTGTACATAATGTTGTATAGTCTCAACTATACTGTCACACTTCATTGACTCCATTTAGAAGCAACAACAGTTATTTTTAAAAATTGTTGTATTCTAAATTCTGCCCAAATGGGCTGTATATGTTTAGAATATAATGGTATATATACTCAGTTCCTCCCTCAGCCTCACAATGGCTAAAAAAATGTATTTGTGTCTGAATGGAGTCCCTAGAGTAGCATAAAGTAGAAGCATTTATGGGCTCAATCCAAGAAGCATGTGAACTAAAAATAATATTGTCAAACTTTTATGAATTATTTGGCTTATGCAGTGAGATTGCCAAACCAAGCTGCTAGTCATGTGAATTAAGCATGATATACTAGAACAAATGGGTGTTGCTCATTAAAGAGGATGTTTGGTTTTTTTCAAGGATTACTTTTTCATCCTTTAACATATGATATATTTTTCACATAGTAACATAGTAAAGTTTATTTGTAGATAAATCTATGGCTGTTTGTTTTTCTATATATTTTTTTAACTTTGAATTTTCTGTGGAATAGAAAAATGCATTTTGCATATGTGTCTAATTTAGTGGTTTCTGAACAATATGGCAAGAATTTTTGTGTTTCAGCAGATTTTCCAGTGCATCACCAAACTGTAGGTATTATAAGAGTCTAGGAAGGGGCCAGTCATTGAGAATTCCTTCTTTACTCCTTTACTCCCCATTTTAACCCTTCCTCCCACTTTAGTCATTGGCATATAAAGTTTTGTTCTTGGCAAATGAGAATGAAGATGGAAACATTAATTTTTTTTGGTCATATTTATACTTAGCGTTACTGTTAGAAACTCTGGTTTCCTGTACTGGTGCAAACAGCCACCTTAAAAAGTTATCTATTCTCATTTGCTTTTGCAACCTTCTTTGAAGCTTTGTGCTCCCCACTTTTTGTTCCATGGTTACCACGGGGAACTCTGAATGAACACTTCATTGATACATTGATTCTTTTCATGTATTACTAATTCACTGTTCGTTGACTCTTTTTCTATATATATGTATATATTTAGCCTTTAAAAGTATTTCTTGAGGGTCTGCATAGCAGGCAATGTTCAGAGTACTGATTTTAAGCTGCCTGATTTACCTTCCCTTTCAGGTAGTAGAACTCCTTCTTTAGCCTCTGTCATTCATAATTTACAGCTCAGTTTGTTCTGCTATTCTTTTTGAATTCCATATCCTTTCCTAACCCTTTTCCCTTTATCTTACTTCAAATTTGTGATTGCTTACTTTGTTCAGTACCATATGATGGTTGTATTTTGAGACTCAGATGTCAGTAATGAAGGTGTTCTTATTGCAGAAGGTACACTTTAATGGCTTTTAACATATGCATATATCCATGAAGCCACTACCACAAGCAAGATAATGGACATATATCCATTACCTCAGAAGTTTTTTTCATACCTCTTTGTAATCCTTTTTTCTCATTGCTCCCCATCCCCAGACAGCCACTGATTTGCTTTCTGTCGCTGTACATTAGTGGGTTGAATGGTGGGCTCCCAAAAGATATGTCCACATGGAACCTGTGAATGTGACCTTATTTGGAAGATGTAATTAGGTTAAGGATCTGGAAATGAGCTCATCCTAGCTTAGGTTGGGCCCTAAATCCAATGACAAGTGTCCTTATAAGAAAAAGAGAGGACATAGAAAGGAGAAGGTGATGAAATGGAGTTAGAAATTGGAGTGATTCATCTACAAGCCAGGGACTGTCGAGTACTGCTGGCAGCCACCAGAAGCTAGGCAAGAGGAATAGAACAGTTACTTCCTCGGAGCTCACAGAAGGAACCAACCCTACCAACACCTTGATTTTGGATTTCTGGCCTTCAGACTGTTACAGAATAAACTTCTGTTGTTTTAAGCTACCAAGTTTGTGGTAATTTGTCACAGCAGCCCAATGAAGTAGATAAAAGATTAGTTTTCATTTTCTAGAATTTTATGTAAATGGAGTCATACAGAATGTACTCTTTTTTATCTAGATTCTTTCACTCAGCATACTTATACTTATTTTGAGATTCACCTTTGTTACATGTATTAATAATTCACTTTTTATTGCTGAATGGTCATATATATGTATATGTATATATACCACATGTATATATACATATGTAGTCATACATATGTATATATTTACCACATATATATCGACCACGATTTTTTGATCCATTCACTTTTTGATGAACATTTGGTTATTTCCAAATTTTTGCTATTATAAATAAAGTTGCTATGAACATTTGTGTCATCTTTGTGTGGACATATGATTTTATTTCTCTTGGATACATTTCTAGAAGTTGAATGGCTGGGTATATTTGACTATGTATATGTACATATTTAGCTTTTTAAAGAAACTGCCAAAGTGTTTTTTGAAAACGTTGTGCCATTTTACATTCCCTCAAGTAGTATATGAGAATTCCAGTGCTGCCGCATCTTGGCTACTTCTTGGTAGGGTCAATCTTTTAATCTTTAGCCATTGTACTGTGTGTAGTTGACATCTCATTATGGTTTTAATTTTCATTTCCCTAATGACTCATACTATTGAGCAATTTTTCATGTGCTCATTTTCCATCTGTATATCTTATTTGGTGAAATATGTGTTCAAATCTTTGGCTCATTTTTAAAATTGGGGTTTTTGTTTTCTTATTATTGAGCTTAGAGATTTATTTGTTTTAAAAATTCTATCTGGATACAAGTCCTTCACCAGGTATAAGATTTGTAAATATTTTTCTCTCAATCTGTATAATGTCTTTTCATTCCTTTATAAGTACCTTTCAAAGAGCAGAAATCTTTAATTTTAATGAAGTCTAATTTTATCAATTTTTTAATTAGCCGTGTGTGTGTGTGTGTGTGTTGTACCTCAGAGATGGTTGTCTTTCTGTGTTTTCCTTAACTTTTTATTTCAGTCGGTTTATTAAGGTATAATTTACATATAATAAACTACACATATTAAAAACTACACATATTTGAAAAGTTTTGACATATACGCATGAAACCACCACAGTGAAGATAATGAACATATTCATCACCCACAATAATTTCCTATTGTCCCTTTGTAATCCCTCCCTCCCACTCTTCATCCACCTCCTTCTGCCAGACATTCATTTATCTGCTTTCTGTCACTGTGGATTAAATTGCAGTTCCCAGAGTTTTATATAAATTGGAATTGTATACTATGTTCTCTCTTTTGAGAGGACAGCATAAATATATTTCAGTCAGCATAAATATTTTTAGATTCACCTATGTTTTATCATTTATCAGTAGTCCATTCCTATTTTTTTTTCTTTTGAGTAATATTACATTGTATAGTTACACTACAATTTGTTTATCCATTTACCTGTTGGTGAATCTTTGGGTTGTTTCCAGTTTTTGGCTATTATAAATAAGCTGCTGTGAACATTTATGTATATTTTGGACATTTGTGTTCTTTTCCCTTGGGTAAAAATCCAGTAGTGAAATGGCTGGATCAAAAGAAATGTGTAAACCTTCTTTCCAAAGTGGATATACCATTTTACATTTTTACTATCAGTGTACATGAACTCTTATCACATCCTCATCAACACTTAGTATGGTCGGTCTTTTAAATTTTAGCCATCCTAATAGATATGTCATAGTATCTCATGATTCGAATATGAACTTCCTTAATGGCTAATGATGTTGAACATATTTTCATGTTGTTATTTGCCACCTGGGTATTTTCTTTGGTGAAGTGTCTATTGAAATCTTTGGCAACTTTCTAATTGGGTTGTTTTCCTCTTTCAGAGTTTTGAGTTGTCTTTTATATTATGGATATAAGTTATTTATCAGATATGTGTTTTGCAATTTTTTTCTCAAAGCCATGGCTTGATCTTTATTTTTATAACACTAGGTTTTTTTTTTTTTGAAGAGCAGAAGCTTTAAATTTTTTTAATTAATTTTTTTATTGGAGTAGTTGCCTTACAATGTTGCGTTAGTTTCTGCTGTACAGCAAAGTGAGCTTTAAATTTTTTATTTTTATTTTTTTTGGCTGCCTTGTGTCTTCGTTGCTGTACACGGGCTTTCTCTAGTTGCAGCGAGCAGGGGCTACTCTATGTTGCGGTGCACAGGCTTCTCATTGCGGTGGCTTCTCTTGTTGCAGTGTGGGCTCTAGAGCGCAGGCTCAGTAGTTGTGGCGCATGGGCTTAGTTGCTCCCTGGCATGTGGGATCTTCCTGGACCGGGGCTCGAACCTGTGTGCCCTGCACTGGCAGTTGGATTCTTAACCACTGCGCCACCAGGGAAGTCCTGAAAAGGATTATATATTTAAATGTTGGAGCTAAAGATATAAAACTTCTAGAAGTTTTCTTCTATAAAGAAATTTATGTCTTAAGATATAAATTTCTTTCTTCTTATATCCTAAGAAGGCTTAGGATAAATTCTTTCAGACCTTGGTTTAGGCAAAGGTGTCTTAGTGTACCAAAAGCAGAAAGTGTAAAAGTTGGTAAATTATACTTCATTACAATTAAATACTTCTGTTCTTCAAAAGACTATAAATAATATGAAACCATAAGGTACAATTTAGCAGAAAGTATTTTCGAAATACGTACGTGATAAAGAACTTTTTTCCAGAATATAAAGAATTCTTACAACTCAGAAATGTCAGCCTGACTAGAAAACGGGCAAATGATCTGTACCAACACTTTAGGAAATAAAGTATACAAATGGCCAGTGTTCAATGTCCTTTGGTCTTTAGGGATTACATATTAAAACCTACATACCCAATAAAATGTCTAAAATGGAAAATACTCATAATATCAAATGTTACTGAGGATGTGGAGTAACTGGAACTCTCATACATTCCTGTTGGTAGAGTGAAATGGTACAACCATTTTGGATAACAGCTAGTTTCTTAAACGTGTACTTTTATCAACAGGTTAATGGATTAAAAAATACGGTGCATTTATATAACAGAGTTCTACTCAGCAATAACATGAAATATTGATACATATTGAAATAATGATGAATCTTGAAAACCTTACGCTAAGTGAAAGAAGTCAGACAAATGCCAAAGACTATATGATTCTGTCTACATGGAAGTCTTTAAAAGGCAAAATCATAGGGACAGAAATCTTATCAGTGGTTACTTAGAGCTAGGGACAAGAGAGATGGTCGACTGCAAAGGGGTAAAAGGAAACCTTTTAGAGTGATGGTTACATGACTCCTCAGTTACCAACATTCATCTAACTATATACCTGAAATGAGTGTGCATTATATATATGTAAATTATACCTAAATAAAGCTATTTTTATTTATTTTCATTTTTATTTTATTTTTTAGGTGGAGTGTAATATCTCTTTAATATCTTAATTTCAGTTCTTTTGTTGGATAGCCAAATGTGAGGTTGCTGGGTCATATGGTATTTCTATTTTTACTTTTTTGGTCAACCTCTCTTCTGTTTTCCATAGAAGCTGCACCATTTTGTATTCACACCAACAGTATGAATACAAGGGTTTCAGTTTCTTTGTATCCTTGCCAACACTTGTTTTCTTTCTTTCTTATGATATCCAGCCTAACGGGTGTGAGGAGCTATTTCATTGTGGTTTTGATTCATATTGCTCTGATGATTAGTGATGCTGAGCACCTTTTCATATACTTGTTAGCCATTATTATGTTTTTCTTTAGAGATATGGCTCTCTGTCCTTTACCCATTTTTAAATGTGGTTAATAGTTTTTTTTTTATATATATATTGAGTTGTAAGAGTTCCTATATATTTTGGAGATTAACCCCTTAACAAAGCATTTTTAAAAGGGACATATAACTGTTACTCACAACAACATGAATGAATCTCAAGGTCATTATTCAGAGCGATAGTAATAATACATAAAGGACTACAGTCCATATGATTCCATTTATATAAAATTCTTGATTAAACAAAAACTATAGTGACACTAAGCAGATCAGTGGTTGTCAGGGATCTGGGATGGGTAGAAGGAATGAACTTCATCAAGGCAGGAAGGAGTTTTTGAAGTGATGGAAATGTCCTATGTTTTAGTTGTCATAATGTCATGGGTCTATATAGTTTTCAGAATTCATCATGTATACTTCAAAGGGGTATATTTTATTTATGGAAATTACATCTCATTAAAACTGATTTTTTTAAAAATTTGGGATGCAGCGAAAGCAGTGCTTAGAGGAAATTTTTTTTTTACCTTTAAAAGATTATATATTAAGATAAAAGATTTAAAATTAATGATTTATGTTTCCACCTTAAGATATAAATTGATGATCACATTAAATCCAAGGTATACAGAAGGAAGTAAAAGATAACGATAAAAGTAGAAATCAATAAAATAGAAAACCAACAAAGAAATAGCCATCCAAATTTTTTTTGGAAAAAATTTCAAAAATTGAAGTCATTGTCAAGTCTAATAAAACACACACTTGCATACACAAAAATTATTGATATTAGCAATGAAAGAGCTTATATTAGCATATATTCTACTGATATTCAGAAGAAAATAAAGGAATGTTATGAACAACTTTATGCCCATAAATTTGATGAGTTAGATGTAATAGACAAATTTCTTGAAAAAAATATCATACTGAAACGTAAATTGAAAGAGAAATCTGATTAGCCCAGTATCTAGTATAGAAATTGAATTCATTGTCAAAACCCTTTCTACAGGGAAGTCTTCAGTGATGAATTCTTTCATACATATAGGAAGAAAGAATACTGATTTTATACAAACTCAGATAATAGAGGAGACAGAGGAGGGAAGAATTCCAAACTTATTCTTTTGAGGTCAGCATAAGGCCTCACACCTAAACTCAATAAGGATGTTAAAAGAAAATTGTGGACAGCTATCCCTCATGAAAGCAGATGTGCAAATCCTTACCTAAATATTTGCACATCAAATCTCTAGCAATATTTAAAAAGCATAACATATCATGATTCATCATAATCAAGTGGAGATTTACCCATGAATGCAAGGCTCATTTAATATTTCAAAACCAATCAGTGTAATTCATCATATAAACACAATAAAAGACAAAGTGACCATATATATGGTTGTTTCAATAGAAGCAGGAAAAACATTAAAAGAATTGAATATCCATTCATAATGAAAGTTTTCCCCTTATATAAGGACTGTAAGTAAACTTCCCTAATCTGATAAAGGTCATCTTCAAAAAACTTAGAGCTAACATCCTACTTAATGGAATAATATTGAAACAAGTTCCCCCTAAGATTGGGAACTTAACAAAGATGTTCACTCTCACCATTTATAGTCAACATTGCTCTGTTGTTCAATAAGGTGAAATAAAGGAAAGGCATAACTATTGGAAAGGGAAAAGTAAAACCATCTTTATTTGCAAATGATGTGTGTGTTTGGAAAATTGTGCTCTACAAAACAATTACTAGGACTAACTAAATGAATTTAGCAAGGTCTCAGGATACAAAGCCAGTAATGATAAATGTGATATTCTTTCTGTAGTCTAGTGGCCTTAAGTGGAAAAGGCACTAAGTAAATTCCAATTTTAACAGTTTCTAAACACATGAAATACTTTGGATTAATTTAAGAAAACACACAAGACCTCTAATTGAAAACTCTGAAACATTGTTGAGATAAATTTAAGAAGATAAAGCAATAGATTGGATTAGATTTCATAGAATTGTCAACATTCTTCTTGTTTTAATATATTGTTTTAGTATAGCTCCAAACATAGCAATCCCCATGGAAGTTTTTGGTAAAAGTTAACAAGATGATTCTAAAATTTATATAGAAATTCCAAGGACCTAGAACAGCCAAAAAGCTTTGAAGGACAAAAAAAGCTGAAAGATTATATTCTGTAATTTCAAGATTTACTATAAAGTTGTAGAACTCAAGTCAGCATTGTATTAGAATAAAATATACAAATACTGTGGGTCCGTGGAACAGAATAGAGAATCCAGAAAAAGACCCACACTTGAAAAATCAGTTGATTTCGCCCAAAGTGACAAAGCAATTCAGATAGCGAAAGGAATACTTCTCAACTGGTGAGGCTAGAATGCCAGAAACAGCAATCAGTTCTAGATAGACTATAGATCTAAATTAAAGTTAGAATTATAAAGCTTTAAATGAGTTGCTTAGGAGAGTATCTTTGCCACTTTGGGGTAGGCAGATACTCCGTACGGGGCAAACAATAATCATAAAAGAGCAGACTGATAAGTTAGACTTCTTCAAAGTTAAAGGATTTTCCTCATCAGCCGCTGTTAAGAAAATGAAAAGACAAGTGACAGATTAGGCCAGAATACTTACAAAACATATATATCTGACAAAGGATGTGTGTATAAAATGTCTAAACAGTAGTCTACAACTCTGTTATAAAAAGAATGTTACTTGTGAGATTAGGTTTTGAAAGGACTGCAGCTTCCGTCTTGGGTGTGCTCTCTCACCTTATCTGTCTCTTGAATAACTGCCTTTGGGGAAGCCATCTGCTGTATCTTGAGGACCCTCAGCCAGCCTATGGTGAAGCCCATGTAGGGAGGAACTGAGGCCTGCCTACAGCCATGGGAGTGACCCTGGAAGGAGATCTGCAACCCAGGCATGACAGACTGACTGCAGTCTCGGAAGAGACCATGAGCCAGAGCCACCCAGCAACTAAACTCCTAGAGTCTGACCCAAAGAAACTGAGAAAATAAATGTTTGTTGTTTTAAGCTGCAATTTTGGGGTAAAAAGTCTCCTTAACATGTATGTGCCTAAAGACAAGAGTGTCAAAATATGAGGAAAAAACTAATTAGAACTACAAGGAGAAATACATGAACCCACTGTTACAGTTGCGGACTTCAGCACCCCCTGTATCAGAAATGTTCAGATCCAGCAGGCAGAAAAGTAGTAAAGACATAATTGAACTCAACATCATCAATCAACTGGATTATAATGGACATCTATAGAATACTTCATCCAGCAACTGCAGAATACACATTCTTCTCAAGCTCACCAATTGGAACATTCACCAAGATAGACCACATTTGGAGCCATAAAACACACCTTAACAAATTTAAAAGACTGGAAATCATACAGTGTCTGTTCTCAGACCACAGTGGAATTAAACTAGAAATCAGTAATAGAAAGATAGTTGGAAAATCTCAATATACTTGGGAA
Organism: Balaenoptera musculus; assembly: GCF_009873245.2. Taxonomy (NCBI): domain Eukaryota; kingdom Metazoa; phylum Chordata; class Mammalia; order Artiodactyla; family Balaenopteridae; genus Balaenoptera; species Balaenoptera musculus. The sequence goes on along the minus strand of NC_045792.1, from coordinate 63,594,779 downwards.
TGAAAAATGCATTTCTAAATAACACATGGGTCAAAGAAGAAATCTCAAGAGAAATTTTTAAATACTTTGAAGCATTTCAAGTGGCTTAAGGGATGGTAGGTTGAAATAAGGTTTACATTTATTTGTTCAGATATGTGCTTCTCATCCTAGCAGGTACTTTTTTTTCTTCGCTCAGACTCCATATAGCTCCATTATAAAATATTACAAGTTAGCATTTATTAGTGCTCACAAGTATTTGGGGTAATTTTTTCTGTTTAGAAAAAAAGAATGTGCTTAAAAATAATTATTTTTCAAACAGTAAATAATTATAATTTTTTGTAAAAAAATAAGCATGGCCTTATTTATTTATTTATTTAGGCTGCACTGGGTCTTCGTTGCGGCACACGGGATCTTTTATTTGTGGCATGCGGGATCTTTAGTTGCAGCGTGTGGGATCTAGTTCCCTGACTAGGGATCGAACCCGGCCCCCTGCATTGGGGCACAGAGTCTTAACCACTGGACCACCAGGGAAGTCCCTAAACAATTATAATTTAATAAGAGAATAGAAATTACATGTTCATTATTTATTGGCTTTAAAAATAACAATAGAAGAGTATTTAGCTTATGTTTATTATATGTAGTAGTATGTGATAATCAGTTTCTAAAGTTACACATAGAGCAAAATTCTTGTATTACCAAGGTAATCTTATGCAATTTGATAAATCTGTATGGTACAGAGATAATATAAAACTAAAGTTCCTTGACATCAGTCTTAGCAATGATTTTTTTTGAAACTGACACTAAAAGCAAAACCAAATATAAATAAGTGGGACTACATCAAACTAAAAAGCTTCTGCATCACAAAGGAAACCATCAACAAAATGAAAAGGCAGCCTACAGAATGGGAGAAAGTATTTATAAATCATATATCTGATAAAAGGTTAATATCCAAAATACATAACAGCAAACTTGAAGTTTTGGGTTGATGCTCTTTTTTATGTTGGGAAGTTTCCTTCTATTCCTAGTTTGCTGAGAGTTTTAAATCATAAGTGGATGTCATATTTTTATCAAGTATGTTTTCTCTATCTATTGAGCTGATTGTATGGTATTTTTCTTCAGTCTCTCTCTGCCTCTCTTTTGACTTGACAACGGTGTGTTTATTTATTTATGTATTATTTATTTATAATTTTTAAATTGAAATATAGTTGATGTACAGTGTTGTGTTAGTTTCCGGTGTACAGCAAAGTGATTCAGTTATATACATATATATATTCTTCTTTATTGTCTTTTCCATTATGGTTTATTACAGGATATTGAATATATTTCCCTGTGCTATACAGTAGGACCTTGTTGTTTATCTATTTTATATGTAGTAGTTTGTACCTGCTAATCCCAAACTCCTAATTTATTCCTTCCCCACTCCCTTTTCCCTTTGGTAACCATAAATTTGTTTTCTATGTCTGTGAGTCTGTTTCTGTTTTGTAAATAAGTTCATTTGTATCATAGTTTAGATTCCACATATAAGTGGTATCATAATGTATTTGTCTTTCTTTCTCTGACTTACTTCCCTTAGTATGATAATCTGTAGGTCCATCCATGTTGCTACAAATGGCATTATTTCATTCTTTTCTTTTGGCTGAATAGTATTCCCTTGTGTATATATCCCACATCTTCCTTATCCATTCATTTATTGATGGACATTTAGGTTGCTTCCATGTCTTGGCTATTGTAAATAATGCTGCTATGAACATTGGGGTGCTGTATCTTTTTGAATTTGAGTTTTCTCTGGATATATGCCCAGGAGCGGATTCAGTCTCTTGATTTGAGGAATTACACTGATCAATTTTCAAATATTGAATTAGCCTTTAATTCCAAGGATAAACTCTACTTAGTAGGATGTATTATTCTTTTTACATATTACTGGGAATAGCTTGCTAATACTTTGTTGGGAATTTTTCATCAATATTTATGAGATATTGGTCTGTAGTTTTCTTGTTATGTCTTTGTCTGGTTTTGGTCTCAAGGTTATACTCAACTCAAAAAATAGGTTTGGAAATATTACTTTTCTATTTTTAAGAAGTTTTTATGTAGAATTAATATTACATCCTCATGAATTGATTAATTGAATTTGCTTATGAAGCTGTAAGGCCTAAGACTTTTTTTTGTAGTAAGGTTTTAAACTAGAAACTTCAGAGGTACAGGACTATTCAGACAGAATATCTGTTTCTTCTTGAGTGTCTTTCAAATTTTGTGTCTTTTAAAAAATTTGTCAGTTCATCTGAGTTGTTGAGTTATGGGCATGAAGTTATTTTAAATACTCCCTTATTATAGTGTTAATGTTCTTTTGATCTGTGGTACTTTAAAGAAATTCCTGATATAGATAATTTGCGTCTTCTTTTTCTTTGTCCATCCGGCTAGAGGTTTATAAATTTTATTGAACTTTTCAGAGAACTAGCTATGGTTTCATTGTTTTGTTTTTTTTTTCTAATCATTTTTCTGTTTTCTGTCTGATCTTTTTTATTATTATATTTTTGCTTCTGTTCCATACACTGTTGGATACTTGAAGGGAACCCTCTGCAAATCTCTGGAGTTTTCTCTCTTAAGCATTTTTGTCTTCTGTGGTACCATGCTTTGCAAATTCTAGCTCCCTTGGTCTTTCTGGATATCTGTTCTGTCTTCTCAACTCAGGGAGTCTGTTGGACTTTATCCCTCTCTGTTCTGCAACCTGGAAACTCAATGTGGGAAGCTGAGGAAATCCTAAGGGTCACCTCATTTTTCATGGATCATTGCCCTTTATTACCTGATGTCCAGTGTCTTGAAAACTGTTACTTTATACATTTTGTCCAATTTTTGTGTTTTTTTTAATTTGTTTTTGGCAGGAGATTAAATCTAGTCCATCATTACTCCATCTTGGCCCATCATTTACTTTTCAACTGTTTTCTTATCTAAATGGTCTTGAAGGGAAGATAGCTTTTGTACCCCTTATAATATGTAGTACAGGGCCTTGTACTCAGTCATTGCTTATTGTGAATTTTTCTTATTTCTGGAGTTTACTTGAACTGAATGGACGAGGAAAATAAAACAGAAGAGTAAAGCCATCATCTGACTGCATTTCCCCTGCTTGTCAAATGAATGCTCTCTGAAGCCTGGTAAAAGAATTTCTATACTCCCTCCTATCTGACAGCTCTATCGCTTACAGCTGGATTACTGGAACTACCTCCTTAACCCCAACCAGATATTATGTGACCCAACTGGTCCATTTAGCTTTAGTTTTTATAAGAATGTGTAATTTGTCAGCTTTGTAGGATGTTGAGAGGGGCAGAAATATATGGGAAAATCACAGATTAAGAAACAATCTCAAAAGAATTTCTCTTGATGATGACTCCAAATTGTCCACTTTCTTTATTAATCTGAAGATTCAGTTTTCTTTTCACAAAATTTTTCAGCAATTATTGTTTCTTCACCATTTATTTTAGTACTTGTTTCTTAAACTCCCATTGCATGAATATTGGAGCCTCTCAATATATACCTTATATGTCTTTTAGCTGTGGTTTCAATTAAAATTTTTTTCTGATTCTCTGTGCTGAGTTCTTGGTCAATGTATCAGGACTTTTTTCTAATTCAAGAATTCTGTCTTCATTTTATCTGGAGAAGAGTTCATTTCATCTATTGATTTTTTTTTTTTTTATTTCAATGACTATGTTTTTCATTTTCAGATTTTCTAATTGGGTTCTCTTCATACCTAGATTTCTTCTCCTGCTTTTGTTTTCATTATTTCTTGTTCATTTTCAGTTGAAATTTTGCTTTCATTTATCTCCTTGAACATTCTATATGAACTTAGTTTTAAAGTTCTTTATTTATTTCTACAAAATTATTTTCATATTGAGTAAATTCATGTTTGATTATTGATTTTTCTGGCTGTAATTTTTAGCAGTAGATTTCTCTGTATGATTTTGAGTATTGGTTTGCTGCTCATTTTTCTGCCGTTGTCCTTCCTCCCTCTCTGTTCATACCTATCTGTCTCTAGGTATTCAGTTAATTTTCACTTTAACCCTCCTTGTCCCCAATCTAGAACCAAGTCTTGTTCCAGAATTTCAGTGATTCTGTCACCAGTTATGGTGGAGATATGACAGAAACATTCAGTACTTTGATTCCATTTCTGGTACTAGGTTAATAGGTTATGTCAGCCCACCTCCCCGCACCCCTGCCCCGAGGCAGGAATTTTTCTAAAAGCCCTAGGTGAAGGTTGACTGCTGTGTGTGTGTGTGTGTGTGTGTGTGTGTGTGTGTGTGGGCACACACATGCACGCACTTACAGATGCCTTTGCATTTACTTGCCTCCTTTCTTGAACCAGCTCATTGCTTAGAGGCAAGGGCTGATGTGGTGCTGATCTCTGTCACTCCTGTTTAAGTAATCTATAACCAGGAGGCCTGAGCTTTTAACCAAATTTACTTTTTTTTTTAACCATTTCTGTTTCATTACTGGCCATTGGAGTTGTTTATCTTGTTTTGGAACTTGGCTATGTCTTTTTTGTTATCTTTTCATATATTGTGTATGTCCTGACCATGTTTTTGGTGCACAGCTAGTGATTGAAGGTTCACTATTACGCCATCCTGATTTTAAGTCATATTCCTAGGTGAGTAGCTTTCAGAATAAATATACAGGATTTAACTTCTCTTGACTGGACAAGGAAAGGCAAAGAAAACTCAGGATTACAAATCAAATGTTATTCTTTTACTGGGGCTCTGCAATAGATAATATATAAATGGTTTCTTTATACAGTAATGCTAACTTGTGATTGCTTAGTTTCATTCTAAATTCTGTGAGCTATTTCTCCATGAATTTCTGCTACCTAAGTCTTCTAAACTGTCATACAAAGGGACACTGTTATCCTAGAAGTCAGAGTTCCTGGAGCCTACCTGGGTGAATCTGGGCACATTATTTAACCTTTCTGTATTTCAGTTTCCTCCTTTATAAAACAGGTATATCTACTTTCACTATCTCATGGGATAGTTATGTGCACTTCGGAAGATAATAGAGTCAAATTCAACAGAGTTTTACTTAGCACCTATTTGGAGAGAGACATAGTGCTAATATTATGTTCTAGGGAAATAATTGAATAAAAACACAGCCCTATGGTTATTAATAATATAGTGAGACATACAACCTGTTTTATAATCAGTTGTAATACAAGGTAGTCTGGACAAATGTTCAAATACAGATATTAAACAAAGAATTAAGGGGACCCCAATAAAGGAGCAATTTAGACTTGAGGAAAGAGCGAACACTTCACTGAGGCACTGATTCTTTGATCTCAAGCCCTAGTGCTTTGAAAAATGCCAAGGTGCTATGTAAACATAAGATGTGCTATTCTTTTATTTTATGTTTCAAACAATTTCCCATGAGCTAATCTGACTGGAGACCACTTAGCCATTTCTTCTTTACCTTTTTGTTTGCTGTGTAGGTCTGACCTTTCTATTAAATCTTCATTCTTTTTGGTCCTGATGCTTGGGTCTAGGCACACTCTGGTGGTGTGACACTCAGTCTTTCTCTCTTCTGTGAATGACTGATTTAGTTGTTGCTTTTTCAAGGGAAAAGTTTTCTCTGTATATTTTATTGTTTGATAATTTATAATTGAAAGGAAGATATTCCCCTCCAGGCTGCTTTTCAGAGATTGTTACCTCTGAAGTTCCAAGGAGACACTCATTTTGCTATTATCCAGATACATTTAGACTGAGCCTTTGCAGTAGAACATTTTGTTCTATTTGCTGTAATTTTTTTTCAAGGGACAAAGATAAACAGCTTAAACAGATAACCATCTCTGGTTGCTGTTTCTAACAATAATATTTAGCAGCCAGTGAATATTCTGCAAGTGCCTTTCTCAGAAAGGCTGCATTAAGTAAACAAGTAGTAAATATTCTGGGTGACTGATAGATGATAGAATTTAAAGCCAGCCAGCTGCCCATATCAGGCTAACACGTTGTTTTTCTGTTTTGGTAAATATTAATACTCATCTTGTTTAGACAGTTCTTATCAAAAACAGTGTTAGCATTTCATACCAAACATATTTTTATAAAGCTCGTGAGAGCTAAAACTAACAAATTTTGAACTGCTTGAAACATTAGTTTCCTTAGATGTATATTTTGACTTATTTCCAAATCACAAGTTATACTGTATTCTGTGTTTTGGAAAATGATAGCTTTTGTGCAGTGTCCTAGTCAGTTACCATTTACAGTAAAACTTGGGTTGTTTTTGCCATTGAAATCTTAGCCATGGATTGAATTGATACTTGGAATTGATACTGACTGTCATTTGATCTTTGGCTGACAAAGGATTTTATTACAGGTGTTTTGTGAGGTTTATGTACTTAATATTTGGTGGTATCTATACCAGGTATCATTGAGATTTGAAGTATCATTCTTTTGCAGACTTATAATACCAGTCTGAGGGATGTAGCCATTTCTAGTACCCTTGCCTGGGTCCACAAAAAAGACAGCTACTGTATATATATTTCAGGTTCAGATGTTTTCCTAAATTACATTATATTCAAGAAACAACTATGTGTCATTGGAATCACCAGAAACACTAGAACATAAACTGCCACAGGGCAGGGACTTTATTTTTCTTATTCTGTTTTAGTGCTTGGCACAGGGTAGTTGTTCAATAAACTAATTGAATTAATTACCATCAGTCTCAGGGTCACCATCACTGCTCCCATTGCTTATAGAAATACTGACACATGGATCCTGTCCTTCAGTAATGCCATCTGTCTGGTCCCTCTGTTGTCCCACCTTTTATGTCTCAAGTGAGACATTTCCTCTGTTCCATTCATCAGTTACTTACTAGAACCCTTATGTATAATAGCAGTAGCAATAGTAATGAACGTGATATTGATTGCTAGTATATCTGAGTACCAGCTGTGTGACAGGCCAAAGGTTCTATAATAGTGTTTATTAATCATCTGCTATGTCCCAGGTACTGTGCTAAACAACTTACATGCATTATATCATTTAATCTTATCCACAAAATATGAGGTATTTTATGTTCAAGAAAAACTGAGGTTCAGAGAAATTAGGAAACTTCACCAAAATCATAACCTCAGTTAAGACCAGAATCAGGACTCAGTTCTTTTCTGTCTGGTGCCAAAGACCATGAAATTATCAAGTTCAGCCTTCTTTATGAACCTGTTTTTCAGTATATCTGATAAATCTAGCTTCTGGTTTAATATGTCAGTAAGGGGTTCTAATTCTTTAGGAGACAGTTAATTCTCTTTGACAGCTGTAATTATTAGAAGGTTTTTCATAATATTAAGGAAGTATTGATTTTTTTTTTTTTAAAGAAATTCACGGTCTTTTATTTATTTATTTATTTATTTATGGCTGTGTTGGGTCTTCGTTTCTGTGTGAGGGCTTTCTCTAGTTGCGGCAAGTGGGGACCACTCTTCATCGCGGTGCGCGGGCCTCTCACCATCGCGGCCTCTCTTGTTGCGGAGCACAGGCTCCAGACGCGCAGGCTCAGTAATTGTGGCTCACGGGCCCAGTTGCTCTGCGGCATGTGGGATCTTCCCAGACCAGGGCTCGAACCCGTGTCCCCTGCATTGGCAGGAAGACTCTCAACCACTGAGCCACCAGGGAAGCCCTATTGATATATTTTTCTGTAACTTTTAAACTATATGTCTTAATATAAAGTGTTCCAGGGATAGCCAAGATAGAATGAATCCATCCTAACTAACACTGGCTATACTTAGCAAATTGAATTTAATATAAATATATTATATGTCTAAATGACATTTACCTGGCTATAAGCAAGATATTTCTTTTAGATGGATTTAAAATTGTGTGTGTGTGATGTTAAAAAAAAGGAAGAGACTCTAGAGAGCTTAATGGATATATTTAAAATTTTCTATATCTTTTATCTAGTCTATACCTGTATCCATATCTAGTAAACAGAGATAGGTAATGGAATTCAGAGCAAATGTTTTTTAATCAGCCTAAATGAAATCACATACAATATTGATTAAAAGTAAGTGAAAGGGATTGTGGTGTGAGGAATATATAGCTATTATAAACTTTAAGAGGTAGTAAAATCCACACAATTAAATCACATGTGAAAATTTTATAAAATTTTAAAATACATTTTGTTTCTAATTTTTGTTTTTCTATTTTATCTTCTTTTGCTAGTCTAACTAGTTTGTTTTGGTTTTACTACCCTTCTCAGTTGTTGATGACATGGTTAGCTGTGTTTTTGTTAGCCCACCATTTCCTATAGATAATCCTTTCTAAGAAGAATATTGGTTTAGATATCATTCCAACATTTGTGTTTTTGTTATTTACTGTGTGTCATATAGAGTGCTAATAAGCATTGGGCAAGGCATAGTTACAGGTGGGGTTCTCGCCTCAGTTTTCTATTCATTAAGTACATAGAAAAATGAAAACATCAAAATAGAAATGAACTCCCATGTACTCATCATCCAACTACAACTGTCATTAACGTTGGGTCATTCTTTTTTTCATCTATAAGCCCTATCCGCTCACCAGCCTCACACCCTCCCCGTTGGATTATTTTGAAACAAACCATAGATATTAATTGGACCATATGAAATTGTCTATATCCATCCATTTTCTGTCTACAAAATGATAATTCCATATGGTTCAACTTAATATCATTTCATTCATAAATATTTCAGTATGTATGTCTAAAAGATAAGACCTCTTTTTGTTTATTAGGACAACCACAATGTCGTTATCATATCTAAAAACTTACCAATAATTTAATATCACCAATATTCAACAGTCTTCATATTTCCTCATTTGTGTATTTATCCTTCACTATTTTAGATGCTTGAATCAACATATAAACAAGGTCCACATATTGCTTTTAGTTGATAGGTTTCTTAAATCTTTCTTAATTGATAGTTTTCTTCTTTCCTTGATTTTCCTTGAAAGTCATTTGTTAAAGAAATTGCTGTCTCTTAATTTCAGTTTAATAAGGAATTTAATAATTTTAATAATTTAAAAATCGAAATAACAATTTTAGTAATTTTATTTCAATTTCAGGAAGAGTATAGGAAACATATAAGTGTAACTCAGTATATGTAAGAGCCTACTTTATTTTTTTTGAGAAGTAGTTGGTTTACAATATTATATTAGTTTCAGGTACACAACATAGTGATTCGATATTTTTATAAATTATACTCCGTTTAAAGTTATCACAAAATATTGGCTATATTCCCTGTACTGTGCAATATATCTTTAGAGCTTATTTCTTATTTATTTGATAGATAGCTCGATCTCTTAATCCCATACCTCTATTTAGCCCCTCCCCCTTCCCTCAGCCCACTGGTAACCACTAGTTCTCTATATTTGTCTGTTTCTGTTTTGTTATATTCATTCGTTTTATTTAGATTCCACATATAAGTGATAACATTTGTCTTTCTCTGTCTGACATGTTTCATTAAGCATAAAACTGTTGGTGGAAATGTAAAGTGTTGTAGCTACCATGGAGAACAGTATGGAGGTTCCTCAAAAAAAACCTAAAAATAGAACTGTTATATGATCCAGAAATACCACTCATGGATATATATCCAAAGGAAACGAAAACATCAATTCAAAAAGATACTTGCACCCCAGTGTTCATAGCAGCATTATTTACAATAGGCAAGATATGGAAGCAACCTAAGTGTCCATCAACAGCTGAATGGATAAAGATGTGGTGTGTGTGTATGTCCATCTTTCCTCAGTGCCCTGCCTGTAATCAGCACCTTCCATTTCTATGCATGTTGTCCTGATGTCTGACTGCCAGTACATATGATTTTTAGCTTGGGGGCTTTCTTTGTCCCCTGGAGCCTGCTCTGCCCCTGCACATTGGCAGGCCAGAACTTCTAGGGAATTCATGCCCCATAGGAGCAACCAACTGATGACTGACAGAAATTGAGGGGAAAACCTCTAGCTCCCTTGCCCCTTGAGTGGGATAACTGTAATGTAAGCCCTACACTGACTCTCAGTGAGACAGCTGAACTCCAATTGCCCACAGATGTAGCCTGTTCATTAATGTACACAGTGGCTGCCTTCTCTTTCCTACTTCCCTACTACAGTTTCCTGGGATTTTTTTCCCAAACTACTTGCACTAAAATCCTTACTTCAGGGTTTGCTTCTAGGGAAACCATAACATAAGTTGTGGCACACTTAAACCTGCCTTTGTCCCCCCCCACTAAGTAATCAGAGACATCTGGGAAAAAATTCCGTATATTTGGCCTTAAGCACTCAATTTGGCCATGTTTATTTTTTTAATTCTCATAGGCAGCTGCTGGGATTAATAGAATTTAGTCTATCATTCTTAAAATTTTTTATTGTTTAAATTATTATTCAATAAAATTGACCTTTTTATTTGTTTAGGATACAGATATATGTATTTTAAGACATGTATAACCACCACTACCATCGGGATACAAGACGGTTGCATCATTCCAACAAACTCCCTCATGCTATCCCTTTATTGTCACACCTCCCACCACTTGTAATCCCTGACAACCAGCAATATGTTCTCTGTTACTGTAGTTTTTATATTTTTGACAGTGCCGTATAAATGGAATCATACAGTGTGTAACCTTTAGGTCCTGGTTCCTTTCGATTAGCATAATGTATTTGAGATTCATCTAAGTTGTTGCATGTATCAGTAGCTTGTTCCCTTTTATTACTCAGTATTCCATTATGTGGGTGTACCATATTTTTGTTTATCCATTCACCTATTGAAAGACATTTAAGTTGCTTCCAGTTTTTGGCTGTTACAAATAATGTACTGTGAACATTCACGCACAAGTTTTTGTGTAGACCCATTAGTTTCCATTTCTCTTGGGTATATACCTAGGAGTAGAACTACTGATTCATGTGGTAGCTGTATGTTTGACCGTTTGCTGAACTGCCAGACTGTTTTTCAAAAGAGGCTGCACTGTTTGACACTTCCACCAGCAGTTTCTCTACATTCTTGCCAATACTTTCATCAGCCTTTTTGATTATACCCATCCTAATGGGAGTGAAGTACTATCTCATTGTGTATTTTATTTGCACTCCCCTAATGACTAATGTTGTTGAGCATCTTTTCATGTGTTTTTGGCTATTTGCATATATCTTCTTTGGATTAATACCTATTCAAATATTTGCCTATTTTCTGATGGGATTGTTTGTTTTTTTTACTGTTGAGTTTTGAGAGTTCTTTATATATTCTGGAGACTTGGCTTTTAATTTTCTTAACAGTGTCTTTTACAGGAATATAATTTTTTTTAATGAGTGTTCTTTTTAAAAAATTTTATATATTTATTATTATTTTATTTTGGCTGCATGGGTCTTCACTGCTGCGCGTGGGCTTTCTCTAGTTGCAGCAAGTGGGGGCTACTCTTTGTTGCAGTGCCCGGGCTTCTCATTGCGGTTGCTTCTCTTGATGCGGAGCACGAGCTCCAGGCACGTGGGCTTCAGTAGTTGTGGCACACGGGCTCAGTAGTTGTGGTTTGTGGGCTCTAGAGCGCAGGCTCAGTAGTTGTGGCACACGGGCTTAGTTGCTCCACGGCATGTGGAATCTTCCTGGACCAGGTATCGAACCCGTGTCCCCTGCATTAGCAGGCAGATTCTTAACCAATGTGCCACCAGGGAAGTCGCCAGGCAATAATTTTAAGTTTGGTGAAGTTTGAGTTAATTTTTTTTTAATGGATCCTGCTTTTGGTGTTATTTCTAAGAAATTTTCACTTAAACCCCAGGTTGTGAAGATTTTCTCTTGTGTTTTCTTCTAAAAGTTTTATGGTTCTGTGTTTTATATTTAGATCTGTGGTCCGTTTGGAGTTAATCTTTGTATAAGATATGAGGTTTAGATTGAGATTAATTTTTCTTTTTGTATGCATATAAATGACCTGTTGTCCCAGCACCATTTGTTGAAAAAAGACTATTCTTTCTCAGCTGAACTACTTGTGCTCTTTTGTCAAAGATCAGATGGCCATACTTATATGGGTCTATTTCTGGACTTCTATTCCATTGACTTATGTATGTCTTCACCAATACCACACTCTCTCTTTTTTTTTTTTTTTTGGCCATGCTGTGCGGCTTCCGGGATCTTAGTTCCCCTACCAGGGATTGAACCCCAGGCCCCCCGGCAGTGGAATCATGGAGTCCTAACCACTGGACCGCCAGAGAATTCCCCACACTCTCTTGATTACTGTTGCTTTATAATAAGTCATAAAATTTAATAGTGTGATTCCTCCAACTTAATTTTCTTTTGCAACATTCTTTTAGCTATTGTAGTACTTTTGTCCTACCATATAATGTTTAAGAATGAGCTTATCTATAACTACAAAAAAAGCCCTGCTTGGATTTTGATTTTGATATAGATCATTTTGGTGAAAATTGATATCTTTCATACGGTGAGTCTTTTTTTTTTTTGGCTGTGTTGGGTCTAGTTGCGGCGTGCGGGGTCTTCGTTGAGGTGTGTGAGATCTTTCGTTGCGGCGTGTGCTCTTTGTTGTGGCGCGTGGGCTTCTCTGTATTTGTGGTGCGCGGGGTCCAGGGTGCATGAGCTCTGTAGTTTGCAGCACATGGGCTCTCTCATTGAGGTACGTGAGCTCAGTAGTTGTGACGTGCGGGCTTAGTTGCCCCGTGGCATGTAGGATCTTTGTTCCCTGACCAGGGATCGAACCCACGTCCCCTGCATTGGAAGGTGGATTCTTTACCAGTGGACAACGGGGGAAGTCCCTATGTTGAGTCTTCTGATATTGTACGTCTCCCCATTTTTTAGGTCTTCTTTGATTTCTTTCATAAGTGCCATGATTGATTAGATTTATACCTAAGTATTTCCAATAGTAGTGTGTCTGTGCATCTGTATGTATGTGGTAGAGGGACTGTGATAGATGTGAGACTTCTCCCTGTTGTCATACAGTATTCCCTTGAAGCTGTCAGAGGATTCCCAACCCAAGGAATATCCGTATGTCAATCTTGTTATTCATGTTTCACAGCAGGAGTGGTGGGATGGGTAGGAAGAGAGTAAGGCTTGGGTGAGTATGGGTTCTGAAAAGAGGTTCCAGGTAGTCCTCAACTCTCGTCGCAGGAGTTTTGAAAGAAGTAGGAGAGGAAACATGGGTCTTCAACACTGGCTTCTTAGGGAATATGGCCCAGCTGGGCCTACCCTTTCAAGTGCAGCAAGAACCAACAGGATCTTATTATTCCATTCTGAATAAAGCTCCATGAGCTGGGTTGGCGGGTGGGGAAGCTTTTATAAATGTTACTGGTTTTTTGTTGTTGTTGTTTTTTAATTTTGGTTTCATGTTGTTTATTGCTAGTGTATAGAAATTTAAGTGATTTTTGTGTTTTGACTTTGTATTCTGTAGTTTTGTTCGTGATAGTTCTAGGACTGTTTTTAAAGAATCCCTGGGGTTTTCTACATAGACATTCTTGTCATCTTGCAAATTGGGATAGTTTTATTCCTTCCTTTCTGTTCTATATATCTTTTAATGCCAGAATGGTGAATGTAGATATCCTTGCATTTTTCCTCTTCGTAAGTGGAAAGTATTTCATCTTTTACCATTTACTTTGATGTTCACTGTAGGTCTATTACACATGTCCTTTTATCTAGTTGAAAAGTTCCCCTTTGCTCTTAGGTTGATGAAAATTTTTATCCTGATGGGTGTTGAAGTTTTGTTAAATGATATTATGATGTGATTTTTCTTTGTTAGATTAATATGATGGGTTATATTGATTTGTTATTGAACATTGAGCTAGCCTTAAGTTGCTCAAATAAACCCCATTTGTTTGTGTTTATTATTATTATTTTTTGGAATTTTTGAATTTTATTTAATTTATTTTTTTATGCAGGACGTTCTTATTAGTCCTCAATTTTATACACATCATTGTATACATGTCAATCCCAATCACCCAGTTCATCACACCACCATCTCCACCCCCTTACCACTTTCCCCCCTTGGTGTACATACGTTTGTTCTCTACATCTGTGTCTCAATTTCTGCCCTGCAAACCGGTTCATCTGTACCATTTTTCTAGGTTCCACATATATGCGTTAATATACGATATTTGTTTTTCTCTTTCTGACTTACTTCACTCTGTATGACAATCTCTAGATCCATCCATGTCTCAACAAATGACCCAATTTCGTTCCTTTTTATGGCTGAGTAATATTCCATTGTATATATGTACCACATCTTCTTTATCCATTCGTCTGTCGATGGGCATTTAGGTTGCTTCCATGTCCTGGATATTGTAAGTAGTGCTGCAATGAACATTGGGGTGCATGTGTCTTTTTGAATTATGGTTTTCTCTGGGTATATTCCCAGTAGTGGGATTGCTGGGTCATATGGTAACTCTATTTTTAGTTTTTTAAGGAACCTCCATACTGTTCTCCATAGTGGCTGTATCAATTTACATTCCCACCAACAGTGCAAGAGGGTTCCCTTTTCTCCACACCCTCTCCAGCATTTGTTGTTTGTAGATTTTCTGATGATGCCCATTCTAACTGGTGTGAGGTGATACCTCATTGTAGTTTTGATTTGTATTTCTCTAATAATTAGTGATGTTGAGCAGCTTTTCATGTGCTTCTTGGCCATCTGTATGTCTTCTTTGGAGAAATGTCTATTTAGGTCTTCTGCCCATTTTTGGATTGGGTTGTTTGTTTTTTTAATATTGAGCTGCATGAGCTGTTTATATATTTTGGAGATTAATCCTTTGTCCGTTGATTCGTTTGCAAATATTTTCTCCCATTCTGAGGGTTGTCTTTTCGTCTTGTTTATGGTTTCCTTTGCTGAGCAAAAGCTTTTAAATTTCATTAGGTCCCATTTGTTTATTTTTGTTTTTATTTCCATTTCTCTAGGAGGTGGACCAAAAAAGATCTTGCTGTGACTTATGTCAAAGAGTGTTCTTCCTTTGTTTTCCTCTAAGAGTTTTATAGTGTCCAGTCTTGCATTTAGGTCTCTAATCCATTTTGAGTTTATTTTTGTGTATGGTGTTAGGGAGTGTTCTAATTTCATTCTTTCACATGTAGCTGTCCAGTTTTCCCAGCACCACTTATTGAAGGGACTGTCTTTTCTCCACTGTATATCCTTGCCTCTTTTGTCATAGATTACTTGACCATAGGTGCATGGGTTTATCTCTGGGCTTTCTATCTTGTTCCATTGATCTAAATTTCTGTTTTTGTGCCAGTACCATATTGTCTTGATTACTGTAGCTTTGTAGTATAGTCTGAAGTCAGGGAGTCTGATTCCTCCAGCTCCGCTTTTTTCCCTCAAGACTGCTTTGGCTATTCGGGGTCTTTTCTGTCTCCATACAAATTTTAAGTTTTTTTGTTCTAGTTCTGTAAAAAATGCCATTGGTAATATGATAGGGATTGCATTGAATCTGTAGATTGCTTTGGGTACTATAATCATTTTCACAATGTTGATTCTTCAAATCCAGGAACATGGTATATCTCTCCATGTGTTGGTATCATCTTTAATTTTTCATCACTGTCTTATAGATTTCTGCATACAGGTCTTTTGTCTCCCTAGGTAGATTTATTCCTAGGTGTTTTATTCTTTTTGTTGCAGTGGTAAATGGGACTGTTTCCTTAATTTCCCTTTCAGATTTTTCATCATTAGTATATAGGAATGCAAGAGATTTCTGTGCATTAATTTTGTATCCTGCAGCTTTACCAAATTCACTGATTAGCTCTCGTAGTTTTCTGCTGGCATCTTTAGGATTCTGTATGTATAGTATCATGTCATCTGCAAACAGTGACAGTTTTACTTCTTGTTTTCCCATTTGTATTCCTTTTATTTCTTTTTCTTCTCTGATTGCCATGGCTAGGACTTCCAAAACTATGTTCAGTAATAGTGGTGAGAGTGGACATCCTTGTCTTGTTCCTGATCTTAGAGGAAATGCTTTCAGTTTTTCACCATTGAGTATGATGTTTGCTGTGGGTTTGTCGTATATGGCCTTTATTATGTTGAAGTAGGTCCCCTCTATGCCCACTTTCTGGAGAGTTTTTATCATAAATGGGTGTTGAATTTTGTCAAAAGCTTTTTCTGCATCTATTGAGATGATCATATGGTTTTTATTCTTCAGTTTGTTAATATGGTGTATCACATTGATTGATTTGCGTATATTGAAGAATCCTTGCATCCCTGGGATAAATCCCCCTTGATCATGGTGTATGATCCTTTTAATGTGTTCTTGGATTCTGTTTGCTAGTATTTTGTTGAGGATTTTTGCATCTATATTCATCAGTGATATTGGCCTGTAATTTTCTTTTTTGGTAGTATCTCTGTCTGGCTTTGGTATCAGGGTGATGGTGGCTTCAGAGAATGAGTTTGGGAGTGCTCCTTCCTCTGCAATTTTTTGGAAGAGTTTGAAAAGGTTGGGTGTTAGCTCTTCTCTAAATGTTTGATAGAATTCACCTGTGAAGCCACCTGGTCCTGGTCTTTTGTTTGTTGGAAGATTTTTAATCACAGTTTCAATTTCATTACTTGTGATTGGTCTGTTCATATTTTCTATTTCTTCCTGGTTCAGTCTGGAAGGTTATACCTTTCTAAGAATTTGTCCATTTCTTCCAGGTTGTCCACTTTATTGGCATAGAGTTGCTTGTAGTAGTCTCTTCGGATGCTTTGTATTTCTGTGGTGTCTGTTGTAACTTCTCCTTTTTCATTTCTAATTTTATTGATTTGAGTCCTCTCCCTCTTTTTCTTGATGTCAGGCTAAGGGTTATCAATTTTGTTTATCTTCTCAAAGAACCAGCTTTTAGTTTATTGATCTTTGCTATTGTTTTCTTTGTTTCTGTTTCATTTATTTCTGCTCTGATCTTTATGATTTCTTTCCTTCTGCTAACTTTGGGTTTTGTTTGTTCTTTCTCTAGTTTCTTCAGGTGTAAGGTTAGATTGTTTACTTGAGATTTTTCTTGTTTCTTTAGGTAGGCTTGTATAGCTATAAACTTCCCTCTTAGAACTGCTTTTGCTGCATCCCATAGGTTTTGGATCCTTGTGTTTTCATTGTCATTTGTTTCTAGGTATTTTTAGATTTCCTCTTTGATTTCTTCAGTGATCTCTTGGTTATTTAGTAACATATTTTTAGCCTCCATGTGTTTGTGTTTTTTACGTTTTTTTTTCTGTAATTCATTTCTAATCTCATAGCGTTGTAGTCAGAAAAGATGCTTGATATGATTTCAGTTTTCTTAAATTTACTGAGGCTTGATTTGTGACCCAAGATGTGATCTATCCTGGAGAATGTTCCATGCACACTTGAGAAGAAAGTGTAATCTGTTTTTGGATGGAATGTCCTATAAATATCAATTAAATCTATCTGGCCCATCGTGTCATTTAAAGCTTGTGTTTCCTTATTTATTTTCACTTTGGATGATCTGTCCATTGGTGTAAGTGAGGTGTTAAAGTCCCCCACTATTATTGTGTTACTGTTGCTTTCCTCTTTTATAGCTGTTAGCAGTTGCCTTATGTATTGAGGTGCTCCTATGTTGGGTGCATATATATTTATAATTGTTATATCTTCTTCTTGGATTGATCCCTTGATCATTATGTAGTGTCCTTCCTTGTCTCTTGTAGCATTCTTTATTTTAAAGTCTATTTATCTGATATGAGTATTGCTACTCCAGCTTTCTTTTGATTTCCATTTGCATGGAATATCTTTTTCCATCCCCTCACTTTCAGTCTGTATGTGTCCCTAGGTCTGAAGTGGGTCTATTGTAGACAGCATACATATGGGTCTTGTTTTTGTATCCATTCAGCAAGCCTGTGTCTTTTGGTTGGAGCATTTAATCCATTCATGTTTAAGGTAATTATCAATATGTATGTTCCTATGACCATTTTCTTATTTGTTTTGGGTTTGTTTTTGTAGGTCTTTTTCTTCTCTTGTGTTTCCCACTTAGAGAAGTTCCTTTAGCATTTGTTGCAGAGCTGGTTTGGTGGTGCTGAATTCTCTTAGCTTTTGCTTGTCTGTAAAGCTTTTGATTTCTCCATCGAATCTGAACGAGATCCTTGCCAGGTAGACTAATCTTTTTTTTTTTTTTTTTTTTAAGTTAGTGGGTTATTTATTTATTTATTTTTGGCTGTCTTCGGTCTTCGTTTCTGTGCGAGGGCTTTCTCTAGTTGCGCCAAACGGGGTCGCCACTCTTCATCGCGGTGCACGGGCCTCTGACTATCGTGGCCTCTCTTGTTGCAGAGCACAGGCTCCAGACGCGCAGGCTCAGTAGTTGTGGCTCACGGGCCCAGCTGCTCCGCGGCATGTGGGATCTTCCCAGACCAGGGCTCGAACCTGTGTCCCCTGCATTGGCAGGCAGATTCTCAACCACTGTGCCACCAGGGAAGCCCCAGGTAGAGTAATCTTGGTTGTAGGTTCTTCCCTTTCATCACTTTTAGTATATCATACCACTCCCTTTGGCTTGTAGAGTTTCTGCTGAGAAATCAGCTGTTAACCTTATGGGAGTTCCCTTGTATGCTATTTGTCGTTTTTCCCTTGCTGCTTTCAATAATTTTTCTTTGTCTTTAATTTTTGCCAATTTGACTACTATGTGTCTCGGCATGTTTCTCGTTGGGTTTATCCTGTGTGGGACTCTCTGCGCTTCCTGGACTTGGGTGGCTATTTCCTTTCCCATGTTAGGGAAGTTTTCGACTATAATCTCTTCAGATATTTTCTCGGGTCCTTTCTCTCTCTCTTCTCCTTCTGGGACCCCTATAATGCGAATGTTTTTGCGTTTAGTGTTGTCCCAGAGGTCTCTTAGGCTGTCTTCATTTCTTTTCATTCTTTTTTCTTTATTCTATTCCACAGCAGTGAATTCCACCATTCTGTCTTCCAGGTCACTTATCCATTCTTCTGCCTCAGTTATTCTGTTGTTGATTCCTTCTAGTGTAGTTTTCATTTCACTTATTGTATTGTTCACCTCTGTTTGTTCTTTAATTCTTCTATGTCTTTGTTAAACATATCTTGCATCTTCTCGATCTTTGCCTCCATTCTTTTACCGAGGTCCTAGATCATCTTCACTATTATTATTCTGAGTTCTTTTTCTGGAAGGTTGCCTATCTCCACTTCATTTAGTTGTTTTTCTGGGGTTGTATCTTGTTCCTTCATCTGGTACATAGCCCTCTGCCTTTTCATCTTGTCTGTCTTTCTGTGAATATGGTTTTTGCTCCACAGGCTGTGGGGTATCTTTTTTGGTGAGTTCCAGTGTCTTCCTGTCAATGACTGTTCAGCAGTTAGTTGTGATTCTGGTGTTCTCGCAAGAAGGAGTGAGAGCACGTCCTTCTGCTCCGCCATCTTGGTTCAGGGCCTCTATTATTGTTTTTATATACTGCAAGATTTGATTGGCCAATGTAGTTCTTCTTGCTTCTGCTGTCTGCCCTCTGGTGGATGCGTCTATCCAAAGGTTTGTGCAAGTTTCCTGATGGGAGGGACTGGTGGTGGGTAGAGCTGGGTGGGCAGAGCTCTGTAAAACTTTAATCCGCTTGACTGCTGTTGGGTGGGGCTGGGTTCCCTCCCTGTTGGTTGTTTGGCTTGAGGCAACACAATACTGGAGCCTACTTGGGCTCTTTGGTCGGGCTCATGGCCGACTCTGGGAGGGCTCACGCCAAGGAGTACTTCCCAGAACTTCTGCTGCCAGTGTCCTTGTCCTCACGGTGAGCCACAGCCACCCCCCACCTCTGCAGGAGACCCTTCAACACTATCAGGTAGGTCTGGTGCAGTCTCCCCTGGGGTCATTGCTCTTTCCCTTGGGTCCCAATGCGCATACTACTTTGTGTGTGCCCTCCAAGAGTGGAGTCTCTGTTTCCCCCAGTCCTGTTGAAGTTCTGCAGTCAAATCCCACTAGCCTTCAAAGTCTGATTCTCTGGGAATTCCTCCTCCTGTTGCCAGACCTCCAGGTTGCAAGCCTGACGTGGGCCTCAGAACCTTCACTCCAGTGGGTGGACTTCTGTGGTATAAGTGTTCTCCAGTTTGTGAGTCACCCACCCAGCAGTTATGGGATTTGATTTTATTGTGATTGCACCCCTCCTACCGTCTCATTGTGGCTTCTCCTTTGTCTTTGTATGTGGGGTATCTTTTTTGGTGAGTTGTAGTGTCTTCCTGCCAATGACTGTTCAGCAGTTAGTTGTGATTCTGGTGTTCTCACAAGAGGGAGTGAGAGCACGTCCTTCTACTCCACCATCTTGGTTCAGGGCCTCTATTATTGTTTTTATATACTGCAAGATTTGATTGGCCAATATTTTGTTGAGACTTTTTTGCATGTGCCTTATTCTGAAGCCAGTTTTTTAAGTATACTGAGCTTAGTATACAGTATGTAGCTTTATTTTATAAAAGGTTTCACCTTGGGCAATTTTTCCCTCTTCAGATCTGCTAATGAGTCATTTTTTCCTTGGGTAGGTTGTATCTGTTTTTTCCTTTTGTTTTGTAAATGTTTCCCTTAAAAATAATATCTCTAGTACATTACATTCATTTTTTGCTTTTTAGATGAGGTTGTGTTAGTGGGATCCTCAACTTTTATTTTCTTTAAGTAGAAGACCTAAGATCTAACCTTTCTTTAAGATTAATTCTCAAGTTTACCTTCTTCCTTGCTATTATGAAGCACTTTAAAGGACAAGAATGCAAATGAATGTTTCATACATGGCATAATTTCTCAAGTTTAATTTTCATGTAATATGAGCCACATTATGTATAGGCTTTTTGAAGGAGTTGGGTGAAATCAAGATTTCACTGGGTTCTTTGTTTTTAGAGATCATGGTCATGGAACTGTAAGTGGAAAAGCCCCAAATGATAGCATTCCTTCCATTTGTCATCCAGGAAATTAGTAAAATTCCAGTGTTTATAAACTGGAAAGAAAGTGGAATTGTAATGGAACTCACCTTATTTCCTCTATTTAAGCACTAAATTTTGAATTTATTCTAAACTCCAAGGAATTCTTATGACTATTTGTTAATTTCCATTTTTCAATTAAAAATATATCTATAACTGTCCCTGAAATACATATTTCTGACTCTTACAGGGCAGTGAGCTTCAGGAAGTGAGTAGATATGTTGGGCCTGAAAGATTTTGAAATGTCAGGTCTCTGTACTGACTAGAATCTTAATTTTCCCATAAAATTACAAAGTCTTGATGATAAAATTAATCTTTTCTTAGAGTTGTTTATAAAATTTCAACTTCAGTAAGTATAATCTTTTTAATTAAATTAATTTATTTTTGGCCACGTTGGGTCTTCGTTGCTGCGTGTGGGCTTTCTCTAGTTGCGGCGAGTGGGGGCTACTCTTCAGCGCGGTGCGTGGGCTTCTCATTGCGGTGGCTTCTCTTTGTTGCAGAGCACAGGCTGTAGGCGTGTGGGCTTCAGAAGTTGTGGCTTGTGGGCTCTAGCGCACAGGCTCAGTAGTTGTGTTGCGCGGGCTTAGTTGCTCCGTGGCATGTGGGATCTTCTCGGACCGGGGCTCGAACCTGTGTCCCCTGCATTGGCAGGCAGATTCTTAACTACAGTGCCACCAGGGAAGTCCCAGTAACTATAATCTTAATAAATTCTACCTTAGAGGCTAAACAAAATACATGAAATGCCTATATTAAAAAAGCAAAACTAAATATTTGTAAGTGGTGAAATGGTGACAGTGAATCTAGATAAGGAAAGATGGGTTTCATTGCACTATTTGAATTAAACCTTAATACTTATATGCACACATACATGTGTATATAGAAGGTGCAACGATATTTGGAAGGAAACACGTAAAACTATTAATAATAACTTATGTGGCTGGAGGTGAAGGGTAGAGTGTCCATGTCACTGGGTTGGGCAGCAAGAATTTGAACATTTTCTTTACAAACATTGATATTTCTTAGATTTTAAACAACAAAAAGAAATTCATTAAGTATTTGTTTTAAAATTTTTAAATAATATGAATAGTTGTCCATTGGCCCCTTGAAGGCAACAACACTGTGAATTGCTTAGAGGTTAAAGGTAGAGAAGAATTTGAAATTAATTTGTAGGAAGTAACTGGGTGTAGGTAGGTTGAAATTAATTTGAAATTAATTTGTAGGAAGTTGAAATTGAAATTGAAGTTGAAACTAATTTGTAGGAAGTAACTGGGTGTAGGTAGGTAATAATAATAGTGATAAAGGTAATAGCAATAGCTACTACTTATTGAATCTTTACTGTTTGCTGGGTACAGGTTTTAACATTTTAGGTGCAAAGTTGTAAGAAAAACCACAGAAGATTTGAATACAGTTCTGTTTTATTCAAGAATCCTGTCTTAACCACAGGATTATGGTGGTAATTACAATTATGGAGCCTTAATAATAAAAATGGAGAAGAAATAGGAAAACAGTATTATAAAGACATAGCTCTGGAACTGCATGAAATGGTCAGATCAGTGGTGTATAGGACCACAGGACAGAGGGGTTGACCTTGGATTCAAACAGAAAAGGACAGTCTTCCTCCTGAGACCAAAATGAGGCTTTAGGAAATAGCATTGAATGGAAGGGTTTAAATAAGATGCGCTACCTGAAAGTTCTATAACTCCAGTAGTTCATTCCCTAAGACAGGTGTCCAAGGATTAGAAAGGGTGGATTATAAGCAGATAACTCAGCTGCCTATGATTTATCCTTTAAGTCACTTAAGGAAGCACTTAATCTTATACGTATAAATATATGCAAAGTAAAATTTACCTGTGTGGGTATTGTGCTGAGGTGACAATTGGAGGTGACTTGCAAGCAGCAATAGATCAGGGAACCCTATGTGCAGGGAGAATGTTTTCTGCTTAGGGACCTTCTCCATTAACATGTTGCTTCATTTCATTATCCTTTACTTTTAGAACACATAACAACAGTTAATCTTTCCTTGAGCAAGTGTAGGAGGAGATCAGTCCTCCTTATTCGTGTGGGTTTATTTCTGGACTGTCTGTTTTGTTCCATTGATCTATTTGCCTATGTTTACTCTAATACCACACTGCTTTTTATTACTCCGGCTTTATCACAATTCTTGAAATCAGGTAGTGTTAGTTCTCCAATTTTGTCTTTTTCAAAGTTGTTTGAGCTATTCTACATCCTTTACATTTCAATTGGAATTTTAAATTCAGTTTTATAATTTCTACCAAAAACAAAAACAAAACCCTGCTGGCATTCGGATTGGAATTGCATTGAATCTATAGATTTATTCAAATATGTGTTAATTTGGAAGGTTGACAGCTTAATAATATTGAGTTGGCCAACCCTTGACCAATGTATATCTTCCTATTTATTTAGGTCTTTAGCTTTTCAGCAGTATTTTGTAGTTCAATATACAGGTCTTTCATATTTTTTGACATATTATCCCTATTTCGTATTTTTGATGCTATTGTAAATAATATTTTCTGATTGTTCACTCCTAGTATGTAGAATACAATTGATTTTTGTGTATTGATCCTACAACCTTACTAAGCATCACATATAACTTCTAGACACTTGTAGATTTTCTACATTGACAGTTATATTGTCTGTGAATAAGGAGTTTTATTTCTTATTTTCCAAAGTGTATACCTTCCATTCCTTCCTCCCTCCCTCCCTTCTCCTAATTGCTCCAGCTGGAACCTGTAGCCCAAAGTAGAGTAGATGTAGTAATAGTGGGCACACCTATCTTGTTCCTGATCTTAGCAGGAAAGCATTCAGTTTTTAAATATTCAGTATGATGGTAGCTGTAGGTTTTCCATAGATGTCTTTTATCAGGTTAAAGAAATTCACTTTTAATTCTAATGTGTTCAGAGTTTTTAACAGAAATGATGCTGAATTTTTTCAACTGTTTTTTCTGCTTCTGTCAAAATGATCATATTGCTTTTCTTCTTTAGTTTGTTATATTTTCTTATGTAAACATGTTAAAATGATGAATTACATTGTCTTTCAAATGTAAACCAACCCTTTATTCTTGGGACAAATCCTACTTGGTCATGATGTATTAGCCTTTTGCTATATTCTTAGATTCCGTTTGCTAAAAAGTATTTTTGAAAGAATTTCTGTGACTATGTTCATGAGCGCTGTTGGTAGTTTTCTTATAATGTTTTTTTGTCAGGTTTTGGTATCAGGGTAATACTGGCCTCATAGAATGAGCTGGGGATTATCCTGTCCTTTTCAGATTTTTAGAAGAGTTTGTGTAGAATTGCTATTATTATTGATTCCTTAAATGTTTGGTAGAATTCACCAATAAAACCATCTGGGACTGTAGTTTTCATTGTGGGAAGATTTTTAACTACAATTTCAATTTCTTTGATAAATAGAGTTATTTAGGTTATCTATTTCTTCATAAGAGAGCTTGGTAGTTTGTGTTTTTTAGTGAATTTATTTTTTCTAATTGTCAACTTTATTTGCAAAAAGTTATCCATAATGTTCCCTTATGATCCTTTTAATATCTGTAGACTCTCTAGTGATATCATCTCTCTCACTTCTGATACTGGCAATTTGTATCTTCTCTTTTTTTATCAGTCTGGCTAGAAGTTTATCAAGTTTTTTGATCTTCTCAAAGAACCAACTGTTACTTTCATTACTTTTTTTCTATTGTGTCTGTTCTCTGTTTCATTGATTTCTGTTTTGATCCCTATTATTTTCTTTTTTCTGTTTACTTTGAATTTAATTTTCTTTATCTAGTTCTTAAGGTAGAAGCTAAGTTCATTGACTAAGACCTTTCTTCTTTTCTATTTTAAGTGCTGTAACTTTCCCCTTAAGTACTGCTTTAGTAGCATCCCACAAATTCCCCTTAAGTCCTACTTCAGTAGCATTTCACAAATTCTGATAGGTCGTCTTTTCATTTTCATTTAGTTCGAAATACTTTGTAATTTCCCTTTTGATTTCTTCTTTGACCCATGAGTTATTTAGAAATGTATTATTTAGTTTCCAGTATTGTGAATTTTCCAGAGATTTGTTTTTGATTTCTAATTTAATTCCCTTGTGGTATGAAAACATACTTTTTATGATTCGAGTCATTTTAAATTTACTGCAATATATTTTATGGCCCAGAATATACTCTGTCTTGGTAAATGTCTGAAGTATGCTAGGAAAGAATGTGTATTCTGATGCTGTTTGAGTGTAGTGTTTTATAAACACCAATTAGGTCAAGTCTGCTTGATAGTATTGTTCAAATCTTCTACATTCTTAGTATTTTTTTGTCTACTTGTTTTATCAGTTATTAAGAGAGAGATTTTGAAGTCTTTGACTAAAATAGAGGAAATTTGTGTCTTTTTACTCACAATTCCATCTGATTTATTTCATGTATTTTGACGCTCTTTATTAGGGGCATAAATATTTAGAAATTTATGTCCCCTTGATGAATTGGCCCATATATCTTTATAAAATGCCTTTTTAGTTCCTGTTAACATTCTTTGCTCTGAAATCTGTATTAATATTAACCAGCTTTCTTTTGGTTAATGTCAGCATATGATATCTGTTTCCCATCCTTTTCCTTTTAACTTCTTTGCGTCTTTGTATTTAAAGTTTCTTGTAGGAAGCATATAGTTGGGTCTTGCTTTTTATCCAAACTCATCATCTCAGCCATTTAATGTGATTATTAATAGAGTTAGGCTGGAATCTTTTTTTTTTTTTTTTTAATAAATTTATTTATTTATTTTTTTATTTTGGCTGTGTTGGGTCTTCGTTTCTGTGCGAGGGCTTTCTCCAGCTGTGGCGAGCGGGGGCCACTCTTCATCGCGGTGCTCGGGCCTCTCACTGTCGCGGCCTCTCCTGTTGCGGAGCACAGGCTCCAGACATGCAAGCTCAGTAGTTGTGGCTTACGGGCTTAGTTGCTCCGCGGCATGTGGGATCTTCCCAGACCAGGGATCGAACCCGTGTCCCTTGCATTGGCAGGCGGATTCTCAACCACTGCGCCACCAGGGAAGCCCTTGAATCTTATTTTACTGTTTCTTATTCATCTCATTGACCTTTTCTTCCCCTTTATTTTCTGCTTTGTTTTAGATTGAGTATTTTTCTTGATTATTCCATTTTACTTCTTTTGTTGTCTTATTAGTTTTAACTCTTTGTTTTGTCATTTTTCAGGCTTATACATCTTTAACTTATGGTGTATTTAACTTAACATTCTACATTTAAGTGATACTATACAACCTTTCCTATAGTATATGAACCGTACAGTACTACTGTACTCTGCCATTTTCCTCTCCTGACTTTGTACAATTGTTGACATACATTTTACATTTATATATACTCTAAACCCCATGCCACAATGTTATTTTTGTTTATATAGTCAATCATCTTTAAAAGAGACTTAAATAATAAGAAAAAGTCTTATTTATTTACCCATGTAGTTACACTTCTGGTGCTCTTCATTGTTTTGTATGGATCCATTTTTCATCTGCTGTTATATTTGGCCATTATTCATTCAAATGTTTTTTTCTGTTCCTCCTCCTGCTCACTTCCTTGATTCTTATTACTCCTGTGTTAGGCTGATTGAAGTCCTAGAGCTCACTGATGCTCATTTCGTTTTGGAGGGTTCTTTTTTCTCTCTGTATTTTATTTTAGATAATTTTTATTGGTGTGAATTCAAGTTTACTAATTTTTTCTTCTGCAATATTTAATATGCTGTGTATCCCATCCATTTTTTAAATCTCATACATTGTAGTTTTCCTCTTTAGAAGTTGATTTGAGTCTTTTATATTTTCCACGTCTCTATTTAAATTTTCAACACATGGGAATCAGTAATAGTAACTCTTTGTGTCTTCTTTTTGCTCATTCTGATATCTCTATCAGTTCTAGGTCAGTTTTGATTGATTATTCTCCTCATTATGGGTTCCATTTCCCTATCTCTTTGCATGCCTGTTAATCTTTAATAGGATGCCTGACATCCTGAATTTTATTTTGTTGGGTGATGGACATTTCGTATTCCTATAAATCTTCTTGAGCTTCTGAGATTCAGTTAAAGTTACTTTAAACAGTTTGATCTTTTTGGGTCTTGCTTATATGATTTGTTATGTACCAACAATAGAGCAGATCCAATCTAGGGCTAATTATTCCCACTATTGAGACAAGACCTTTCTGTGTACTCTGTCCAGTGTCCCATGAATTATGAATTTTTCCATTCTGGATGGTGGGAATAGGCACTTTGCCCAGCCACGCTTAAACGATGGGCGCTATTTTCTCTAATCTTTTCAGATGGCTCTTTTACCAGCCTGGGTGGTTTCCTCATATATCGATACATGCACTGATCAGTACCCTAATGAATTCTCAGAGGAACCCTCTGCAGATATCCTATGTTCCTTCTCTGTGCAGCTCCCTCCTCTCTGGGTTCTGTCCTAAGAACTCTAGCTGCCCTTTTCTCCAGAAGTCTCTCCTCTATTTCCTTGTCTAGGGAGTCCTCTAAGCTCCACCTCTGTTCCCCCTCCCTGCACCATGGCCTATAAACTCTCTCAAGGCAGAAAGTGGCGCCAGTAGTAGAGCTCACATTGTTTGTTTCCTGCCTTTCAGGGATCTTTGTCCTTACGTTGCCTGACACCTTAGTGTCTTACAAGCCATTTTTTCATATATTTTGTCCAGCTTTTTAAGGTGTTTCAGTTTGCAGGGTAAATCTTGGCCCCAAATAAGAGTCTTCTCTATTTATTAATTTTAAATTTTATTACCTTATTGTATTTTCTTATTGTTCATAGTAGTTCTTTTAGTTGATCCTCTTTAGTTTTCCAGGTTATACAGTTATAGGGAAATAATAATACTTTTATCTTCCAGTTTTTGTATCCGTAGTTTCTTTCTTCTGTGTAATTGCTTCTGCTAATATGTCCAGTAAACAATATCAGCAATAATGGAACTCATTTTTAATTTAAGAATGGGTGTTATGTTGAATTATGTCCTATTTTAAAAATTATGGGGGCTTCCCTAGTGGCGCAGTGGTTAAGAATCTGCCTGCCAATGCAGGGGACACGGGTTCGAGCCCTGGTCTGGGAAGATCCCACATGCCGTGGAGCAACTAAGCCCGTGAGCCACAGCTACTGAGCCTGCGCATCTGGAGCCTGTGCTCTGCAACGGGGGAGGCCGCGACAGTGAGAGACCCGTGCACCGCGATGAAGAGTGGCCCCCGCTCGCTGCAACTGGAGAAAGCCCTCGCACAGAAATGAAGACCCAACACAGCCAAAAATAAATATAAATAAATAAATAAATTTATTTTAAAAATTATGGAGTTGATTTTATTACTTTTATGACTAAATTTATTAATGTAATTAATTATGTTAATAGATTTCTGTTCCTATTTTGATTTTTGATCCATTGTAAAATATCTAGTTTTTCTTTTTCTTTAATTTTCTTCTCCTTAGGACCTTTTTTCTTTTTCATTTTTTTGAACTTTCATGATGATGTGCTAAAAACGGGTTTTTAAAAACATTAATTAAAAAACATTAATTCAGTATGCTAGACATATGAAATTTAATCCTGTCCTAAGGTTCTGGGCCTTTGTGAGGGGTGGGAGGGCTGTGTCGTTACTTCTTTCATAAATTTTTCCTTTTTGTGTACTCCTTCTGAACTTCCTGTTACCTAAGAATTAGAACTCCCACAATTATCTAATTTCCTTACTTGTTTCTCTCCTATTTTCCATTTGTATGTCCCTTTTGGGAGCCTACTGGGACAGTGTTCCAGTTTCTTCATTTTTAATTTTTATTATCTCTCTTGTTCTGTAAATGTTCTCTGATATACAGACTCTTCTTCATGATTTTGATCACTTCATTCTCGTGTGTTTGAAATTTTCTGCTTCTCCTTGTATTGTCTTATGGTCACTGATTCCTTCTTTTTTGTTTTGGTCTTCCCTTCATATTCGTGACATTCATATATACCTAGTGCCACCCATTCATTATCTTTTCCAGGAATTTGTAGGGTAAACCAGTTTTCTGGCTTCCAAAATCTTTTTTTTTTTTTTAATTTTTTTAACATCTTTATTGGAGTATAATCGCTTTACAATGGTGTGTTAGTTTCTCCTTAATAACAAACTGAATCAGCTATACATACACATATATCCCCATATCTCCTCCCTCTTGCGTCTCCCTCCCACCCCCCCACCCCCCCATCCCACACCTCTAGGTGGTCACAAAGCACTGAGCTGATCTCCCTGTGCTATGTGGCTGCTTCCCACTAGCTATCTATTTTACATTTGGTAATGTATATATGTCCATGCCACTGTCTCACTTCGTCCCAGCTTATCCTTCCCCCTCCCCGTGTCCTCAAATCCATTCTCTACGTCTGCGTCTTTATTCCTGTCCTGCCCCTAGGTTCTTCATAACCTTTTTTTTAAAATTTAGATTCCATATATATGTGTTAGCATACGGTATTTGTTTTTCTCTTTCTGACTTACTTCACTCTGTATGACAGACTCTAGGTCCATCCACCTCACTACAAATAACTCAATTTCGTTTCTTTTTATGACTGAGTAATATTTCATTGTATATATGTGCCATATCTTCTTTATCCATTCATCTGTCGATGCACAGTTGGTTGCTTCCATGTCCTGGCTATTGTAAATAGAGCTGCAGTGAACATTGTGGTACATGACTCTTTCTGAATTATGGTTTTCTCAGGGTATATACCCAGTAGTGGAATTGCTGGGCCATATGGTAGTTCTATTTTTAGTTTTTTAAGGGACCCCCATACTTTTCTCCATAGTGGCTATATCAATTTACATTCCCACCAACAGTGCAAGAGGGGCTCCTTTTCTCCACACCCTCTCCAGCATTTATTGTTTGTAGATTTTTTAATGATGGCCATCCTGACAGGTGTGAGGTGATACCTCACTGTAGTTTTGATTTGCATTTCTCTAAAGATTAATGATGTTCAGCATCCTTTCATGTGTTTGTTGGCCATCTGTATGTCTTCTTTGGAGAAATGTCTATTTAGGTCTTCTGCCCATTTTTGGATTGGGTTGTTTGTTTTTTTTGATATTGAGCTGCATGAGCTGCTTGTATATTTTAGAGATTAATCCTTTGTCAGTTGCTTCATTTGCAAATATTTTCTCCCATTCTGAGGGTTGTCTTTTCGTCTTGTTTATGGTTTCCTTTGCTGTGCAAAAGCTTTTAAATTTCAGTAGGTCCTATTTGTTTATTTTTGGTATCATTTCCATTTCTCTAGGATGTGGGTCAAAAAAGATCTTGCTGTGATTTATGTCATAGAGTGTTCTGCCTATGTTTTCACTAAGAGTTTTACAGTGTCTGGCCTTTATTTAGGTCTTTGATCCATTTTGAGTTTATTTTTGTGTATGGAGGTAGCAAGTGTTCTGATTTCATTCTTTTACATGTAGCTGTCCAGTTTTCCCAGTACCACTTACTGAAGAGGCTGTCTTTTCTCCATTGTATATTCTTGCCTCCTTTATCAAAGATAAGGTGACCATATGTACATGGGTTTATCTCTGGGCTTTCTATCCTGTTCCATTGATCTATACTTCTGTTTTATGCCAGTACCTTACTATCTTGATTACTGTAGCTTTGTAGTATAATCTGAAGTCAGCGAGCCTGATTCCTCCAGCTCCATTTTTCTTTCTCAAGATTGCTTGGCTATTCGGGGTCTTTTGTGTTTACATACATATTGTGGAATTTTTTGTTCTAGTTCTGTGGAAAATGCCATTGGTAGTTTGATAGGGATTGCACTGAATCTGTAGATTGCTTTGGGTAGTATAGTCCTTTTCACAATGTTGATTCTTCCAATCCAAGAACATGGTATGTCTCTCCATCTGTTGGTATCATCTTTAATTTCTTTCATCAGTTTCTTACGGTTTTCTGCATACAGGTCTTTTGTCTCCCTAGGTAGGTTTATTCCTAGGTATTTTATTCTTTTTGTTGCAGTGGTAAATGGGAGTGTTTCCTTAATTTCTCTTTCAGATTTTTCATCATTAGTGTATAGAAATGGAAGAGATTCCTGTGCATTAATTTTGTATCCTGCTACTCTACCAAATTCAATGATTAGCTCTAGTAGTTTTCTGGTAGCATCTTTGGGATTCTCTATGTATAGTATCATGTCATCTGCAAACAGTGAGAGCTTTACTTTTTCTTTTCTGATTTGGATTCCTTTTATTTCTTTTTCTTCTCTGATTGCTGTGGCTAAAACTTCCAAAACTATGTTGACTAATAGTGGTGAGGGTGGGCAGCCTTGTCTTGTTCCTGATCTTAGAGGAAATGGTTTCAGTTTTTCACCATTGAGACCGATGTTGGGTGTGGGTTTGTCATATATGGCCTTTATTATGTTGAGGTAGGTTCCCTCTATGCCTACTTTCTGGAGAGTTTTTATTATAAATGGGTGTTGAATTTTGTCAAAAGCTTTTTCAACGTCTACTGAGATGATCATACGGTTTTTATCCTTGAATTTGTTAATATGGTGTACGACATTGATTGATTTTTGTATACTGAAGAATCCTTGCATTCCTGGGATAAACCCCACTTGATCATGCTGTATGATCCTTTCAGTGTGCTGTTGGATTCTGTTTGCTAGTATTTTGTTGAGGATTTTTGCATCTTTGTTCATCAGGGATATTAGCCTGTAGTTTTCTTTTTTTGTGACATCTTTGTCTGGTTTTGGTATCAGGGTGATGGTGGCCTCGTAGAATTAGTTTGGGAGTGTTCCTCCCTCTGCTATATTTTGGAAGAGTTTGAGAAGGATAGGTGTTAGCTTTTCTCTAAATGTTTGATAGAATTCGCCTGTGAAGCCATCTGGTCCTGGGCTTTTGTTTGGTGGAAGATTTTTAATAACAGTTTCAATTTCAGTGCTTGTGATTGGTCTGTTTATATTTTCTATGTCTTCCCGGTTCAGTCTCAGAAGGTTGTGCTTTTCTAAGAATTTGTCCATTTCTTCCAGGTTGTCCATTTTATGGCATATAGTTGCTTGTAGTAATCTCTCATGATCCTTTGTATTTTTGCAGTGTCAGTTGTTTCTTCTTCTTTTTCATTTCTAATTCTGTTGATTTGAGTCTTCTTCCTTTTTTTCTTGGTGAGTCTGGCTAATGGGTCACAATTTTATTTATCTTCTCAAAGAACCAGCTTTTAGTTTTATTGATCTTTGCTGTTGTTTCCTTTATTTGTTTTTCATTTGTTTCTGATCTGGTCTTTATTATTTCTTTCCTTCTGCTAACTTTGGGGGTTTTTTGTTCTTCTTTCTCTAATTGCTTTAGTTATAAGGTTAGGTTGTTTATTTGAGATTTTTGTTTCCGGAGGTAGGATTGTATTCCTATAAACTTCCCTCTTAGAACTGCTTTTGCTGCATCCCATAGGTTTTGGATCATCGTGTTTTCGTTGTCATTTGTTTCTAGGTATTTTTTGATTTCCTCTTTGATTTCTTCAGTGATCTCTTGGTTATTTAATAGCATATTGTGTAGCCTCCATGTGTTTGTATTCTTTACAGTTTTTTTCCTCTAATTGATATCTAGTCTCATAGCGTTGTGGTCAGAAAAGATACTTGATATGATTTCAATTTTCTTAAATTTACCAAGGCTTGATTTGTGACCCAAGATAGGATCTATCCTGGAGAATGTTCCATGAGCACTTGAGAAGAAAGTGTATTCTGTTGTTTTTGGATGGAATGGCCTATAAATATCATTTAAGTCCATTTTGTTTAATGTGTGATTTAAAGCTTGTGTTTCCTTATTTATTTTCAGTTTGGATGATCTGTCCATTGGTGAAAGTGGCATGTTAAAGTCCCCTGTTATGATCATGTTACTGTCGATTTCCCCTTTTATGGCTGTTAGCATTTGCCTTATGTATTGAGGTGCTCCTATGTTGGGTGCATAAATATTTACAATTGTTACATCTTCTTCTTGGATTGATCCCTTGATCATTATATAGTGTCCTTCTTTGTCTCTTGTAATAGTCTTTATTTTGAAGTCTATTTTGTCTGATGAGAATTGCCATTCCAGCTTTCTTTTGATTTCCATTTGCATGGAATATCTTTTTCCATCCTCTCACTTTCAGTCTGTATGTGTCCCTAGGTCTGAAGTGGGTCTCTTGTAGACAGCATATGTACAGGTCTTCTTTTTGTATCCATTCAGCCAGTCTATGTCTTTTGGTTGGAGCATTTAATCCATTTACATTTAAGGTAATTATCGATATGTATGTTCCTATGACCATTTTCTTAATTGTTTTGGGTTTGTTTTTGTAGGTCTTTTTCTTCTGTTGTGTGTCCTGCCTAGAGAAGTTCCTTTAACATTTGTTGTAAAGCAGGTTTGGTGGTGCTGAATTCTCTTAGCTTTTGCTTGTCTGTAAAGGTTTGAATTTCTCCATCGAATCTGAATGTGATCCTTGCTGGGTAGAATAATCCTTGTTGTAGGTTTTTCCCTTTCATCACTTTAAATTTGTCCTGCCACTCCCTTCTGGCTTGCTAAGTTTCTGCTGAAAAATAAGCTGTTAACCTTATGGGGATTCCCTTGTATGTTATTTGTTGCTTTTCCCTTGCTGCTTTTAATAATTTTTTCTTTGTATTTAATTTTTGGTAGTTTGATTAATATGTGCTTCATTGTGTTTCTCTGGATTTATCCTGTATGGTACTCTCTGTGCTTCCTGGACTTGATTGACTATTTCCTTTCCCATGTTAGGGAAGTTTTCAACTTCAAATATTTTCTGAGACCCTTTCTTTTTCTGTTCTTCTTCTGAGACCCCTATAATTTGAATGTTGGTGTGTTTAATGTTGTCCCGGAGGTCTCTGTGACTGTCCTCAATTCTTTTCATTCTTTTTTCTTTATTCTGCTCCTTGGCAGTTATTTCCACCATTTTATCTTCCATTTCACTTATCCATTCTTCTGCCTCAGTTATTCTGTTATTGATTCCTCCTAGAGTATTTTTAATTTCAGTAATTGTGTTGTTCATCACTGTTTGTTTGCTCTTTAGTTCTTCTAGATCCTTGTTAAATGTTTCTTGTATTTTCTCCATTCTGTTTCCAAGATTTTGGATCATCTTTACTATCATTACTCTGAATTCTTTTTAAGGTAGGTTGCCTATTTCGTCTTCATTTATTTGGTTTTGTAGGTTTTTACCTTGCTCCTTCATCTGTAACATACTTTTTTTGTCGTTTTTTTGGATGGGTGGTGCTGTAATCTTGTCTTAGTGGTTGTTTGGCCTGAGACATCAGCACTGAAGTTTGCAGGCAGTTAGATAGAGCTGGGTCTTGGTGCTGAGATGAGGACCTCCAGGAGGTCTCAGTCCAACTGATATTTCCTGGTGTCTGAGGTTGTCTGTTAGTCCAGCAGTTTTGACTTGGAGCTCCCACCATAGGAGCTCGGGCCCGACCTCTGACCTGGGAACCAAGATCCCGCAAGCTTGTGGTGCTGTAAGAGAAAAAAAAGGAAGAAAGAAAGAAAAAAGGAACAGTACAATATCAAAGAATAAAAACAAAATAAAATTAGAAAGATAAAAAATATATTAGGAAAAATAAAACTATAATTGAAACAACTGCAGCAAGGTTAAATAAAACCACATCAGAAAAAAGAAAAAAAAAGGGGGGTGGAGCAACAAGCCAAAAGGAGGATCACTAACAAATAATAAAGAATAAAATAAAATTAGAAAAATAAAAGATTTATTAGGAAAAATAAAAATATAAAAGAATCAACAGCAATGAATCAACAAGGTAAAACGGAACCCCAATCTAAAAGAGGAAAAAGGAAAAGGAAAAAAAAAAAAAAGCCTTGGCTGTGGGGGTGCACTTTAGGTGGGGGAGGAACTTAGGCAGGGGCGGGGTTTAGGGTGGGGTAGAACCTAGGCAGGGGGTGGGGGGTAGGGGTGGTTGGGAGTGGGAGGGTGTTTGAGCATGGGGCGGGGCTTAGGCGAGGCGACTTTCAAATATGGGGCGGGGTCTCTGCTTAATACCCGTGCGGAAGGGGAGAGGTAGCACTTGGAAAGGAGGGCCTCTGGTGTGTGGAGTTCCAGAGTTTGGACGTGGGGCCCATGAGTGAGGGTGTGTGGGTGGGGTTTAGGCCCAGCGCGTTGGAAGGGGTCTCCAAGTGTAGAGGTAGGGCCCTGGGTGGGGGTGTAGGGGCGGGGCTTCGGCTCTGCGCAGCCGGAGGGAGGCTCCGAGGGCAGAGGATCAGACCTGGAGCCCAACCGGCTCCCTGGTGCCTAAGTGGACAGGGAAAGCATTGGCCCCCTTCCCTTCCATTCCTCCGCGCCCCTCCCCCTCTGTCTCCCCCAGGGTCTACCCTCATCACTACTGGACCCCTAACCATGGGTGGGTCCCGCTGGGTGTAGGAACTCTTCCCCTCTCCCAGCCACGCCTCAGGGGTGTGGATCCCAGAGGTCCGGCCTTTACTTTTGCCCCCCTCATCCCTCCCTCCCACTCCCTGAGGACCTGAGTGGCTGGAGAGGGCCTAGGTGGGCAGAGGATCTGGCCTGGGATCTCAGCAGATTCCTGGGGGTCCAAGTGGGCAGGGGAAGCGTGGCCACACTCCCTTTTGATCCTCTGCCTTCCCAGTGGTTCCCCAATTTACCCGTTTGGGTGTGGGAGCCCTTCCCCTCCCCCAGCCACCCCTCAGGGGCGCCAGTCCCTTCCTGCCTCCACTTCTCCTCCCCCTTCACTCACCCCATGCCCCATGTCCTAGCCGGTTGCTGGGGGTTCCTCCCATCCCCTTAGGTGTCTTTTGGCCCCCACTGGCGCCTGGTAGGTTCCCTAGTTGTGAGAAGACTCGAATTCTGCATGTCCTCCTAGTACGCCATCTTGACTACCCCCCACTGCCAGCAGGCAGATTCTTAACCACTTCACCACCAGGGAAGTCCCTCTTATTGTCATTTTAAACCTGTTATTTTCTTTCATATTACTTTGCTGTTTGTATTTATTTTAATTGCAATTTTAGAGGGTTTTCAGGAGCTCTTGGAGGTAAACTCATTTGTTTCATCTGCCATGCTTAACTAGAAGTCATTAATAACTTTTCTTTTGCTCTTGGAATTGTTTTAAATTTGTAAATCATGTACAGTTGTATTTTTTTCAAAACTTGGATGTTAGAAGCTATTCTAAACGTTCATTTTTCTCTTTGGAGTTTGCTTCTTGAAATTTTTATATTTAGAGGCTTATGTGTAGGGCTCTTCATGAAACTGATATGCCAAAATGTTCAAAACTTGAGAGATTAGGTTAGCTCATCCTGTGACTTTGAAAACATATTAAAGTTATGAATAAGATCTTTTTAGAAATTACTTGTTGCTGATCTCAAGGAGAGTTGTTGATTTTTATGTTCTTATATCTGGCTACATGACTAAACTCTTATTTACTCAAACAATATTTAGTCAGTTTGCTTGGATTCTCTAGGCAGACAAATCATATTATCTTATACATAAAGTTTTATTATACTGATGAGGACAGTGTAATGTTGTGTAGTAGTAATAAAATATCTGAATAAAATATCTACTAAAAGCATTATAGGTGACCCATTTAAATTGTTTCATTTAAAGCGGATTGTTTTGGATAGTCTTTTAAAAGTATACTTCATCAAAAGCTGTCCACTAAAATTAGGCACATGTGTGTGATACCCTTTATTCTGTGGATAACAAAATATTTGAAAGTTTCCCAACTCTTAGATTGGCTTCTCTTCCAAAGTCTTACAACCACTGTGTTTTCTCTGAACTTTTGAAAAATATCTGTCTAAAGTATAGAGCACACACCTGACATTGCCATGGCCTGGCTTGGCAATGGAGTTCAGTTTCTTACGGCTTCTGTTACGTTATTTCACAAGTCAGTTCTTTGGTCAGAATATAGTTCATAATAACAGTTCTTTGTTATCAACTTCTTTTTTGTCCTCTTTAGAACTCTATCAGCAAAACAAAATAATTTTTGGGTTGCCTAACCTTTAAAAAGGAATTCAAGGGCAGTTAAACGTTTTTTGTGCTCATTTTGGTTGTGCTCTACAAAAGCAGTTCTTCACCAAAAACATAATGAGACATGCCTGGGAAGATTTACATAATACCACGCCTGTCCCACAATTATTAAGAAAAAAAATTGTGAACAACATGAACAACCCACAATAGGGAATTGGTTATGTTGTGGTGCTTACCTATATGCTGGTGTAATATTCAGTCATTAAAAATAATTTTCTTAAAAATATGTAGGTACATGGGAAAACACACATGTTACAGAAGGTGGAGAAAAGCAAGACTCATAACTGTATGTATAACATATCCCATTTTATATAAAAAGTACATCCAGAGATAAATGGTTGCAAGGGAAGGTTGTATGTTAAAGAACTTAGTTCATTTTCATTTTTTCTTTTCTGATTTTTCTACAGTAAATTCATATTAACATAAAATAATATCCGCAAGGTGATATACAAAGATAATTAAGCAGTGAGAAGACACAGTTTGTAGAGATACAGAGGCTTGAATTCTAGTCCTGCTTTTATCACACACTAGCTGTATCACCTTAACGTCTCATAGCCTTGGTTTCATCATTTTTAAAATAAACCTTGTGGGATACAGTTATATATAAAGTGTTTCACAAATACGAGGGGTTATTGGCACTTATCTTTTATTTGCAGGTGGGTGGCCTGTTTGCACATGATCTACTTCATACATTTGGGCAATTAAAGAAACAAGCAAGTAAACAAAGTTGGTATTTGTAACGCATTAAATGTGGAGCCTAAAAATGTCTGTCAGTTCTAACCTTGCACCCTTGAGGTATCATTTGTGTCCAGGTTATGCCAAGGTCTTAAAGAAAACTGGAACTGAATAAAGACAGATAACATCCTGAAAAGGAATCCCCATATTGGCTGTTCCCAGATATGTTGTAAAATTTTTATGAGCTTGATCTGTGGGAAATGATGAGAGTCAGGTGGAAGGGAATAGTCAAAAACATACATTGTTGCATATACACTCATATATTTATGAAACAGACATATATATGGTATGTCCATTGATAGTATCACTCCAAATAGATGTGTTTCCTCATTGACTTGGAAAAGGAGGGCAAAATGTAGGCCAGTCAGTTATGACAGTCAATTCTAAACAGTTTAGGTTTTGCACCTGTGATAGCATTTTTTTCTCCTGTTTGCCAGTAAAGACACTGGGGAGAGCAAAATCCTGATTTTTATCCTGTTTGTTTAATGCTTATCATTCTGCTTACTGTCTTTTAGTGACTACTCTGTTTCCAGCTGTCTAAACATTTTCTCACATTCCTGTCAGAAATGTGACTCGAGCTCAGGTTCAAGAAATGCAGTGTCCACTCCCTCATTGTTTTTTGGGTTTTTTTTTTTTTTTTTTTTTGGCCACACTGTGAGGGGAATCTTAGTTCCCCGACCAGGGATCTAACCCAGGCCCTCAGCAGTGAGAGCACGGAGTCCTAACCACTGGACCGCCATGGAATTCCCCTCTCATTGTTTATTACTTTCTCAGCACGCTTTTAGTTAAGATTTGAAATGATTAAACCAGCTAGCATTATTATATTTCAAATCCAAATCCTATGAGGAGTACTTCTCATTAATAGTGGGATCATCTCCTGATACACCAAATTTGATTATTACTTAATCTTATGATACAATGAATTTGAAAAGTAGACATTTAACCGGAGGTTAAGGCCATTTCTTTTCATCCATTGAAAAAACATTTCTGTAAACTCAGTTATGTGAGCTATTGTTTATTTACTAAGTGTGTATTAATATATTTCATTTGAGAATGCAACATCAAAATTTCTTATGAAGTATGATTCTAATAATATTAATGCATAGTATAAAATAATTCATTTATGTAACTGTATTTTTATGTATGAAATAAAGGGTCTCATGTGTAACCAGTGTGACCAGCTATCTTGACAGCTTCTTTGTGAAAAATTTAGTAAAAAATATCTGACCAGGCCTAGCATGAATTACCATTACTATCTTAGTTGTGGTCACATTAAGCTTAGTTTTGAAGAAGTACTTATTGAATCAAAAAAGAGGATCCTTGGAATTTCCCAGAAGTTTTACTGTTAATACTTTTAAAATCAGAATTCCTGTTATAATGTAAACTTGGGGAAATGAGGCCATTTAAATAACTAAGGAGGTCTTCCTACCTAAACTCTCATATTCTCCTTCTGGATGTTATGTGTTTATTTTTTTCTGTGAGAAGGAATTTTCTTACAGCTTTCTTTTTTTTAAAGAGACACCTTTAATTTTTTTAATTACAGGTTGAACAGTAAAATGTGGTTTAGTGAGCTGTAAATTTATAGGTGTGTATGAAGGTCTTGGAAAATATTGAGTGACTGTTATCCCAAGAACCTTCTACAACATTTCACCTTTGAGAGATCATTAAAATTAGTCACAGTAATGCTATGGACATCTTTTATTATTCTGTAATTTTTTTTTATATTCACTGTATGTGTAAAGCATTTCAGAAAAGTTAGCATGAGTTGATTTTTCTAGTTTTAGCAGCAAAATATCTGATTGCTTGTTTAAGTAATATATCTATTCGCTTACAAAAGTTAATTTGTTATTTGTGAACACTTCTCTGTGATGGGAACCTTTGATTTGAGAAATCAGTGAAGTTGGTTGAGTTGGAACTAACATAAAGAGATTTAGTTTAATCCTTACTGAAAACCTATAGTTTCATTTAAATTATGTGAAAATATATAGTTGTTATTCTATGGTGTATAGCTTTTAGTACCATTTGCCAAGCCTAATGAGCAGCTGTGATAATGAATGACAGACCTCTAAGAGAATGCGATTATTTGCTATTAATTCACAGAACTGATTCACTTTATATCAGAAGACTTGTTTGTCGAATGAGTAGACCTGATGACACAGGCTCTGTATCATTATATTATTTCATACCCAAGCTCAGACGCGAGTATTTTGAAAGACACTTCTGGGTTTTGTTAAACCCAGAAGTTTAACCTGTTAAAACTCCTTAGTTCTGCCAAAGATTATACCTTTCTGCTACCTAAGTAGCTTAAGCCAAGGCTAGTTACACATTAACATGCATTCTTACTAGAATAGCAAGTCTCATACTTTTGGATCTCACAGTTTATACTCTCACAGATGATTGAGAATCTGCAAAGAGTTTTGTTTATGTAGTTTTATCTATTAATTTTTGTGTTAGAACTGACAACTAGAAAAATTTAAGCTATTTATTTATTTTAAAAAGGACAGTAAACCATTGCATATTAAATAGCATATTTTTTGAGAAAATAACTGTATTTTCCATAACAAAAAAGATAGGGAAAAGAATGGTATTGTTTTATATTTTTGTAAATATCATTGATATTGGCTTAATAAAAGACAGCTGGATTCTCATACCTGCTTCTACATTCGTGCTTTTACAGTACGTTGTTTTGGTTGAAGTATACGAAGAAAATCAGGTCTCACGAATATGTAGTTGGAAAGAGGAGTATTTTTTTTTTAAACATCTTTATTGAAATATAATTGCTTTACAATGGTGTGTTAGTTTCTGCTTTATAACAAAGTGAATCAGTTATACATATACATATGTTCCCATATCTCTTCCCTCTTGCATCTCCCTCCCTCCCACCCTCCCCATCCCACCCCTCTAGGTGGTCACAAAGCACGGAGTTGATCTCCCTGTGCTATGCGGCTGCTTCCCACTAGCTATCTATTTTACATTTGGTAGTGTATATATGTCCATGACACTCTCTCACCCTGTCACATCTCACCCCTCCCCCTCCCCATATCAAGAGGAGTATTTTTATAGCCTTTTCAGACACTTATGGAAACTCTTGTTTGAATACTACACCAACACTCAACAAATAATAATATCTTAAAGGCTAGTTGCAATGTGAGATATATAAATGCATCAATGAACTTTTATTTACTCTGCTACGATAAAATCTATTGGTTGGTTTTGCACTTTGAAAAATCTTTTATCCATGCATGATTTTATAACATCATGCATTAGTCATTTGGCAAATAGGGATCAATGAGTTATGCAGATCTTCCAAATGTTGACACATATAGTATTTAAAATATTACATTAGTTAATAATACTCTCATATTAATCAGGAATGCAAAGCTGTCAGGCTCATGATGGTGCTTGAAAGTTCATTTTATCATTGGTAACAAACAGTCTCAGATCTGTATCTTGAAGTGACAGGCCCATTTCATTCATTTGAGACAATGTCTACCAAATACATAAGACTGTATAAGCATGTTTGTCAGTTATTCTTTCAAGTAAAAAATGGTGTTCTTGGGGGAAAAAAGAGAACAGTTCAGCTCACAACTTAAACATCTACACAAGTAGTTTTTCTCTAAACAACTATCATACTTCTATATGCAGCAAAAGTGCTTTATGTGTATTTACTCTTTGAAACAGAATATTTTGAAAGTTGTATACTCAAGGGTCAAGTTACAATGAAATTAAAATGTTTATTGCTTCATCAAGGAAATTATTAACAGAAACTTTTTTTTTTTAATTGCAAATGTGTAGCTTTGAAGAATACAGTGACTACAAGTTTAGTTTGATGTTGCTGCATTGATTACTGTTAAGTTACCAGCAACTTTACCCACCATTACGTTTCCACCGTTAATGTAAATGTCAACAAAGTGAAAGAAACAACCAGTTCTTAGTATTAATATGATAATAGTTTTGACCACCGGGACTCCTATGATTCTGTGTACCACACTTTGAGGGCTACTTTTCTAGAATGAAAAAGGCTTATGGTGGCCACAGGAAAGCCAAAGATGTAAAGTCATGGAACTTAGATAAATGAATTGTTGAGGGAGAAATATACATGTAAACAAATTGACAAGTCAAGTTTTCTGTACCAGATTAGTAAAATATATAAGTTCTAGTGCTATATATAGGAAGAAAAGGTTATTATAATTATTTACTATAATAAGAATGTATAAAACGGTTTGGAACACATGAGTGGAACTGCTTGATTCTTTGGTTTGGAGGGGGCCAGAGAAACTGGGGAGCTT
Source organism: Balaenoptera musculus (assembly GCF_009873245.2). Classification (NCBI taxonomy): domain Eukaryota; kingdom Metazoa; phylum Chordata; class Mammalia; order Artiodactyla; family Balaenopteridae; genus Balaenoptera; species Balaenoptera musculus. The sequence goes on along the minus strand of NC_045792.1, from coordinate 63,553,004 downwards.
CAGAGAAGACTTCACAGAATAAGTGATGCTGAAGTGCTCAATAAATATTTGTTCAATGAATTACTATTTCAAAACACAAATGTAGGGCTTCCCTGGTGGCGCAGTGGTTGAGAATCTGCCTGCCAATGCAGGGGACACGGGTTCGAGCCCTGGTCTGGGAAAATCCCACATGCCGCAGAGCAACTAGGCCCGTGAGCCACAGATACTGAGCCTGTGCGTCTGGAGCCTGTGCTCCGCAACAAGAGAGGCCGCGACAGAGACCCGCGCACCGCGATGAAGAGTGGCCCCCGCTTGCCGCAACTAGAGAAAGCCCTCGCACAGAAACAAAGACCCAACACACCCCTAAATAAATAAATAAATAAATAAATTTATTAAAAAAAAAAAAAGCCACAAATGTAGTAGAGAAAAATATTTTCACTTAACTAATTAATGTGTCCTTAAGGTTTTCATGCTGTTTCTCTATGTAGTCCTCATGATGTCTGCTCAAGGAAATGAGTCTGGTAGAATTTTTCATTTGGTAGAGAAGCTATGAACGTGATTAATGTGTCTCTCTAAATGTAGGAAGTCATCCAAATATTACTTTTCTGATGTTTCTTTAGACTGAGTCAAGGAGTCAATGAGGCAATGAAAGGAGAGGCAGGAAAAAACTAGTAAAGAAGGGGAAAGAAAGTGTTATAGCTGTGATGATAGAAACTAAGGTTAGGTCAAAGGGGGGTAATAATCATAATAACTAACACCACGGAATTATATGGCAAAGGCTATTCTGAGTACTTTTCATGTGTTACCTTGTGTGAGCTTCCCAAGGGTACTAGTAGATAGGTACTAATATTCTGCCTTTTACAGATGAGGAAACTAAGGCACTGAAAGGTTAAATAAAGTGCTCCAGGTTACACAGTTATTAAGCAGGGTAACAGAAGGTAATCTGGCACAGAGAGCGGCTGTATTGGTGAGCTCCTTTCTATTTCTATTCCATCTCTTCAACAATATTGTTATCCAGATATTTTTTTCTTCATGTTTTTAGAGATAGACTTTACTTTTTAGAGTACTTTTAGATTCACAGCAAAATTGAGCAATAGTATGAAGAATTCACATATATTCTCTGTTCCCCAAACGCATAACTTCCCACAATATCAGTATCCCCCACCACAGTGGTACATTTGTTACAGACAATGAATGAACTTACATTGGTCACATCATTATCAACCAAAGTCTGTAATTCACCTTAGGTTTCACTCTTGGTGTACATTCTAAAGGTTTTGACAAATGCATAATAAAATGTATCCACAGTTACAGTATTATACAGAATAGTTTCACTGCTCTAAAAAACCTCTAAATTCTGCCTATTTATGTCTCCCCAACCCCAGGCAACTACTAATCTTTTTGCTCTCCATAGCTGTGCATTTTCCAGAATGTTAAGTAGTTGGAATTATACCACGTGTAGCCATTTCGGACTGGCGTCTTTCACTTAGTAATGTGCATTTACGTTTCCTCCATGTTTTTTCATGGCTTGATAACTCATTTCTTTTTAGCACAATAAAGTATTCTGTCACCTGGATGTGCCTTCACCTACTGAAGGACATCTTGGTTACTTCCACGTTTTGGCAATTATGAACAAAGCTGCTATAAACATCCATGTGCAGGTTTTTGTGTGAACATATGTTTTCACCTCCTTCGGGTAAATAGCTGAATTGTGTGGTAAGAGTATGTTTACTTTTGTAAGAAACTGGCGCACTGTGTTCCAAAGTGGCTGTACCATTTTGCATTCCCACCAGCGATAAATAAGAATTCCTGTTGCTCTACATTCTTGTCAGCATTTGGCATTGTCATTGTTTTGTATTTTGGCCATTCTAATAGGTATGTAATCGTATCTTGTTGTTTTAATTTGCTTCCTTTATGAAATATGATATTGAACATCTTTTCATTTGCTTATTTGCCACCTTTATATCTTTTTTGGAGAGGTATCTATTCAGATCTTTTGCCCCCTTTTTAATTGGTTTGTTCACTTTCTTATTGTTGAGTTTTAAAAACTCTTTGTATGTTTTAGATGACAGTACATTATCAGATATGTGTTTTGCAGATATTTTCTCCCAGTCCTTAGCTTGTCTTCTCATTTTCTTGACAGTGTCTTTCACAGAGCAGAAGTTTTAAATTTTAATGAAGTCTAGCTTATCAGTTATTCCTTTCCTGGTTCATGATTTTGGTGTTGTATCTAAAAAGTCGTTGCCAAAACAAAGATCATCTAGGTTTTCTCCTTTGTCATCTTCTAGGAGTTTTATAGTTTTGTGTTTTACATTTAGGTATATGGTCCACTTTGAGTTAATGTTTGTGAAAGGTGTAAGGTCTGTGTCTAGATTCATTTTCTTGTATATGAATATCTAGTTGGTCCAGCACCATTTGTTGAAAAGACTATTTTTTCTCCATTGTATTGCTTTTGCTCTGTTGTCAAAGTTCAGTTGATTATATTTGTGTGGTTCGTTTCTGGGCTCACCATTCTGCTTTATTGATTTGTCTTTTCGTTGACCGGTACCACACTGTCTTGATTACTGTAGCTTTATAATAAGTCTTGAAGTCAGATAGTGTCACTCTTCCAACTTTGTTCTCCTTCAATATTGAGTTGGCTATTCTGGGTCTTTTGCCTCTCCATATAAACTTTAGCATTAGTTTATCAACATCCATAAAATAACTTGCTGGAATTTTGTTTGGGATTGCGTTGAATCTGTAGATCACACTGGGAAGAATTGAAACTTGACAATATTGAGTCTTCCTATTGATGAACATTGGAATTGCTCTCTCTTTCTCTCTACTTAGTTCTTCTTTGATTTCTCGTCAGAGTTTTGTAATTTTTCTTATATAGACCTTGTACATAATTTATTAGGTTTATACCTAAGTATTTCATTTTTGGGGGTGCTAATGTATGAAGATGGTACTGTGTTTTTAATTTCAAGTAACAGTTCATTGTTGGTGTATATAGGAAAGCAGTTGGCTTTTGTCTATTAACCTTGTATCCTGGAAACTTGCTGGAATTGCTTATTACTTTCAGGTTTTCTACATAGACAATCATGTCATTTGGGAACAAAGACAGTTACACATCTTCCTTCCTAATCTGTAAACCTTTTATTTCCTTGTTTTGGCTAATTGAATTAACTAGGACTTTCAGTACAATTTAGAAAAGGTGTGGTAAGAGATGACGACCTTGCCTTGTTCCTAATCTTAGCTAGAAAGCTTCTAGTTTCTTACAATTAAGTATGATGTTATCTGTAGGTTTTTGGTAAATGTTCTGTGTCATGTCAAGGAACTTCCCCTCTATGCTTAGTTTGCTGAGAGTTTTTATCATGAATGGGTGTTAGTTTTTCTCAAATGCTTTTTCTGTATCTATTGATATGATCATGTACTTTTTCTTGTTTAGCTTCTTGATGTGATTAATTGACTTTCAATGTTGAACCAGCTCTGCATACCCAAAATGAATCTTATTTGGTCATGGTTTGTAATTATTTTCATACATTGCTACATTCAGTTTGCAAATATTTTGTTGAGGATTTTTGCATCTGTCTTCATGAGAGATATTGATGTATAGTTTTATTGTAATTTCTTTTTCTGTTTTTGGCATTAGGATAACGCTGGCTTTATGGAATGAGTCAGGAAGTATTTCCTTGGCTTCAGTCTTCTGGAAGAGATTGTAGAGAATGTTTTAGTTTCATCCTTCAGTGTTTGGTAGAATTCACTGTGAACCCATTGCAGCATGATACTTTCTTTCTATTTTGGAAGATTATTAATTATTGATTCATTTTCTTTAATAGATATAGGCCTATTCAGATTGTCTGCTTCTTCTTGTGTGAGTCTTATCAGATTATATCTTTCAAGAAATTGGTTCATTTCATCTAGATTATCAAATTTGTGGGCACAGAGTTATGCATAGTATCCCTTTATTATCTTTTTAATGTCCACAGGATCTATAGTGATGTCCCTTCTTTCATTTCTGATATTAGGAATTTGTATCTTCTTTTTTATTTTTAGTTTGTCTGGCTAGAGACTTCTTGATTTTAATGTTTTTTTCAAAGAACTAGCTTTAGGTTTTGCTGCTTTTCTCTATTGATTTCCTGTAATAGATTTCACTGATTTCTGCTCTAATTTTATTATTTCTTTTCTTCCACTTACTTTGGATTTAATTTGCTCTTCTTTTTCTAGTTTCCTAAGATAGAGCTTAGATGACTGATTTTAGATTTTTCTTCTCTATGAATTCAGTGCTATAAAATTCCCTCTAAGCACTGCTTTTGCTGAATCCCACAAATGTTAAGCTGTATTTTCATTTTCATTTAGTTAAAAATATTTGAAAATTTCTTTTGAGATTTTTGTCTTTGATCCATGTATTACTTAGAAGTGTGTTGTTTAATCTCTGAGTGTTTGGGGATTTTCCAGCTATCTTTCTGTAATTGAATTTTAGTTTAATTTTATTGTGGTCTGGGACATGCATTATATGATTTCTATTCTTTTAAATACATTAAAGTGTATTTTATAGCCCAGAATGTGGTCTGTCTTGATGAACAAGATATCTTTTTCATTGTACTGAATTGAAGAGTCTTAGATTAATGACGATATTTTAAAATAATTCTGTATTCTGTCCATGGTAGATACTGAGCACTTTATCTTCAACTTATTTCATGATTTGTTCTAATGGTGCAAAGTTTTCATCTTAGTGATCTGTTCCTACATATGCCAACCCCGGTCTCAGAATGAGTGGCATCTGTGGAAAATCTAGGCTGTCTTCATAAAATGCATATGCACATTAGTGAAAGTATTCTACATCATGAATCTGCAAGTGATTTTTAAAAAATATTGGCTGAAGTAACGTATCACATCTGGAAATTTTTTTAAATGGGGAGACATTTCTCAGGGATTTATAACTAATAAATTTACCTTATACTTTTAAGATGTGACAATTTTTTTTTTCTATCTCATTTAGTTTTGTCAACCTGGAGGGTGGCAGCTGTCCAGAGAGAGGAAGCAGCCAACGTTTTTTGTGGTGGTCCTGACAGATATTGACTCAGATCGACATTACTGCTCATGCCTAACCTTTTATGAGGCAGAGATCAATCTTCAGGTACAGCAACTTTTCTAGCCAAATTACAGCCAAAGAGACAGCATTTAGGAATCTTTTTATTATGCCATATTTGTTTTTGTTAGAATAGCAAGTTTGAGTTCTATGAGCTACTTTAAAATGACTGAGGTACTATATTGTTGAGGAAGAGAGCAAGAAGGTAAAGTTATTGTCCAAGTTTAATTTTTCTTCTTTAAAATATTGTTCATAATCTGCATACTTCTAAGAATAGCATATCTGCAAATTGGTTTATTAAGAAGATTTGTATCCTCTCATGATGAACCTGTGGTTTTTCCCTTTCAGTCTTTCTCCTGAGGTGTCTTTCACAGAATATAGAGCATTTAATCAGAATGTTTATAAATCACTTATCACAATGCTTGATATTATTTTTTTTAAGTGCTGAAGTAACTGTTAACTCATTATTATTAGTGGTGGTAGTATCAAAATGATGGGACTGACATTAATAGGCTAGAACTATAGATATTAAAAATACTGGGTCTTTCAGAGTATTAGCTGGGGTTCTCTCAGTTTCAAACAACTGGATCTACTGTCTCTAATTTATTCAGAAAAGGATTTATGAGAAAGTATTGGGTAGTTTATGTAATTTCATGGGTAAGGGGTGAGCAGGGAACCAGTTCTGTGTACTAGGAACTGCCTAGCTTGGGGCTGTTCATACTTTTTCAACCTTTTGTCACTTGACACTTATGATGTTGGGTACCAGACAATACAACCTTCACAATAATCACACTAAAAAAATCCATTCTCCCATGTGTAGCCCCTATCACACATTGGTGACTTATGCTTTAAGTGTCATATGGGTTGTTTCGTTGTGTCAGTCAGATTGCATGCAGATCCCCCCCCCAAAGGAATCAGAAAAACTTTGTTGTTGTTGTTATTTGTTTGTTTGCTTGTTTTGCTTTCAAGGCCCTATAGTATGAGAAGGAAACTATAAAACAGTTTGCAGGATGTTGAGTGAGCCAATTGCATTATCTGCTGTGCTTTCTGCTACATACAGATGAATGAGTATCACCACCAGGGAAAAGGATTGGCTTGCTTTCTGAAATGACCTCACAAAGGAGCATTTGTTATTTTTGTTATTTTAATTAAATGCCAAGATCTGAATTTTCTGGATGCAGAAATTTCATTTTTCAGTACAAGAGGAGACAAACCACCTTTCATGGTACAGACTCACATTATCCAAGTTCATTAGACTGATGTATTAAAACCAGCATGCTAGCTTTTTAATTTACAGTGATAAGTTAAAAGGTTATATAGAACAAAATATACATTATCTATATTATCAGCACATTTTCTCCTTATTGTCAGATCTTTGTGGGAAGCCATATCAAAATCAGAAGCATTTTGATTGTGGAATAAAACCAAGGAATATTTGATGTCAAATATTTAACACCTGCCAGATTAACACAGCCCATTGTTTATACAGTTGACCCTTGAACAACATGGGCTTGAACTGCACGGGTCCACTTATACGCAGATTTTTTTCAGTAACTATATACTACAGTACTGCATGATCCATCATTGGTTGAATATGTGGATGCAGAGGGCCAACCGTAAAGTTAATATGTGGATTTTCGACTGCACAGAGGGGTCGGCGCCCCTAAACCCTGCATTGTTCGGGGCCAACTGTTTTTGAAATTAGGGATTATGTTGTCAATTCAGACAGAAAACTTAGATGTCTATGATTCTAGTCATTTCTGTCCTGATTAGTGTTCGGGTGGATGTTGCCAACAAATAGCCGATCTAATTCCCATTTTGGTCAATTCAGTCTAAATAAGAAAAAATGTTCTCTTGTTGAGAGCCTTGCTATCTTTTTCAGGTGACCTTTCATTTCTCTGTTGATCTTTTGAACATAAGTCAGTGCTGAGAATGCAGTATTTTCTTTTATTTCCATATTCTTGAGGGTACCTCTTTACAACTCCCTAGAATTATCTAATGAAACTAACTGTGATTATTTGGGTTCTTCTTCTCTCCATCATTACCAACCCCTTAGCCCCCAAATAAACTCACAGAAAAGTAATACATTAAGACAATGTAGGGGGTTTCAGTCCAAGATGGTGACATAGGAAGCTTCTGAACTCACTTCTATGGACACACTGAATCCACAGCTACACACGGAGCAATTTCTGCTGAAAGAAATCCAGAAACTAGCCGAGCAGTTCCTATATAGCAGGCAAACGAGAATATACCCACACTGAAGTGAGTAGAAAAGGCTGAGATGCAGTCTCACCATAAATGTCCCTTGGCAGAGAGACATGCAGTTGCGAAGCAACTTACAACTTCCAGCTCCTCCCCTGAGGTGCGAAGGGTTTGGACCCAACATCTAGCCCCCATCTTTTTAGACTTCCACTTGAGGTAAGGACCCAGAAACACCTATCTCTGAAAAACAATGGGGCTTTTATTCATGAGACCCACCAGACTATAACAAGCAAAGAGTTCTTAATGGGTTTTCAAGGATTTGCTCTGGCTCAGCATGGAGGAAGCAGAGAGAAACACCCATCTCTCAGTCTTTGCCTGAAAGAATCCTGTTTGCATACTTTAAAAGCTACTGCCTGAGGGTCAGGTTTCTAACTTAGCACACATCTAGGAGCTAATTTTGATTCTGTTTGGAGACCAGGGATCTGGCAGGTGCCATCACTGTTCTCTCTCTAGCCTGCTCCAGTTCACTGGTTTCTTCTTGGAAAGAGCTTGTGCACATGTCTGGCGCCCCAGATTTTGCAGCTGCTGCCCAAGGGACACACCCTTTTAAACCTTTGACTCTGTGGCCAACAGGACTTGAGCTCCCAGGTCCCACAGGATTGTAGCAAACGAAGTTCTTAACTGGCTATCCCCCAAGGCTCAGCGCAGAGGGAGCAGACAGAAACACCCATCTCCCAGTCTCCACTGAAAGATACATATTTGCATACATTAAAAGCTGCTACCTGAAGGTCTGGCTTCCAATCCACCTGAATCTAGGTGCTGACTATGATCCTCCCCTTTGGGACACTATCAGGTATTGGTATACCCTCAACTACAGTGAGCACTAAGAATAAAGTAGGCTGCTTGGACCATCATAAAGATTTGAGAGACAACCAAGAGCTAGGGCAGGTTTGAATACTAAGGTTCATCTCCTACAAGAGGCCACTCCTTCAGGACTAGGAGAGGTAGATGTTTTAAATAATGCATAGAAACCAACACAGAGAGTCAAGGAAAATGAAGAAATAGGAGTATGTTCTAAATGAAAGAACAAGGTAAAACCTCAGAGAAAGACCTTAATGAAGTGGAGATAAGTGATTTACCTGATAAAGAGTTTAAAATAATGGTCATAAAGATGCTTATTGAGCTCAGGAGAAGAATGGATGAACAAAGTAAGAATTTCAACAAAGGAATAGAAAGTGTAAGAAAGTACCAAATAGAAGTCACAGAGCTGAAGAGTATAGTAAGTGAGCTGAAGAATAGAATAGAGGGGTTCAACAGCGCACTACATGACACAGGAGAGAGGATCAGTTTACATGAGGACAGGGCAGTGGAAATCATCTAATTAAAACAGCAAAATGAAAAAAATGGAAAAGAATAAAGATAGCTTAAGGGACTTAGGAGATAACATCAAGCAAACCAACATTCACATGATAGGGGTCCCAGGAGGAGAAGAGAAAAAGAAAGGGGCAGAAAACTTACAAGAAGAAATAATGGCTGAAAACTTTCCTAACCTGGGGAAAGAAACAGATATTCAGATCCAGGAAGCCCAGAGAGTTCCAAATAAGATGACCCCAAAGAGACCAACACCAAGACACATTATAATTAAAGTGTCAAAAGTTAAAGAAAAAGAGAGTATCTTAAAACAGCAAGAGAAAAATAACTTGTTCATAAAAGGGAACCCTGATAAGACGATGATCAGATTTTTCAGCAGAAACTTTGCAGGCCAGAGAAGAGTGGCAAGATTTATTCAAAGTGCTGAGAGAAAAAAAACTGTCCATCAAGAATATTCCACCTGGCAAGTTGTCCTTCAGAGTCGAAGAAGAGAAGAAAGAGTTTTGCAGACAAGCAAAAGCTAAAGAAGCTAATCACCACTAGACTGGCCTTACAGGAAATGTTAAAGGGACTTCTTTAAGCTGAAATGAAAAGGTGCTAATTAGTAACAGGAAAACATATGAAAGTATAAATCTCACTTGTAATGGTAAATATATACTAAAATACAGATAAATAAAGAATTTTGAAACAGCAAGGAAACAAATTGACAGTAGTAAATACATACTGATCAATAATTAATTTAAATGTAAAATGACTAAATTTTCCAATCCAAAGATGTAGAGTGGCTGAATAGATTAAAAAAAAGACAAAAAGACCTAGAACAAAACTCACTTCAGTTTTAAGGACACACATTGACTGAAAATGAAGGGTAGAAAAAGATACTTCATGCAAATGGAAATCAAAAGAAAGCTAGGGTAGCTATACTTAATATAAGACAAAATGACTTTAAACTAAAAACTGTAATAAGAGACAAGGAAAGTCATTGTATAATGATAAAGTAGTCAACTCATCAAGAGAGTATAACACTTGTAAATATTTATGCATCTGTTATCAGAGCACCTAAACATATAAAGTAAATCTGAAGGTAAAAATTGATAGCAATACAATAATAGTAGAAGACTTAAGCCACATTTAACAATGGATAGATCATCCGGACAGAAAATCAATACAAAAAACTGGATTTAAACAGTATGTTAGACCAGATGGACCTAACAGACATACATAGAATCTTCCATACAACAGCAGCTGAATAAACATACTTCTCAAGCACATGTGGGACATTTTCCAGGATAGGTAATGTGTTAGGCCACAAAACAAGTCAATAAATTTAAGAAGATTGAAATCACATCAAGCTTCTTTTCCAGCCACAGAAGTATAGTACTAGAAATCAATTACAAGAAGAGAACTGGAAAATTTACAAATATGTGGAGGTTAAACAACATACTACTGAATGGGTCAAAGAATAAACTAAATGGAATAAAAAAATACCTTAAGACAAATGAAAATGCAAATACAGCATACCAAAATTTATTGGCTAAAGCAAAAGCAAAAGCAGATATAAGGGGGAAATTTATAGCGATTAACACCTACATTAAGAAAAGAGTAAAATCTCAAATAAGCAACTTAAGTTTACACCTGAAGGAGCTAGAAGAAGAAGAACAAACTAAGCCCAAAATTAATAGAATGAAGGAAATAACAAATATCAGAGTGGAAATAAATGATACAGAGTAAAAAGACAATAGAAGAAAAATCAGTGAAACAAAGAGTTGTTTTTTTTTTTGAAAAGATAAATCGACAAACCTTTAGCTATACTCAGCAGAATAAAAAGGGAAAGGACTCAAATAAAATTAGAAATGAAAGAGGAAATGTTAGATTTGATACCACAAAAATACAAAGGCTCATAAGAATACTGTGAAAAAATGCACACCAACAAATTGGACAGCCTAGAAGAAGTGAATAAATTCCTACTAACATACAACCTACCAAGTCTGAATCATGAAGAAATATAAAATATGAACAGAGCAATAGTAGTAAAGATATTGAATTGGTAATCAAAAACGTCCTACCAAGGAAAAATCGAGGACCAGATGGCTTTACTTGTCAATTCTGCTATGCATTTAAAGAAGAATGAATAACAATCCTTCTCAAATTCTTCCCCCCCAAAAAAAAGAGAAGAGGAGGAAACACCTTCAAACTCATTTTACAAGGACAGCATTACACTGATACCAAAGACAGACATGAGCACTACAAGAAAAGGAAACTACAGGCCCTGATGAACATAGATGCAAAAATTCTCAACAAAATAAAGGCAAACCAAATTCAGCAATACATTAAAAGGATCATACACCATGATCAAGTGGGATTTATTCCTGGATGCAGGGTTCAACATATGCAGATCAATGAATGTGATCCACCACATTAACAAAATAAAAGGATGAAATTCATATGATCTTCTTAATTGATGCAGAGAGATCTGTCAAAATTCAACATCCATTCATGATAAAACTCTCAACAAACTGGGTATAGAGTGAACATACTTAAGCATCATAAAGGCCCTTTATGACAAGTCCACAGCTCACATCATACTCAGTGGTGAAAAGCTGAAAGCTTTTCCCTCTAAGATCCAGTACTAGTCAAGAATGCCCACTCTTACTACTGTTATTCAACATAGTATTGGATGTCCTAGCTAAAAGAATTTGTCAAGAAAAAGAAATATAAGCCATTCAAATCAGAAAGGAAGAAATAAAACTGTCTCTATTTGTTGATGACATGATATTATATATAAAAAATCCTAAAGACTACCAAAAAACTGTTAGCACTAATAAAGGAATTCTGTAAAGTCGCAGGATACAAAATTGATAAACAAAAATCAATTGAGTTCCTATACACTAACAACAAATTATCAGGAAGAGAAATTAAGAATATAGTCCTATTTATAATTGCATGAAAAAGAATAAATACCTGGGTATAACTTTACCAAGGAGGTAAAAGATCTGTATCCTGAAAACTGTGTAAGACATTAATGAAAGAAATTGAAGAAGACACATATAAATGGAAAGATACCCCATGCTAATGGATTGGAAGACTTAATAATGTTGAAATGTCCATACAGCTCTAAGAAATTTACAGATATGGTGCAGTCCCTATCGAAAGTCCAGTGGCATATTTCACAGAAATAAAACAAAGAATCCTAAAATTCATATGGAGCCACAAAATACTCTGAATAGCCAAAGTATTCTTGAGAAAGAAGGTTAAAGGTGGAGTCACACTTCCTAATATCAAAGTGTATTACAAAATTTTATTAATCAAACCGTATGGTATTGGCATAACAACAGACATGTAGATCAATAAAACAGAATACAGAGCCCGGAAAATAAACCCATGTGTATATAGTCAATTAATTTGCAACAAAGGAGCCAAGGATATACAGTGGCGGAAAGATAGTCTATTTGATAAATGGTGTTTGGAAAATTGGACAGCTATATGCAAAAACAAACAAAAAAACAGGATCCCTATCTTACACCATACACAACAATAAATTCAAGATGGATTAAAGATTTGAAAGTAAGTCCTGAAACCGAGTAAGTTCTAAAAGAAAACTTAAGGGGTGAGCTCCTTAACAAAGGTCTTGCCAATGACTTTTGGCAAAAATAAGTGGGACTGCGTGAAACTAAAAGCCTTCTGCACAGCAAAGGAAACTATCAACAAAATCAAAAAGCAACCTGCTGAATGGGAGAAGATATTTGCAAACCACATATCTGTTAAGAGGTTAATATCCAAAATATATAAAGAACTCATGCAACTCAATAGCAAAAAACCAAACAATCCAATTTTTAAATGGGAAAGGACTTGAATAGACATTTTCCCAAAGAAGTCATACAACAGGTACATGAAAAGATGCTCAACATCACTAATCAGGGAAATGGAAATCAACACCATAATGAGATATCACCTCATACCTGTTAGAATGGCAATTTTCAAAAAGATAAGAGGTAACAAGTGTAGTCAAGGCTGTAGATAGAAGGGAACCCTTGTGAACTGTTGGTGGAAATGTGAATTGGTGCAACCACTATGGAAAATGGTATGGAGGTTCTTAAAAAAATTAAAAATAGAACTGCCTTATGATCCAGCAATCCCACTTCTGGGTATGTATCCAAAGGAAATGAAAACAGGGTATCGAAGAGTTATTTGCACTCCCATGTTCATTGCAGCATTATTCACAATAGCCAAGATATGGCAACAAGCTAAGTGTCCATCAACGGTTGAATGGATAAAGATGTTTTATATACATGCATACATACATATGAACACACACATATATATTTCATACATACATACACACAATGGAATATTCAGTCATAAGAAAGAAGGAAATCCTACTGTTCATAACAACATGGATGGTTATGCTAAGTGAAATAAGTCAGAGGATGACAAATACTGTATGGTATCATTTATATGTAGAATCTTAACAACAACAACAACAAAAAAGTCAAACTCAAGAGAAATAGAGAGTGGAATAGTGGTCACCAGGGGCTGAAGCTTTCAAGAAATAGGGAGAGGTTGGTAAAAGAATACAGACTTCCAGCTATAAGATTAATAAGGTCTGAGGATCTCTAGTAAAACATGATGACTACAGTTGATAGCACTGTATTGTATGATTGAAACTTACTAAGAGCGTAGATCTTAAATGTTTTCATCTCCCCCCACACACAAAAAAAGTATCTAAGGTGATGGATGTATTAATTAACTAGATGGAGGATACCTTTAACAGTGTATCCATACGTCATATCACTACTCTAAATATCTTAAAATGTTGTCAATTATACCTCTATAAACCTGATTAAAAAAAGACAATTTAGCAGGTGTAAAGAGATTCTAGGAAGCCCAATTAAACTTACAGAAATCAATACAGGATGACATTATAGCAGGCATTTTTGGAGAGGTTCTAGGAATTCTTGGATATTTTTCAAACTTTTCATTTGGAAATAATTTCAAACTTACAGAAAAGTTACAAGAATATTGCAAACATCTATATACCCTTTACCTATATTTGCCCATTTAAAATATTTTGTCCCATTTCTTTATTATCATAGATATTAATTCTCTTTAATAGACCCCTCTCTCCTTCCCTTACTCCCTCTTTCTCCTTACACACACACATACACACACACACACAGAAATTTTTTTCTGAACTATTTGAGACAAATTTGTGTGCATCATTTCCCTTTGCCCTAAAGTCTTCAGTGTATGTTTCATAGGAATAAGTATTTTCTTATGTAAACATAGTATGGTTATCAATATCAGAAAATCAATATCAATATTATACCTTTGTCTCATCTACCATCCATTCAATTTTGTCATTTGACCTAATGCTCTTTATGCTCCCCCCCCCCCCACCTTTTGGTCCTCTAGTACAGGATGTAATTTAAAATTCTGTATTGCATTTAATTATCTTTTGTCTGTCTTCATCTGGAATAGTTGCTCAGCCTTTGACATTTTCAAATAATGCAGGTCCTAATGCCCCTTTTAAATAGAATGCTTAATATTTTTTGTTTTTCTGATGTCTCTCACTTTAGATTCAGGTTATACATCAGTAATTAGATTACTACCAGCATTTGGACTACTAAGTGTATGTCCTACTAAGGGCACACATCTGGAAGTACACAATGTCTGTCTGCTACGCACCTGCCTTACTGATGCTGTTCTTTTTGAGTACCTAGTCTGGTGATTGTCAGATATCTCCATTGTATAGTGCTATTTTTTTTTTCTTTGCTTGCAACTAATAAGCCATGAGTGGTAAGATACTTTAAGACTATGCAGGGCTTCCCTGGTGGCGCAGTGGTTGAGAATCTGCCTGCCAATGTAGGGGACACGGGTTCGAGCCCTGGTCTGGGAAGATCCCACATGCCACGGAGCAGCTGGGCCCGTGAGCCACAACTACTGAGCCTGCGCGTCTGGAGCCTGTGCCCCGTAACGGGAGGGGCCGCGATAGTGAAAGGCCCGCGCACCGCGATGAAGAGCGGTCCCCGCACCGCGATGAAGAGCGGTCCCCGCACCGCGATGAAGAGCGGTCCCCGCACCGCAACGAAGAGTGGCCCCCGCTTGCCGCAACTAGAGAAAGCCCTCGCACGAACCGAAGACCCAACACAGCCATAAATAAATAAATAAATAAATAAATAAGTAAATAAATAAATAAATAAATAAATAAAGTAGCTATAAAAAAAAAAAGGCTATGCAGATATTCTATTACTCATTAATTATCCCCCCTGCCAGATTCAGCATTTAGTGATGATTCTTGCCTGTGCCAATTTTTATTATAATGGTTGCAAAATGATTATTTTCCAACTATGCACACTCTCTACCTGTACCTTTACCAGTCAGCAGTTGACATTTTACGTTTTCTGTCTTGTCTATCTATGTGAGTTATAGATTCATGTATTCCTGTTTCTTTTTTCTTCAGTAGTATATAATTAATGGTTTTCACTGTTTTAATGCCCAGATTGTTCAGGATTTGACCAGTGGGCAACCCTTCAGAGTGGTTCCTGTGTTCTCTTGACAAGCCCCATCAAGGGTTTTTCTAGCATTTTTAAACTTTCATAACAAGCTGATCCAGGATCATCTTTTTCCTTCCCCTCCTCAGCCTTGAAATCAGCCAGTTCTCCAAGGAGCCCTGGCTCATTTGAGTAGGGAATAATATTAAAAACCAAGATTAGGGTTCTTGTATATTTGGAATCAATGTTTCAAAATTATTTTTCTTTTTAGCTCAGATATTTTCCTATTTGCCATTTTAACTGGACCAAAACATTGTAATTTATTTAGTATTTACAATCACCTTACAGAAAGTTAGAGTCTGCTTCATATGAGTTTTTTAAGATTCTGAAAATGTAAATAAGTTATAAGAGATCTGGCTCCTATATAAGTTCACTTAGGTAGTAGACGCTAGCCAGAATTATGTAACAGCTTTTCTGTGTGAAGAACAGAGAGATAATATCTTTTGGAATTGGTCCAAAAAATGGTAAAAACAATGAGGTAATATTTGAAAAAGATAATATTAAAGCCCAGATGATGTTCCTTTCTAGGTCATCATTAATGTTGTTCCCGTTTTCATTGTGAACAGTTAATTATGTACTTTTAAAAAAATGTGTTTTTCTTTTATTTTTGGATCATATCATCAATTCAAAAATAGATCTTTTAATTCTCATTTGGTGTGAATTACTTCATACCAAATATACTATGACACATTATTTGGAAGTCTAAAGAAGAGGAACTTAGGGATACAAACTATCCAAAGTATAATTGTGCAACTTTAAAAATGTTGGCTCTTATCTCTCTAAGATACAGTAACACTGTCAAAAATCACAAGCATTAAACTTTTGATAACATATTCCCAGAATTATCCAACTAGGCAATGTGATTATAAAATTTTTTAAGTAATCAGTAAAATATGATAGATGTGAGGTTGCTTTATATGACTTACCTTAAAAATGATAGACCTGTCTAAATTTTTTATTTAGTTGTATCACTTTGGAGTCTTTTAATGTGTTTGTAAACGTGTTTATGAACGAATAATGATGCAGTTCAGACAAAAGACATTTTGGTATGTTAGCAAACGAAATGTGATCAGAGAAAAGGGGTGAAATGAATGAATGTACTTCGGAATAACATTGACATATAGTAGGTACACAAGGAAGGTTTTATTTTCATTTTTTATTATGGAAATTCTGAAACAAATAGAAAATTTAAGTGAGTAGTATAATAAATCCCATTACACTTGACCCAGCTTTAAAAATTATCAGCATTTTGTCAATCTTTTAAAGTCTAAATCCTTGATGTTTTTTTTTTTTAGGGAGAGACATTTAAAAGCAAACCCCAGACACCATATTTCACCTGCAAATATTTTAGTATGTATCTCTAACTGGTAAAGACTTCTTTAGATTACCAATCTGCCATTATAATTTTTAACAAAATTAATTATAATTTTGAATAACCCCTTAATATTATCTAATATCCAACTTACATATTTTTAAATTTAAAAAAATTGTCTCAAAAATGTCTTGGTTTATTCAAACAAGTTCCACACATTGTATTTGGTTGATATTTCTTAACTTCTTTCTGTAACAGTCCCTCTTCTGGGGGTGGTAGAAGAACTGGGTCATTTGTCCCAGTTCTATGCAATGCTCTATATTCTGGATTTGGCTGATTAATTCTCCATGTTATTTTTTAACTTGTACCTCTACTCTGTATAGTTCCCATAAAGTAATATTTAGATCTAGAGGCTTAATTGATTCACATTCAATTTTTAAAGCAAAGATTGTACTGTACTTCCTATTGTGTTACATCAAGATGAACTTATTTTCTGGTTGTTCTACTTTTAGTAATTTATGATTGATTTGTGGGTTTGGGGTAGTGCCAGCCTTTCACTTAATAGTTTGGGATCTATTGATGATCATTGCCTAAATACATTATTTCAGTAGGAATTGCAAAAGGTAATTTCCTCATTCTATTATTCCTTCTGCATTTATTGACTGAAATTCAACTATTAAAAGAGCTTTCATTGACCACAGTTTGATAGAGAAGACAATTGTTTCCCCTTATTTTAAAAAATTTTCAAAGTAGTAGATTGGTACCCTAGCAATCTTCAGTAGTGACCAATTAAAAAATTATCATTATGAACTCATGGATTTTTGTGTATTTGTTGAGTTTCAATCAGCTGTGATTTTTATGTATTTTGATTCTGTTAGTCTTTGACAGATTCTTTACTTTTTTTTTTTTTTTTTTTTTTAAGCAGGAGCTTGTTTTTATTAATTAATTTATTTGTTTATTTATTTTTGGCTGTGTTGGGTCTTTCGTTTCTGTGCGAGGGCTTTCTCTAGCTGCGGCGAGCAGGGGCCACTCTTCATCGCGGTGCGCGGGCCTCTCACTATCGCGGCCTCTTGTTGCGGAGCACAGGCTCCAGACGCGCAGGCTCAGTAGTTGTGGCTCACGGGCCTAGTTGCTCCGCGGCATGTGGAATCTTCCCAGACCAGGGCTCGAACCCGTGTCCCCTGCATTGGCAGGCAGATTCTCAACCACTGCGCCACCAGGGAAGCCCCAGATTCTTTACTTTTTGACTAAGATGAATAGTCTCATTTTGTACATTTTTCTGGCCCAAATATAGAATGTCATTTCTCCAGGGAGTCCTGGTTTCCTTTACTAGAAAATAGTATTTAATAAGTTCTTGATTGTATAAATGAATTATTAACACTGGTATGATGCTTAGTACAGTGTCTGGCATGTAGAATATATGTTACAGTTATTGTTTTCTTTTATATTCTCATATTAATTAGCCTAGAACTGTGGTTCTTAGAGCGCAGTCCCTGGATCAGCAGTATCAGTATCACTGGGGACTTTCTTAGAAATGTCAATTCTCAGACCTACTGAATCAGAAATTTTAGGGGTGAGACCCAAAAATATATTTTAGCAAGCCCTCAGTGATTTTGTTGCACACTGAAGTGTGAGAACCACTGGTCCAGAGTAGAAGTTCCTAACTCATCTGGTGAGAATGGGCCACAGGCATGCTGAATATTTTCTTAGGGCAGCTGTAAAGCACCCTAGCTCCCAGCAGTCTTGTCCATTTTCTCATCTTTTCAAATCTTATTTTACTTTATGAAATGTGAGAATTAATGAAACAGATGTTAATTATAATAATATATTTATGAAATAAACATTGTATTAACCTAGCCTCCTAAGGATACAGAACACAGGAATATATACATATTTCAGTTTCGTACATTTTCTGTCCTAAAATAGCTTGTGACAGCCTTTCTCAGCATGTGTTCCATAGGGCACTAGGTCCTCTCAATGCTCTGTAATAAACAGGGTTTCAGTGGTCCAGTAAGTTGGAGAAATAATTTATATTATATCTCCTTTGCTTGGCATTGTAGAAATAATATTTGCATATCAAAGTCCGAAAAATCCTGCAGTAAAGAAACCTTTTTAACTTGGCTTTAACTTACTGTTTCCAAAATGTTTTGATTAGGAGATCTTTTTTGCTAAGCAGTATCTGTTAGCTTCCAGCAGAAAACACTTTGGAAAATGCTGCCTTATGAGTATATTTTTTTAAAAAAATTACGGACTATGCGCCACTTAAAAATACGGAGCTTTCTGGGCGAATATATAGGAACCCTACAAATGAATTTGTCCTACCTTTGGAATACTGTAGCACACAGGAGCTGCTGAAGGGGGAAGTATCAGGATATTCTCTTTGCTAGAGGTAAACTGGATTCTGAAGACTAGTGGCCTGATTTGTCTGAAGCCTTGTTATCCTAAAATTTGTATGTTTCATGTAGTCATTATTTTCCAGACCAATGCAAGGATAAACTAGGTTTTGTCATATAGACATGTCAACATGATTAAGGGATTATTTGGCAAGAAATGAAGAAGTTTGCTGGGGGAACTGTAGACCTTACAGAATTTTGCAACTACTTAAAACTTTTTTATTTCCAATTTTGGAAAATCTTAAAGTCTTTAAATTGCTTAACTGAGGCAACTCTATATAATGGTACACTGTAATAAATTACTTACTTTTCAAAAAGGAAATGCAGAACTGGAAGTTTTTTACTTGCATAATTCCTTTCATCCTCCTTTTAAAATGAGTGTTTAACAAAATTTTGTAGGGAGAATTAGTATGAAACAGTGTTGTTGAAAATGAACTTAGCACAGATGATATTGGATGCAACTAGTCTTTTCAAGGTAGAAGAGACAGGAATCAAGCATCAGGAGTACAACAGAGATGAGACTGAAGTATTTGACCTGAGTGATAGGATAAGCTTCTTAAAGATTGTGCCCATCTGCTCTATGGAGTCATTCCATAAAGTCAGTATTCTAATAATTTTTAACATTTTGATCTTAGAATATGTTTATAAGGCAATAGTACTTTTAGGGCAGATTGCTATGGTGGGTACTAATTTATCCCATATTATTGAAGCATGAAGACTATGAGAGCTACATCGAATGTAAACTACATAGAAGCTGGGAATCCCACTAGCAGATGTGATCCGTACTAACAATAGGTAGAAAAAATATCAATAAATGGGCAAGTTGTGGCATGTGCTTATGATACGTATAAGAGATAAGGTCATATTATAAGTCAGTGTGAGGCAGTTCAGTAAACAGTATTTAAGGTAAATTTGTATCTTTAATGGGACCTACTAAAACCAAGGAATAATCTTAGCTTAGAAGAAGGCTTGTAAATATTGTTCAATGAGATAAAATACGTGAAAATGTTTTATACTATAAAATGTTAAATTTCCAATCATTATTACAATATCTATTACATTTGTATCCTGTGTTTTTGATTTCCTGCTTATTGTTAAGTTTCTCACATCTTTTCGACATGTGAAAATCTGTCACTGTATAATGCAAAACAAAGTTAGTATCACTACATAGTTATTACACAAAAGGTATTCTAGCAGCTATAAAGAAGAGGCAGATTACTTATAGAAAAATTTAACCAAAACCACGTCATTACTATCTCCTGGAGTAATAAGCCTTATTATAAACAAGAATTTTTTTTTTTTTTTTTAATCACAGCAGTACATTTTGGTTTGAAAAAAGGAATATGAACTTCCTCTAAACTTGGGACATTGTATTCTTACAGGAGAGCTATTGGAATTAAGAATAACAGCATCTTATGATTTATAGCACATTTACGAAGTAAAGGTCAAAATCTATAATAAAAAGTGATGTAAAGACTATGGCTGAGTCCCTTTGCTGTGCACCTGAAGCTATCACACCATTGTTAATCAGCTATACTCCAATATAAAATAAAAAGTTAAAAAGAGATGTAAAGAAAAATGGAATTGGGCTTCCCTGGTGGTGCAGTGGTTAAGAATCTGCCTGCCAATGCAGGGGACACAGGTTCAAGCCCTGGTCTGGGAAGATCCCACATGCCACGGAGCAACTAAGCCCTGCACTCTAGAGCCTGCGAGCCACTACTGAGCCCGCCTGCCACAACTACTGAAGCCCGCGCACCTAGAGCCCGTGCTCTGCAACAAGGGAAACCACCGCAATGAGAAGCCCACACACCGCAATGAAGAGTAGCCCCCGCTCGGGGCAACTGGAGAAAGCCCGCATGCAGCAATGAAGACCCAAAGCAGCCAAAAATAAAATAAAGAAAAAAAAATTTTTTTTTAAAAAAAAAAGAAAAATGGAATTGTTTTTATTTAATATTGATTAACATTATATCGGACCTTTTTTCTTTCTTGTTAATAATTATTCCAGTTAGTGAATATTTAATAAAAGGATAGCTTTAAACAATGACCAATGCATTCTATTTTATGTTTAGGTTAATGCAGGTTAATCGTCATTTATATGAAATGGTTATGCACTTACTCAAGCTGACTTCTCACGGTACTCTAGGGCATGTATCACAGTCTCATAAAACTGTGGATAGCTTTATCTCTTTCAGGAATTTCACTCATTCTTTTGTCCTGAAAGGACAAAATTTCTTAGTAATCCGTAAAGAATATGATTCATTAAGTGTGGAAATCTTTGGTAAATTCATATTCATCACATTTTTATTATTTCTAAGAATTCCAGGAACCACCCAACCTAATTTTAGCTTTTGCTTTGTAACAAATGAAAATCTTTCAAGAGCATATGGATCTTATCACACATAATAAAAAGTAAACAGATATTTCCCTTTGGATGTGTGCATTCCATAGACATCTAATACTTGGTTATATTTCACTGTATAGAAACTATACGGGCTCCAAAGGAGATAGAAATACAGTTCTTGGCCTCCACAAGTAGGGGGAAAAACCTTCCCTTGGTAGAATACCCAGAAAACTAGTCTAAGAAAATTCATTCCTGCATGAATGCAGTGAACAAATATTAAGTAAGTATCAGCTATGTGGCCAGCTCTTGGTTTAGTAACCGGGAAATTACCAGTGAACAAAACAGAAATCCTGGTCTTTGTGGAGCACATTCTGGTGGAGGAGATAAACAAACCAGAAAACAAAGATTAGTGAAATAGATAATATGTTGTCATGCCGTGGAGAAAAATAAAATATATTTTATTTTTATTAAGGAAGGGGATATAGGGAGTGTTAGGGCATTGCATTTTCAAGTAGGGTGCCAACAGAGGCTTAACAGAGCAGAAGTTTGCTTGAATGAAGACCTAAGGGAGATGAGGGAATTATTTATTGTATCTATTCCAGGCAAAGGAATAACAAAGTGCTTGAGACCCTTATGTGGGAGCATGCCCAGCATGTTTGAGGAGCAGCAAGGAAGCAAAGTGGGGCTAAAGAGGAACAGAGGAGACTAAAGGAAGCTGTTAAAATAACCCAGACAAGTGATGATAGTGGCTCACAGTACTGTGGTAGCAGTGGAGGTGGTGAGAAATCAGGACTGCCGACAGTTTGGATACGGGTTATGAAAGAGGGGAATCAGGATTTTTGATTTGCTAAATGGGAGGATAGAATTTCCATTAACTGAGATAGGGAATACTGCAGGAGGAGTGGAGTTTGGGAAGAAAGATTGGAGCTGTATTTTGGACATGTTTGAGATACCTATTAGTCATCTAAGTGGCGAGGTCAAGCAGGCAGTTGGATATGGCATTTTGTGGCATTTGGGAGAGAGGTTTGGCAGGAGAGAGAAGTATGAGCAAATGTGTGATATGTTGATGAACTGTGCTAAGAATTAATAGTAGGAGTAAAAATAAAATACACTGTGTGTGTGTGAAAAAAAAAAAAAAAAGAATTAATAGTAGGAGAAAAATCAGTAAAGGAAAGGCTTCAGGAAGGAAGATAATTCCTAAGCTGGACCTTCGATTAATGGAAAAGAAAGAGAAGAGGATTCTAGCTAGGGAAAATGTCCTAGCATCTTAGAATATCATATAGAAATAAATCTGGATACTTTACTATCTTGGTTTTTTTTTTTCTTTTCACTTGGAACTTTTATAGTGCGTCATATAGTATAATGGAACAATAGGTGCACAGGAAATATTTGTTGACTAATAAATGAGAATAATATTTTTCAAAGTTTATTTTATTAACGAGTATTTAATCACTGGACACTTAGGGTTTTAAAAAAAATTCTAGTTATTTTTATTGTGCTAAAATATGCATAACATAAGCTTTACCATTTCAACCATTTTTAAGTGTACAGTTCAGTGGCACTAGGTACATTCTGAAACTCAGTTTTGTGTATAAAAATATCCTCTGTTTTCAAAAAATCAACATTGTTGCTTCTGAGCAAAAAGAATTTAGAGCTGACTGGGCTTTACTTCTAAGAGCAATGAGTATTCTGCAACATAATCCTAAATGATTATCGCTTTTGTTTGAAAGATTGGGAGAAGTCCAAAAAGCAAAAATGAAAAGTAGTGTCTTACTTCTAAAACAGATTTTTTCTTTCCTTGAAAACTGAATTTCCATTAAGTGAGTGTCATTTCTATTTGTATGGGTCACTAATGAATGTGTCTTCTTTACCTTTGATTACTGGTACCTCACACAGAAACCAAATGCTCAAATAAAATTGTGGTATATATCTGGAACTTAAGGAGTTTTCAAAAATGAAATAAGTATGCCCTGTGTCATAATTTCTTTGCCTACTTGCTTCTCAGATTCCTCTCAAAGTATGTTTATTTTTAGTTTGAGTTTTGTAAATTATATTTTGTAATTAATTTTGGATTTTGTAAATTACGTGAAAGTGTGTGATATGTCTATATTTTGTGAGTTATAAACCTAGGAAATTGTCCATCTGCTGATTACAGTGTCTCTTTCTTTAGGGAACAAAGAAAGATGAGATTGAAGGTGAAGTGGAAGTGTCTGGTTTAATTCAGCCTGCAGAAGTGTTTGCTCCCAAAAGCCTGGTGTTGGTATCCAGATTAGATTATCCAGAAATTTTTAGGGTAAAGAACTCATAGTTGTCATTATTGATTTGTATTATTATATAAATCTATTTTGAGTGAACCACGGTAACAAATTCTTTGTATCTAAAATATCTTTAAATTGATTAGGAATTCATCAATAAAATAAAATTACTGTGAACAGAAGAAATGTATTTCATGTTGGATAAAATAAGTACCTGAGTAAGTTAATATGACTATTTAAACTTCTAAGGATGTAGTGTTTGTTTTAAAATAGGTCCCATCTTTACTGACTCCAAAATTTATGCATCCTAAAGAAATCATTTGATTACCTGTATCAAATTTAAAATGCACTAGTAATATAACAACTTAGTGTATTTTTATTGATCTTCTTTTTAGGAGTCCAGGTTCAAGGAAATAGGATAAGTATTTGTGATTTCAAATAGTTGTGATCATACTGCTATCAATATAGCTTTAAAATATTGTTTACTTCCAGATATTTTATTTTTTTAGATAGTTAGAATTTGCAAATGTAGATAAAAATTTACTTTAGTTATAAATACATTTAAGCTTTGCAAGAAGAGGGCTTATTTTTATTTCAGTTGCTATCTTTAATAATAGTAATGTTGACCATTGTCCAGAGTCACAGATCTTCTTTGGAAGGTATAAACTATACCTTAAAATTTCTCAAGGATTTGGGAAATTGATACATAATTTCTGGAAAACTTTTTCATATTGTTGAGATTATATATATTCTTAGTGTCAAGATTTCAATGATAGTGGCTAACTCCTAACAGATACTAATTTTTTAGTTATAAGTTTTAATAAACTGAGAGATTCATATGATTACATTTTGTCTTCCATTTTACCACCTACCTTCTTCTGAGCTTAAAGTGTTAATCATATCTTGTCTCTATTTTGCTATTCTTTGTAATAATTCATATAAGTTAAGTTTTTCTGTAGAATAAATGTTCTGAATTTATAAGAACCACAAAACAAGATAAAGTTTCTAAGTTTTTATCTTGAAATTTGGGGTTCTGCAAAATAAGTTGAGACAGAAACAGTTTGAAGCCCTACAAATTTGCTAGAGTGCTTATCTAAGCACAAACACCTGTTTTACAAATTATGGATTTCTGCTTTTTATAAACTCATCTCAAAAGCTCATTTAGAGCTTCTGGTTCTGGAGGAAAATTTAATAAACTTAATAACATTTGCTGCTTAAAATTTATTCCATGGTCACTGTAGAATCTACTAGGTTCAAAGGGAAATTTTCCTGGAAGCAGATATCACAACAATTTATTTTTAGTGCTTGCTTTTTCCATGAAATAACTACATGCGTCTTTTCTTTGCAGGCTTGCCTGGGTTTGATCTATACTGTATATGTGGACAGTCTGAATGTCTCCTTGGAAAGTCTCATTGCAAACCTGTGTGCGTGTCTTGTCCCAGCGGCTGGAGGGTCTCAGGTAAATAGAATAAAAAGGGAGATGAAGAGGGCCTGCTTCTCTTCTCCTCTCCTCCAGTAAATTTAATTTATGAAGAAAAGGAAAAAGAGAATTCTTTAAATATTTTCGTTTTAAAGAGGATCTTAGTTTAATTAAGCATTGTCCCTATGGTCTGCCTTCTAGAGACTCAAGATTCCATTCTTAGGTCATAGGGTTAATTTTAACATAGGGTTCACCTTTCACATAGCATAGTTAGAAGTCATATTCTGTGTAACTTGAACTCTAGCTTACGCTTTCTTGGAAATACACTTTTTTAAGTTGAACTTCAAATGTGTTCTTTGTACCTTTATTATTCCTCTGTATGGTTACGCCTCATTAACTTAAAATTTTTTTCAGTGATAAAAATTAGGAGGTAACATTAAGAAAACTTTTAATATAATTCTTTGTAACATTATAACTACTTCTGGATTGATTAATTCATTTCTTCATTTCCCTGGATAAAAGCAATTGTAGTCCTAAAACCATTTTGTATGTTGTGTGTAATCTTTAATAGAATAGCTTGCATTTAAGCTTCAAAAGAGGAGCGCTTATTTTTCTCATCTCAGTTTGCTACCTTTAGTAATGATAATGTTGACCATTGTCCAAAATCACAGATCTTCTTTGGAAAATATAATCTATACCTTAAAATTTCCCAAGGATTTTGTCATAGATTGAGCCCGTGAGGACATTAAACTCCTCTACTGAAATAAAACTTTCTCAAAGTGGCATGTTTTTCATCTTCTGTATGTCCTGAAATTTTTATATTCATCTCTGAAGTAGAAAAATGAGAACTTCAGTTGCTATGACTTAATATTTCTAGGGAACTTTTTTTTTTTAAGGCTCCTTTCCTTAAGTCCTAAAATTGATTAGCTGATCACTTATTTGCTTATTCTTATGTAATATTGAGGAAAAAGACAGCCCTCTAAAAATTACAGTTTTTTATCCTCAGTCTGATAGAGATGTTACTTATAGTAAAAATGGCATCTTTTTTCCGTGCCCTTTGCCTTTTTAGCTGTCTCCTGTCTTTCCTAGCATCTTTTGGTTGCTCTTAAGGTTTTTTTCCTCCTGCACTCTCCTGCCTCATTCTCCTATTTCTGCTACAAGAGCATAATATGAAATGTGAGTTTGGTCACGATTGGACCTAAACTTTAAAGCAGCCAAGTTGTTTTATGAGCCTTTACTATGATGGGAATTTTGTTGACATGATTTTATTTTATTTATTTTTTAATTTTAAAAACGTTTTTATTGTAGCTGCTAGAAATTTTTAAATTACATGCATGGTTCATATTACTATATTTCTTTTGTTTTTCCAGTTTTATTGACATATAACTGGCATATAAATGTTAGCTTTAATATTTTACTATTTTTTAGTTAAGTATTATTATCAGTGATTTGTGTATCTCATGATTACTAAATTTTCACCTTTCCAACTACTGAATTTTCTTGTACCATATTCATTTGGACACAAAGTAACTTGAATGTTTTGGGCTGCATTATTGCCCTTCACGTCTGTTAATTGGATCTTATATGGTCATCATCTGCTTTAAATTTGAACTTCAAAGGGATTTTTTTATCTTAAGAAAATGTCTGAAAAGAAATCATTTGTGGTGTGTGCGTGTTTTCCGCCCATTCTGCAGAAGCTGTTTTCCTTGGGTGCAGGAGATAGACAGCTGATCCAGACTCCCTTGCATGACAGTCTTCCTGTCACAGGCACTAGTGCGGCTCTCCTGTTCCAGCAGTTGGGTATGTCTTCTTCTCCCATTTTCAGTGTTCTTATAAAAGCCTATGAAAAAAATATTTATTTTAAGCCTGCATCACCTGACATAAATCAGGAAAATAAAAAGCAAACCATTAGATAACTGATATATAAAATATATAATTTTATGGGTTCTAATCTTAACTAGTATTCATTCTTTTTTAAAATTAACCCAGGCCCCTTTTGCTCTTAAGTCAATTAAGCTTTTAGAAAGTAAACATATTTTCTGTGCTTTAAAAGATGAATAGATAGTATATTTTGTTTTTCCTTAGATGAATTGCTTTTATAGAAACCTTGTCTGATAGAACTAAAAGTCCCATCCTTTTCATCCCACCACCTGTATCAGGACTTTAATTTTCTAGCAATGGCTAGGATGACGTATTAGGGGGAGGACGCTAGAAAGTGCCCTCTGTACATTGGACAGCTCATACTTCATTAAAGGAGTAATATAACTTAAAAATGAGTATGTTTTAGACCAGTGCTGCCAGAGATTCCCACTTACTTTACCTCGTACTTATCCTTTATATGTACCTGTGTAAGAGTGTTCCACTCTCTTTGATTCAGTCTTTCTCATTGTTCTCCATCTGTGTTTGTCTTTTTCTAGTTGAATTGAAACCTCCTCTTTCCTGGGGCTCATAGTCTAGTTCTCCATAGAATTCTTAATTCCTTGCACAAAAATTCTACCTTCTTATTTCCCTCCTTTCTCATGTTGAATTTTACTCCCTGCTTAATTCTGAAATTTGTCTCTCCTTTTTCTTTAGTGGCCGCATCCTAATTCTTCTGCTGTGACTTCAGTCAGTGAAATTTAGAAAGCCTTAGAAGAGACTAATGTAAATACAAGTAGAGTTTCTAGTATCCTAATAAAGATGAATGGTGACATCAACCCCAAAGTAGTAGTTCTCTATTACATCTGCCCCCACCTTAGGGGTTTAAACTCTCCAAAATTACATATTCCTTCTCTTCCTCCCTGAAAGTTTCTGCTCATTGAGTCATCTCAACCAAGTTCTAATTTAATTAAAGCTATTTTCCTTAATGTGTGAAATAGGTACTGTCTCCCTGGTGGCACTTACTTCTCTAAAGAATATCTTGTTGACTAAAACCTCCCTCCACAAACTTTTGGATATAATCTTAGGGGTTCATGGACTACCTACAGCCTGTCCGTGGTCCCTCCTAATCACTGACTTAATTGATTTTAGCTAACCACTATTCACCTGACCTTTTTCAGTTAAGAGGGCCTGTATACCTCTCAAGGGTCAATCAAAGCAAAGGTTTACCATGAAGAGGAATAGAAGGATATGACACAAAATTTCACATTCCCGAATGCTACCATTGATCTTATACTTAATGAGTGCCTTATAAACCTCTCATGCTTTTACATTTTTACAACGATTTGAAGGGGAGGGCAGGGATTGTTACTGGCATTAATGCCCAGGACCCAGGGATATTAAACATTCTTCATGCATAATATATATGCACCAGAAGATTTTTTACCTCAAATACTAGTAGCACTCCTGATGAGAAAAACTGCTATAGATAAAGTATAAATTTATAAAACCTGGACCTCTCTTCCAGTAATGATGGCCTTTGTAATTCAGACTAACCCTCTTAACAATGAATACTAGGAAAGCTATACAAGTATAAACAACTTCTACTTGAAAGCATCAGAAGCAGTAAATAATGACCAAACCATGGTCCAAGAGAAGAAAAAAACCTAGAGAAGTGAACCAGACATTTGAGACCACTTTCTCCCAAGCATCTCTTGATTTTGAAAGAAGTTACTGAAAAACTGGTCTCTGTACTATTGATATCCAACGGCGAAGGGGAGAATAGGAGTTCAGATTTTACCAAGGGAAATTCCTTTACAAAGCTCTCTTGCTTTCAGTTGGGACCATAAAGGACCACATCCTGGGAGAGGGTAAATCACAAGTAGACAGTCCCCCTGAGGAACTGAAGTACAGCTTGAAATCATTTCAGTTCCTAGAAACAGATTAAAATGATCCTTAATGCTACTATCTTTAGCCTTATAGTAGGAGTAAAAGTAAATGCTTTCTGGAGCAAGAGAACTGCATTCTAGGCCTCCAATATATCTACAGATTTTTACATGTATGCCCAGTACCCTCCAAAGAAGACATATAGATGGCCAAGAGCACATGAAAAGATGTTCGACATCACTAGTTATTAGAGAAATACAAATCAAAACTACAATGAAGTTTTACCTCGCACCTGTTAGAGTGGCAATCATCAAAAAATCTGTAAACAGTAAATGCTGGAGAGGGTGTGGAGAAAAGGGAATCCTCCTACACTGTTGGTGGGAATGAATGTAAATTGGTACAGCCACTATGGAGAACAGTATGGAGATTCCTTAAAAAACTAAAAGTAGAGCTACCATATGATCCAGCAATCCCACTCCAGGGCATATATCCAGAGAAAACCATAATTTGAAAAAGGATACAGGCACCCCAACGTTCATTGAAGCACTATTTACAATAGCCAGGACATGGAAGCAACCTAAATGTCCATCGACGGTGGAATGGATAAAGCAGATGTGGTACATATATACCATATATATACCACATATACCAATATATGTGGTACATATATACCAATATTACTCAGCCATAAAAAAAGAACGAAATAATGCCATCTGCAGCAACGTGGATAGACCTAGAGATTGTCATACTGAGTGAAATAAGTCAGACAGAAAAAGACAAATATCATATGATAACACTTACATGTGGAATCTAAAAAAATGGTACAAATGAACCTATTTACAAAAAAAATAGAGTCACAGATGTAGAAAACAAACTTATGGTTACTAAGGGGGAAAGGGGGAGAGATAAATTGGGAGATTGGGATTGACATATACACACTATTATATATAAAAGATAACTAATAAGAACCTGCTGTATAGCACAGGGAACTCTATTCAGTGCTCTGTAATGACCTATATGGAAATGGAGTCTAGAAGAGAGTGGATATATGTATACGTATGGCTGATTCACTTTACTGTACAGCAGAAACTAACACAACATTGTAAATCAACTATACTCCAATGAAAAAATTAATTTAACAAAATAAAGCATACCATCAAGTTAAAAAAAATAACCAGAAACATGAAGACTAAAGCTATCTGAAAGAAATGTAAAAGAAACCATAGACAATATAAAAGGCCCCCAGGGACACCAGAAGGTAGTTATCAGATATTAAAATAACTGTGCTTAAATAGTGAAGGAGATGGACAGTCAAGAGTGAGAATTTAGGGAGTGACGTCAGTAAGATGGCACAATAGGAAGTCCCAGTCCTCGTTCTCCCACAGAAACATCAATTTAACAATTATATACAGACCAAAAAACCTTTGTGAGAATTCCAGAAGCTACTTAAGAAGTTGTGGTACCCCAGTTGATCACAGAGCTGAGAACAGCTACATTGAAACGGTTAAGAAGAGCAAGTTCACTTTACCTGGTCAGCCTCACCCCCAAGCCAGCACAGCCAGCACTGGAAGAGAACGCCCAGCTTGCAGCTTCTCCTTGGGGGAAAGGGAAGGAGAAAAGTGGAGTGTCCGTCCAATGTTCCAGATTTACAAAGGGCTGCCCAAGGAACTGGTTTCTGTCTTGCCATATTCGTTGCACTGACAGAATTAGCATATTTTGGATGCCTGAGGGCCACTGGGAACAAAGAAGAATGAGGGGTGGCTTGCTGCGTTGGGAGAAGGTGCACAATCCCTTGGGAAGGAGGGAGAGGAACATTAGTATTCCAACTTTTCAGAGGGCTGCCTGAAGTGGAGGAATGGGAACTTTAGTTTACTGCTAATGGGAGTGTGAATGGGACAGCTACCTTGGAATACAGTGTGACTTTTTTAAAAAGTTAAATAAACCAAATAATCCAGCCATTTCACTCCTAGGCGTTTACTTAAGGAAAATGATAGCATTGTCCATAAAAAATATTTGTAAATGAATGGTCATATCCATATTTTTATAATAGTGAAAATCTTGAAACAAGCTTAGTGTCCATAAATGTAATGAATAATGGTTACGGTAATGGATAAATAATCTGTGGCATATCCATACAATGGAATACTACTAGGCATTATAAAGAAATGAATTGTTGATACATATTACCACATGGATTAATTTGAAAATAATTATACTCAATAAAAAAAACAGACAAAAAAGAATGCATCCTGTATAATTCAGTTTCTCTAAAGTTCTAGAAAAGCTTCAAAAATAAATGAAAAAGAAATTATCGAAATAGAACATCATTTTACAACCCTCGCAGAAGAAAAACAGGCTGATATTATGTTCCTAACCTTGCCAGACACTACCTGTGTTTTGCCAGAGAGCTTAAATCTGATTCTGATCATAGGAAATACAGAAGATGGGGAACACGTTGCCCCAAGAGACTACAGTTGTCAAAATCCAGGCTCTTGGAAACTATTGGTCAAATGTCCCAGGTTCTTTAACAAATAAATTATAAGGAATGGAGGAGGAACCTCTAGATTAAAAGGGATTTGAGGGACTCCCCTGCCGGTCCAGTCATTAAGACTTCGTGCTTGCACTGCAGGGGGGCGTGGGTTCAATCCCTGGTCAGGGAACTAAGATCCTGCGTGCCACGCGGTGTGGCCAAAATTTTTTTTAAAAAAAGATATGAAACACGTCCTATTTTTAATAGAGTGAGATTGAACTATAGTGTCTAGGGATGCACATTTGGGTGATGAGAATGTCTATAGGAGAAGTCAGGAAAATGGTTAATAAAGTCAGGATGCTGGTTACTTATGGCAATAGAGAGGTGGTTGTGATTAGAGGCACATAGAAGGGGCTTCTAGGGCTGCTAGCAAAGTTCCTTCTTGACCTAGGTAGTGTTTGTAAGATAATTCATTAAGCTATACATTTGATTTGTATGCTTTTCTACATTTGTCCTTTATCTTGCAATACAAATATTTAGAAAACTTTGTACAACTATTTAACTCTTCATATGTACACCTTTTATTTTTTTAAAAAGTACAATGCTTGAATAAATTAGAGATTTTATCCTCAAACAACAGAAAGTCTAGAGGTAGGCAGTACAGGACTGATATATTGATTCCTAAATGTCTTCAAGGGAGAGTATGGAAGTTCTACTCTGTGCTTTTTCCTTATTTATTAATAGGGAGTTTTCCGTGACTTGACTGGGAGCTTCAAGAACTGCCTTGTCTTATTATTCTTTGCATTCTGTATATCTGGCATAGTGCCTTGGGCACAGAAGGCATCAGTTTTTCTTGAATAAATTAATACACTAGCCATGAAGAAAATGGCAGTCATATCTCCTAGGAGAGTTCTGTGTATGGATGAAGTGCGCCAGAACACGATGATTAGCCATTTGAATATCAAATTCCATTATTTTACTCTCTGGTATTTTGAGCTTAGTTATCTTTTGCTTACATATTCAAAATTTACTTTTCTAGGGAAAGAATAAGGAAAAGATAAGAAAGGAAAGGAGAAAGAAAGATGCTTCTAAAACAGCACTGTATGCAGAGTTGTAGTTCTCAGAGCATGTGGTACTGATAATTCTGCTAAAGGCATGCTCTTATCACCAGTCATTTTGGTTGGACTGTTGTTGAAGGTCAATATTAGACCATTATCAGAGTTCACTACCTGGGTTGGGGGTGGGGTAGTGGTGGTAGATTTTACAAAGCACAGACAGGAAGCAGATAAGACTCTAAGATTCTTTTGTAGCCTTGACTAGTTTTCCTGTAAAACGTCTAAATGTAATGATAGCATTTCCTTGATTCTTCTCTCCAAGGATTGTTATGATAATGAATTTGTTTTTCACAGTTTCAGAGGTCTCTGTGTTTGCCTGAAGTAATTATGTGGACTGCTGCCATTACCCGCCTCATTCCTTAAAATTTTCTGTTAACCATCTTCATCTCCAACTTAACACCTATTTTATTTATTTGTTTGTATCTTTTTGTAGTCTACGTGAATTGTTTTTGTTTACCTGAAGACTTGTGTTTTGTGTGGAAAATTGTAATTTTTTTACGTTAATAAGATTACATTCACAAGAACTGGTTGCTATAGCCCCTCTGATTTTTTAATCTAATCCATAGCTCAGGTATCCTTCCTTGACCCAAATAATTTTGTGAAATTCTCATGACATCTTTTGTCATATATATTCACCTATAATTTGGTTTTTAACTACAAATACACTAGTTTTAGAATACTTATTCCCTAATTTTTATAGTATACTATTTATTAGACATTTTTAAAGTCACAGACTAAAATGATCTTGGGCCTTTAGCTATCGTCACTTTGTTTCCATAGTACAACAACATTAGGCATGTAACATCTGTGTTTATTGATATTTTATTGACATATAACATATATAAGTTTAAGGTTTACAATGTGGTGATTTGATGCTTGTATATACTGAAAAATAATTACCACAATAAGATTAGTTAACACCTCCATCCCCTCACATAACTATCATTTGTGTGTGTGCTGTTAACATTTAGCATCTACTCCTTTCACTGTTTTCAAGTATGTAATACAGTATTGTTAATTATAGTCACCATGGTGTACATTAGATTCTCAGAATTTATTCATCTTATACCTGGAATGTGTACCCTTTGACCAATATCTTCCCACTTCCCCCACCCCTTAGCCCCTGGCAACCACCATTCTACTCTTTATTTCTGTGAGTTCAGTTTTTTTAGATTCCATATATAAATGAGAATATAGAGTATTTGTCTTTCTCTATCTGACTTATTTCACTTAGCATAGTGCCTTCAGGGTCTATCCACGTTGTCATGAAAGACAGGGTTTCCTTCCTTTTTATGGTTGAATAATATTCCAATGTAGTATATATATATTTTCTTTTTCCATTCATCCGTTGATGGACACTTAAGTTGTTTCCATGTCCTGGCTATTGTGAATAATGCTACAATGAACACATGAGTGTAGATACCTCTTTGAGATAGTGATTTCGTTTCCTTTGGATATATACCCAGAAGTGGAATTGCTGGATCATATGGTAGTTCTATTTTTTATTTCTTGAGGAAGCTTCATACTGTTTTCCATAGTTGCTGGACCAATTTACATTCCCACCAATGGTGTAGAAGAATTCCCTCTTCTCTTTTGATAATAATCATTCTAACTTGTAAGATGGTATCTCATTGTGGTTTTGATTTACATTTCCTTGATGATTAGTGAAGTTGAGCATCTTTTCATGTGCCTGTTGGCATTTGTATATCTTCTTTGGAAAAACATCTATTCAAGTCCTTTGCCCATTTTTAAATCTTTTTTTTTTTTCTTTTTGCTATTGAGTTGTATGAGTTCTGGATATATTTTAGATATTAATATCTTATCAAATAGATGGTTTGTATGTCATTTCTCCTATTCTGTAGACTGCCTTTTCATTTTGCTGATAGTTTCTTTTGCTGTTCAGAAACTTTTTAGTTGCTGTAGTCCCACTTGCTTATTTTTGCTTTTGCTGCTTGAGCTTTGGCTGTCACATCCAAAAAATCATTGCCAAGACCAATATCAAGCAGATTTTTCCCTGTTTCCTTTAGTAGTTTTATAGTTTTGGTTCTTTTATTTATTATTTAATACACTTCGTGTTATTTTTTGTGAGTGGTGTGAGATAGGGGTCCAATTTCATTCTTTTGTACACGAATATCCAATTTTTCCAGCATCACTTGTTGAAGAGACTGTCCTTTCCTCATTGAATATTTTTGGCTTCTTTGTCAAATATTAGTTGACTGCATAAGTGTGAGCTTCTTTCTACACTCTCAATTCTATTCCATTGATCTATGTGTCTGTTTTTATGCCAATACTATACTTTTTGATTATTGTAGCCTTGTAATATAGTTTAAAATCAGGAATTGTGAAACCTCCAGCTCTGTTCTTCTTTCTCAGGATTCCTTTGGCTATCTAGGGACTTATATGAATTTTAGGATTGATTTTTTTTTCTGTGTCTATGAAAAATATAATTATTTTGATTGCATTGAATCCATAGGTGGTTTGAGGTAGTATGGATATTTCAACAATGTTAATTCTTCTGATTTATGAATATGGGATATATTTCAGTTTATTTGTGTCTTCTTCAGTTTCTTTCATCAAAGTGTCATAGTTTTCAATGTACAGATCTTTTACCTCCTTGGTTAAATTTATTCCTAAGTATTTTATTCATTTTGATGCTACTGTAAATGGGATTATTTTAGTTGATTTTCAGATAGTTCATTATTAGTATATAGAAGTGCAACCAATTTTTGTATGTTGATTTTATATCCTGTAACTTTACGGAATTTGTTTATTAGTTCTAACAACTCTTTGGTGGAGTCTTTAGGATTTTCTATGTATAAGATCATATCATCTGCAAATGGAGACAGTTTTACTTCTTCCATTCGGATTTGGATGCTTTCTATTTTGTTTTCTTCCCTAATTGCTCTGGCTGGGACTTCCGGTACTGTGCTGAAGAGGAGTGGGCAGCCTTGTCCTGTTCCTGATCTTAGCAGGAAAGCTTTCATGCTTTCACTGTTAAATATTCAATAAGATGTTAGCTGTGGGCTTGTCATATGTGGCATTTATTATGTTGGGGTATGTTTTTTCTATACCCAATTTGTTGAGAGTTTTTATCATGAAAGAATGTTCAATCAGATGGTTTTTCTGCATCTGTTGAGATAATCATAGGATTTTTTTTAATCTTTAATTTCATTAGTGTGGTATATCACATTGATGGATTTGTATATGTTGAACTCTCCTTACATCCTGGGAGTAAATTCCACTTGACCATTGTATATGATCCTTTTAATGTGCTGTTGAATTTATTTTGCTGGTATTTTATTGAGAATTTTCATGTCTATGTTAATCAGTAATATTGGCCTGCAGTTTTCTTTTCTTACAGAGTCCTTATCTGGCTTTGTTATTAGGGTAATTTTGGCCTTACGGAGTGTTCCTTCCTCTTCAGTTTTTGGAAGAGTTTGAGAAGAATTGGTATTAATTCTTCTCTAAGTGTTTGGTAGAATTCACCAGTGAAACCATCTGGTCCAGTGAAACCATCTGGTCCAGAACTTTTCTTTGTTGGGAGGTTTTGATTACCGTTTCAGTCTCCTTATTCATTATTGGTCTGATCAAGATTTTTATTTCCTCATGATTCCATCTTGGTATAAACTTTTTTATATGCATACTTTCTTTTTGCTCACCCATATTTAGTCAGTTTTTCATTAGCAATTATTGAGTCAATATTTCTGTGTATTATATCTAATACTAAATATAGATTTTTAAAAATTATTAAAATAGCTAGAGTTTTTTCTTCAGTTTATCTTATAAACATAATTTTTCCTTTTTACATAAATATCCTTAAAATGTTGATTGTAACCATAACTTGCTATTTAGAAAGTTATTTCTGCTTTTAAATATTTTAATGGAAAACTTCTGGCATTCTCTCTTTTGTCTTCCTCTGGAAAAGCTTCTGTTTGTAGTGCTATATAATTATTCTTAAAGTGACATTAACTTTTATAAGAGTATCAAAAATAATTTATGTTCCTGAAATAGAAAGAAGAAAGATGTCAGAGGAAAGAATGAAGGCTTAGGTTGTGGAAAATGGTTCTCTTTAAAGGTAACACCTTTAAGAAGAATATGTTGATTGGTAAATTTATGAGCCACATGATTAGTGCATCAATTGTGGAATGATTTTTGTTCTTTTTCCTTAAATGATCAAAATCTAGTGTCTTGGATCATATTACTATTTTCATTAGTTTTCCTAGATTATTCATATAGCATTATTAGTTGTTTTAGTCTTATTCTCAGTTATAATGGAAAAAAATGAAGTAGCCATTTTCTTTCTCAATACATGTAGTTTAAAAGGTAGTTGGAGGGACTTCCCTGATGGCGCAGTGGTTAAGAATCCACCTGCCAATGCAGGGGACACAGGTTCGAGCCCTGGTCTGGGAAGATCCCACATGCCGCGCAGCAGCTAAGCCTGTGCGTCACAACTACTGAGCCTGCACCCTAGAGCCCGTGAGCCACAGCTACTGAGCCCACGTGCCACAGCTACTGAAGCCTGCACACCTAGAGCCCATGCTCTGCAACAAGAGAAGCCCCTGCAATGAGCAGCCTGTGCACCGCAATGAAGGGTAGCCCCCACTCGCCGCAACTAGAGAAAGCCCGCACGCAGCAACGAAGACCCAATGTGACCGAAAATTAATTAATTAATTTTTAAAATTAAAAAAAAGAAAAAAAGGTAGTTGGAGAATTTGTGGGCACAAGAGTTTAGACCGTTACTATAAATGGCATATTGTGCTCTAGGTAGGAAAGGAGGAAATAGGAAATGTAGTGTTTTACTGTAACTATATTTATGATTAATCACTTTTTGACCGTTTATAAACTTATTTATTTATTTAGGGCTGCGTTGGGTCTTCGTTGCTGCGGGCGGGCTTTCTCTAGTTGTGGCGAGTGGGGGCTACTCTTCGTTATGGTGCACGGGCTTCTTGTTGCAGCTCACGGGCTCAGTAGCTGTGGCATGTGTGCTCAGTAGTTGTGGCTCGCGGGCTCCAGAGCGCAGGCTCAGCAGTTGTGGCACACTGGCTTAGTTGCTCCGCGGCATGTGGGATCTTCCTGGACCAGGGATCAAACCTGCGTCCCCTGCGTTTGCAAGCGGATTCTTAACCACTGCACCACCAGGGAAGTCCATCATTTTTTGACAGTTTAGATGTCAACTGTTTGTCTTAGGGATTTGAAACAAATCTTCTCACTAGTCTGTTCTGGAGCACTTTTCTGTAGAAACTTCTTACCATGTCTACTTTATTACAGAGTCCTAAGAATTTCTAGAGAAGACTGTTCAATTTACGTTTTGGTAATAAATAGCGCAAAGAATAAACTTTCTATAATGCCTATCTGCAGGAGTATATTTTTCTCATCAGATGTTTACAAAACCATTACCATGTGCCAGGTCCTGTGCTAGTCACTAGGGATGTAAAGATGAAACAACCTCAGCCCTTATCCCAGGTAATACTTTTAGCCTAGTGGAGAAACAGATACATTTTAAAAATTACAGTACAGTATAATTAGTGCAATAATAGAGTACAGTATAATTAGTGCAGTAATAGCTAGTAAGCTAACTCTTACTAGCTAGAAAAGTGGAAGAAGGACATTCCAGGCAGAAAGAAGAACATAAGCAACGGTATAGAGCCATGACAGGCCTTCATGAAACAGTAAGATGTTTGATGAAGCTTGAGCATTCAGAAGTAGTCAAAATGCTATCAGGAAATTGATTGCTTTCTTTTCAAAATTAAACATTAAATATTTATGCTAGTTTTATAAAGGAAACCATTTTTAAAATACCAAAGACTGACAGTCATTGACCAATGGAGTGCTTGTTGACTAATGTACTACGCTTGCTAGAATTACACATAAATAAACTATGTGCTTGCTACATGATATCATTTGAGGACAGTTCAGAAGAATCCTGATTCAAAACTATCTTCTCCATTTTCCTCTTATGGCGTTTAAATGCTACCACTAAATAGTTACCTCTGTCTTTGAATTGAGTTATCCTTTAGTGAACGCAAATGTCTGAGGCAAGATAGCTATTAACTGTTATCCATCATCGTCACAAAGTTCTCTTGTGTAAAATATCATTTTGCTCTGTTTTTGGCCCCGCGCTGCGCGGCATGTGGGATCTTAGTTCCCCGACCAGGGATCAAATGCACGGGCCCCCTGCAGTGGAAGCACTGAGTCTTAACCACTGGACTACCAGGGAAGTTCCTCTTTGAGCACTTTAGAGATTAATATTCTTATAAAATATGGTTATTCCAACAATTAAGTATGCAACTTACAAATGGTGGCAGGATAAATTATCCTCTTTTCTGTGCTCTGTAACATTTTTTACAGGTCGCATTTCTGTTATGTGTTAACTATTTTTTTACCAACCTGCCATCTTCACTGAGCTGCGAGCTCCTACAAACCTGCCTCAATTTTTTTTATATCTATCCCTAGAGTTTAGCAGTTTCTTATATATCTCAGCAGCTAGTAAAGGTTTAACAGTAGAGGCAGGGAAGGAAGGGGAGAAGAAAGCTTTAATTAAAAGAGTTCGTTCTGCCAAGGCACTTGCTTCCTGTTTGTTCCTTGCTTTAATTCTCCAGTTATTCACTCTATATTATCCTTTCCCTTTGTTTGCTATTCTGCTCCTAAAGCCTCTTTTGTTTCCTGCTTCTTAAATTTAAACATTAAAGTAGATTTAAAAACCTGGTCATTCAGAACAGGCACAGACTAGGAATCTGGACCATTTGGGGTTGATGTGATTACCCTTGACCCAGAGAACCAATTGTGTTGTTCAACAAGGAAGGAAATGTGCTATACCTTTTTACAAAGTTTTGCTTGAGTTGGTCTTCTGTGGATTGTTACTTGGGCTATAGATATACAGTTTTAGATTTGAATTCTTTGTGGTCATAAGTATTTGTTAAATGACTTCTTGTATTTAAAGATTACCACATTGCTAAACTCTACTTATAAGTATGTAAAGTGTATTTAATTCATGTCACGTTCAAGGGAATAAACCCATGTTCATAACCACTAAAATATACCCATGCACAGTTGCCCAGTTCAGTTACATTTCTTAGTTATTTTTTACTTAGAAGATTTCCATTTATAATATATTTGGAAATAATATACCGAATTTGTAACAAATATTAAACATTGCTTCTCAATGGTAGTTACAAAACTAAACTATATAAAGCTTTAGATAATCTGGGAGGGTAGGGATTTTGTTTTTCTTCATTATTGTATTCCTGATACCTTGTGCATAGTAGCTACTCAACAAATAACAACCGAATGAATGAGAAATCTCCTTTTTCATGACTTGTATTAAGCCATGACCGTTGTTAAGTTTTCTCCATTGTGGATTGACAGAATTATAGTAAATTGTTTAAGGCTTTTGGAAATATAGCCTGTCTTGAAAACCATGGCCTTCAGTTCCTCAATTTGCCCATTTGAAAGCTGAGCCATAGTGTTCTATTTGTGTAACATATCGTTATTATTCAGAGGAGGGGAGGATTCTGGAGAAAAGTTTTGGGTGTTGTTTTTTCAAAACGGGAAACAAATACGTTCATTAATGTTTGATGCTATGAATTTTAGAACTTTAACCCCTAAAGAAAAGTTAAGATTAGGAAGTAATTTTTCAGAATGTTTTACTATTTAAATAATCAACAGGATGTGTATGTACCATTATAGTGAAATCAGCAGTAATTATCACTGGAATGTTTGTTTTTCATATTGTTTTCTCCACTGTTATTGTGTAGCTTTGGATAGACATTGGCTACCAAAGACTAGGAAACAATTCAAGGTTATTTAGAAAGCTGATTATGACTAGTAGTTCAAAGAAAATGAATTTCTAAATAACTCTGTGAACACAGCAACAAGTGTTGCTAGTTAGGAATAAAAACATTAATGTCATTTCTTAAAATATTTGAGATTGTTAATTATCTAAAGCTGAAGAAAGCATGTTATATTTAAAAATACAAAGTTTAAGCAATCCTTCAGTTAGTCACAGGTAAATTTTATTCTATATTACATTACATAATTTTCTGGATAATGAGAAACTTACCCTTTAAGCACTAGAATATTATCCCAACTCATTTCTAATACATGAGACATAAATCCTCTATTAGTAAATATAGTCTAATATTTCACCCCTTGATATCACAAATTGATTGTTTTTACTGATATAAGTAGGTTAGAGTCCCTTAAAAGTGCATGCCTTCCTTCTTCACAATTTATCTACTACTACATGATGCCAGCTATGACTTTTATTTTCTGATGGATTATCTTTTTTGTGAGGGATTACAGAGGGTTCACATGGGAGTGGAAAGGGAAAAGTTCTTCCCTAGAGTCTTCCGGAAGAAAGCTTGGACGCCTTACTATGGTATACAAATTCTTTATGAACCTGCCCTTGGCAAAACTACTTGTAGGTCTCTCTGAGTGCCTTTTCCTTCCTCAGTCCTCTGTTTCTTTGCACATGGTCTTCTGTCAACTTTGAAAGCCTTACTGCTCTTGTCGCCCTAACTCTTACCTCTGCTTATCCTTCAAAATACAACTCGAGTGTCAGCTCCTTTAGGTGGGCCCAGTGTGATCATAAAGGTCCTTAAAAGATGGAAGAGGGAAGCAAAAGAGTCAGTGTCAGAGTGGTGTACTCTGACATCACACAAGGGACAAAGACTCAACCGGCCTTACCAGCTTTGACGATAGAAGGGAGCCATGAGCTCAGGAATGTGGGCAGGTGCTGGAAGCTGGAAAAGCCAAGAGTAGGGCTTCTGACCTCCTGAACTTTAAGATAATATATTCATGTTGTTTTAAGCCATTAAGTTTGTGGTAATTTATTATAATAGCCATTGGAAATTAATACAACTGCAGACTTTTTTAATATAAATTTTTATTTTTAAATACTTTGACTCACGAGAAGTTGCTAAAATGGTACGGAGAATTCTCAAGAATACATCACCTACCTTCCCCCAACAATAATGTCTTATGTAATCATAGTCATAGTACATTATAACAACCAGGGAATCGATATTGGCACAATACTATGAATTCAGGGAAGGAGTGACACTTCTCTGAGTAGATCTTCTTATGTAGTTTTGAATTCTCAAAACTTATTTAGGTCTCACGTCTTCAGAAAATAATATTAGATCAATCATGATGGGAAGAAATTTAAAAAAATTAAAACTGAAAGCATACAGAAACAAACTCCACTCTCTTTCAAATGAATAACATAACCATATTGAAGAGGAAAAACTAATCAAAGTAACTTATAAACACAGTATTTGACTATATAACCTCAGTTTTGGAGAGAATTGCAAATAAATTGTTAACTCCTTTTTAGTTGGTGTGATTTTTTTGAGTTAGAATGGCTGAAAAAATCATGCAGTTTATGTATAATATAAGATTTAGCAAATGAATAAATGTGTTTTTGTTGTTAGAATCCAGGGTTCTCACTGGAAGAAGGGACATACAAATATGTATTGGAGTCAGTGGGGAGACCCTATGAGAATAGATTGGAATTGAAAGTAATGATGTGGACTCAGGATGTCTCAAATATATGTATATGTGTGTATACATATATATGTGTGTGTGTCTGTCTTTATGCATGTATATGTGTTCATGTATGTGCATATATCTGCTGTATCTGCAGAAGTAGCCCAGAAACAAAGACACCCTAGTAGAAATGATCTAACATTTACCCTAAACCCCAGAATCCTTGATCTTTAATGCCATTCCTCACAAAAAGGA
This sequence comes from Balaenoptera musculus, assembly GCF_009873245.2. Lineage (NCBI taxonomy): Eukaryota > Metazoa > Chordata > Mammalia > Artiodactyla > Balaenopteridae > Balaenoptera > Balaenoptera musculus. The sequence goes on along the minus strand of NC_045792.1, from coordinate 63,511,039 downwards.
ACCAGCCTCCTTGGAGAAGTGGCTGACTTCAGAGCAGGGACAGGGTAGGTAAAATATGAGCCTAGATTATTTTGTCAAGCCAGAAAGTAAGAAAAAAAAAAAAATGAGTTCATGTCACAGGGACACAGGAACTAGGTTTAAAGGGGTGCCCAGCGTCTAAATCTAGGACTTAATTGGCACAAAAATAATTAAGGGCAGTAATGACTTATAGAATGTTGGAATAAAAAAATAGAAATCCAAAAAAAAGAAATAGAAATCCATGAGTCCATACTGATAATGGATATATAAATAAGCAGGTTAGTGGAGGAATAAACGAGGGTTCTGCTAATTGCAGAATGTTGAGTGCTGACTGGTGAAGGTGGAGGAAGTGCTGGATTTGGAAAAGCATTTTATGATCGTCATAGTAAAGACTGATTCAGATAGTAATTATCAGTAGATGCTAAATGTAGGCAGAAATTTTGGTGAGGAACAAGATATTTGCATGGTCTAAAGTGTCTGAACACAGATTGCTTATTAGTTACAAGGAAAAATACGAAGTATACATTAGAGGAGTTAGATAGCAGTAAACAAAAGTTTAGGTGAACAAAATTGACATCACCAAGGATAATGATTCTGGTTATGGCAGTATGAAGAGTTAATCCTCTCCCTAAAGAATCAGTGTGAAACTAGACAGAAATTGTTGTACAGTTATTGTACAACTATTTCAGTGCTCTGGAAGTTGACCAGAAGCAAACAACGAACTCAGAAGCATTTATTCATGCTAGACCTTTGGATGAGAATAGTAGGAACCTGCAGCATTCTTACCTGGGGTGGCTTCCATCTTTCCCACATGTCAGTACTATCAGTGAAAATGATAGTTTAGCCAGGGCAGGGCTGGCCATAAAACCAGCAACTTTGCTGCCAAAAGCGGGGAAGGCTTAAGCCCACAACATCATTGTCAGGAAAAATAATATTGAATCCAGAAGGAAATGAAAGGGAAGAAACTCTAACTCTGCTTGTCTAAGTTATAATCCTATTTGGGGCTAGTGGCAGACCTGCTAGAAATTTAACAGGAAAATCCTGGTAATGAGAGAGTCATAGGAGGGCTAGATGAGACTCAGGACCAAGATGGCAACATAGGAGGCTCCTGAATTTCACTCTTTTGCAGAGAGTGACACATGGAGCAATTCCCTGTGAGAGAAATCCAGAAACTAGTTAAGTTACTCCTGTACCTTGGGCTCCTAAGAAAATACCCACATTGAAATGGGTAGGAATGATGGAGATACAATCCTGCCGTAAACCCCACTCCTTGCACAGCACCAAATATTGGCGAGGGAACCCCCAACGCCCAGCTTCTCCCTGAAGAGCAAAGGGTTGGGGCCACACATCTTGAACATCAACTTTTAAGGCTCCTACCTGAGGAATGGTTCCCTCAAACTCCTAGCTCTGAAAGCCAACAGAGTTTGTGTTCACAAGTCCCATAGGACTATAGAACACAAAGAAGCAGTTCTTAATGGGTGTGTGAGCACTTACTGTGGTTATCCCTCCAGGCTCAGTGCAGAGGGAGCAGGCAAAAACACCCTTCTCCCAGTGTTTCCCTGAAAGGTGTTTGACTGTATACTTTACAGGGTACAGCTTCTAATTAACACAGAGCTAGGTGCTGACTGCTGTACTCACCAGAGCCTAAAAGAAAAAAGACTCACTTCAGCTTTCATGATACATATACACTGAAGGTGAAGCTATATAAAAATATATCTCATGCAAATAAAAGCCAAAGGAAAGCACAGGTAGCTACATTGATGTCAGACAGAATAGACTTTAAGCCAAAAACTATAATGAGACAAAGTCATTATATAATGATAAAATAGTCAGTTCATCAAGAGGTTATAACAACTGTAAATATTTATGCACCCAACATCAGAGTACTTAAATATATAAAGCAAATATTAACAGATCTGAAGGGAAAAGTTGACAGCAATACAATAATAGTAGAAGACTTCAGTACCCCACATTCAACAATGGATAAATCATCCAAACAGAAAATCAATAAGGCAAATAGTAAGGATTAAACAACATGTTATAGCAGATGGACCTAACAGACATATACAAAACCTTCCATCCAACAGCAACAAAATATACACATTCTTCTCAAGCACACGTTGAACATTCTCCAGGATGAATTGTATATTAGGCTACAAAACAAGTCTTAATAAATTTATGAAGATTAAAATCATATCAAGTGTGTTTTTCAAACAGGATGGTGTGAAACTAGAAATCAGTATCAAGAAGAAAACTTGTAAATTCACAAATGTATAGAGATGAAACAACATGCTCCTGAACAGCCAGTGGGTCAGTGAAAAAGTCAAAAATATCATGAGACAAACGAAAATGGAAAAGCAAACACCAAGACTTACGGGATGCAGCAAATGCAGATCTAAGAGGGAAGTTTACGGTGATAAATATCTACATTAAGAAAAAAGAAAGATCTCAAATAACCTAACCTTACATTCCAAGGAATTAGAAAAAGAGCAAATGAAGCCTGACTTTAGTAGAAGGAAGGAAATAACAAAGATCAGAGCAAAAAATAAATGAAATAGAGAATAAAAAGACAGTAGAAAAGATCAATGAAACTAACAGCTGTTTCTTAAGAAAGATAAGTAGAGTTGACAAACCTTTAGCTAGACTTAGAAAAAAAAGAGGAAATACTCAAATAAGTAAAATCAGGTATGAAAGAGGGGACATTACAACTGATACCACAGAAACACTAGGGATCATAAGTGAGTACTGTGAAAATACCAACAGTTAGGTAACCTAGAAGAATGAATAGATTCCTAGAAACATACAACCTACCAAAACGAAATAATAAATAGAAAATCTGAACAGAACAATTACTAAGGAGATTGAATCAGTAATCAAAAACATTCCCAAAAGAAAAGTCCAGGACCACATGGCTTCACTGGTGAATCCAACCAAAAATTTAAAGAAGAATTAATACCTGTCCATTACAAACTCTTCCAAAAAATGGAAGTGGGAACACTTCCAAACTCATTTTAAAGGGCCAGCATTATTACCCTGATACCAAAGCCAGACTTGGACACTACAAGAAAAGGAAACTAGAAACCAACATCCCTGATGAACTTAGATGAAAAAATCCTCAACAAAACTTTGGCAAACCAAATTCAACAACATGATAAAGGATCATAGACCATGATTGAGTAGGATTTACTCCTGGGATGCAAGATAGTTTAGTAAGCAAATGAATAAATTGTTCTCTTTGAAATGGTTAATTTTATGTTATGTGAATTTTATCTCAGTAAAAGAAAAATTTAAGGTTGTGGAAATGCTCCATATTGAATGAGAATAAAGAAACATGACAGCTAAATGGAATATTGAGCTTAGAATGAATCCTGATGGTAGGGGAAAAGCTCCAAAGAATAACATTGAGTCAGTGGACAAAATTGGAATACAAATGTAAGATTAGACTTCAAGTATTACAACATGTTTAATTTACTGAGGATGATAACCATACTGTGGTTAAGGAAGACATTATCTTTATTCTTACAAAAAACACACAAGTATTTAGGGGTAAATGTCGTGATGTGTACATTCACATGGCTCAGAAAAATGTGTGTGTGTTTGTAGAAAAAGTCAGGGCATGCTAGCACGTAAGTACAAATGTTAAAGCAAATGGAGCAAAATTTTAACATTAGGTGAATCATTGTGAAGGGTAGATGGGTGCTCTGTGCACTATTCTTGCAACTTTTCTGTAAGCTTTAAATTATCCCCCCCCCCCCAAAAAAACTGTTTAACGTATCTATGATCCAGTTTAACAAATGTAGCATCGTAGATATAGTTGAAACTTCCTGCGTATGCCTTCTCATCCCAGAGATATATGCTATCCCGAATTTGGTATTTTTTAGTCCCAGATATATCTTTATATTTTGACTGTATGTTTGTATATAGCTGAACAATATATAGTAGCATTTTGTATGGTTTTAAACAATATATAAATGCTGTCATTCTATAGCATCACTTTATACCTTACTTTCCTCACTCGATATTATATTTGGGAGAGTTATTCATGTTGATATATGTAGCACTAGCTCTCTTATTTTCACTGCTGTAAAGGTATCCCAGAAGTCTTAGTGATGTTTTAATCTATCTTAAATTCACAAGTATAAATGTTACAGACCTACCCCCAAAAGCCATATCACTTGAAAATTGTATTTAAATTTCTTTAATAATTATTTCATTTTATAAATTTTGTGTTTTTTTAACATCTTTATTGGAGTATAATTGCTTTTCATTTTATAAATTTTGAATAATAAAACTTCAGTTTTTTGTTTCAGTCAACATTTGCCATCTTCAATCAGAGGAAGTTTAATTTATAGTATGATTTTACTATAATTTATTCTTCATTCTTACATTTAGGATGTGCCCACTTTTTTCATTGTTAAATACTTCTACAGCGTACCTTTTTGTACCTTATCTTCTTGGGTACATGTGAGAGAGTTTCTGGATAAATAACTAATAATGGAATTACTAAAATTACTGTAATAACTAGATGGTAGGGTATATGCATCTTAAGTTTCTTTATATTCCTCACAGCAGTATGTATGATAGTTTCTTTCCCTGCCATCCTCATAAAAACTTAGAATTGTCAGGCTTTGATTTTGGCTACTGTAGTAGGTTTAATATCATACCTCATGAATTTATTAGGTTGAATTTTTCTGATTATTAGAAGTTTTGGAGCTTCTTTTCATGTTTATCATTTTGATTTCCTCTTTTGTAAATTGTAAATTCATATTATTCTCTTACGTTGCTTATTTCTTGTTGATTTTAGTGGGAATTTTTTAAGTTGTGAACAATGTGCTATTTCCAGGAAGTAGAGAAAGGTTGATGTAAAAAGGTGGAAAAAAGATATACCAGGAAAATTTCAATAACAAAACTGGTATGGTTATGTTAACATCAGACAAATGGACTTTAAAAGGGAAAAATGTTATTAGAACAATGCCAAGCATCTAAAACAGAAATTTAAGTACAGACCTTGGAGATTAAGTTGAAAAGAAGGTAATAGTGTATTTCCAAACAACTAATATATTCAATGAGTGTTACACTGATTAGACAAACAAAACTGAAAGTTTGGGAAAGAAATACCCTTAGGCTCTATGGAATTTATAGTTTAACCAAATATTTTTCTTCAGAGATTTTTAAAATATTGGCTTTTTCATTCCATGTCATTCTAAGTCTTGGTTGGCAGCACATGTAAAATTAAATGCATTTGGTAAGCATTTGTTCTGTGTGTTTTCAGGAATTCAGAATGTCCTCAGCCTCTTCTGTGCAGTCCTCACAGAAAATAAGGTTCTCTTCCATTCTGCAAGTTTCCAGAGACTTAGTGATGCTTGTAGAGCCCTGGAATCATTAATGTTTCCTCTTAAATATAGGTGAGAGTTTTTATTTGGTATCTTTACTTATTCCCAAATCATGCATTACTTATCGATGATCAGTCAAAACATCACAGCACGACAGTTTTGAACGACAAGGGCATATGTTACAAAGTTACATTGTTGTAGGAGTCATGATTCTGATAGGAATTAGCCCGGAATTCGGAACTTTTCCAAGTTGTCTATTATTGAGTGGTGATTTATTTCATGAAAAAATAATTAATTTGAATAGTATTGTCAGCAACATTTAATTCCCTTTGAATATAGTAGGAGATAAAAGTCTTAAAATAGTACTGTCTGATTATTTACTATTAAGGAATTATTATTAATTTGAGGGGTTATAGTGTATTATGGTTTTATTTTTTAAAGAGCCCTTATCTTTTTTAGATAATATACTGAAGTATGTATAAATGATATGTCTGAGATTTGCTTCAAATAATATGGTAGGGAAGAGAACAAAAATGGATAGAAATATGTATGTGGCCATGCATTGGTGATTGTCAAAACTGAATTAGATACATGGGGCTTTATTTTCCTTTTTCTCTCTATTTTGGGGGTGAGAGGGAAGTTAATCTTTCATAATAAAAAGTAAAAAATAAAACAATCTAAACAAGTGATGACTGAGAGTGCTGTAAGTAGAATATTTTATTCTAATACTCTTTTTTATCAATTTGATAATCACAATAGGAAACTTAAGTTTATACAAACTAGAAAAATTTAGACAGTCTACAGATTTTATGAAAAAAATTTTTTAACCTATGTGCTTTTCTTAACTCCTGGATAAGAGAGCATTCTAAACCTTTGTTTTTGTACCTTGCCATTCTTTTTTTTTTTTAATTTTATTTATTTATATATTTATTTCTGGCTGTGTTGGGTCTTCGTTTCTGTGCGAGGGCTTTCTCTAGTTGCGGCAAGTGGGGGCCACTCTTCATCGCGATGCACGGGCCTCTCACTATCGCGGCCTCTCTTGTTGCGGAGCACAGGCTCCAGACGCGCAGGCTCAGTAGCTGTGGCTCACGGGCCTAGTTGCTCCGCGGAATGTGGGATCTTCCCAGACCAGGGCTTGAACCCGCGTCCCCTGCACTGGTAGGCAGACTCTCAACCACTGCGCCACCAGGGAAGCCCCTTGCCATTCTTATTGAATACAAAAATCAAGTATAGAAAATGGAATTTGAATGATTGTTTTGTATAGACAAATAAACCGTCACCAATATTGAGGGAGCAGACCGATCAGGGAGTCAGTATTACCACCTGATGTCAGATTGCTATGTAAGGAAAAATTATTTCAAGCAAGTTTGAACAACCTAAAGAGACTGCTTGCCTAAGGGTAAGGGATAAGGAAGCTGCCCTTGTTTACTTTATATCTTGTTGTATTGGATCATATCTTTCACATGAAGATTTTTTTTTAAATCTTTTTTCCCCAAGAATTTAATATTAACAACCCTGAGAATATTATTGATAATTTCTAAACATAGGTAATCTAAAATTCACACAGCATAAAAATGAAAGAAAGGTATGTTATATTACCGAAGAACAAATATATCTCATGTATATTTTTATTATTTCCAGTTATCCTTATATTCCTATTCTCCCGGCTCAGCTACTGGAAGTTCTGAGTTCCCCAACGCCTTTCATTATTGGAGTACATTCTGTCTTTAAAACTGATGTTCATGAGCTTGTAAGTATTCATCTTTATTTTTATTTTATTTTATTTTTTAACATCTTTATTGGAGTATAATTGCATTACAATGGTGTGTTAGTTTCTGCTTTATAGCAAAGTGAATCAGCTATACATATACATATATCCCCATATCTCCTCCCTCTTGCGTCTCCCTCCCACCCTCCCTATCCCACCCCTCTAGGTGGTAAAAAAGCACCGAGCTGATCTCCCTGTGCTATGCGGCTGCTTCCAACTAGCTGTCTGTTTTACATTTGGTAGTGTATATATGCCCATGCCATTCTCTCACTTTGTCCCAGCTTACCCTTCCCCCTCCCCACGTCCTCAAGTCCATTCTCTACGTCTGCATCTTTATTTCTGTCCTGGCCCTAGGTTCTTCAGAACCATTATTTATTTATTTTTTTTTTAGATTCCATATATATGTGTTAGCATACAGCGTTTGTTTTTCTCTTTCTGACTTACTTCACTCTGTATGACAGACTCTAACTCCATCCACCTCATTACAAATACCTCCATTTCATTTCTTTTTATGGCTGAGTAATATTCCATTGTATATATGTGCCACATCTTCTTTATCCATTCATCTGTCGATGGACATTTAGGTTGCTTCCATGTCCTGGCTATTGTAAATAGAGCTGCAATGAACATTGTGGTACATAACACTTTTTGACCTATGGTTTTCTCAGGGTATATGCCCAGTAGTGGTATTGCTGGGTCATATGGTAGTTCTATTTTTAGTTTTTTAAGGAACCTCCATACTGTTCTCCATAGTGGCTGTATCAATTTACATTCCCACCAACAGTGCAAGAGGGTTCCCTTTTCTCCACACCCTCTCCACAGTATACTGTTTGTAGATTTTTCGACGATGCCCATTCTGACTGGTGTGAGGTCATACCTCATTGTAGTTTTGATTTGCATTTCTCTAATGATTAGTGACGTTGAGCATTCTTTCATGTGTTTGTTGCCAATCTGTATATTTTCTTTGGAGAAATGTCTATTTAGGTCTTCTGCCCAGTTTTGGATTGGGTTGCTTGTTTTTTTGAAATTGAGCTGCTTGTAAATTTTGGAGATTAATCCTTTGTCAGTTGCTTCATTTGCAAATATTTTCTCCCATTCTGAGGGTTGTCTTTTCGTCTTGTTTATGGTTTCCTTTGCTGGGCAAAAGCTTTTATGTTTCATTAGGTTCCATTTGTTTATTTGTGTTTTTATTTCCATTTCTCTAGGAGCTGGGTCAAAAAGGATCTTGCTGTGATTTATGTCATAGAGTGTTCTGCCTATAGTTTCCTCTAAGAGTTTGATAGTGTCTGGCCTTACATTTAGGTCTTTAATCCATTTTGAGTTTATTTTTGTTTATGGTGTTAGGGAGTGTTCTAATTTCATCCTTTTACAGTAGCTGTCCAGTTTTCCCAGCACCACTTATTGAAGAGAATGTCTTTTCTGCATTGTATATCTTGCCTCCTTTATCAAAGATAAGGTGACCATATGTGTGTGGGTTTATCTCTGGGCTTTCTATCCTGTTCCATTGATCTATATTTCTGGTTTTGTGCCAGCACCATACTATCTTGATTACTGTAGCTTTGTAGTGTAGTCTGAAGTCAGGGAGTCTGATTCCTCCAGCTCCGTTTTTCTTTCTCAAGATTGCTTTGGCTATTTGGGGTCTTTTGTGTTTGTATACAAATTGTGAAACTTTTTGTTCTAGTTCTGTGAAAAATGCCATTGGTCGTTAGAATAGGATTGCATTGAATCTGTAGATTGCTTTGGGTAGTGTAGTCCTTTTCACAATGTTGCTTCTTCCAATCCAAGAACATGGTATATCTCTCCATCTGTTTGTATCGTCTTTAATTTCTTTCATCAGTGTCTTATAGTTTTCTGCATACAGGTCTTTTGTCTCCTTAGGTAGGTTTATTCCTAGGTATTTTATTCTTTTTGTTGCAATGGTAAATGGGAGTGTTTCCTTAATTTCTCTTTCAGATTTTTCATCACTAGTGTATAGGAATGCAAGAGATTTCTGTGCATTAATTTTGTATCCTGCTACTTTACCAGATTCATTGATTAGCTCTAGTAGTTTTCAGGTGGCATCTTTAGGACTCTCTATGTATAGTATCATGTCATCTGCAAACAGTGAGAGCTTTACTTTTTCTTTTCCGATTCGGATTCCTTTTATTTCTTTTTCTTCTCTGATTGCTGTGGCTAAAACTTCCAAAACTATGTTGAATACTAGTGGTGAGAGTGGACAACCTTGTGTTGTTCCTGATCTTAGAGGAAATGGTTTCAGTTTTTCACCATTGAGAACGATGTTGGCTGTGGGTTTGTCATATATGGCCTTTATTATGTTGAGGTAAGTTCCCTCTGTGCCTACTTTCTGGTGGGTTTTTATCATAAATGGGTGTTGAATTTTGTCAAAAGCTTTTTCTGCATCTATTGAGATGATCATATGGTTTTTCTCCTTCAGTTTGTTAATTTGGTTTATGACATTGATTGATTTGCATATATTGAAGAATCCTTGCATTCCTGGGATAAACCCCACTTGATCATGGTGTATGATCCTTTTAATGTGTTGTTGGATTCTGTTTGCTAGTATCTTGTTGAGGATTTTTGCATCTATGTTCATCAGTGATATTGGCCTGTAGTTTTCTTTCTTTGTGACATCTTTGTCTGGTTGTGGTATCAGGGTGACGGTGGCCTTATAGAATGAGTTTGGGAGTGTTCCTCCCTCTGTTATATTGTGGAAGAGTTTGAGAAGGATAGGTGTTAGCTCTTCTCTAAATGTTTGATAGAATTCACCTGTGAAGCCATGTGGTCCTGGGCTTTTGTTTGTTGGAAAATTTTTAATCACAGTCTCAATTTCAGTGCTTGTGATTGGTCTGTTTGTATTTTCTATTTCTTCCTGGTTGAGCCTCGGAAGGTTGTGCATTTCTAAGAATTTGTCCATTTCTTCTAGGTTGTCCATTGTATTGGCATATAATTGCTTATAGTAATCTCTCATGATCCTCTGTATTTCTTCAGTGTCAGGTGCTACTTCTCCTTTTTCATTTCTAGTTCTGTTGATTTGAGTCTTCTTTTTTTCTTGATGAGTCTGGCTAGTGGTTTATCAATTTTGTTTATGTTCTCAAAGAACCAGCTTTTAGTTATATTGATCTTTGCTCTTGTTTTCTTCGTTTCTTTTTCATTTATTTCTGATCTGATCTGTATGATTTCTTTCCTTCTGCTAACTTTGGGTTTTGTTTGTTCTTCTTTCTCTAATTGCTTTAGGTTAGGTTGTTTTTTCTTTAAGGTTAGGTTGTTTATTTGAAATTTTTCTTGTTTCTTGAGGTAGGATTGTATTGCTATAAACTCCCCTCTTAGAACTGCTTTTGCTTCATCTCATAGGTTTTGGGTCATCGTGTTTTCATTGTCATTTGTTTCTAGATATTTTTTGATTTCCTCTTTGATTTCTTCAGTGATCTCTTGGTTATTTAGTAGTGTGCCATTTAGCCTCCATGTGTTTGTATTTTTTACAGTTTTTTTCCTGTAATTGATATCTAGTCTCATAGCGTTGTTGTCAGAAATGATACTTGATACGATTTCAGTTTTCTTAAATTTACCAAGGCTTGATTTGTGACCCAAGATATGATCTATCCTGGAGAATGGTCCATGAGCACTTGAGAAGAAAGTGTATTCTGTTGTTTTTGGATGGAATGTCCTATAAATATCAGTTAAGTCCATCTTGTTTAATGTATCATTTAAAGCTTGTGTTTCCTTATTTATTTTCATTTTGGGTGATCTGTCCACTGGTGAAAGTGGGGTGTTAAAGTCCCCTACTATGATTGTGTTACTGTCAATTTCCCCTTTTATGGCTGTTAGCATTTGCCTTATGTATTGAGGTGCTCCTATGTTGGGTGCATAAATATTTACAATTGTTACATCTTCTTCTTGGATTGATCCCTTGATCATTATGTAGTGTCCTTCTCTGCCTCTTGTTATAGTCTTTATTTTAAAGTCTCTTTTGTCTGATATGAGAATTGCTATTCCAGCTTTCTTTTGATTTCCATTTGCATGGAATATCATTTTCCATCCCCTCACTTTCAGTCTGTATGTGTCCCTAGGTCTGAAATGGGTCTCTTGTAGACAGCATATATATGGGTCTTGTTTCTGTATCCATTCAGCCAGTCTGTGTCTTTTGGTTGGAGCATTTAATCCATTTACATTTAAGGTAATTATCGATATGTATGTTCCTATGGCCATTTTCTTAATTGTTTTGGGTTTGTTATTGTAGGTCTTTTCCTTCTCTTGTGTGTCCTGCCTAGAGAAGTTCCTTTAGCATTTGCTGTAAAGCTGGTTTGGTGGTGCTGAATTCTCTTAGCTTTTGCTTGTCTGTAAAGGTTTGAATTTCTTCGTCGAATCTGAATGAGATCCTTGCTGGGTAGAATAATCTTGGTTGTATTTTTTTCCCTTTCATCACTTTAAATATGTCCTACCACTCCTTCTGGCCTGCAGAGTTTCTCCTGAAAGATCAGCTGTTAACCTTATGGGGATTCCCTTGTATATTATTTGTTTTTTTTCCCTCGCTGCTTTTAATATTTTTTTCTTTGTATTTAACTTTTGATAGTTTGATAAATATGTGTCTTGGCGTGTTTCTCCTTGGATTTATCCTGTATGGGACTCTCTATGCTTCCTGCACTTGGTTCTTCTGGGACCCCTGTAATTTGAACGTTGGTGTGTTTAATGTTGTCCCAGAGGTCTCTGAGGCTGTTCTCAATTCTTTTCATTCTTTTTTCTTTATTCTGCTCTGTGGTAGTCATTTCCACTATTTTATCTTCCAGGTCACTTATCCATTCTTCTGCCTCAGTTATTCTGCTATTGATTCCTTCTAGAGCATTTTTGATTTAATTTATTGTGTTGTTCATCATTGTTTGCTCTTTAGTTCCTCTAGGTCCCTGTTAAACGCTTCTTGTATTTTCTCCATTCTATTTCCAACATTTTGGATTATCTTTACTATCATTACTCTGAATTCTTTTTCAGGTAGACTGCCTATTTCCTCTTCATTTGTTTGGTCTGGTGGGTTTTTACCTTGCTCCTTCATCTGCTGTGTGTTTCTCTGTCTTCTCACTTTGCTTAACTTACTGTGTTTGGGGTCTCCTTTTCGCAGGCTGCACGTTCGTAGTTCCCGTTGTTTTTGGTGTCTGCCCCCAGTGGCTAAGGTTCGTTCAGTGGGTTGTGTAGGCTTCCTGGTGGAGGGGACTGGTGCCTGTGTTCTGGTGGATGAGGCTGGATCTTGTCTTTCTGTTGGGCAGGACCACGTCCGCTGGTGTGTTTTGGGGTGTCTGTGACCTTAGTATGATTTTAGGCAGCCTCTCTGCTAATGGGTGGGGTTGTGTTCCTGTCTTGCTAGTTGTTTGGCATAGGGGGTCCAGCACTGTAGCTTACTGGTTGTTGAGTGGAGCTGGGTCTTAGCATTGAGATGGAGATCTCTGGGAGAGCTTTCACCGTTTATATTATGTGGAGCCGGGAGGTCTCTGGTGGACCAGTGTCCTGAACTCGGCTCTCCCTCCTCAGGGGCACTGGCCTGACACCCAGCCAGAGCACCAAGACCCCATCAGCCACACAGCTCAGAAGGAAAGGGAGAAAAAAAGAAAGAAAGAAAGAAAAATAATAAAATGAAATAAAATAAAATAGTTACTAAAATAAAAAATTAAAAAGTATTAAAAAATTAAAAAGTAATAAAAAGAAGAAAAAAAAAAGAACGAAAGAAAGATCAACCAAACCAAAAAACAAATCCACCAATGATAGCAAGTGCTAAAAACTGCAAAATGAAAAAAGAAAAAACGGAGAGACAGAACCCTAGGCCAAATGGTAAAAGCAAAGCTCTACAGACAAAATCTCACAAAGACTTATACACATACACACTCACAAAAAGAGGAAAAAGAAAAAAATATATATAACTTTTGGCAAGTCGGAGGTCTTCTGCCAGCATTTAGTATTTGTTCTGTAGGAGTTGTTGGGAGGAACGTGATCTCCACATCTTTCTCCTCCGCCATCTTGAAGGTCTCCAGTATTCATCTTTAAATTGCCGGTTATTGAGGTCAGAGGTTTATCATATTTTTTTGAGTCCTGTAACATTTCAACTAATTACTATTTTCAGATCTGTTGCATTACCAATAGAAAAGATTGGCTGGAAGAAAAGCATCATTCAAAAATCTAAATACATTAATTTTTCCTTATAGCAAGTACAGGAGACTTATAAAATGAATTCATTAATGTTTTAAAATTCCCCTCTTTTGGCATGTTAAGTTTATCTTTCTGTAATCTTCATCCTATATATGAGAAAGGAAGATAAAATTATCCATTAATTTATACTTTTGTTATGAGTGCTTTAATTTATTCATATTTCGAAATGAGGCCTGTGTTAATGCTGATTGGCTGATAACTAAAATACAAAAAGCATTTGCAAAAGAGTGAAGGGTTTTAGTGGAATACAAGTTCAGTATGAGCTCCACCATATTATTCTGTTCTCAATGCCATATGAGTAAAATATCAGAGAGAGAAAGTAATGCTCTGTATTCAGCCAGTTCTGAAATAACAGGTTTATTTCTCTGTACTGCACTTTAAGAGGGACTGTAACAAAATAATGGGCTTCAGAGAAGGACATCTAGGATGTCAAGAGTTTGGAAACTATTCTGTGAGGCCCTAAGGAAATTTTCTCAGGTAATAACCTAATGTTATTTGATAGCTAAAGATAAATATTTAAGTAGCTGTCATAGAAAAAAGGGTTAGAGGCTGAAATAGAATCAGTGGGTATAGTGCATATGGAAACAAATTTCTCCTCAGTGTAAGAGTTTTCAGCTAAATAGAGCTGCCCAGTGATGAGAACGGGTTTCCTTATGTGAGGAGCGTACTCTCAGGTAGTGTAAGTAGAGTGCAAGGAACAGGTTGCATGACACTTTTCAGGGAGTTTAAGAAAAATGCTTCACTGAAAGGTTGGGCTATATGACGTCTGTGATCCACAAATCCTGAAAAGTTGTAATTCTAATTTTGTTTTAGTTTTAAATGCCAGCAAAGAGGTAAGCTCTGTAGGTGCTTTTACATAATTACAATTGTAATCAAATCATAGGTGTTATGTAAACTGACAAAACACCATTCTACACTGCAGTTATAAACAGGACCCTTATTCATATATTAATCATTCTTTCTAACCTTATATATTGATATCTAGTTCCTATTTAACTTTGATATCACCATATAAAAATCTGTGTAAATCAGTAATCATTAAGTAAAACCTCATTAGTACTAATTAGAAACACACTCATCTGGTTTGTAGGTAATTTTTTCCCACTGAATATAAACTGTCTCTGGAAGTTAGACAAACCAAGTGCTGACAAAAGTAAATTTCTTAATTTTTTATTGAATAAATTAGAATTAATTTTAATCCTATTATCAACATAATAACTTCAGCAGTTTTGGCTAGTTTCTCTATTACATTTTTACATGTTATTTTATTTTATTTATTTTTTTGCCTTGCAAAATTATCCCCATTTATTGTGGTTCAACTGCAGACTCTACTGCCTCTGGTGAAGGCACGCAGCAAGTTCTTTTCATAAATAACACCTTTCAGGACGGCCCCTTCCTGTTTTACACAGAATTGCCTTAGAACTTGGGGCCAAAGTAATTAAAAAGCAAGCCAGTGACAAACAGGGACTCCTGAGGCCAGTGGTGCTAAACTCACAGGCCAGAAGGGGGGACCCTGTGACCTCTCCAGGAGCTGCCCATTCATAAGCTGACAAGATGTAACCTCTAAATACAAAATTCCAATTATCAAAAACAAATAGGAGTCAAGCTTTAGCTACAGTAGATACTTCCTCTTGGAACAGAGAACTGTCTTATGCACCAGAAGGTAAAGGGTGACCCAAAATCCCATCTGCTGGTCAAGCCAAGTGCCTGTTCAAGAGGCTGGGGACAGGGCTGAAGGAAGAAGGCAGCCATCAGCGAAGACCCCACCAGCCAAGCAAGTGGTCCTCTCCGAGGGCACAGTCTCTTGTGATGCCAGGTGTCCCAACCTGGACCTCAGCACGTGGGTTACCCACTGGGGTCACATAATCTTCCTAATGATGTGATTCTGCCAAAACCCACATTTTTTTCTTGACCAAAGACTCTGATCTGGCAAACTAAATCCTAGCTTGGTGTTTGCCCCTTCACAGGGACATGATTCAGATCCTCATGTAAACACCACAAGAACAGCTAATGGAATCAGAGCGCTGAGCTCTCATTTATGACACAAACTATTGAGATGACATTCTTGATTCATCTCACGTTCAGAGATTGTGGTCACTAAAAAAGCGCTCCAGAACACTTCTTCCTCCTACTAAATGCAGAAATGTGCTGAGATAGTGCATCACCAGCAACTTTTCTTGTTTTTAAACGCTTAAAAACAAAAGGGTTTTCCAACCATAAGCCAGTCCTCATGCATCCTGCATCCCCTAAGGGGGACTGAGGCATAACACAGACAACTACAAAATATGCCCTAGAAAAATGCAAGATCCTCATAAAACCAACATCTCCCCACCAAACATCCTACTAAGTCAGCACAGAAGCGGTGAAGGCTCATCAGAAAACACAAAATGAGTATTAGAGAAATAGAGCTTGAAACACTGAACATGATTTCCTCATGATCCTTCTCGCAGCCCTGCGTCCTCTCCTCCTTGCTGCTCCAAAAGGAGGGATGCCCCGCTCCGGCAAGGGAAGAAGGAGCCCAGGAGACAGTGGCCATCCTTCCCTCTGGATCCGGGCACATGCCAACTCTGACTTACGGGTCAGAGAATTAGGTTCTAAGAATTCAATGCTAATTGCAGTAGTTTTGCACTGGGGAACATTTGCCAGAATTGCACACAGTCATGGGGCTGACCAGAAAGCTGAGTCCATCTTTGTGGCTGGAGATGTTTTCAATAACCCTCGCACTCCTCTGCTCTGCTCCTGCACCAGTCCTGTGCCTACCTGAGCAGTGGAATTAAAGCAGTGGAACCAATCCCCCCCCTCAGCTGGGTTATACTTCACTGGTTGTCAGAAGTTTCTGGTACTGGTGGGGGGTGGAGAGGAGGACTGGCAGAACATCCTGCCCTGCTCACTAGACTCTGCATGTCATAATGGTACAACGTGTATGAGTTTGGGTAGCTCTGCCGGCTGTACTGGAAGTGATCTGTCAAGATGTTGTTGCGGCCGTACTGATAGTCCCCGTGCTGGGGGAAGAGGATGCTGTTGTGGGGCTTCTCCAGGGGGCTCTGATGATGCTCCTTACTGCTCAGGTCCCCCGTCGTGACAGGGAGGGCTTCCGGGCTTGCTGATTCGTATCTTACTTGGTCTTATTGCACAGAAAGACCCCCAGGATGGCCGTCATCGTGCCCAGGACGTTGGTGCTGGTGACCGGGTTTCGCAGCATGATCAGGGGCACCATGATGACTATGATTCTCTTGGTGGCACTGGCAACCGAGTAGCTCACAGGGCTGATGAAGTTGAGGATGCTGAAGGCAATGACGTTCTGGGAAAAGTTACAGAAGCTGCTGACAGCCAGGAGCAGAAGCATCCAAGGCCACTGGGACACATAGGTCAGGTCGCTGCTGACCAGGAAAGCTCAGAGGTCCACCAGGACCCACGTGGGGATCATATAAAAGATAGCATGGCAGCCCAAGATGTTCAGCAGCTGGAGATGGTGGATCCTTGACTCTCGTAATACCTTTCTGGAGAAAATATTCTGAAGCGAGAAGCACAGTGTGGCAGCAAGGGCACTGACAAGCCCCCACATGTCGAAGGACAACTTGGTGACGGTGGCCAGCAGGACGCCACTGATGATGGGGATGAGTGACAGGTACACCTTGTGCTCTGTTTCTCCATGATGATCCAGGACAGGAGGACCACCCAGATGGGCATGGTGGCCTTGACGGTTGTGCGCGTAGGACACGGGCACCTTCCAGACGCTGACGTGCGCAGACGGCTGACACGAAAGTTACTGCGAAGGCAAGCGGGCAGCACGTAACGCGGTTAGAAGCGCGGCGGCCACAGCCGGCTGGGCTGCTGATGCGGACGGGGTCCAGGGCACAAGAAAAGCGGCGCCAGGGGCACGCACCAGGCACGGAGCAGAGGCGGGAGGACCCGTGCACAGCGCCAGGATGTGGGCCACGCGACAGGGTTACGGGGAATGGGAAGGCACTCTGGGTCACCTTGTTGACCACGCTGCCGCCCGCGCGCGTTAACGCAGCAGGCCGAGCGCCGCCCCCCGCGCGCCCTTCGCGCACCCGCCGCCCCCCGCCCCGCAGCTCCCAGGCCCCTGCGGCCCCCTACCTGTTATAGTACCATTTTGTTACCATTGTACCAGTTTGATGTATACTATTTTGTACCATACTATTTTGTACCATACTATTTTGATGTATACTAATTGCTTTGCTTGTTAACTCTTATAATGATTACTCGTGTTATTTAGGATATGCTTAACTACTGTAATAAGCATGCAAAATACAATGGCTAAAACAAAATGGAATTTTATTTAGCGCTCATGCAGCAGTTTGTAGATAGAAATGTTCCATTATGTCAGACCCAGTTTGCTCCATGAACTCATTCAAGGTCCAAACTTCTTTGCTTCCTGTTCCTCCACTAGAATCCACTCAGGCATTGTCATCCTCTTGAATGTTCAGGGTTGGGTTACTGCCGTTCATAGTTTCATCAGCTATGGGAAGGGGAAAGAGACCATAGGAAGGCCTTGCATCCCCTCTGTTTTGAGTGCCTGGGAGTGTGCACATCACTTTTCATGTTCCATTGGCAGAAACTTAGTCACACACCATACCTAATTTCAGAGGAAGCTGGGAAATATACAGTAGCTGGGAAGCCAATCTAGAAATACATTTTATTAATTAAAGATTAATTTTTTTTGTCTTCTTCAGTTAGATGTAATCATAGCTGATTTGGATGGAGGCACTATTAAAATTCCTGAATGTATTCACCTCTCTTCCCTTCCGGAACCACTTCTACATCAGACTCAAGCAGCTCTTTCTTTGGTATGATATATTTTTTATAGTAATTTTCTCTTGATTTAAATCTAAACTAAGATAATTGGATATCATTTATTGACAGTGTAATTACTTAAAAAAGAGATATCTTCTTAAAACATGAATATATTCTCATATAGTAGTTAGAGTAAGATTATTTATTAGATATTATCTAAAGAATATACTTTGAATCCTAACTGAATATTTGTTCTATATTCATTTTTTCACTCAGCATACTTATTTAGTAGTTACTATATACTGAATACTGTGCTAGGTATTAGACACTCACCTGTGAAAACAAGACCAGACTATGCCTTGAAATCCCTGAATCTCCTAACATCCCTCATTAGAAGCTAACACCTGTTCCTTTTCCTTCACCTTCCTTATTGACATCTCATTTCTCTTTGGTGGGTGTGCTTCTTGCAAAACAGTGTGATAACAACTGGTCAGTGTTTCCAAGTTAGTACAAAAAAGATGTAACCTAGTGATAGATTAAATGTCCAGCATTCTGTGCAGTGAAGTTTTAAGAAATATTGTGACTTGGGTGTTTCTCATTGAAACAAATTTAATTTTTTTGTCAACCTTTGTTTATTTTTAAAAGTACAGTATTTTATTTTACTCACAACATTTTAGGTGCCCATTTATCCATCATCAGAAATTGAAACTTAGAATTTTGCATTCCCTTTCAAGCCATTACTAGAACTAAGACCTTCATATTCTTCTTGAATAGTATTCCAGTCTGAGCTGTTTAAAATCTTTTTTTTTTTTTTCCCCCTTAAACAGGAACTTAGGAACTCAGAAGTCTAGGATTACCAGGAGGGCTTTATTCTCATAAATTTCCAAATTTGTGTTAGTCCTTATGTTGTTATAGTGGTACCTATGGGATGGGAACATTTAGAGAAGACTGACTTTTCCTAATATAATTTGTAATCTGGGATACAAGGTGTGATAGAGTAAAAAGCAACTAGTTTAGGACTTAGGAGAACTAAATTCCAGTCTACATCCTGCCACTTGATATTTTGAGCAAATCACATTACATCTCTAGGCCTCTGTTTCCTAGTCTTTATCAACAGGATGAATGTTTTATACAAAGGATGACAAATGACTGTTTTCCAGAGTGAAGTATCGAGATGATTTGGGGTGGTATGTGGCAAGTTTTTTATTTTAATAATTATGTATTATAATGTTTATTAAAAATAGCATACAAAACCTGTGACTTCACAGATGGTATCATCTAAGAAAATACTAGATTTAAAGAGATAAGGTAATTTAAAGACATTTTAAAGAAAAATATTAGCTAAATAATTGCATCGGTCGTATATGGATATAGCAAAAGCTGAGAAGGTAGTATTTGAGTGATTGAAAAAAGTTTTATGTTTCTAGAAATATTAAATAAGTTTTAAAATCTTATGTATGATTACTTAATGATATTTTTAATTATTCAGGAATTAGGTACCAAAATTAACAAAGATTAAGATTTTAGTTCTTAAATCAGTGGCTCTTGGTAGAGGTTCTGCTGCACACTGGTAAACCTTAACCTACAACACCTGTGCCACCAAGTTTAATCAGTGAGTAAAATTCATTTCTGATAAAACTGAGTATGCCTATTTATGTAGTTTTCAAGCACTGTGGTGGATTATGTACTACAGTGTACATGAGAGCATAGTATACTGGCAAAATGGGACCAAAAAGAAATCACATTTGATGGACTGTGTGGGAGATTTGACACACAAGTATATGAGCTTCATTTCGTCAGTAAATAATTGTAATCAAATGGTTACACAGTGCTCCAACTGTATAATAATCATGGATAATTTTATAGACATGAAGATGTTATTATACTGAAGTAATGATTTGGTGATTGGATTGTAAATATTATCGATATTTTGGTGTCATGTATAAGTATTGTTTTGAGTCTTTTGGTCTATTGTAAGTATATTACGAAATGCTGAGTATTTGAAAATGATTCTGCAAAGACAAAAATTTGCTGCATAATGATACAAAGTTATTTTTTTCTTTTAAGTCCTGCATGGACCTTTCTTTCACACCTGCTCCCCAACCTGCTTTCCTTCAAAGCCTAACACAAATGTTAGTTACCTTCTTTTTTAACTTTCCCTTGGTTGAATTAATTATACTTTATATTCATATATTACTGTTTTATATATTTATAATACTTGTCACATTGTGTTATACTGTTACCCCTCTGGACTGTGAGGTTCATAAATTTATTTCCTTTCTCCTCAGTATTTTAATTAATTAACTAATTAATTTTTAATTACACTGAGAAACATCAAAACAAATGCTTAAGATTTTCAACTGTATAGACAAATAATTCTGCCCTAGACCATTCTGTTCCCAGAAGTGACTGCTGTTTTACAGCTTAGTGTGTATTTCAGAACTTTACATTTTCATTTATATATATATCAATGCATGTACATATATAGATGTAGGATTTATTTTTTTTTATATTCAAATAAATGAAATCACACTATGTGTGTTTTTCTAGAACGTGGTTTTTTTTAAATAATTAATTTATTATTTATTTATTTATTTTTGGCTGCGTTGGGTCTTCGTTGCTGCGTGCTGGCTTTCTCTAGTTGCAGCAAGCCGGGACTACTCTTTGTTGCGGTGCACGGGCTTCTCATTGCAGTGGCTTCTCTTGTTGCAGAGCACAGGCTCTAGGCGCACAGCCTTCAGTAGTTGTGGCGCGCAGGCTCAGTAGTTGTGGCTTGCAGGCTCTAGAGTGCAGGCTCAGTAGTTGTGGCACATGGGCTTAGTTGCTCCGCAGCATGTGGTATCTTCCCAGACCAGGGCTCAAACCTGTGTCCCCTGCATTGACATGCGGATTCTTAACCATTGGACCACCAGGGAAGTCCCTAGAACATGTTTTTTAATTAAATATTTTTTCTTGCTTTTCACATAGTACATACAGAGCTGCCGCAGCTAACTCATTGTATTTCATGGAGGGAATATATTGTAATTCATATACCGATACTTTTTCATCTTAATGCCCCAGGTAGATCAAATAATAGATTTTATTGATATTATGATCTTTTACATAACAAAGCTTCTTTGCTTTAGATTCTACACCCAGATTTGGAAGTAGCAGATCATGCTTTTCCCCCTCCACGAACAGCTTTATCCCACTCAAAAATGCTGGTAAGAAGTTTAATATTTAAATTTGATGTTTTTAAAAAGAGTTGCTTTTCTCTGTATGTTTTTCAAAGAAGCTGAGTCTAGTGAGAGTTAGATGGACAGCCTAGTAAAGGTGTGCCAAATTAGAAATTAGGAGAATTGTCACTGACTGACCTTGTGACCTGCTCAAGGAGAAGCCTCAGGCAGTACACTGACGGGGAGGGGAGTAAGCTAAGACTGTTGCTCTGAGGAGGCATGAGTAAGTATGGGACGAAAAATCAGAACCTAGATTAGAGCCTGAAAAACTGTGCCAAGCATCAAATCAAAAGGGTCAGGCAAGGATAAAAAAGGGAAGCTTACAAAAAATGGAAACAGAGATTGTTGGTTACAGGAGAGAATTAAGTTTAAAGAGTGAGTGGATGAATGTAGCTCCAAATGGAAGCCATAAAAGAGTGAACATATAACAGAGACCCCTTTTTTTATTTTGATCAATGCATTTCTTAGAGATGAGCTTTGTGGTCAGTAAGGAACATTATAGAGCTGCACACCTTTGACAAATTATGTAGCATTTTTAACTGTTTCTTCTTCTTCGTCAATTAATAAGAGGTTGACTAAATAAATCTGTAAGTTTCCTTAGAGTTCTAAACTATGATTTTTAAAAATCTGAATTATCAAACAGATTTTTGTCATACCTTATTAATATAAGAATAGATTTTTATAAATTGGATAAACTTTGGAACAATTTCATAAGCCTTTAAAATACAGTCTTGAGTGTTTTCTTTTGTATTTGTGACTGTAATTCATTTGATGGATACAAAATGAAATGACTTGGGAAATATGCCCTTCTCTAACATGGTGAAAGGGGAGACCCGGTGATTTATGTTTTTTTCTGAGAGGAAAATTGGATGTACTAGAGGCAAGTTTTGTTTGGTTCAGCTTTTAAAAGAACTATTTAACGACCTCTACTCTCCAACAATGGGACAGACTAGGTGCCCATCACTTAATGCTGCCACAAATGAGACTTCTGTGTAGGAAGCACAGACAGATTTATTAAATAATCTCTCAGGTTCTTTCCAACTTTTTGACTTTGTGATTTTTCATTCGTTTTTTTAAGAAATTTAATTATCTAACATATTTCCTCTTATATTTTCAGGATAAAGAAGTGCGTGCAGTTTTTCTTAGATTATTTGCACAGCTTTTCCAAGGATATAGATCATGCTTACAACTCATAAGAATTCATGCAGAACCAGTAATACATTTTCACAAGGTAAGATATAATACCATATTGTATGTATCCAAAATGTAGACTCTAATTTAATAAAACAACTTGGTTGTCTTTTTCTAGCCATGTATTTTGACCTTAATTTATCAAATGTGATTATTTAAAATCTCTGCTTTTTGTGTTTAGGTGATAATTTTTTTCTTTTTTTATTTATTTTTATTGGAACATAGTTGATTTACAGTGTTGTGTTAGTGTCAAGTGTACGATAATCTTTAATAGTACTGTGGAGCTGACATATTTTCCTTTATAGTATGGTAACTTTAAATTGATTTTTCTTTTAAAATTGAGGTTATTTCTGATTTCCCCTCCTGCTTTACAGACAGATTCATTTTTATTCTTTTCAATACATGTAGTATTTCAGGTATCAAAACCCTTTTAGAGAGGAATGTATTTTTTAACAACACATTTATGCATGAAGACATTTATTCAGGCTTTGATCTTTCTATTATATTTCTGTTTTGATCATTCATCCATTACTAAGTGATAACTTATTCATTTCACGTTTTCTTTCTTTACAGACAGCTTTCTTGGGACAGCGTGGTTTGGTTGAGAATGATTTCCTCACAAAAGTTCTCAATGGAATGGCATTTGCAGGTTTTGTTTCAGAAAGAGGTCCTCCCTATAGATCCTGTGATCTTTTTGATGAGGTATAGTTCTTATCAAATGAATGCATTGTTTACACACAAAATTAGACTAGTAGATAAAAGTAGAGAAGTAGTGTTTTAAACATTTAATCAAAATCAAAAATATTTATTATTATGCATATCAGATCTTGATGTTTATAATGTGGATTAGAAAAATTAGGGAAAAAATATAATAATTGGATGTCTCAGAAATACATAAAAATCTTGAACAACTGAATTTTTTTTGTTGTTTTTTTGGCCCCCCTGTGCAGCTTGAGGGATCTTAGTTCTCTAACCAGGGATGGAACCTGTATCCCCGGCAGTGGAAGCGTGGAGTCCTAACCACTGGACCACCAGGGAATTCCCTTGAACAACTGAATTTTAAATACTTGATTAAAATCTTTTTGAAAAATTGACAGTGATTGTATAGGTAGAACTTATCAGTTTTATAGAGAGAAAGATCTAAGTTCAATGTATAAATATTGTATTTCAGACTGCAGTTACATTTAATCTATCAGTGTCCTAGAGCCATAGTTTAGCTAAGCTATTCTTTTTTTTTTTTTTAACTGTTTTCTTTATTTTAATCAAAGCTTGGAAGATAAAGTAGGGAAGACACAATTTCAGTTCCTCGGTAGAAGATAGAACCACAAATAAGGGTGTTTTCTTAAGTACTAATCCTTGGAAAATATAGCAGATTTCAAGTAAGAATTAGCACCTTCTTTGCATTTAGCTAAGCCATTCTTACTAATCAATAATCAGCATTTGTCTAACTCCCTTAGGAGATACTAAGTATATTTAAGACAGATTTAGTCTCTATCTTCAAGGAATTGACCATATAAAGGAAATGTTAGGGCAGATGCAACTCAAAATAAGGATCCTATTTTTTGCTAGTTGTGATTTTTCTTATTGTAATGCATCTTTCCATTTATCATTTAACTATGTTCATAGCAGTCCATTCTGGTGGATAGAACAATGACTCTTACTCCCATTTCAGTTTCTGGAAGAACATTATATTGGAACCAGTAAATGTAAAAGTTCTTAGAAGTCTATAAAAGAAAAGCACTCCTGGCACCCAAGGTAGTGAAGAATAGTAATAGTGATCATATTATGCTGCTGGTGGTTTTATTTTATATAGAGAAGTTAGGAATCAAGGTTTTAAAGATGCTTGGTTCAGAGAAGGGCCTTTTATTCTCTGCAAAGATAGTTAAGTAGGTAAGAATGAAAGAAAAGGCACATGTTTTAGTTCTGAGTATGGAGGTCTGCACCAAATGCTTTACTTAATAATAACACAAAGCATGTGAAGATCTAGGAGAGACTGCCCTGAGGTGGACAATTTTTTCTGATCACTGTTGATCTCTGATTCTCTAATATGATTGATCATTGATTATCTAATACTAACATATACCAGCCTTTAGATCTTGAACTAAGTAATTGATACATAATGTTTTATGTGGATGAATTAGGTGCTCCCCAGGGTCCTTTCTAGTGCCTATGCTTTATTAGTGTCTGAAGCATTCTAAATAGTAACATTGGTTTATGTACCCTTTGCTTTCTATCCAAATTCCTTTAGTAGCTCTCTCTGGCATCTTCATCGCAACTAATAACCCAGATTGATTACTTCCAGAAAACTTGCTTGCTGGCTTGCCACAGCCTCTGACTGTATTTTTAAGTGCTTCCCTTGTCTGAAGTGCTCTCTTTCTCCTTTTCAGTCCATTTTCCATACTCTGCTCGTATCTCACCACCTCCTCCAAACTTTCCCGGAGTAGAGGACTCTGAGAGCCACTAGTCTGCATTAGGCTTTAATTTATGTCTCTAACTTTATATGGCAACTTGTCTTTTATTATGTTCATTTATATACATAAGGGATAGACAGATAGATAGATAGATAGATAGATGGATAGATAGATTCTTCAGTTTGGAAACAATGATAAGGCAAAGACTCGGTGTGAGATTCCTATTGAGTCTCCCCTTAGTGTTCATCCAGTTCTGTGTTCTGTCTACAGTGATGATTTTTGATGTCTTATTGATGTTGTTACTTGAAAACCAGTTATTTGTATGTTTACTTCAGTCAAGGGCTTAAAAGAAATGGGATACCAGACCTAAGTAATTTCTTCTTCTACGCTCTTTGGCTGTTTAACTGGTTTGCAGGGGAATGTGCTTTTAGGAAAATTGCACTTGCTCCTGGGAAAGGGATCCTTGTTTTCATTTAGCCAAGGGCAGCCTACCACACACAAGGCTTATGGAGCTTGGAGTGACAGCTTGCACTGTGTGTTGTCTTATCCCCACACTCCCATCAAATAGACCTGCTAGAAGGAAAGAAACGTTTGACTTTCTTTGGCAATCCTTCTAAATCCTGGCCTAGAAGAGGCGGAGTCATAGTTTTATATGTCTGTCTGCTCCAGTGAATCGATTAGTTCCTTGCATGAAAATTCCTACATTATACCCTTAAAAAAAATCCATCTGTTTACCTCCTCCCTATACCTCATGTTTTCCTGTCATTACTCTTTGCTCTACTCCAATGTACACACTAGCACAGTTTCTCCCCAGTAAGTAGTTGGTTAGGAAATGGATCAGAGTTTATATAATTTGAGAACTAGAAGGACCTAAGGTCATCTTGTTCTTCCATCTTATTTTAGAGATGACGGAAACTGAGCTCAGGAGTTTTAGTGACTTGTTTCAAATCATGCTGTTAGCATGCTAGGACTAGAGTGACCCAACTTGAACATTTGGTTCATATTTTGTGAGTTAGGGAAATGTTTGAAGACTTTCTGACCATCTGAAATTCTCTGAGAGAATTCTCTTGAGTGAGGCCTGGAGAATGAGAGAAGAATCTGAGTTCCGGAAATGACTTTTTCCAAGAAGAAACAGGACCCTAAATCATCAGAGAGAGACCACCAGAACATGCAAGGGCTTGATTGACTCTGTAGCTGTAGAATAGAGGCAAAACCCAGTAAAAATCTAAAATACTTTGTTTTAATAATAGTATACATTTTGGATGCTTTTTGGTTTGCAAATTGTGTGAAATTTTCACACGGTTTTCTATATTCAGCATATTTGGGAGTTGATGTTTTACCATTTGATTCTTTTTCCAAGTTGGTAGCTTTTGAAGTAGAGCGAATTAAAGTTGAAGAAAATAACCCACTGAAGATGATAAAGCATGTCAGAGAACTTGCTGAGCAACTATTCAAAAATGTAAGTAAGTATATTTATTTAGACAGTCACTAATTTTAAAAGTATTAATAAAGTATTTTGTTTGAAAAATTAAAAAGCTTTGTATTCCTAGTGATTATCTCTTTTGTTCTGATTAAAAACCTTTGGGACTATGAGTTACAAGATATTACAGTTGGTACTGTGCATCAAAATAGACCTCACTTTTCAAAGTGATTTTCCTGTCAATTGCTGTATTACGAAAACATATTAGTCACAATTTTCCAGTTTGTCATTTGCCTTCATTGTGATTTTCATTTAGGTCTCTGTCTTCTTAAGAGCATATTGAACATTTTTGAGATGTAAAGATTAGACTCATTGGAAACCAGAACTGCGTCAGACAGAATTGACCAATTTACTCTGCTTTAGCTTGGTACAGTGATTATCCACTGTATCAGGAAAAGCTTTGAGTTGTATTGTTTTGAACATATAGGGAGTGAAAAGCTGAAAGAAAGAAAGAAAACTGTCAGGTGACTACAGAAACTCAAGGGTGAAAATATGCCCTGAGAGAAGAAATACAATAAGTTAAAAAGACTGGAATGTGGTAAAGTGTGCATTTGGATACCAGGAAAGAAGAAAACCTAAGATGCATGCAGAAAAGCGGATTGTGGCTAATGATTTCTCCTGCGTGTGAAGCTTTTCAGAGTTGAATCTTTTTACTAAGTAAAGGGAAGTATGGTTTTCCAGGGGAAAGTTGAGGGAAGATGCATTTTAAAGGAAATACAGTTAAGAAAGATTTGGGGTCAGTATCCTGGTATTGTATAACTTCATTATTTGAATAGGTGGACCTTTTTGGATGTTGGATCATTTAGTCAGTGCTTTGTCACATCCATTCGAAATCTGAGAACCAATTGGATAAAAACATGAATGCTAAACTGTGTTTCTTTGTTTCATATTATTCAGTTATTTATGAATTTTATTCCTGAAGTTATTTTAAAATATATCCCTTGGACTGATATCCTAAATTCCACATTTATAACTGTGTCCAATATAATAAATCTGTTTCTTGATTAGTATGCTGAAACTTAAAAAGAATTCTGTCAGAAGGAAAACTTGTGTTCTGTGCTGGTCTTTGCCATTTATTGTCAATATGATGGCTGTATAGAACTAATGTGTAGCGTGATCACATGAGAAAATTCTGTTGACGTATTGTAATAATAATAAATATTGAGTGTTTAGCACAACGTGCCAGGCATGGAATTAAGCACTTTACATACATCATCTCTAATCCTTATAACAATGTAAAATAGGTGTCATTATCCCCATTTTACTGGGAATAATTGGCTCAGGATCATATGGTTATTAAGTGATTGAATCCAGATTTTAAATTCAGGAATTTTCCTCTATCCAGTTCCTAAGACTATCTTCTTTCACTCCATTAGGCTGGCTCATCTCCAATTGGAAAAATAGTGGTACTTCCAAAGGCTGACTTTATACTTTTTTCTTTATAAAGCTCTTTAATGTATTTTCTCATTTGACTTGAAAATGGCCCTGTGAGGTAGATAGGGCAGGTGTTGATATGTGAGGAAATTGAAGATTAGAAAGGTTTTTTCCTTGCCTACTAGGAGTGATTTATTTATGGATTTCAAAGAATAGCAAAACATCAAATGGGAATCAGTGTTTGAGACTCTGGGACTGATCCCTTTAATAACTGAATGTCTATTTCTTGCGTTTTTACAAGACTATTCCAGAACTGCAAAATTTTATAGCCAGTAAGTGACCAGAGCTGGGGTTGTGACCCAGGTTTGTTTCTGTCACAGGACAGAATATGCAGTGTATGTAAGGGAGTGTGCCAAGCCATTTTGATGCAAAAACAAAGTAACTGAAATATAATGATAGCTTAAATTTAATCTGTAACTTAAATTTAACGATACGTAGCTTACACTAAGCCAAAACAAAACTGAAAACTGAAATAAAATAAATATCTAGTAATTATACATTCTTAAGGGTGATTGTAAAACACTAACAGCCCCCATCCTATAGAATAGCACTTTTAAAGTGATCATCGTGAGGGATGTATTACTAGGTAAGATGGAAATTGCCCTTCAAATGTACTCTGCATTTCTTGAGCCCTTGCTGGGCTTTTTCCCCTCCACAGTCTAATTCTGTTCCATTTAATTTAATCAAATCTGTTCATTCAGTATGTATATTAGGTACCTACTAGTTCCAGGCATTTTCTAGGTACATGATTCCACTAATATCCTTGAGAAGGGGATACACATACATGATGAATGAGTATTTGGGAATATTCCAATGGATTATCATCAGACTTTATGAGATTCCTTCCAGTTCTGTGATTCTAAATCCATGATGGTCCTAAAGTAAATACAAAGTTTTTTCTGAAGTAAATACAAAGTTAAAAACAGACATGATGGTAAAGTTACTTTCTTGGGTTGTGCAGGAAGTTGAGCAGAGGGAGGAAGGATGGTCTCAATGCAAGGAAAATAATCCAGATGGTTCTATTTTTAACTAGTCGGGTTTTTTTTTGGTTTTTTTTTTAATCACATTTCTAAAATTCCCTTTTGGTAAGCAAAAACCAACCATATAATTTGACTGTTTCCTTATTATTGGGTTAAAATTGAAACCTGGTGATTCCATTCAGATGTTTGTAAATACTTTATTGCACTGAAGTCTGGTATGTGTATCTAGCCTCTCTCTTTCACTTCCCTTTGAAGTACCTCAAAAACAAACGTTAACTGTCCAGTTTCTTATCATCATTCCCTTATAGTGCTTTTCAGTGAGTAGGGATGAATTGTAGGAATGTGAGTAGATGTGAGTAGGATGAATTGCAACTGGGCTTAGCTGCTCTTTTAACTTTCTAAAGCTTCCTAAATAATTAAGAAAAGTGTTTGGTGAGTTTGGTGGAGAAGGGAAAGGGAAGGTGGAATGAAGACGAAGGAGAGGAATAAATCCATTAGAGACAAATGTGTAAGTGTTGGCAAAGTTATACCATGAAGATTTTTATTGGCCATACATTGGTACAGCTTTTCTTTCCATGCCGGGTTGATAATACTGTGTCTGCCTACTTTGGCTATCAGAATTCTTGATGTCTGCATGACAGCACATTTAGCTACTCACCTGCTCTTCCTCTACGATTCTTGGTATACACTTATAAAAGACAACTATCTGAATGCAAAATGAGAATATTAAGATAGGTCAGATCAAGAGCTTTATAAACATCTGTTCCAAGGCAGCAAGAAATCATTGGACATTGTTTTACTTTTTACATAGTGCAGTTTTCTAATTTGTTTTTCATCTGGCGGGTAGTACATAAACATTTGCTAGACTGTGTAATTTGTTTTCTTAAAAATTAAAGGAAAAATGAGAGGACTTGGACTTTCTTATAAAATAATATGAGATTTCTATTTGTGCCTAATAAGTATTTCATTGCCCAGTGTTGAAACAAATAAGTCTGAAAACTAATGAGAGAACAAAGCCCAAATGCAGGAGTAGCCGTTCTAAATCACATAAGATCTGTTCCCTTTACATTTCTGCAGAAAGTTAATTTCACTCCCAGGCACATTCAGTCTACACTGATGATATTTGTACTCTTTGCCAACTGTGAATAAAGGGGTTTGTTGCTGTTGTTATAGGAAGGAAGTAAAATATTGCAGTCATCTTTCACCTTAAAAAGTCAAAACATAAACAACTTACTTAGATTGTTAGGATGAAATGAGGCCCCCACCCCAAAGCGTAAAAATCAGCTTCCTTCCTCCACCCTGTCTGGTTTGCTTGTCCATTTTCAGTCAGGTTTACCGTGGTGTAATCTACAGGTAGTAAGATTTACCCTTCTTAACGTGCGGTTTGATGGGTTTTGGCAAATGAATGAGTTTTGCAGCCACCGCCACCACACTAAGGGCGTAGAGCATTTCTGTCGCCCCAAGTTTCTTCTTAATGCTCCCTTAGAGTCACATCGCACTGCCACTTCAGACTCTTGGCAACTGATCTGTTTTCTGTCTCTGTAGTGTTTGCTTTTTCCATAATGTCCTGAAATAGTTTTTCGAGTCTGGGTTCTTTCTCTTAGCATAATGCATTTCAGACTCACCCATGCCACTGCATGTATGTCATTCCTGTTTATTGTTGAGCAGTACTCCATTGTATGGTTATACCAGAGTTTTATTTATCTGTTGAGCAAATGAAGGACAGTATTGGCAATTATGAGTAAAACCACCCTAAACATTTGCACAGGTTTTTGTGTGAACATGAATATTTATTTCTCCTGAGTTAATATTTAGGAGTAGGATACTGGAAAAATGGTAACAAAATGTTAACTCTGTAAGAAACTGCCAGACTGTTTTCTTAAGTCTATACCATTTTTACATTCCCGCCAGCAATATATGAGTGTTCTGTTTGCTTTGTGTCTTCACCAACACTTGGTATCCTCAGTTGTTTTTTTGTTTTGCTTTGTTTTTAGCCATTTTAATAGGTGTGTGGTTTTATCCTTTTATGGCTTTAATTTGCATGCCAGCGGGTGAGTGAGAGTATTAGTTCTCCTAGCTAGTCACTTTGTGCTTTCTTGGTACTTGTAAAAAGAAGACTTGTCTTAGACCATGAAGCCTCCATCTGGAGTCATGAATTAGAGCAGTTGTTCTAACAGGGGCAAACTCTGTCCCCCCAGAAATTTGTCAGCATCTGGAGACATTTTTTGGCTGTCTCAACTAGAAAGGGTATACTAGTAGCATCTAGTAAGTAGAGGCCAGGGATGCTTCTAAACATCTTACAGTATACAAGACACCCACTTTTCCCTGCCCCCCACCACCAAACAAAGAATTATCTAGCCCAAAATGTCAATAGTGTCAAGGTTAAGAAACCCTGAATTAGGGCAACCAGCACATTACATATTGAAGTCATACACCAAATTTCTTTGTATTAAGGATGAGACATTAATTCTATTAGGTGATCATTGAAAGGCCTGTGAGGATGGAAAATTGAGAGTGTTTCATTCCATCATATGTTGTGTTCACAGCCAGGCAACTCTAAAAAGTCCAGTTACATTTTTTCAGTGTTTAACGATTTAGTCCAATTGATAGTATTGGTTTTGGCTGTATTCAAAAGGATTTTTAAGAATTTGTGTAACACAGGTCTAGGTATGATTGGTGCACATTAAATAATTATTAAATACCTAAATTAATATGGGAAACTTGGTAAACCCTTGACAAGGTCACATTGATTTTGTCATTCATTGCTGAGACCAATGTGTTGGAAGAAATTTTTTTTCCCAGTGTGCCTACTTTAAATTTCCAGTAGGGTTTGGGGCTTTTTGTTTTGTTTTGTCTTGCTTTGCTTTGCTTTTATTTGAAGTGCTTTCTCAGCCTTGTTTTTTGTAAGCCCTAGGCATATTCTCATTTAGCTTGCCAAAAAAAAGAGAGAGAGAGAGAGAGAAAAGAAAAATCCATGTTTCCAGACCAGATGGTGTGTGTGTCATTTTTTCAAGTCTGAGAAAATCATTATACCTCCCATTGCTATAGTATACTCTAAAAGCAGGATTACAGAGCCCACTTCTTGAAAATCATTATCCAACTTTAAAATCCCCTCTAAATGATAGTACATTTTGCCAGCTTTCTTGTTGCTTTGGACAGAATTATGTTCACCATAAGTATGTAGTTGTCTAAATCCTTGGTTATTACTTTATATTTGCACTTCTCTAAAATCAAAGATGAATATTTGGCTGCTTTTTTGTTCTGTTGGAAAATAATGCATTTCCTTATTTCAACACGGAGATTCAACAATGAAATTGGGCTGCGGTTTTTAATGAGCTCAGTAATCTTCAAGGGACTGATCTAAACGCATTTGGAGTTACAAATAATAGCATGTTTCCAAGAACATGCAGAGTTCAACGAGGCTTAAAATGTCTCTCATTTCTGCTATCTTCTCAAAAGTCATTATGTGACTAAGGTGGGTGTGAGGTGGTGAATGTGGTCCTTTATATTTACCATACTGCCCGCTAGAGGGCAGCAGCGTACAGATACGGCCGCCAGAAAACCAAATAGTACGGAGATCTTGGACCATGAGTCTTTTTTGAATTTTCTAAACACAGTTGAATATATTATCATTTAGTAACTTTAACCCATAATCTGAATTTTTATGAAGACTATCTGTACAGCTAAAGGATAGCCTCAGCTTTGAACTCTGTTTTAAAATCATTTTTTAGAATGCTTATTATTCTGAATTGTGTACGGATTTGGTTTACAATATTTCAAATTGCTTATGAGAAAAAAAATACTATTAGTGACAGATAGCTATATCTTTTCTTTAATAAGTGATTTTTATTTAAACCCTCATTGAGTACTATTATTGTTGTCATTGTTGTTAAAATATAAGTAGCTGGTGATATGATGGGAACCCTGGGAGAAAGAGGTGGTTTTAGTTTCAGAGGCATGGTGTCATGCCATAGAATATGCAGTGACTAAACATTTTTCAAATGAATATAGACTTTTGGAAAAGAGCTTTCAGATTTATTCTGGGGAAGTGTGTGTGTGTGTGTGTGTGTGTGTGTGCGCACGCACGTGTGTGTGTGTGTGTGTGTTGTAAAGCTTTCCTATAACAACTTGTTCCACCGTCACAAGAACCTTGTGAAGTAGATACTATATTATTATCTTCCTTACAGATGAGGAAACTAAAACCCAAGTGGTAAGAGAATTGATACTGTACCGGGTCACGCTATTAGTGAGTGGCTAAGCTAGGATTTGACCCAGGCAGTCTGATATCAGAGACCATGAGCTAAAAATACTTTGTTGTATTACCTTCTCTCATTGAATTGTCTAACTTTTCCTTCTGAATTATAGTGCTTCCTGTCTGTGTCACATTTTCACATATAGTCCTGCTTCTGGGCTTCTCTATTCCATTAGTCCTTTAACCCTTCAGTGACACCAATTACCATACTGTATTAATTATTAAAGGTTTGCATAAATTTTGATATCTGGAAAGTCTGACTTCTCTATTTACTCTTCTTCAGAATTGCCTTGACTATTTTTGGATCTTTCATCTTCCTTATAAAGTTTAGGATGAACCCGTAACATTACAGAATTTTGATTAGAAGCAATCAATATGTGTATCTTTATTTTTCTAAACCACCTTAAGTCATTTTTGGAGCAAGAGAGAAGAATATATAGTAAGAGAGAGGGAGAGAAAATATACTAGAAAAGATACTGGCATCACTAAGAAGATTTCTACTTTTATTTTTCCACTTTTTAAAATTTGTTTTAATGAATATTATTTACATCATAGGAAGTATATTTAAAGTTTTTATTTTATTATAAAGAAAATAAGTATAGATAGAAATGGAAGTAGTGAAGAATATACTTTAAATAATTCAGAACTCAAAATCCGCATGAATTACCTCCCCCTCCTGAAAGAAATATCTGCCCAATGGGTTTTAGAAAGTTGATATTTATAACTTTTGAGAAGACGAGGTATCTTAGATATTGTGCCTAAAGAACAGAGAAAAAACATACTGCTTTTGGAAAAGGGCAGTTTCAGAAACTCTGGACCAGTGATATTGGTGTTAATCCAGGTGTAATTTTAGAACAGTTTTTTCAACATATAGTTTTAGAAAGTGGTGATTGTGAAGACTTGGCATAGGAATTTACTTATTTTTTCCTGTGTTTGCTAACGATATAAGGGGAAAATACAAAGTGTGTATGAGGGCCACTTTGGCAAGAACAAGTTTTCAATCTGGTTTCACCTTCTCAGGAACCTTTTAAGAAAAGCATAAGTATAGTCATACCCCAGAGATATTGTGGGTTCAGTTCCAGACCACTGCAATAAAGCAAATATCACAATAAAGTGAGTCACACGAATTTTTTGGTTTCCCAGTGCATATAAAAGTTGTGTTTACACTGTACTGTAGTCTTTTAAGTGTGCAATAGTATTTGTGTCTAAAAAAACAATGTACATGCCTTAATTTAAAAATACTTTTTTGCTAAAAAATGCTAACCATCATCTGAGCCTTCAGCAAGTCATAATCTTTTTGTAATAATAACATCAAAGATCCCTGACCACAGATCACCATAACAAATATAATAATGATGAAAAGTTTGAAATATTGTGAGAATTACCAAAACATGACATAGAGACACAAAGTGAGCAAATACTGTTGGAAAAAATGGTGCCAGTAGACTTGTTCGACACAGGGTTGCCACAGACCTTCAATTTGTAAAAAAACCTAGTATCTACGAAGCACAATAAAGTGAAGTGCAATAGAACAAGGTATGCCTGTATATACTTAGGCAAAGTTATTTATCCAGCATCACATAATGATCAGAGCAAAAACTAGAACCCAGGCTTTTGATACTTAAAGGAGTATTATTTCCATTGTATTGCTGAGATATGCTTCCTATATCATCTGCTGTGGTCCAACCTTTCCTTTTCTGGGTCTGGGTCAAATAACCAAAAAGAATTGTGGGGAGCAGCTCTGGCAGATGATAAGAGTTGGCCATTTTAACTGTCCAGAGAATGTATAGGGCAGTATTGAGCCTAATGTACAACGTGAATAACACAGGTTCAGGAGGAAAAAGAAATTTTCTGGTTGCAAAGAAGAATAAATGCAAGAATTGGTCTAAGAATGATTGTATAGCAGCCTTCTTTAGAGAACTTTGTAAAAAGGATGGATTCCACTCTGCCCGTAGTATTTGAAATATAATTCTACTTAAGTCGTAGCTGGATAAAAGTCCATGCCAGCCCTAAGGGTCTATGAAAATATTAGCTGACACAATTAATTTAATTACTGCAATGCTAATATGTGTTCAACATTGTGTCCCACTCATTAAGATACAGTAGGAAGTAGTTTAGGGTGCCTGCTATGTGCCAGGCAGTTTCTAGATGCAATATGTATACAGCAGAGGATTAAAAAATAGTTTTTAATTGATCAAAATGTCTGTCCTCTTGAGTGTCATTTTAATGAGAAAAGGATAGACAATAAACAAGTTAAATAGAATTTATAGTATGTGAGAAGGTGACAAGGAAAATATAGTAAGGGGGATAGGGACTGTGTTGGGGGGTATCATTTTAGATAGGGTGGCCACGAAAGGTGGCATTTGAGCAAAGACATGGCAGGAAAAGAGAGGGTGCTGTACAGATTGGTGGGAGACAGGCATTCCAGGCAGAGGGAACAGTTAAGTGTAAAGACTTTGAGGCAGGAATTAGAAGGCCTGTGTAGCAGGAGCAGAATGAATGAAGGAAACAGTAGTAGGGCACAGTCATATAGAGAAGCCAGATCTTGTAAATTATTGTAAGGACTTTTGGTTTTACTCTGAATGAGATGAAGAGCTATTTGAATGAACAGAGTAGTTAGGTGATGATTTGACATACTTTAACTAGATCACTCTGTCTGCAGTGTTAAAAATAGAGTGAGGGTAGGAGCAAAGGGTGGAGCAGGGAGACTGGTTAAGAGACTGTTCTGTAGCAACATGAGAGATATTGGCTTGAACCAAGATGTATTGAAAAGTGGTCAAGTTATAAACATATTTTAAAGGCAAAGTGTAAAAGGTTTGCAGAGGAATGGATAATTTGGTATTAGAGAAAGTCATTAATGATTAAGCTGTTCACCGGAGTGACTGGAAAAAATAAATATGCCATTTACTGAAGTGGGGAAGACTGTAGAAAGCAGATTTGGAGGAGGTGAATATTAAGTGCTCCATTTTGGACATATATTTACAATGTTATTTTAAATCCAAATGGAAACACTATGTGCAGGTGGTTGAATATACAGGTATGGAGTTAAGGAGGAAGCTCATTTGGAGATAAAAATTTGTGAATCATTGGTGTTTTATGGTTTAAAAATAAGAGACTGGAAGTTATCACCAAGAAAGTAAGTGTAAATAGAAAAGTGGCCCATGGTCTGAGCCCTGGGGTATTCACATAGTTAAGAGATTAGGGAGATGAAAAATAAACAAAGATGTAACAAGAAGACCTAGAAACCAAGTGAAGAAAGTGTTCCTTGAAGAGGAAAAACAGTGATCAGCTGTATCAGATGCTGCTGGTAAATCATGTAAGAAGTAAGATTCCAATACTCTATATATTTTATGACATATATTTGAATGTATGTACAATGTCTCATCTCTCTGATTTCAGTTTCTGTCTTTCTGGCTGACAATCTGCCATTGTTCTTTTAACTTTGGAATCATTTTACGTATGTTTGATATCGCAGGAAAATCCAAACCCTCATATGGCGTTTCAGAAAGTTCCACGTCCAACAGAAGGATCCCACTTGCGAGTTCATATTCTTCCTTTCCCAAAGATTAATGAAACTCGGGTACAGGAATTAATACAGGAAAATCTTGCCAAGAACCAGAATGCACCTCCTGCTTCAAGAGTGGAAAAGAAATGTGTTGTGCCCGCAGGTCCACCTGTTGGTATGTATTTGTCCATTTGTTTGTTTTAAAACTAAACCTTTTGAGGACTTCCCTGGTGGTCCAGTGGTAGAGAATCCACCTTCCAATGCAGAGGACGTGGGTTCGATCCCTGGTCGCAGAACTGGGATCCCACATGTCACAGGGCAGCTAAGCCCGTGCGCCACAACTACTGAGCTCACGCGCCACAACTACTGAGCTCGCGTGCCTCGATGAGAGAGCCCAAGTGCCGCAAACTACAGAGCCCATGTGCTCTGGAACCCCTGCGCCACAACTACAGAGCCCACGCACCCTGGAGCCTGTGTGCCACAACTAGAGAGAGAAAACCTGAATGCCACAAGTAGAGAGAAGCCCGTGCACTGCAACGAAGAGCCTGCACGCCGCATTGAAAGATCCCGCATGCCGCAACAAAGATCCCATGTGCTGCCACTAAGACCCAATGCAACCAAAAATAAATAAAAATAAATAATAAATAAATCTTAAAAGGAAAAAAGTAAACCTTTTATCGGGATATAAGACACAAAAACAGAAGTGCATGGCTTGATGAGTTTTCACAAAGTGAACAAATTCATGTAACCAGAATCAGCACTATCAATACCTAGAAACACTTTTCCATTCAGTACCCCTCACAGGGCAACCATTAGCCGAACTGCTCCTACTGTGGAATCTTCTCTTTTTTAAAAACAGCTATATTGAGATGTAATTCACATACCATAAAATTCACCCATTTAAAGTGTGCAATTCAGGATTTCCCTGGTGGCACAGTGTTTAAGAATCCGCCTGCCAATGCAGGGGACACGGGTTCGAGCCCTGGTCCGGGAAGATCCCACATGCCCCGGAGCAGCTAAGCCCATGCGCCACAACTACTGAGCCTGCGCTCTAGAGCTCGAAAGCCACAACTACTCAGCCCATGTGCCACACCTAATGAAGCCCGCGCGCCTAGAGCCCATGCTCTGCAACAAGAGAAGCCTCCGCAATGAGAAGCCCGCGCACCGCAACGAGGAGTAGCCCCTGCTCACCGCAACTAGAGAAAGCCCGCGCACAGCAGCGAAGACCCAACCCAGCCAAGGAAAAAAAAAAAGTGTGCAATTCAGTGGTTTTTAGTATCTTCACAGAGTGCGTTTTCACTGTCTAATTTCAAACATTTTCATTCCTCCAAATAGAAACACCGATAGCCATTAGCAGTTACTCCCCACCCCCACCCCCAAAACCACTCCTTCCCCAGCTTTAGGCGGTAATCTACTTCCTGTCTTTATAGATTTGCCTATTCTGGATATTTTATATAAATGGAATTGTACAATATGTGATCTTCTGTGATTGGCTTCTTTCATGGAGCATAATATTTTCAAGGTTCATCCATGTAGCATATATAGTACTTCATTGCTTTTTGTGGCTGAATAATATTCCATTGTATGGGTATGTATCACATCTTGTTATCCATATATCAGTTGATGGACATTTAGGTTGTTTCTACTTTTTGGCTACTAATAATAGTGCTGCTGCGAGCATTCATGTGTAAGTTTTTGTGTGGACATATGTTTTCAGTTCTCTCAGGTATATACCTAGGAGTGGAACTGTCGGGTTATATGATAAGCCTGTGTTTAATGTTTTGAGGAACTGCCAGGCTATTTTCCGAAACAACCACACTATTTTACATTCCTACCAGCAATGTATGGGCATTCTGGTTTCTCCACATCTACTAATGTAGAGTATCTTCTCATGTGCTTATTGGCCATCTTTATATCTTCTCTGGAAAAAAATGTGTCCTCTGTTCAGATCCTTTGCCCATTTTTAAATTGAGCTATTTGTCTTTTTGTTTAAGAAGTCTCTGTATGTTCTGTATACAAGTCCCTTATGAAACATGTTAATTTGCAAATATTTTTTCCCATTATCTGCATTGTCTTTTTTTTTTCTTTACTGATTTTTATCTCTTCTTTTTCTTCAGCTATTGCGGGAGATGTGTTAAAGTCTCCCATGATAAGTAATAGAATTGCCTAGTTCTCATTTTAGTTCTGTCCATTTTTTCTTTATGTATTTTGAAATTGATTTATTGTATGCAAATATATTTACAAATATTATAGCATCCTGGTGATTGATCCCTTTATCATTATGGAATGTCCTTCTTTGTCCCTAGTAACGCTTCTTGGCATAAAGTGTACTTTGAGTTTTATATAGCTAGACCAGCCTTCCTTTGGTTAGTGTTTGTATGGTTTATCTTTTTTTATTTTTTTATTTTCAAACTCTGCGTCCTTATAATTAAGGTATGCCTCTTGTAAGCAGCATGTGGGGGTTTTTTTTAGCCAGTTTGACTATTGTAGTATATTACTTGTATTTAGCTCATTTATATAAATATAATTACTCGTACAGTAATGGCTTTAATATAATTTACTGGGTTGTTTTTTCTATTTGATCCTCGTGTTTTACATTTTCCCCTGCTTTCTTTCATTCTTTTGGATTAATAAACTTTTTTATTCCATAATTTATATCTGTTAACTTGTTATTTATATACTTTTACTGTTCTTTTAGAGGTTTACGTCAGGACTATAGCATACATCCACTTTTGTCTGTTCAGCTCTCACCAGAAACTTTGCTGGTCAACCTGGCCATCTGCTGGAATCAAGCCCAGATTCTCAGCTTCCTATCTGTACTCAATATTGGCAAATCTCTTAGGGAAAAAGTGGATGTGCTTGTTAACTTACCTCTTTGGTCTTTTCCTTTCTCTGGAATTTTAGGTCCTCTAATCCTTGTGCTTCTGTAGCACTCTGATATATTTAAATAGATGGCTTTTGCATTTTATCTTACTTTTATAATTGTTCCTGGTGGGAGTTCCGGTTTGTTACAAACTGTTCCATCATACTTGGAAGTGTGTAATTTTATTATTAAAATTCCAGGATAATAATATATTAATTATTTATGTTTAATTATTTATTAATTATTTATGTTTATGTTGTAATAGTAATAATTTATGTATCTTAACATTTATGTTATATAGTAATGTTAATATTACTTATTATTTATTATTTACTTAATAATGTTAATTTGCTATTATTTCCCTAAGTATTAACAGCTTTTACTTAAGTGTTGATTGTACTTTCACACAGAGAAGAGATGGAGGAGAAGTAGACATGTTAGGGTAGTTATTTTTTGAAGGGTTTGGTCATTTAACTTTAATATCCATGAGCTAGTTGAATGCTTTCTTTAAATACCCACATGAACAGATTAGAAGTTGGTTTAAATTTTAATTTGCTTGAATTGTAGCCTTGTCTCAATATTGTTTTTGTATAATCTCTTTACTTTCTTCATTTTCAATCATCAAATTCTTTTTTTAGATGCATATGGAATGTCTCATTGTAGTCAGTCAGAGAGGTACACATGACTCAGTATTTGTCCCTGCATGCACTTCCTGTAAAACCAGAATGAATGAATGAATGAACAAATGAACGATGAATGAATGAGTGAAAGACGAATACAGGGACCTCTGTCCAACTTTCTGGTTCATTTGAGTTGATCAGAATTAGGATTTCCCTTGTATTAAAATTAAAAGGTCTGAATGTTTCATTTTACATGATACCCATTTAATATGAATGTAGAATTGCTCTGTCACTTTAAGAGCCATTCACATTTTGAGAGGTTAATTAGTTTCCAGCTATTCCTCAGAGGGGCCAGAGTGATGATGAACACTATTCAAATGCTAGAAATAACATTTGAAAGCCAAAGCCTTGGGAAGGAAGCCCTGGGAGGTCAAATACCCATAAACCAGAGTTGTTATCAAATGTTAGAAAGCTAGTATTAGAATGCCACAACTGGGGATTTGGCCAATGCCTGATACATCAGTAACTCTAAGTGAAGAACTTTCTTCTGGGAATGAACTAAGTCATAGTCTCCAAAGGAAAATAATAATTCCCAGATGGTAAACAGATTCATTATAAGAAAATGTGGGGTTTTTAATGGTTCATCCTAAAGAAAATTTAAAATGCTGCTAAAAAGATTTTAGAATTAAAATTTTATAAACATAGGTTAAAGATGTTACTCTCTCAATAAAGCATGTGGTCTTATTTGGAGACTAAGAAGTTTTCTACTCTAAATATAGATCAATTTCAGTTTCAGTCTATGCCACTGACCTACACATGTGGGAAGCACCAGAGTGCAAAATTAAGAATGCACATTTCAGACAGAAAAGTCATATGAAATAATCTGTTTTACAGTCATGGTCATTAATGTTAATCTTACATGATTTTAAGTGATTTCAAGAAAACTATAGTAAAAACCAAGTAAGACTGATTTCCTGATTCTGATAAAGCACTGTAGTTATGTAAGATATCACCATGGGGGAAGGTGATAAGTGCATGGATCTTCTCTGTACTAATTTGCAACTTTTTGTAAGCTTATAATTATTTCAAGATTTTTAAAAGTTTAAAAAATTATTTGAAGGATATAAAGTTTCATATTGATGAAATGAAAGGAATGCTAAGAGTAAGACATGGTGGTCTTTCTTGTTAGGTAAGAGCAGCCATAAAATATAAGGCTTAAGAATTATTGATACTACCTCATTTGTACAAATTATATAGTGTAGTTCTTTGTGAAATTGTACTTTTTATTTGACAAATACTGCTTTAATTTATATCTTTCTAATATTCTTTTAATAAGTTAAATTTATTTTAAGTAATTTAAGCCTATGTAGTACACTAGAATTATCCAACCTTGTAAAGTTGACAGGTACTAAGTTCACAGAACTGAGAAGTGACTCTCCCAAATTTGTATAGCAATTCTTTGGCCATGATCATTTCTCTTTGTGTGCAATGCTTCTTCAGGTCACCTGTACTCAGATTTGCAGAACCTAATTTTTTGTGGTGTGTGGTTTTTCTTTGGTAATATGTTAGAAATATCAACTTCTTTTTCTGTTAGTAGTCAGTCCTCTTACATATGAGTGTTAGCTATTTTTGTCATGATCTTGTATGCAAAACATTTTTTTATCTGTTTGTTTACAATTAAAGGAAAAATTATTACCTTTGCTTAATAAAATTTTACTGAGCAATGTAAATGTGAATTAATTTGCATAAGAGTTAAGTACAGTGTTAGAATCTATCCTGTGAAATTATCCTAAATAACCCATTGACTAGCCTGCCACTTCACAACCTAAAAATGTAATCAAAGTGAGGAAATGAAATACTTTCAGTGTCATGTAACAAGGGGAAAAAAACGCTTAAGTGTTGGTCATGTAAACAGAGTCATAAACTGTAAACAGTAATATTCCCCTTTTGTAATTGCTGAAGGAGTTTAATTTGTGTTTTCCTTATACTCCTTTACTAGTTTCAATAATGGATAAGGTGACAACAGTTTTCAACAGTGCACAGAGATTGGAAGTTGTTAGAAACTGCATCTCATTCATATTTGAAAATAAAACATTGGAGACTGAAAAGGTAATAAAATGCCATCTTTCCCAAGTAAGCATTCATCACATCCCTTTCAGATTTCTATGT
This sequence comes from Balaenoptera musculus, assembly GCF_009873245.2. Taxonomy (NCBI): domain Eukaryota; kingdom Metazoa; phylum Chordata; class Mammalia; order Artiodactyla; family Balaenopteridae; genus Balaenoptera; species Balaenoptera musculus. The sequence continues at coordinate 63,468,853 of NC_045792.1, read as the reverse complement.
TTAGCTTGCCTACTGACCGCTCCTCTGATTCAATCCCTTTTCCTTATAAAGTATCCTTTCATTGTTTTGATCATTTTAAATGAACAGTGTCTAAGATTTAAAATCTTAGCCAAGCCTAATTATATGGCAACCAGAGAAGTATTGATAGTCATTTCCCCCCCCCCCCCGGAACTTTTAAACATTGTTCATTAATTCTATTTTGGCATATTACTTAGAAACTTAACATTTAAAATATAATTTTATTTATTACAAAGAATCTAGTTACAACAAGTAATGAATTATAAAAATTGTGGTATTCATTTAAATGTGCCTTGTTAAAGCACATTTTCTTGCCTTCTTTAATAAAACATACTAAACATATGTAACCTTTCCTTAGTGACTCGTCATAATTCTGAACATTTATTACAAGGGGCTAGTAAAACATGTAAAATAAAGTTTTTACCCTTGCACTAAATGACCTCAAGCCTCTTTATATTTTCAGTGTTTTTGGTATCCATTTTTTTCTTATGGTTGAAGTGTTACAGACTTTCTTTTGCTTCTCTTGCTTTCAGCTTTCACAGCCTATTTCCTGTACCCGTTGTAACAATATTAGGTCCCTCTACTCTCAGTCTTCTTCTCTTCCTTCTTATTTACCCCTTTGTTCTCATTTTAGGTTTTCAAAGTTAAATTATTACTTTATGTAAAGTAAATTAATTCAGCCCTAAAGGTGAAATGGAAGACGTGTTCTTGTGGGTGATGAAGTGAAAGAGTTTTAGTACATACACCTAGAGATATCTGTTTGTTGCTCTGAGTTTTTTTCCTTCTTAATTATGCTTTTGAAATAAGAAGAGATTGTAGAATTTTCCAGTCATAAATTAAAACTGAGTAGTGATTAAGTTGCTAATCACTTTAAAAGTATAAAATCACCGATGATTCTTGTCATTTTAATTTTTCCTTCTATTCTTGCCATGGAGACGTGACCAGTTTTTGAAAGAATGTGTCTAGGTGTCTGTGGTTTTGACTCATAATCTGAAGCAACAGTTAATTTGGTGACCACAATTTTGATGAGTTTTTTTTTAATGAAGTTTAATGTTTTTAAATGTATCACATAAACTAGTCCTACTTATTTTCATGCTGCCTTACAAATAAAAAAATCACTATAAATCCATCTGTTTACAGCTGTCCTTAACTGTACATCAACTCTTTTCTAGCAGTTTAATTCTACTAATAACTCTGTTAAATGGTTTATAGGATACACGTGAGTTTTCAGCGTGATTGAAAGTTACGTTTTTTCCAGTGGTACCTTTTGTTCATGTCTTCCTCTCTTGTCCTCAGACTCTTCCTGCTGCACTGAGAGCCCTTAAAGGAAAGGCAGCAAGACACTGTCTCACTGATGAGCTGGGTTTACATGTTCAGCAAAACCGGGCAATATTAGACCATCAACAGTTCGACTACATAATAAGGATGATGAACTGTACTCTACAGGTAACTTTTAGTTCTTTCAGATTATCCTTCTTATTTGAGAATACTTTTTATTTTTCCAGGCGATTCAGCAATTACCAATATATCAGGTTCTTGAGCCTTCTGCACCTAATAGGATGAAAAGCCAATATCCATACCATTTCTGTCAGAAACACTTATGTATTACTTGGCGTAAATATTAAGAGTTTTTTATTCTGTCTTTGTTTTTTCTTGAAAAATATTAGGTTATTTTACTAGTTCTATAAGCAAGCTTTCTGAAAATGAAAAGTCATCTTTAAAACATTCAGTTGTATATTACTTAATGTCTGTATTCATGTCAGCCCTTTTCAGTCAGTTTTCAGTTGTACTATTAAAGCAGAGGGCAATGAATGGTGGGTAATCCAAATGATAAATGAATTACTCAGTTAAGTGTTTACTAAGTACTTTGTGTAGGTAAAGCACAAAAAAAATATTTCCAGGCGGCTTCAACATACGTGTATTATCTTACAGAGATAAATTTCCCACACAATAATGAGGACACAGTTTAGGAGAAAAAAATAATCTGATTTCCCTATCCTGTCCCTGTGACATTGGCATCGTATTCTTTGTAGGTGATGCAAAAATTCTTTCTTAAACTTTTTGCACAAAGAGAAAAATGTGATTAAATATTAAGATTTCAAAGACTATCTGTCGGACTCCAGAGAAACTGAGTAAAATGCATGTTAAATTCTGGTAGATTGGAAAGTGAGAATTACAGGGTATAATTAATAATAACATTTGTGGATGAAAGAAGGCCTAAAGAAATGGAAAGATATACCATGTTCATGGATTGGAAGACTCAGTATTATAAAGATATCAGTTCTCCCGAAAATAATCTATAGAGTTACTGCAATTCCCATCAGAATCCCAACAGAAAGAGCAAAAGTCTGAGAATTACCAACATACTCCTAAAACAAATGGCAAAGCCTGGGAATTGGCCTTGTCACATATCAAAAATTAGTTTAAAAGAAGACACACAAATGGCCAAAAGGTAAGTGAAAATGTGCTCCATGTCACTAATCATCGGGAAAATGCAAATCAAAATCACAAGTTACCACCTCACATCTGTTAGAAAGGCTGTTATCAAAGACACAAGGGATAATAAGTATTGGCAAGGATATGGAGAAAAAGGAACCCTTGTGCACTGTCGGTAGGAATGTAAATTGGTGTAGCCACTATAAAAAATAGTATGGAGATTCCTCAAAAAATTAAAAATAGAACCATACCATATGATCCAGCAGTTCCACTCTGGGTATATCCAAAGGAAATGAAAACAGGCTATTGAAGAAGTATCTGCACTCCCATGTTCACTGCAGCATTAGTCACAATAGCCAAGATGTGGAAATAACCTAAATGTCCATCAGTGGATACATGGATAAAGAAGATGTGGTATATATACACAGTACAGTGCAATATTATTCAGCCATGAGAAAGAAGGAAATTCTACCACTTGCAATAACGTGGATGAAACTTGAAGGCATTCTGCCAAGTGAAATAAGCCAGACAGAGAAAGACAAATACTGCATGGTATTATATGTGGAACCTTAAAAAAAAAAAAGGTCAGACTCTTAGAAACAGAGTAGAAAATGGTTGCCAGGGGCTGAGAGGTGGAAGAAATAGGGAGAGGTCGATAAGTGGTACAAACTTTTAGCTATAAGGTGAATAAGGCCTGAGGATCTGATGTACAACATGGGGACTACAATTGGTAACACTTTATTATATAACTGAAATTGCTAAAAGAGTTGAACTTAAATGTTTTCACCAAAAAAAAAAAACAACAGATAAATATGTAAGGAGAGGTGTCATTTAACTGAGTTGTGGGAATCCTTTCACGATGTATACATATATCAAATCACCTCAGTGCACACTTTAAATATCTTACCATTTTACTTGTCAGTTATACCTCAACAACACTTAAGAAATTTTTTAATTAGTTTAAGATTGTAGTCATTAAGACAGTGTGTGGCACAATCATAAACAAATTGTCCAGTAGAGCAGAATTTAGAGTTTATAAACAGATGTACACATGTTTGGAAATGTGATTTATGACAGAGTTGGTGTTTCAGATTAGTGACAAAGAGGTAAAAAATTCAATAACTAGTACTGGGACAGTTGGGTGACCATGTACACATAATGAACCATGTACAGGAAAAATGTACCGATACCTCACACTATACACTAAAATCAGTTTTATGTGGATTAAATATTAATACTTAAATATGAAAAGCCAACCTATATAGTCTTTCAAAGAGAATAAATGACATAGCCTTATGACTTTGGGGGAGGGAAAGATTTGTTAAACAAGGTAAAAATAGTGCCACTCTTAAAAGAAAATATTGTTATATACCACTTTTACCTCAGTTAGAAAGAAAGATTGGTAAATTTGACTACATTAAAATTAGAACTTCTTTTCATCAAAAATACCATAAAGAGAATGAAAATGTAAACTTCAGAGTGAGAGATGTTTGCAGAGCATATGACTACCAACTGATTAGTACTCAGATTATAAAAGCTCCTACAAATCAATAAGAAAAAGACAACCCAAATTTTAAATGGGCAAGAGACTTAAAGTATCCTGGAGAAAAGGAAATCCACTTGGATAATTAGTGTATAAATAAAATGACATTTTTTAAAAAGATGATCTATGTCAATAACTGGAGAAATGTAAATTAAAACCACAATGAGATAGCATTTTACATTCACTGTTTTGTAATAATTGTATAATTGGATAATATTAAGTATTGGTGAAGTTATCGAACAAATGGAGCATGTAAACTCTGCTTGTTAGAGTGTAAAATGGTACAAAGATTTTCTTGTAAAGCTGAATATGAACATATTCTATGACCCAGTGATTCCACTCTTAGAGGAGATCTTACCCACATACACCAAGAGATACGCACAAAAATGTTCATAGGAACATTGTTTGAAATAGCAGGAAACTGGAAACAACTCATGCCAACCAGCAGTAGAATGTATAGATAAATTGTGCTATTTTCTTATGTTAGAATATTATTTAGCAGAGATAATGAATGAATTGCAGCTATAAGGAACAATGTGGATGAATCTTAAAGAAGATAATTTTGTGCAAAAATAAAAAGGCAATTCAATTACAATATGCTTTCATTCATATAAAATTCAAAGCATGTAATATATTATTTAGAGTTATTTAAGTTAGGGATAGAATATATGTGTTAAAACTAAAAAGAAAAGCAATGTGTACATATATAAATCATCACATTGTATACTATAATTTTATCTGTCAAATGCACCTCAATAAATCTGGGAAAAAAGAAAATCAAGGGATAATAAGCAAAATATTGAAGAAAATTACCTCTGGGAGACAGAGGGGAAGGACATGAACATAGAGATCTTCAAAGGTAATGGTAATACTCTATTTCTCAAACTATGTATATGGGTGTTAATTGTATCGTTATTATTTATAATCTTATAACTTATACACATTAATGTCTTAGGGTACTACTGTTACATTTTTTTTGCAGGGCATATTTATCTTTTAAAACCCATTTCAAGTGATACCTTTTTCAGAAATTCTAACTTAAAATCTAGCATCAAAAATGTAATCTTGTTTAAGCAGATTGGCAAGATAGGAGATGATTCACCTTTACTGGAAATACATTCTTACTTTAGAGCATAAGAGACTAGCTGTAATAGTTTATAATAGCAAAAATTGAAAGCATCCTAAATGTTTACCATTTGGATTTTGATTAATCTAATTATGGTAGAACTCTTCTTTGGAATACTGTTCAGTTACTAAATAGAAAGAGGTAGCTCTATAATATGTAGAGCTATAATATGTAGCTCTATAATATGTACCCATATGAAAAAACTTCTGTTATGTATTGCCAGGTGGGCAAAAGGAAGTTACATAAAGTAGATATAATTCTGTTTTTGACCTAAAATTACATATATGTATGTATGTATATCATGGTAAAAATCTGGAAGGATAGTTATACTACATCCTTAATAATGGTTATCTCTGGCATAGATAGAAGAGTTTTGACTTCCATTTAAACTTTTCTCTGCTTGAAACACACACATACACACAAGCATAATTAAATTATATAAAACATATAGCAAGCATATTTTATAACTTAAAAAATGATTCTCATTTTTGTAGGAAGGAAATTATCAGACCTTTATGAGAAGAATAAGACATAATAAATTTACCCTAAAAAAACTCACGTCTTTTACTACTTTTGTTACTTTCTTACAGTTACTTTGGTACTGTCATTATATAGAACAAAGGAATTTGATTAATAGATCAAGGTCACCAGAAGCCATAAAGTTAGGTAATTTCCTGATTCCCTATAACTGGTGATAAAACTACAAAAACTGTTTTAGGGAGCTTTTTTCCATTTGTACTTTATGTGCTGTAATTAACTGAAGAACTAAGTTATAAGGCTTTCTCTAAACTTAATTTTAGCATATACTAATTAGTAATTACTTATAGAATAGCCAGGTACCCTTGGGTTACAAAAATATTCCTTTTCATTTGAATAATCATATTCTGGGGGTAAAAAAGCTTGCGTTTTTTTTGTTGGTGTTGTTTCCAGATACACCTGTACTGATGAACACTTAATATTTTAGAATTCACTATTTCATAAATAAATAAAAATATATCCTGTCTTCCTTCCAGCATATGCTGTTGTTTAACATTATAGAGAGGCTCTTTTCAGTTATAAATGGGTTCACATGTGATACTCTTATTTTAATGGGTTATTTATTACCAACTTGGGATTTATTAATATTTATATTCTTGTTGCAACAATGTTACTTGTGGGGATTTAACATGACATTCTGAACATTTTTTACAAAAGCATAGAATTTCAAGGCAGAGAGGCCAAACATCTGTGTTGGTGTTTTAAGATAGAAACATTAAATGAACCAATTTTTAGGTAGTGATTCAGAAACTTTAGTAAATTTTGCTTTTCGTGATCTTGAAGTTATTCTGTCTTTCCTGTCCTCAAGGGAAAATTAAATGGAACACGAGTACTGCCAAGGGGTTATTTTGTTTATCAGGTTCTTTCACTGCCAAGATAATTTTTTAAAGGACTGGTTTATAGAGATTATAGATTATTCCTATGTATCTTCTCATCTCAAATAACTGATCGTATTTTAGGTTTTTTTGTAACTGAGATTACTATAAATCTCTTCAAAAATATCATGGGGCTTCCCTGGTGGCGCAGTGGTTGAAAATCTGCCTGCCAATGCATGGGACACGGGTTCGAGCCCTGGTCTGGGAAGATCCCACATGCCATGGAGCAACTAGGCCCGTGAGCTACAACTACTGAGCCTGCGCGTCTGGAGCCTGTGCTCCGCAATAAGAGAGGCTGCGATAGTGAGAGGCCCGTGCACCGCGATGAAGAGTGGCCCCCGCTTGCCACAACTAGAGAAAGCCCTCACACAGAAACGAAGACCCAACACAGCCAAAAATAAATAAACAAATAAATATTTAAAAAATAGTGTGGGGGGAAAAAAAAAGAAAAAAAACTTTCCTTTAAAAAAAAAAAATCATGGCCTTAACTCTTTTCATTTTAGCAGATATATGATTTTTGTGTCAAGATCTTAGCTAAGACCTTTTCACAGTAAATTATAATTTAAAAACCCAGTAAAGTCCTCCATTTCCAACATTATAATAAACTGCATGTTATGAGGTACCCTCTCACTAACATAGAAATAGATCTTAGAAAATTGAAACAACAACAAAAAAACCCCATGATTTTGATATGTAGTTTTTCCCAAGAAGAAAAGGAAATCTATAATAGGCCCCTCCTCTACTCTCAAGAAAAGGACAAATAGGAAAAACCAAATTCTGAGCTATTAGCAGGTAGGGAAACCAGATTTGTGAGCACAATTAAGCCTTGACTTCTGTAAAGAGAGCTGGTTGAACCTGAGAGTTTTATTTACATCAGGGTAGGACACTGGAAGAGGAATAAAATAATCCCTCTTCAGTGGCATGCCCCTCACCCTTGCCTCCAGAATAAGCAATTGTAAATCCTTTCTAGAATAACGCAGCCACAATTTAGGCAGTCAGGATTCCCACAGATAAAATTCAGTAAGATATAAACTCACAATTTTAAAATGACCAAATACCAAAGAAATGAGCCAATATGAAATAGTGTCAACAGAAACAACCAACAGCAGATTGAGACCCCCAAAGTCTTTATATATTGGAATTATTCAATATGAACATATAATAATTAAAATAAATAAATAAAGGATTGAATACAAAATAAACAAATAACAAGAAACTAACAAAAATGGCCGGGTAAGTTTAGATTATATAATCAGTAAAGTAAAAACTCAAAGGCTAGGGAAAACCTAATATCGTTAAGATGTCAGTTCTCCACAAATCAATCTGTAGCCTGAATGAAATCCCAATAAAAATTGCAGTGGAATTTTTTCTAGAAATTGACAGGATGATTCTAAAATTTATGTGGAAATGCAGAGGACTTAGAATGGCGAAAGCAATCTCGAAAAAGAACAAATTTGGAGGACTTAACGCTACCTGATTTCAAGACTTACTGTTAACCCACAGTAATCAAGACAGTGTTGAACTGACATATCAAATAGATCAGTGGAAAAGAGCACTCAGAGACCCGCATTTATGGCATTTTTGACAAAGGCACCAAAGCAATCCAATAGGGAGAAGAAAGTTTTTTCCACAAATAGTGCTGAAATAACTGAATATATCCATATGGAAAAAAAGTGAACCTCTACCTCTACCTCCCATCAAACACAAGGATTAACTTGAGGTAGAGCACAGACATAAACATACAATATAAAACAATAAAGCTTTTAGGGGAAAGCATGGAATAGAGTCATGACTTGGGAATGAGCAACAGTTTCTCTTTTTTTTAATAATTAATTGAATCTTTATTGCCACTTATAACCTTTATAACTGGCAACAGTTTCTCAGGTCACAAAAAGTGATAACCAAAAAAGATAAAAAAGGTCACTGTACTTCATCAAAATTAAAACTTACGCTTTTCAGAAGACAGCATTAAGAAAATGAATAGTTAAGACTAGGAAAAAATATTCCCAAAATGTAAACGTGACAAAGAACTGATGTCATGTTTATATAAAGAACTCCTACAACTTAATAAGGAGAAGCCAAACCAGCCTTTGAAAATGGACAGTTTGAACAGACACTTCACAAAATAAGATATGTGAATGGTCAATAAAAACATGAAGAACTGCTCAGTATCCGTCATCCGGGAAATGCAAATTAAAACCATTATGAGATAGTACTATATAACCACCAGTATGGCTAAAATTAGAAAGACTGACAATACCAAATGTTGACAGGGTTGTAAAGTACTTGGAATTCTCAGGTTTTATTGTTGAGAATGTAAACTGGTGCAATCACTTCAGAAAAAAGACTGGGAGATTCTTATAAAACTAAGCATATACCTAAACTATGATCCAATAATTTCACTCCTGGGTCTTACCTTAAAAAAATTAAAACATATGACTATTAAAAGACTTATACAAAAGTATTCATAGGAACTTTATTCATAATAGCCTGAAACTAGAATCAGCCCAGGTGCCCATCAATCAGAGAATGTTTTTGTCTTTAACTACCATATATCCATACAATGTAATACTAATCGGCGATAAAAAACAGGCTAGGGTTTCCCTGGTGGCACAGTGGTTGAGAATCTGCCTGCCAATGCAGGGGACACGGGTTCGAGCCCTGGTCTGGGAGGATCCCACATGTCGCGGAGCAAGTAGGCCCGTGAGCCACAATTACTGAGCCTGCGCATCTGGAGCCTGTGCTCCGCAACAAGAGAGGCCCGTGCACCGCAGGGAAGAGTGGCCCCCACTTGCTGCAACGAGAAAGCCCTCGCACAGAAACGAAGAGCCAACACAGCCATAAAGAAATAAATAAATAAAATTTAACAAAAAAAAAACAAAAACAGGCTAATGATACGTGCAACCACGTATATAGATATATCTCAAAAACATTATGGCATATTTGTCAAAACCCAGTGAACACTTAAGATTTGTGTATTTTATTGTATGTAAATTATACAGCAAAAGAAGAACCTATAAACAAATATTGACCTCTAATGATATGCATGCTAAAGTACTTAGGGGGAAGTATAACTGATGTCTGTGATTTACTTTGAAATGCACTAAAAATAAGATGGGTTAAAGGATAGGTAGATGAATAGCTAAATGATATAAAGCAAGCATAGTAAAATGTTAATGACAGTCTAGGTGGTTAGTATACAGGTGTTCACTGTAAAATACTTTCAATTTTGAGATATATTTGAAATTATTTGGGTAAAATAAGTAAACAAAGAAATAAGTACATAATTACAAAAAGCTCATTGGATGGGTTAAACATCACACTAAATGCAGTGAGAGACTTGTAGTGAACTGGAATACAGATCTGAAGCAATTACACATAGTGGAGCAGAGAGAGACAAGAAGATGGAAAATATGGAAGAGAAGTTAAGATACATGGAGGATATAATGAGATGGTCTAACACAGTGCTATTCAAAGTACTAGTCTGTGACAAGATAAGGAACTTGTGCCAGAATGTGAATCAGTGAATCAGTGGCTTTCTCTTCATTGAGAAAGTCTTGCTTAAATAAATAAATAAATAAATAAATAAGCAAGCAAGCTACTCAACAGTGGGCTTAGTATGACTTCAACTGGCAGTGGTCAGTATCTCCAAAAGTAACCAAGGGTCCTGCCTTATTAAAGAGGAGAGGCTTCACAGTCAAGCCTCAGATTTTGTCAAGGCTGAAAATTCTAGTTACCAACAAAATTTTTTTATAAAATTCCATTGGTTACTGGATAGATTCTTATATTGGGCATCTTAGTCTAAGGGCTCTGAATAATATAGGAAACCACATAGAGGTTTAAAAGTATGAGAAAAATGGCTTATCTTCTGGAACCCCAAACTTTCCACAATATACACGTTTCTAAGGACACTCAAGCACTGCTGATGACCAGTTCCTATGTAAGAGGTAGCAAATTTGAGAATTTTGTTAAGTGCTGTGTTCTGAATGTATCCTCCCAGATTCATATGTTGGAAACCTAGTGCCCAAGGTGATGGTATTAGGAGGTAGGGCTTCTGGGAGGGGATTAGGTCATGAAGGTAAAGACATCACAAACTAGATTAATGCCCTTTCAGAAGAAAGCCAGCAGAGCTCCCCAGCCCCTTCCACTATGTAAAGATATAAGAAGAAGTCTGCAACCCTGAAGAGGGCCCTCACTCAACCATGCTGGCACTCTGACCATGAATATATACACCACCTCTTTATCCATTCATCTGTTAATGGACACTTAGGTTGCTTCCATGTTTTGGCTACTGTAAATAGTGCTGCTATGAACATTGGGGTGCGTGTATCTTTTCAAATTAGAGTTTTCATCTCTTCCGGATATATGCCCAGGAGTGGGATGGCTGGATCATTTGGTAGTTGTATTTTAGTTTTTTAAGGAACCTCCATACTATTTTCTGTAGTGGCCGCACCAATTTACATTCCCACCAGTAGTGTAGGAGGGTTCCCTTTTCTCCACACCCTTTGTAGACTTTTTGATGATGGCCATTCTGACCGGTGTGAGGTGGTACCTCACTGTAGTTTTGATTTGCATTTCTCTAATAATTAGTAATGTTGAGCATCTTTTCATGTGCCTGTTGGCCATCTGTCTGACTTCTTTGAAGACGTCTATTTAGTTCTTCTGCCCATTTTTTGATTGGGTTGTTTCTTTGATATTGAATTGTATGAGCTCTTTGTATATTTTGGCAATTAAGAATGAAATATTGCCATTTGCAGCAACATGTGGACCTAGAGATTATCATACTAAGTGAAATAAATCAGAGAAAGACAAATACTATATGATATCACTTATATGTGGAATCTAAAAAATAATACAAATAAACTTACAAAACTCACAGACAGGGGCTTCCCTGGTGGCGCAGTGGTTGAGAGTCTGCCTGCCAATGCAGGGGACACGGGTTCGAGCCCTGGTCTGGGAGGATCCCACATGCTGTGGAGCAACTAGGGCCGTGAGCCACAATTGCTGAGCCTGCGCGTCTGGAGCCTGTGCTCCGCAACAAGAGAGGCCTGCGCACCGCGATGAAGAGTGGCCCCCGCTTGCCGCAACTAGAGAAAGCCCTCACGCGGAAACAAAGACCCAACACAGCCATAAATAAATAAATAAAAATTTTAAAAAAACCTCACAGACATAGAAAACAAACTTAGGGTTCCCAAAGGGGAAGGGGGGAGGGATAAATAAAGAGTATGAGATAGCAGATATACACTACTATATAGAAAATAGATAAACAACAAGGATTTACTGTGTAGCACAGGGAACTATATTCGATATCTTGTAATAACCTATAATGGAAAAGAATCTGAAAAAGAAAAAATATATATATATATTAAACTATCACTTTGCTGTGTTCGTGAAACTAACATAATATTGTAAGTCAGCTGTACTTCAGTTTTTAAAAAAAGAGTATATTAATCAGTAGAATACATCTTTTGCTTGAGCAGGGTATGTATTTTACTCCTCTCCTCCTTTCTCTTCCTCCAGACATTTACTGATTTCTATCATGTACTAGTCTCTGTAATAGGTACTGGACATACTGAGATGATTAAGATATCATTTTGGTTCTTAAGGAGTTCACAGTCTAGAAGGAAAAACTCACAGGTAAACCGGTATTTATAATATAGTGGAATATGCACTGATAGAGGTGTGTGAAAAAGTGCTACGAATGCTGTTACAGGTTACTGGGTTTAGAGTGAGAAGGAGATGGTCACAGAGGGCACTTGTCAGACAAGGATTGGGAGGGAGAGTGTTCCAAATAGACGAAGTTGCTAGTAGAAAAAAGAAGTATGGAAAGCACCTGTGTTTTTGAAAATTAAAAAATATTTCCATGTTGCCAGGTGTAGTATAGAAAGGTGGTAGGAGATGAGATAAGTAGATAGAGTAACTTCTGGTTAAAGTGAACATTGAATACATACACTTAACCTCAGCTGCTACCCCAAAACCCACTAAAACAAAAGTAAAGAGTTTTTTTTAATGTGTAAACCCACAGGCAAAACAGGATAGGAGACAACAGCAACAACATTTTAGAAACTAGAAAGCTGATGGATGAGTGCCTTTATTTAGCAGCCCTAAGAAAGACTTTTCCTAACTAACAGTTGTACAAGCCTTAAAGCACCCCAGTTTGTGGAACTGCAAAGGGCTCAGGAATTAGAGATATCAAGTTATCGCTGAAAGCAGGAGGTTAAGATGGAGCTAAAATATTAAAAAGAGGATTAGTTGAAAGTCTCCTTAAGATGCAGTTGGAGTCCCCTCTCAGATCTTTTCCAGTTCCGTGTTAACAGCCAGCTGCCTCTCCTTTACCCTGGCAGAGTATTAGAGGTTGGTTGGTTGGTTTGTGTATTTATTTTTGAGAGAGAGAGACAGAGCGTAAACAGGCCAGGGAAACACTATGTCTGGCTGAGGGAAACACTGTTTTGCTGCAAACAAGGGAGTAAAGTGAGTGTCAGATATTAAGAATACCAGTCGACAACTTTCCCCCTTCAGCTCCTAGAACTCTGGCGGCCTTCCCTCAAGCAGGACATTGGAAGACAGCTCTCTGAGAAATGTGATCAGCCAAAGAGGAAAAGATTTTACTAAAAATACTGAGATAAGAGTTTCTTAACAGAACAGCGCAACCAGGTCATGCTATAACGAAGCTCTCGGTCAACAAGCTTCACCATGTACACGTTGTTTTTCTTTTGTCATTCTTTGGTTTACCTCTTGCGAAGGATGACCTAAGCAGAAGGGGTCAGTTAAACAAAGTCAGTTCCTACTCCCCACCATTGTTCCTCAACTCTGCTTTCATTCTCCACGCCCTTTGTAAGAGAACCATCTAGTCAGCATCCATAATTATTCTGTCCTTTTCCTTCTTGGGTACCTCTCTTCCTCTGACTGCCTCAGACAACCTCAGCTTTCTTTTGGCTTTGAAACAGGGTCATCCACAATCACTACTACCCTCTGGAAATAGGCTCAAAGAAATTAAGCAATTTTCTCAAATCACACAGCTCGTAATTTGAAAGATGAGTCCTAAATCTAATTTTTTTTTTTTTTATTCTTGCCTTTAAGTCACTGATACACTGTGTTCTTCAAAAACTGTGGCAATAGGTGCTATATAGCTAAATTTAAGTTTAGATCAGGAACTTAAATTCTGGGAACTTGTGGATCTTTATTTTTATTTTTCCTAAATAACAATTGCTATTGAAAAACCCCAACCTTAACTAAGTGAAAACAGACCTTGTTTTTGTTTTTGTTTTTACTCATTTGCGGTTTTTTGTTTGTTTGTTTAATTAATTAATTAATTTATTTATTTTTGTCTGTGTTGGGTCTTCGTTTCTGTGCGCGGGCTTTCTCTAGTTGCGGCAAGTGGGGGCCACTCTCCATCGCGGTGCGTGGGCCTCTCACTATTGTGGCCTCTCTTCTTGCGGAGCACAGGCTCCAGACGCGCAGGCTCAGTAGTTGTGGCGCACGGGTCCAGTTGCTCCGCGGCATGTGGGATCCTCCCAGACCAGGGCTCGAACCCGTGTCCCCTGCATTAGCAGGCAGACTCTCAACCACTGCGCCACCAGGGAAGCCCCAGACCTTGTTTTTATTGTTCATCATTGTATACCCAACATCCAGCACAGTACCTGGCACATAGAAAGTATTCAGATATTGTTTGAATACATGAATGATTACATAACTTCATGGAAGCAGTAATTATTGAAATAAGAGTCTACTTTTCTAAGTTACTTATTATGGAACCAACTTGGTTGTCAACACTTTGAATTTCAGATATAAGAGAAAATTCATTAAGAAGTTAGCTGTTCTAACAGCTGTAAGGTTTAGGCCAAATCTTCAGCTATCACCAACTCAACCAATGAGAACTCATTGATAAATCTAGTGGAAACTCTTCAGTTCTTATTTATTGGTTTGTTTGTTTGTTTATTGACACATGGTAGATTTGATGATGACCACTGGCCACTTCTGTGCAAAACCCTCTTCCCTTATCTTTGATGATACCATTTCTCCTTTCTACTTCTTTTGAATCTCTTTTTCAGTCTTTTTGGTAAGCCTTCTTTTCCCCCGTCCTGCAAGTCGTGATGTTTATTTGCATCTTAAATCTTCTCCCAGTCTAAGATTGTACCTAGGCAATCTTATTCATCCCCATTACTGTCTTCTACCTAATCCTTCCAAATCTTCCTCCAGAACTGAGTATCTTGCTGGTTGCTCTCCATCTCTACTTGAATGTCCCAAAGCTATTTAGATGTTATGTTCCAAACTGAAATAATCACCTTTTATCCCCGTTTTCAGCCACCATCCACAACCTCTTCCTCCTGAGTTTCCTAGTTTAACAAATGGCACCAAATAAGCCAAAAACATGAAATTAGTCTCTTTCTCTTAGCCTTATCCTCATGTCTGATCAGCCACTGAGTCCTATAGAGTCTGCGTTCCTATGTCTCTTTCCTGATGTCTCTCAACTCCCATCCACTTTTCTCTTTCCTTAAATTCCAATATCCTGATTTAAGTCACCAACGTTTCTTACCTCTTTTACTGCAGCAACTTCTTAACTGGTCTCCCCACCTCTTTCATGACCCATCCCCTTACTTTATCTGTTTCCTTGCTTTACAAAACTGATATTTCTACAATTCAGGTTGGATCTCGTCACTTCCCAACTTAAAATCCTTTCCCCTTGCCCTCAAAGTAAATTCTGATCATATCTTTGCTCCTTCCTACCTCTACAGCCTCATTTTTCACTGCTGTCAATCCTCTGGCCTTTGCACATCTTACTGCCTTAGTTTGGAACACTATTTTTTTCTACTCCCTATTCCCTCAATTGTCCCTCTCACCTAGCTAACTCCTAGTCATCCTTTACTCTTAGTTTAGATGTCACTTCCTCCTGGAAGCCTTCTTTGGCCCATCAGTTGTAGGTTGGTAGCCATTTCTGTGTGCCTCTACTGTATTTTGTACTGCGTCCATCCTATCCACCATGATCCTACAATAACGCTTACCACGTATAATGAAATTACCTGTTGGCGTACCTATATTCCCCATTATGTCTGACATGAAATAGTCTCTCAGTACAACTTGGATGAATGAGTAAATGAATAAGTGAATGTAATATAAGTAGCTGCTTACCTTACCTGGTTAGAGTTTCAATTCTTCACAGCTTCCATCCTTAAACAGGTCAGTAGCTTTTATCCTTTCTTGGCTATAATCCAATTCCCAACCAGAGCTAGCCTCTGCTCACTTTTGTATCTCTGTGCACAGGAATATCTAGGTAAGAAAACCTAGATGGATGGTTTGATAATTCACAACCTCTGCTTGAAAGCAAAATTTAAAGTTCACATATAGCTGGCAGATACTGTCCCAATCGACAGTACTGTCATCGCTATATTAGGTGGGCCAAAAAGTGCCTTCAGTTTTTTAAGTAAAGATAAAAGACACATTTTTCATTTTCACCAAGAACTTTATTGTACAACATATTCACCCTTTTGTTCCACTACCTTCTGCCGTTTTTCAGGCAACTTCATAATTCCATCTTCCCAAAACTTTTTATCTTTTTGAGCAAAGAACTCTTCCACGTGCCTTTTCCAGTCTTCCAGGGAATTGAAATTTTTTCCATCAAGAGAATTTTGTAAAGACCGAAATAAATGGAAATCCAAAGGTGCAATGTCTGGTGAATACAGCTGATGAATTAGAACTTCCCAGCCAAGCTGTAACAGGTTTGCCTGGTCATCAAAGAAATATGTGGTCTTGCGTTATCCTGATGGAAGATTATGCTTTTTCTGTTGACTAATTCTGGATACTTTTCGTCGAGTGCTGCTTTCAGTTGGTCTAATTGGGACCAACTTGTTGGAACTAATCCTTTGGTTTTCCAGAAGGAGCTCATAATAGAGGACTCCTTTCCAGTCCCACTGTATACATAACATCACCTTCTTTGGATGAAGACCGGCCTTTGGTGTGATTGGTGGTGGTTTATTTCACTTGCCCCACGATCTCTTCCGTTCCACATTATTATACAGTATCCACTTTTCATCACCCGTCACAATTTCTTTTAAAAACGGAACGTTTTCATTACATTTAAATAGAGAATAGCATGCAGAAATACGGTCCAGAAGGTTTTTTTTGCTTAACTTACTTGGAACCCAGACATCAAAGCGATGAACGTAACCAAGCTGGTGCAAATGATTTTCAACGCTTGATTTGGTTATTTTGAGTATGTCGGCTATCTCCCGCGTGGTATAATGTTGATTGTTCTCAATTAATGTCTTGATATGATCTCTATCAACTTCAACTGGTCTGCCTGACCATGGCGCATCGTCCAGTGAGAAATCTCCAGCACGAAACTTAGCAAAGCACTTTTGACACATTCAGTCAGTCGCAGCACCTTCTCCATACCTGCACAAATCTTTTTTTTGCATTTCAGTTGTGTTTTTACCTTTCTTGAAATAATAAAGCACAATATGCTGAAAATGTTGCTTTTTTTCTTCCATCTTCAATATTGAAATGACTACACAGAAATTCACTAATTTTGAAAAGTCTTTTTTTAAATGTACGCTGATGTGACAGCTGTCACATACAGTCTAACAAAATTGTTGCAAATGAAGTTAAAGACAACTAAGTGCTACTAGAGCCATCTTACAGAAAAAAACCAAGCGAACCTTTTGGCCCACCCAATATTTAAAGCATGAGTGTTCATACCTACTGTGTTAGAATCCCAGGGATGAAGCATCTTGTATTTTTTTTAAAGTTCCACAGGTAAATTTGACATGTAACTAGAGTTGAAAAGTCAGTGTCTTGTTATCTGGTGTAGTCATTTTTTAAGCCTTCCTTAAAATTTTTAAATGTGCATTTCTGGGCCCCATGGTCAGAGATTCTGAGTTGGTAAGTCTGTAAGGGGTAGATTAGAGCCAACATTTAAAACTTTTCAACAGCAAAAAGGACAGCTTTATAGATATGCAATCCATCAAATACCCTTCAGTCACTTTCAGGAAAGCTGAAAAAGGATTTCTGCATTGTCAAAGAGGTTGGACTAGATATCCCCCGGATTCCTCTTCTAAATTCTATCATCTCAGGACCTTTTTTTCATCCTTGCTTAGTAGGAGCAATCGTGGCCCTCTCTAGTTCATAACACCATATCATCTTTGGTCCATACAAGGTCCCATTCTTGTTTTATTCATTTATTTTTAAAGTTCTTCTTTCTTTTTTAATATTTATTTATTTATTTGGCTGCACCGGGTCTTAGTTGCGGCACGCGGGTCTTTAGTTGTGGCACACGGGATCTTTTAATTGCGGCATGCGGGATCTAGTTCCCTGACCAGAGATCGAACCTGGGCCCCCTGCATTGGGAGTGTGGAGTCTTAACCACTGGACCACCAAGGAAGTCCCTATTCATTTATTTTTATTACCATTATGCTCCCAATCTCCCTCAATTATTTTAATGTGTTTAATATATTATTTTCAATGCAGATGTTGTTTAAAATTGCATATTATTTAGTGCACATGTATTTTTAATTTATGTAAATGGTGTAGTACATATTCTGTTCCTTTTTCAATCAGCATTATGTTTTTAATATCATCTTAGGAGGCTAGTGTAAATATGATTCCAAAACCAAATAAATACAGTAGAAGGAAAGAAAAAAATAGTCCCACTTTTCATATCAATGTAAATGCAGAACTCTTAAATAAAATACTGGCTAATTGATTATGTTAGTGCATTAAAAAAACCAAACCATCATGATATAGTAGAATTGATCCCTGGATCCTTCCAGTATAATTCACCACATTAATAGATGAAAGGAGAAAAATTATGATTATCTTAATCAGTACAGAGAAGGCATTTAATAAAATTCAATGTGTATTTGTGTAAAAGTTCTTAGCAAACTGTTATTAGAGAAAAGCTTCCATACTTGGTAAAACCTACATACCAAAGACCTACAGCAAGCCTTATAGTTATTGAAGAAATGTTATGTGTTCCCTTTAAGACTGTAACAAGATAAAGATGCTTACTTTTATCACTACTATTAACAATGTGTCAAATCATTATGTTGTATACCTAAAACTAATACAATGTTACATGTGAATTATTTCTCAATTAAAAAATGTTACAAGGGGAAAATGAGATCCAAGGATTAGAAGAGAAAGAAAAAACTGTCATTATTTTCAGATCATATGATCCTCTGCCTGGAAAAAGTGCCACATTGACAAATTAACTAATCAGATGATTCATTTAGATTACTGAATATAAGACCAATCTACAAAACTCAATAGTATTTCTTTTTACCAGCAAAAACCAACTAACAAGTAAAGTTAGTTCTCCCTTTCTCTCCCCTTCCTTCTTTCCTTCCTTCCTCCTGTATCCAAGCACCATTGGGCAAGCTCAGGCAGGGCAGTAATGGTAGCCAGACAGAGGCTGGATCCCATACTTACAAACACAAAGATTGTAGATGAATTGGTATTGGTGGCCCAGTGGAATAAGAGTACTATTTATAGTCAGAAGACTGAGCAAATTAAGTAAAGGTATTGAGGATAATTGTAGCCAGGTTTTTCACTGATAAAAGAAGAAAGTGTAAGTATGGAAAAGAGAAGCTAGCATGAATCTTATGGTTTTGAATAAATTAGGGCTAATAATGCCAACTCATGATTTTCAACATATATACATTGAAAAAATATGTGGAAATGTGTGTGTATGTCTGTGAATATGTGGGGGGAGGGTGCATATATATATTTCCTAGCTCTGTTTATTGAGAGGGCCAGGCAGCAGAGACCCTCCATATAACAGTGAACACACCTAGTATCCTGATCTTGGTTTCTAAATTCCAGTCTCCATTAAAAGGAAGAAATGACTCCTTGAAGAAATTACTAGGGCCAGGACTAGAGCAAAGAAAACATAAGAAAGACTTTATATTTCAGGAAGTACAGAAGTGCTCAAAGAATGAATGAGCTCTAGTTGGACTTTTTTTATTGAGGTAAAATATACACATCATTAAATTTAACATTTTAACCCTGTTTAAGTGTACAGGTCAGTGGCATTAGGTACATTCACACTGTTACGCAAAAACATCACCACCATCCATCTCCAGAACTTTTTCCATATTCCCAAACTGAAATTCTGTACCAGTTAAACAGTAACTCCCAGTTTCTGCCTACCTCCCACCCCAGCCCCTGGCAACTATCATTCTACTTTCTATCTATATGAATTCGACTGCTCTAAGTACTTCATACAAGTGAAGTCATACAATATTTGTCTTTCTATGACTGGGTTATTTCACTTAGCATGATATCCTTAAGGTCATCCATGTTGTAGCATGTGTCAGAATTGCCTTCCTTTTTAAGGCCAAATAATATTATACTGTATGAGTATAACACATTTTGCTTATCCATTCTTCTGTTGATGAGCATTTTAGGTTGTTTCTACCTTTTGGCTATTGCAAATACTGCTGCGGTGAGCATGGGTATACAAATATCTCATCACGTCCCTACTTTTTCTGCAAGCAAACTGCCTTTAAGCCTTCAAGTTTGCTTGCAAAAAAAGTTAATTCTCTTCATCACAGAGCTGCATATACATACATTAGCTCAGAAATTCAAAGATCCTGAAAGAGGAAATCCAGCTGGAGGAGCTGCAGGCCTGACTGACAAGGTAGCCAGCAGATCAGTAACAGTATGTGCATGCAGCGCCTAACCCTACACTGACTTCTGAACATAAGCATGGGTACTGCATCACTTCCACCTTCCACATCTCTGGCAACTCTAACTCAGAACTGTACAGTGAAGGGAATTCTGGGGACTGTAGTTCCAGCTTAGCTAAATTGACATAGTACAAAGTCACTCCACTCTTCTTCCCCATCAATACCCTCATTTAACATGAGACCCTGTGAGGCTGTGAACTCAGTTTGTATTGTAATTCAGTCACCTAAGGGTTAAACTTTGTTATGATAGTTACACATCTCAACCCTGCAGCTACAGGATCTTATTTCATTTATCTTTTAGAGTAGTCATAGAAACTTTCTGGTCCCTTACCTGAACCTTGTGATAGAAATTTAACATCTTGAGCTTATTATGATCTTCCTTCAAATTCTCTAGTGAACTTTGATACAGTGGGCGAGGCTTATTGTTCCTCTTATTTGAATTAAAATATTTATGTCAACACTTACTTGATTACATAGGCACTTGATTACAGTTGTTTATAGGTGTTAATTTAAGTAACTGTTTTGCTTTTGAGTGCCAGGGACTACCAGTTTCTCATTAACCACTGGCAAAAGATTTATTAATGCTTTTTGTTTTTAATAATTATTTTTATCAAAACTTTATTTTTTCTTTAAGACTATTTTTTTAACATCTTTATTGGAGTATAACTGCTTTACAGTGTTGTGTTAGTTTCTGCTGTATAACAAAGTGAATCAGCTATATGTATACATATATCCCCATATCCCCTCCCTCTTGTGTCTGCCTCCCACCCTCCCTATCCCACCCCTCTAGGTGGTCACAAAGCACCGAGCTGATCTCCCTGTGCCATGCAGTTGCTTCCCACTAGCTATCTATTTTATGTTTGGTAGTGTGTATATGTCAGTGTTATTCTCTCACTTCGTCCCAGCTTACCCTTCCCCCTCCCCATGTCCTCAAGTCCATTCTCTACATCTGTGTCTTTATTCCTGTCCTGCCCCTAGGTTCGTCAAAACCACTTTTTTTTTTTTTTTTGATTCCATATATATGTGTTAGCATACAGTATTTGTTTTTCTCTTTCTGACTTACTTCACTCTGGATGACAGACTCTAGGTCCATCCACCTCACTACAAATAATTCAATTTCGTTTCTTTTTATGGCTGAGTAATATTCCATTGTATATATGTGCCACATCTTCTTTATCGATTCATCTGTCGACAGACACTTAGGTTGCTTCCATGTCCTGGCTACTGTAAATAGAGCTGCAGTGAACATTGTGGTGCATGACACTTTTTGAATTATGGTTTTCTCACGGTGTGTGCCCAGTAGTGGGATTGCTGGCTCATATGGTAGTTCTATTTTTAGTTTTTTAAGGAACCTCCATACTGTTCTCCATAGTGACTATCAATTTACATTCCCACCAACAGTGCAAGAGGGTTCCCTTTTCTCCACACCCTCTCCAGCATTTACTGTTTGTAGATTTTTTGATGATGGCCATTCTGACCGGTGTGAGGTGATACCTCACTGTAGTTTGATTTGCATTTCTCTAATGATTAGCGATGTTGAGCATCCTTTCATGTGTTTGTTGGCAATCTGTATATCTTCTTTGGAGAAATGTCTATTTAGGTCTTCCACCCATTTTTGGAGTTGTTGGTTTTTTTTGATATTGAGCTGCATGAGCTGCTTGTATATTTTGGAGATTAATCCTTTGTCAATTGCTTCATTTGCAAATATTTTCTCCCATTCTGAGGGTTGTCTTTTCATCTTGTTTATGGTTTCCTTTGCTGTGCATAAGCTTTTAAGTTTCATTAGGTCCCATTTGTTTATTTGTGTTTTTATTTCCATTTCTCTAGGAGGTGGGTCAAAAAGGATCTTGCTGTGATTTACGTCACAGAGTGTTCTGCCTATGTTTCCACTAAGAGTTTTGTAGTCTCTGGCCTTACATTTAGGTCTTTAATCCATTTTGAGTTTATTTGTGTATACGGTGTTAGGGAGTGTTCTAATTTCATTCTGTTACATGTAGCTGTCCAGTTTTCCCAGCACCACTTATTGAAGAGGCTGTCTTTTCTCCATTGTATATTCTTGCCTCCTTTATCAAAGATAAGGTGACCATATGTGCGTGGGTTTATCTCTGGGCTTTCTATCCTGTTCCATTGATCTATATTTCTGTTTTTGTGCCAGTACCATACTCTCTTGATTACTGTAGCTTTGTAGTATAGTCTGAAGTCACAGAGCCTGATTCCTCCAGCTCCATTTTTCTTTCTCAAAATTGCTTTGGCTATTTGGGGTCTTTTGTGTTTCCATACAAATTGTGACATTTTTTGTTCTAGTTCTGTGAAAAATGCCATTGGGAGTTTGATAGGGATTGCATTTAATCTGTAGATTGGGTAGTATAGTCATTTTCACAATGTTGATTCTTCCAATCCAAAACATGGTATATCTCTCCATCTGTTTGTATTGCCTTTAATTTCTTTCATCAGTGTCTTATAGTTTTCTGCATACAGGTCTTTTGTCTCCTTAGGTAGGTTTATTCCTAGGTATTTTATTCTTTTTGTTGCAGTGGTAAATGGGAGTGTTTCCTTAATTTCTCTTTCAGATTTTTCATCACTAGTGTATAGGAATGCAAGACATTTCTGTGCATTAATTTTGTATCCTGCTACTTTACCAAATTCATTGATTAGCTCTAGTAGTTTTCTGGTGGCATCTTTAGGACTCTCTATGTATAGTATCATGTCGACTGCAAACAGTGACTGTTTTACTTATTGTTTCCAATTTGTATTCCTTTTATTTCTTTTTCTTCTCTGATTGCTGTGGGTAAAACTTCCAAAACTATGTTGAATAGTAGTGGTGAGAGTGGACATCCTTGTCCCGTTCCTGATCTTAGAGGAAGTGGTTTCAGTTTTTCACCATTGAGAACGATGTTGGCTGTGGGTTTGCCATATATGGCCTTTATTATGTTGAGGTAAGTTCCCTCTATGCCTACTTTCTGGAGAGTTTTTATCATAAATGGGTGTTGAATTTTGTCAAAAGCTTTTTCTGCATCTATTGAGATGATCATATGGTTTTCATCCTTCAGCTTGTTAATATGTTGTATCATATTGATTGATTTGCATATATTGAAAAATCCTTGCATTCCTGAGATAAACCCCACTTGATCATGGTGTATGATCCTTTTAATGTGTTGTTGGATTCTGTTTGCTAGTATTTTGTTGAGGATTTTTGCATCTATATTCATCAGTGATATTGGTCTGTAATTTTCTTTTTTTGTAGTATCTCTGTCTGGTTTTGGTATCAGGGTGATGGTGGCCTGGTAGAATGAGTTTGGGAATGTTCCTCCCTCTGCTATATTTTGGAAGAGTTTGAGAAGGATAGGTGTTAGCTCTTCTCTAAATGTTGAATAGAATTTGCCTCTAAATCCACCTGGTCCTGGACTTTTGTTCGTTGGAAGTTTTTAAATCACAGTTTCAATTTCAGTGCTTGTGACTGGTCTGTTTATATTTTCTATTTCTTCCTGGTTCAGTCTTAGAAGTTTGTGCTTTTCTAAGAATTTGTCCATTTCTTCCAGGTTGTCCATTTCATTGGCATGTAGTTGCTTGTAGTAATCTCTCATGATCCTTTGTATTTCTGCAGTGTCAGTTGTTACTTCCTTCTTTTTCATTTCTAGTTCTGTTGATTTGAGTCTTCTTTTTTTCTTGATGAGTCTGGCTAGTGGTTTATCAATTTTGTTTATCTTCTCAAAGAACCAGCTTTTAGTTATATTGATCTTTGCTCTTGTTTTCTTCGTTTCTTTTTCATTTATTTCTGATCTGATCTGTATGATTTCTTTCCTTCTGCTTCTGGGTTTTGTTTGTTCTTCTTTCTCTAATTGCTTTAGGTGTAAGGTTAGGTTGTTTTTTTGAGATTTTTCTTATTTCTTGAGGTAGGATTGTATTGCTATAAACTCCCCTCTTAGAACTGCTTTTGCTTCATCTCATAGGTTTTGGGTGGTCGTGTTATCGTTGTCATTTGTTTCTAGATATTTTTTGATTTCCTCTTTGATTTCTTCAGTGATCTCTTGTTTATTTAGTAGTGTGCCATTTAGCCTCCATGTGTTTGTATTTTTTACAGTTTTTTTCCTGTAATTGATATCTAGTCTCATAACGTTGTGGTCAGAAATGGTACATGATACGATTTCAGTTTTCTTAAATTTACCAAGGCTTGATTTGTGACCCAAGATATGATCTATCCTGGAGAATGGTCCATGAGCACTTGAGAAGAAAGTGTATTCTGTTGTTTTTGGATGGAATGTCCTATAAATATCAGTTAAGTCCATCTTGTTTAATGTATCATTTAAAGCTTGTGTTTCCTTATTTATTTTCATTTTGGGTGATCTGTCCACTGGTGAAAGTGGGGTGTTAAAGTCCCCTACTATGATTGTGTTACTGTCAATTTCCCCTTTTATAGCTGTTAACGTTTGCCTTATGTATTGAGGTGCTCCTATGTTGGGTGCATAAATATTTACAATTGTAATATCTTCTTCTTGGATTGATCCCTTGATCATTATGTAGTGTCCTTCTCTGCCTCTTGTAATAGTCTTTATTTTAAAGTCTCTTTTGTCTGATATGAGAATTGCTATTCCAGCTTTCTTTTGATTTCCATTTGCATGGAATATCATTTTCCATCCCCTCACTTTCAGTCTGTATGTGTCCCTAGGTCTGAAATGGGTCTCTTGTAGACAGCATATATATGGGTCTTGTTTTTTAATCCATTCAGCCAGTCTATGTCTTTTGGTTGGAGCATTTAATCCATTTACATTTAAGGTAATTATCGATATGTATGTTCCTATGACCATTTTCTTAATTGTTTTGGGTTTGTTATTGTAGGTCTTTTCCTTCTCTTGTGTGTCCTGCCTAGAGAAGTTCCTTTAGCATTTGCTGTAAAGCTGGTTTGGTGGTGCTGAATTCTCTTAGCTTTTGCTTGTCTGTAAAGGTTTGAATTTCTTCGTCGAATCTGAATGAGATCCTTGCTTGGTAGAATAATCTTGGTTGTATTTTTTTCCCTTTCATCGCTTTAAATATGTCCTGCCACTCCCTTCTGGCTTGCAGAGTTTCTGCTGAAAGATCAGCTGTTAACCTTATGGGGTTTCCCTTTTATGTTATTTGTTGCTTTTCCCTTTCTGCTTTTTATAATTTTTCTTTGTATTTAATTTTTGATGGTTTGATTAATATGTTTTTTGGTGTGTTTCTCCTTGGATTTATCCTGTATGGGACTGTCTGTGCTTCCTGGACTTCATTGACTATTTCCTTTTCCATGTTAGGGACGTTTTCAACTATAATCGCTTCAAATATCTTCTCAGATGCTTTCTTTTTCTCTTCTTCTTCTTGGACCTCTATAATTCGAATGTTGGTGCATTTAATGTTGTCCCAGAGGTCTCTGAGACTGGTCTCAGTTCTTTTCATTCTTTTTTCTTTATTCTGCTCTGTGGTAGTTATTTCCACTATTTTATCTTCCAGGTCACTTATCTATCCTTCTGCCTCAGTTATTCTGCTACTGCTTCCTTCTAGAGAATTTTTAATTTCATTTATTGTGTTGTTCATCATTGTTTGTTTGGTCTTTAGTTCTTCTAGGTCCTTGTTAAACGTTCCTTGTATTTTCTCCATTCTATTTCCAAGATTTTGGATCATCTTTACTATCATTACTCTGAATTATTTTTCAGGTAGACTGCCTATTTCTTCTTCATTTGTTTGTTCTGGTGGGTTTTACGTTGCTCCTTCATCTGCTGCATATTCCTCTGTCTTCTCATTTTGTTTAACTTACTGTGTTTGGGGTCTCCTTTTCGCAGGCTGCAGGTTTGTAGTTCCCGTTGTTTTTTTTTTTGTTTTTTTGTTTTTTTTAATAAATTTATTTATTTATTTTTGGGTGTGTTGGGTCCCCGTTTCTGCGCGAGGGCCTTCTCCAGTCGCGGCAAGTGGGGGCCACTCTTCATCGTGGTGCGCGGGCCTCTCACCATCGCGGCCTCTCTCGTTGCGGAGCACAGGCTCCAGACGCGCAGGCTCAGCAGTTGTGGCCCACGGGCCCAGGCGCCCCGCAGCATGTGGGATCCTCCCAGACCAGGGCCCGAACCCGCGTCCCCTGCACCAGCAGGCAGACTCTCAACCACTGCGCCACCAGGGAAACCCCGTTCCCGTTGTTTTTGATGTCTGCCCCAAGTGGGTGAGGTTGGTTCAGTGGGCTGTGTAGGCTTCCTGGTGGAGGAGACTGGTGCCTGTGTTCTGGTGGATGGGGCTGGATCTTGTCTTTCTGGTGGGCCGGGCTGCGTCCGGTGGTGTGTTTTGGGGTGTCTGTGAACTTAGTATGATTTTAGGCAGCCTCTCTGCTAATGGGTGGGGTTGTGTTCCTGTCTTGCTAGTTTTGGGCATGGGGCATACAGCACTGGCATTTGCTGGCCATTGGGTGGAGCTGGGTGTTAGTGTTGAGACAGAGATCTCTAGGAGAGCTCTCGCCAATTGATATTATGTGGGGCAGGGCGGTCTCTGGTGGTCCAGTGTCCTGAACTCGGCTCTCCCATCTCAGGGGCTCAAGCCTGACACCAGGCTGGAGCCCCAAGACCCTGTCAGCCACACGGTTTCTTGTTTTGTAGGTAAAGTCTCCAAGCCAGCTTGTAGGTTATGCCATCTCTCTGTCAGTGGGAGGGACTTCTTGTTCAGATATGTGCTGCTCCTGGTGCGTGGTGGCTGGGTCGCCAGGCTCCTGAGTGTCCTCGGCGTGGCAGGGGTGCCGTGGGTGGCCTGCCTGCTTTCCTCCACCAAGAACCTGCCCCTGAGTGGCTGCATGTTCTTCCCTGAAGCCCACACGGCCCACCCAGGTGGGCCACACCTGGTTCTCAAGACTTTATTTTTTAAGAACAGTTTTAGGTTCACAGCAAAATTAAGAGAAAGGTATAGAGATTTCCCATATATCCCTTGCCCCCACACATGCATAGCCTCCCTCATTATCAGCATTTCCCACAAAAGTGGTACATTTGTTACAACTAATGAACCTACATTGACACATCATAATCACCTTAAGTCCACAGTTTGCATCATTCTTGGTGCTATACATTCATTGGGTTTGGACAAATGTTTAATGAGGTATATCCATCATAATGATATTATACAGAGTATTTTCACTACCCTAAAACTCCTCTGCCTTTTCATACCCCCACCACCACCACCAATTATTAATGGTTTTGAATCTAATCAGATCAACGAACCAAGTCCAGATTTCCATCCTTAGGTTGCTTTTTTCCTGTAATAAGTTCTGGTACAGGTCAGGAAAATCCTTAAGTAGCAATCTTCATTTTCTGCAAGTTTGTTTTATTTTACTTATCTCAGTTACATCTGTCTAAATGTTTAGAAACACCAACAATAATTTTTAAAGATTCTGGACAATAAAATGCTTTTTCAAATGGAATTTTAAATTCTTACCTAGTTATATCAGATCTCATTGAGTGTTTACTATACATTTCTAAGGGACACTTAATGGAAATTTAACGGACTGCTGACAGTCGTAGGTTTGACATTCTATATACTGATTATTTGAGAACAATCCATGATAAATAGTAACTTGTATTTTTGAGGCAGAAATACGAACTGTACATGTAATGCTAGTGTTTACTAGGGAAACACTTAGCTAGTGTGTAAACCTTGAGAATCATTACCCATTGTGCATCTCAACTTGACCTTGTTTTCAAGTAGTCATTGTGTGATTCATGAAATTCTATTTGTGATATGGTAATTATGACATATGTATTGATTAAAGAGTAGTAATAAAGTACACATGTACCCAACATCTAGTTTAAGAGATAGAACATTCATATTAAAGTTCTTGGGAGTTCCACTCAACTGCTCTCTGACTCTTCCTCTCCCTTAGAGCTACTCTCCTAAATTTGATGTTATTCATTCCTTTGCTTTTCTTCATGATTTACCCCATATGTGTACTCTTAAACTGTAATTCAGTTTAGTTTTGACTGCTTTGACCTTCATGTAATTGAAATCATCCTGTTTTTTCATTGATACAATAAGTATTTTCTGAGTAACTGCTCATAATGATCACCTGTGTTGATACATGTAGTTATGATTTATTTATTCACTGCTGTGTGAGTCCATTCTACTGTTGAAGGATATTTGGACTGTTTCATTGCCCCAGCAATGAAAGCAGTGTTGTAACTCAAGCAATGTTGTATGACCATTCTTATACACTGATGCACTTGTGTAAGAATTTCTCTTGAATAAACACATAGGAATGGAATTGCTGAGTCAAGAGTATGTGCAACTTCAACTTTACTAGATTATGACAAATTATTTTCTAAAATATCTTTATAAATTTACATTATTGCAGCAGTGTATGAGAGTTTCTTTTACTTCACATCTTTGCCAACTTTTGGTATTAAAAAATTCTTAATTTTTAAATTCTGCCAGTCTGGTCATTATATAAGGGTATATCATTGTAGTTATAATTTGCATTTCCCCGATAACTAATAAAGTGGAATAATTTTTCATGTTTATTGGCTTTGCATGTTTTCTATGTAAGGAAATGCCTATTTGCTTCTTCAGCCCTTTTTTCTTTTGAATTATCTTTTTCTCTTTGATTTGTAGGAGTACTTAATATGTTCTGAACACCAATCCTTTCATGTTGCAGGTATCTCTTCCTAGACTGTGGTTGTCTTTTCCTTGTCTTTCTAGTACGTTTTGATGACTATAAGTTTGTAATCATTTCCTTTATGATTTGTACTCTTCTTATGTCTTGTGCAAGAAATCCTTCCCTTCAGTGAGGTCATAAAGATATGCTCATATCCGTTTTAAAAGTTTAATAATTTTGCCTTTCATATTTAAGTCCTTTAATCTATCTGAAATTGATTTCTTGTGGATTGTATGAGGTAGAGATCCAGTTTATTTTTTTCCAAATATATAACCAGTTGCCCACAGAATGATTTATTTCTATAAATATCTTTTCTCCAATGATTTGCTGTGGCCCCCTCTTCACACACCACATTTCTATAAGTATATGGGTCTATTCAGGATTTCTGTTCCATTAATCTGTTAGCCTGTTTTCACAAAAGCATCTCATAGTCTTAATTAAAGTTTATATTAAATTTTAATACCCACGAGGCAAGTCCCCATGCTATGTCTTCTTAAGAAATATCTTGCCTCTTCTTTGCCCTTTGTTTTTCTGTATAATTTTAGAATCACTTTGTTGGATTCCATAAGAAAATCTGTGGGGACTTTGATTAAAATTACATTGAATCCATAGACTAATTTAAGGAAGAACTGACATTTTTGCAAGTCTTCCTATCCATAAACATGGTATATTTCTTAATGTATATAGGCCTTTAATGTCTTTTAATAACATTTCATGATTTTCTCTGTGAAGATTTTATACATCTTTTGTTAGCTCTATTTCTGATTGCCCTATTTTTTTTTTGTCTTTACTGTTGTTGGTATTACAAATGGTGTCTTTTTAAAATTACATACTCTAATTGCTTTTTTCTGATATATAGAAATATAAATGTATTCATTAATATTGCAAACATCCTTAATTCTTATAATTTGTCTACATATTCTTTTTAGTACTTTGTGTTGGCAAGCATATAATCCAGTAATAGTAATGCTTTTTGCCTTATTTTTAAAATTTTACACATTTTATTTCTTTTTCTTATTGTCTGGCAAGAATTTATAGTATAACATTAAATAAAAGTGATAGGACTTTTCTTTTAAAGTTTCATTATTGAGCTTTGTATTTGCTAAAAGGTTTTTGATAAGTGTCCTATATCAGGTTAAAAAGTACTCTTCTATTCCTAGTTTGTTAAGAGTTTTTATCATTAATAAGTATTGAATTTTATGAAATGCTTTTTCTGCAACTATCAGTTGTTTTTATGGATTGTTGGACTTTATGTGTTAGGGGTTTTTTCCCATGATTGTTTTCATGATTGAAATTAGCCTATACCTCTTTATATTGTCCTTGACTGGTATTGGAACAAGGTTACATTTAGTTTCAGAAAATGAAGTAGGGAGTGTTCCTCTGTATCTCTCTCTGATATAGTGCATATTAGATTGAAATTGCATGTTCCTTGAAAGTTTGTTAGAGCTCATTAGTAAAGCCATCTGAACTTAGTGTTTTCTTTGTAGGAATATCTTAAATTTCTAATTATAGACTATTGAAATTTTTCATTTTTCTTTGGTAATTTTTTCCTATGAATTTGTGTATTATTGACTTCTCTCTTCTTTTTTAAGAAGAAATACCCTTTGCCTTTGTAATTTTTCCTCTATTTGTATTATTCCCTTTTGTCTACTTTCTAATTTTATTCTATTATTTTTAACTTCTTAAACTACAGGTTTAAGAGGTTCCTAAACCTCCTGAGTTCACAGAGTCCTTAGTATCTCAGCAATTTTTTCTTGATGCCCCCTGGGCCAAAAAGAAATACCTAACAGCTTCACTTCTTAAGTAGTTAGGGCCAGCTTAATATGTATTGATGTCCTTGAAACTGAATAACCACTTGAAAAAAATACACATAAATTGAAAAAATTAATACTTTTATTTCATTTTTAAATAACTACAATCATTTACTAATGGAATGTGTGCTCCTGTTAAGTACTTCATAGCTGTTCAAACCATGATTTGCACTACCTACATATCCCGTTCCATCTTGCTTTTATTATAGTACTTGCTTTTAAATCACAACAACCACTGAATACCCCAGCTTCACAAAGATATGTTGTTGATAGTAATGTAGCACAATCTAATGTTGAAAATGTGCATTACCTCCAGCTAGTTGTTCATGCAAGGTCAAGAGATGTTGAAAGATGCTGTATTTCCCCTGAACATTAGAATTATATACCATGTCACTTCTGTGATTTTGATGTAGCACCACAGGATGACTCATCTCACAGTTTGGGAACCAGGGTTCTAAACATTCTTTTTAATTACTGTATAATATTTCATGGTGTGGCTGCAACCCAGTTTTTTTCAAGCATTTCCCTATTGATGGGAATTCACTCTCTGTCCAGTTTTTTTCCAACACAAAGCTTCAGTAAACAACATATGTCTTTGTTTACTGTGTTAGTTTTGTACTTCTGTGAGTTAGATGCCTAGGAATGGAATTGCTTGCTCAAAGAGTGTGTGTGTGTGTGTGTGTGGTATATGTAAGGCTAAATATATGTCTGTATATATGTGTGTGTGTGTGTGTGTGTATATTTTTAATTGGTATTGCCAGATTGCTTTTCAAAAAGGCTGTTATGTTTCATGTTTCTGCCAATTCATTGAGGGTATCTCCTTTCCCACATCTTTGCCAGTGATAGGTTCAGTTGCTCTTTTCAATGTTTGCTCTTTGACAGATGGGCAAAAATGATATGGCAAAAATTCCACATAAAGGATTTTGTTTAGTTAACTTCTGATCCCCAGCACCTTAAACAGTATTTGACCCGTGAAAATTTTCAGTAAGTATTTGTTGAATGTGTGAATCAGGAATAAATGAATCAACCAGCCAGCCAGTCAATCAGCTAATCTCATTGTTCGTTCAATTTGCAATTCTTTGGCTGTTACTGAATTTTAGCATCAATTTAGATGTTTGTTTGACCTTTCTGGAGTTGTTCTTCTGTGACTTGCTTATGCATACCTCTTGCCCATTTTTCTTTTGGGTTATTTGACTTTTTCTAGCCATTTTGTAAGAGCACTTTGTTTAATGTACATATTGCCCTTTCAGTTTTTTTCCCAAATACATTTATTCATCTGTTGGCTTTGTATTTTATCTTTTGCCATAGAAAAACTTAATTTTTTGTTCAGATTTTGGCTGTTCTTTTTCTTTTTTTAATAGCCTCTGTATTTTCATTCTAATTAAGGCCCTTTTTTTCATTCCTAAGATATACATGTTGTCTAAATGTTCTTGCAAGATTCTTATTCCATCTGGAATTTATTTTTATAATTACGTAGTATATCATAAGTGTCCAATTTTATTTTCTTCCAAAAGGATAGCCAGTTGATGTCAGCACAACTTATTAAATAATTCATTGCTTTACTGTTGAATTACCACGTTTGTCATATACTGAATTCTCATATATACTGTAACTTATTTCTGGATTTGTTATTCTAATCCATAGATATTTATATATATCTAAACCAATACCATGTTGATTTAAGGGACTTTATTATGTTCTGATAAAACAAATTATCCTACAGTGATATTCTTTTCTGTATTTTTTTAGCCATTCCTGGCTATTGATTCTTTCATATAAGCATTAAGATAATAATATTCAATTCCCAAAAAAATTTCATTAGAACTGAGAATGCAAACCCAATTGAAATTGCATTTAATTTTTATGTCAATTTGGGGAAAGTTAATATTTTATTATATTAAGTCTTCCCAACCAATAACTGGTTTGTTTTATGCCATTTAATTAGCTTCTAAAGTTTACTTCTCAAAAGTTTTTTGCTTTTTTAAATGTATTATTCCCTAGTATTTGATAGTTCATATTGCTATTGTGAATGGAGTGCTTTTCCCATTTCCATTCTAGTTACTTTTTCTAAAAATAAATTAAAGCTATTGATTTTGTATGTTTTATATCAATCCATTTTACTAAATTCTCTTATTAATTTCTGTTTTCTATTATAGTGCTTGGGTTTTTTAGGCATATAATAGTACAAGTCCCCCAAAATGATAGTTTTATTTCTTCTTTGCCAGTGTTTACACCATTTATTTGTTTCACTTTCATGTCTTATTCTGTTTGCCAGAACCTCCAAGACAGTGTTAAATAAAAATTTCATGGAAGTCATCCATGTCTCATTCCTGATTGAAATGGTTAGTGTTTTGTCACTTAGGGTAATATTTATTATTTGGCTTTAGTGGATGTTTCTTATTATATTTTACTAGCTTTCTTGTATTACTGTTTTACTTAGTTATTATATGTATTGGCTGATAAATATTTTTATGAATTTTCAGCACCTATTATAATAATATGGTTTTCTCTCCCTTAATGTGTTGATAAAATGGATTAAATGGATAAATATCCCGAATTGAACCATGCTTGCGTTCCTTTACCCTTCCCATGAAACTTGTGTTTTTTCTCTTTGGAAGCTTGTAAGATCTTCTCTTTGACCCCAGTTAAAATTTCACAGTGATGTCCCCTGATGTCATTGGGCTATTTGCATGTGTTGTGCTGGATACTTGATAGGCCTTTTTAATTTGGAAGTTCCTGTCCTTAAATTCCAGGCAATTTTCTTCAGTTATTTTCTTTGATATCCTTTCCTTCATTTCCTCAATTTGTTCTTCTGGGATTTATACTCTTCAGATGTTGGCCTTCTTGGACCAGTGCTCTAATTTTATTTTCTATTTTCTCTCTCTGCCTTTTTGATTTACCCTCTGGGAGATTACCTCAACATTATCTTCCAAACCTTCTATTAAATTTTACATTTCAGCTATCATATGTTTTCATACCCAAAGACACTTTTATTCTCTGAATATTCCCTTTTTTGGTATTCTAGTTTTGTTTCATGAATGTAATAGCTTCACATATCTGTCTGAGGATATTGACAGAGAGTGCGTGCGTGCGCGCGCGCGCGCATGTGTGTGTGTGTGTGTGAGAGGGAGTGTGTGTGAGAGGGAGTGTGTGTGGGGGGAGAGAGGTGCTTGGTTTCTGTCTCTCCATAGTTTTCTCGGCCAATTTTTTTTTTTTGGTTTTTGTCTTTTATATTAGAAGCTTTGCTCAGATGTCTGGTAATATTTGGTTGTCTGCTTATAGGGTAACCCTCAATATCAGTAGCTTTATTTTTCTTTTCTTTTCTTTTTTTTTTTTTTTTTTTTTTTTTTGTGGGAGCATGGAGCTGGTCATATTTCCCAGAAAATTATCTGGTCTCCTCCCTGGAATGTAGAAACCTGGCTGCCAGAGTTCTAGGAGCCCAGTAGAGTAAGAGGGTTAGGTGTCCTAACATTCGGTATGTAATATTTTACTTAATTTCGCTCATTTTCAGTATGATACACCTACCTTCAGCTGGGTCTGGTGTTCTGCAAACCAGGGAACATGATACCTCCAGCTTTGTTCTTCCTTCTCAAGATTACTTTGGCTATTCGGGGTCTTCTGTGGTTCCATAGAAATTTTAGGATTTTTTTGTTTTATTTCTGTGAAAAGTGCCATTGGAATTTTGCTAGGGATTGCATTGAGAAAATAATATCTTTATTGTAATTTAAGTGGGATTTTACAAGGAAGCAAATTCAGATGTGTATAAAATTTTCAACTTTAGTCATCTACAAAGTAAAGTCAAGATATCTTAGAATGGCATCAAAGCCATGCCTTTCTTTCTAGCCTTGCATTTATCACCACATGTCATCTTACTAGTTTAAATTCCACTCAGCCACATTCTTTACAATTACCAAACTATGTTTTGCCTTTGTACCTTTGTTCAGTTTTTTTGTCCTGTAATGCCCACTATCCTTCAATTTCCCTCATAACTGGTGAACATATCATTCAAGCCTCAGCTCAACTTTTATCTTTCCTGTCTTTCTCAGGTCAAAATGGCCCCTATACTCATCTCTTATATACTCTTACCATAGCACTGATAGTTTTTTGTAACATTTTAAACTGAACTTTTAACATATAATAAACTGGACATATTTCAAGTGTACAACTTGATAACTTTTTTAACATGTGTATACACCATGAAACCATCACCACAATCAAGATAATGAACTCTGTGTCTGCCTCACACTTCACACTTCAGTGAAATTCACTTAACTTGGATCTCACCGCAAAAATTGGCTGAACTTTAAGCAGGTGTTTAGGGCCAGGAATTAGAGATGCACTTTTACAAGGGTGAGGAAAATCAATTAGGTACAGACACTTGGCCAGTAACGTGGTTCATTCCAAAAGGTCACCACTAAATCCCCGCTCCTGCAGTTCAGAACATGACCGCCATGCACCAGGAGGAGCCAGGCTAGAAAATGGTCTACAACCTATTTTAGAGTCAAGAAGACATGTTCCTTTTTATATAACTTTTCATTCTTTAAGGTTACTCAACTTTTTGAAAGTTTCAAAATTTCACAACCATAGTAAACAGTTGTCATTATTTTTCTGTGCACTAAGAACTATATTTGGACTGAAATATTCTAACCATGTTTTCAGAGAGTCTCACCGTAGCAAAAAATCTTCCACTTGATTTAAATCTCTTATGCTCTCCATTATGAAATTCAGTTCTGGCCTTATCTGTGTTATTGTTGTTGTTTAATTAGGGTATGTTTCAGAGCAGGTTTTACAGTTTGGGGAATGACTTTTCTGTCAATTGTACATCAGAAAGTCATTCAGCCAAGGTTTTGACCACTGCCATGGCCTCTTGAGACACTTCTTGTTAGAGATGACGTAATGTAATTTTAAGGACACTCTTTCCTAATGTGGTCTGTGATGAACACGTTTTGAGCCTAACATTGTGTTCTGTAAACTTCATGCGACTAGCTTCTGGAATCTACTTTTGTAGCCAAAGTATTTGTAGAGGATATTTGCCTAGATAGCCAGAAAAAGAGGCATTCTCCTTCTTGATGAATATTTTAATAATTGAACCAATTGAAGTCATAAATGGAATTCAAAAGGGTTTTGACAAAGAAGAAATAAAAATAAAGGTCCTTAGAGATCATTGAGTCTAAACTTTTCTAGATGAAGAAACTAAGGTCCAGAGAGGTGAAGTAATTTCCTCAAGACCACAGCACCAGATAGTGACACACTGTGAATAAGAATGTGGTCTTAATGTTGTTCTGTCCTGTGCTTTTTCCAATATACTACACATAGTCTTTAAACAATAAAATAGGTTTTGGTCTATAACCATAAAAACATTTCTTCAGATTTATTTAAAGGAAAGTTTAAATAAACATAAACTAGCTCAATATTGGAAACTTCTCTTGAGGCAAATAATAATGCTTTTCTTAAAATCAAAATCACTGGGCCTCATTTCCAGTGCAGAATATATACATATATAGTCATGTTTAACCTTTATATATTTTTTAAACACTGCATCTAAAACCATATGCAAAATAGCCATTAACTGGCATATAAGAGGAAAACATTAGAGATGTAAAAGAAGAGAAATTAATCCAAAGAGCCTATTCATCTTCCAGTTCAGCTCAGATGCCCCTCATTCATGAAGCCTTTTCTGATTGCTCTGGTGGAATCACTCCCTCATCTATGCTCCCATAACAGCTTTTTCTACTTCACTTTCTCCTGTGGCATGTTGAACACATGGATTTTCATTAGATCTTGTTAGGCCTCTCTGCTGGTTCCACTACCTTGTAAGCCCTGTCATGTAGGGACCATATGCAAGTTTTCACTTTGTAGGCCCATATTTATTGGTTGAAAAAATGAAAACATGTTAAGTATAAACTAAATAACATAAACTTATTTCTTCTAAGCATTTAGATTTTAGTCTAAAGTATTTGGTGCCGGTTACTTTAAGCAAATGTAGACTAATTTGAATAACACAAAATCGTTCACACATTCACCTAAATCTAAAATCAAGTCAGATATAGCCCTATTTTTCTAGAATGGTTCACGGTTGTATCAGAAAGGATAGTTGTACACTGTAGGCCAGTGATTCTCAAAGTTTAGCATGTATTGGGATAACTGGAGAGCTTGTTAACACACAGATTGCTGATCCCCACACCTAGATTTCTAATTCACTGGGTCTGGAGTGGCGCCTGTGGATTTGCATCTTTAACAGGTTCTCAGGTCACACTACTGCTGGTCCAGGGACCTCAATTTTCTGAAATGGTATCATAGGCAAATAGACTAAGAAGAGAGGAGAGGCAAGCTGAAGAAGAGAAAGAAGGAAGTGTGGCAGTGTACACAATGAGTGGGAGGATTAAGGGAAGGAGCGGTTGTGGAGCCCTGACAGAACACCAAAACATTAGAAACACGTGGCCTTTCTCCACTTCATACTTCCCTGACTGGGGTGCCACTCACCTGACACCTATCATTCTGAAATAAAGGCACTGAGCACCACAACCAAACTCACTCTCTACTAGCCAATCAATTTTGTTTCAGAAAATAGGCCTTCTTCTGCAGCTAGTCTTTTCAAACCAGTG
The DNA here is from genome assembly GCF_009873245.2 of Balaenoptera musculus. NCBI lineage: Eukaryota > Metazoa > Chordata > Mammalia > Artiodactyla > Balaenopteridae > Balaenoptera > Balaenoptera musculus. Next base: position 63,431,588 of record NC_045792.1, on the reverse strand, counting down.
CTTTGAAGGACAACTTTTCTATACAGCACTAAAATCGCAGGGATAAAAAGGTAAAACTGTAAGGAACTCTTAGATGACGTCTTTTTTCGCATGTAAAGGAATAAAAACCTTATCTAGTGGAGGAGAGTCTAATCATCTGTAGCCTGATCACAAAATTCCTTTATGTGTATGCTCTGAAAGACAGACTAGGTATCTACTTAGGCATATGTGTGCTTATACTAGTGCCCAGAGTGTCCATGTTGGGTCTTATAAACTACACTCAAAACTGATAGCTCCTCTCTGTGTCAGGAGCTTGGCCTGCTTTTGCCTTACCTTCCTGTACCTTCCTCCCCCTACTCCTGTCCAAAGCTTAGTTGCCCAACTTAGAATATATTCTTTCCCCATCCCAATTCTGCCTGTCTTTTCATTAAAAAAAAAAAAAAATTATTCCTGATGTGTCTTCTCCAACAAGGATTCCTCTCTTTTTTCCAGTAACCTTGCCACTTCTCTCCTCATGTCCAGCACCTTTGCAGTTTCTACAGCCCTTACTGCCTTTTCTCAGCTAGCTGAATTCTATTTTGTATGTTTGTGTGTTATTTAGGAAAATTACACCCAGAAAGAAAAAGTCTCATTTTTTTGTTTTCAGAGAATTCTGGCCAGTGGTGCGATTTGTTTTCCCCTAAGGAATAGGAATTAAGTAAATATTTGGTTGATTGTTCAGTTTCAAGGTTAACTCTCGTATCCTTTCAAAAATACCATGGTTCTGTGTGTGTATGTGTGTTTGTCTGTTTATTCCAAAAGTTTTGTAGAAGAAACATACATAGTTCTCTAAAATATTTAATTAAGATCAGAGAGAGAATTTTCTGATAGGCTGATAGGCTGTCACGCCAATCATTTGGCAGGTAGGCTTTAGTGTTCCAAAATAAAAAATTAGACCTAATTTCCACCTGAGATTTAAGGCTCAAGGTATGTCACTAATATTTGCACATTGTTGCCTAATGAGTTGTACATGGTTGCTATACTGTCCTAATACATCTACCTACTTACTGAATTTTATTTACTATTTCCTCAGTGACTAGATGACTATATAAGATACTAATAATTTTTTTTAAGGAATGAACTAGAGGCTATTGCGAATTTTCTTGCTGGAAAATCACATAGCTAGGAAATGTGAAGGAAGAGATATTAAAATATTCTAAAAATGGTAGCATAGAGAAACTTCTAGAAATTATAAACTCTAGAATGACTTGATTTGGGGCGCCTGGTCACTTATCTCCACACATTTATTTCCATTTCCCTTCTGAAACTCAACTAAAAGGGATAATAGAGGGACTTTTAAAAGATAAACACAATTCTACAAGGACAAAGAAAACAGGTAAAGAAATGTTAGCACAAAATTTTAAAAGACAGAAAGCACACGAACAAGTGTTAACTGATTTTTCAGACATGAGAAAGCTGAAATTAGGAAGATGGGGGAAAACAGAGAAGCATTCTGAGTTCTGATACAGAACTCCCCAAAGTCTCAGAAATTGGTTGGAGTAAAGAAGTTATACCTGTGGTGAAAGCCCAAACAAAGGTAGTAAATATGAAGAAGAGGGAACAGATGACAAATGTGATAAAGACAGAATTAACAGTATTTGATTCAGCTTCAAGAGGGCAATGATTATATAACTGTTTAATTCAGAACCCCCAGTGCAATGTACCTAGTTCAATTAAAGATATTTGTTGGGGGGCTTCCCTGGTGGCACAGTGGTTGAGAATCTGCCTGCTAATGCAGGGGACACGGGTTCGAGCCCTGGTCTGGGAAAATCCCACATGCCGCAGAGCAACTAGGCCCATGAGCCACAACTACTGAGCCTGCACGTCTGGAGCCTGTGCTCCGCAACAAGAGAGACCACAATAGTGAGAGGCCCGCGCACCGCGATGAAGAGTGGCCCCCACTTGCCGCAACTAGAGAAAGCCCTAGCACAGAAACAAAGACCCAACATAGCAATCAATCAATAAAATAAATAAATCTAAAAAAAAAAAAAAAAAAAGATATTTGTTGGATGGATAAATGGAAGCAGGATCACACTGGAAGCATCAACTTGATATCTGACTGAATGTGAGAGTATGATGTGATAGAAAAGGTTTCTGGCTAGTCGACTGAATAGATGCTTTACCAAGATAGTATGGAAGAGTGTCAGGCTTGAAGGTATATGTGAGGAGTGGAGATAATTCAGTTTAAGATGTATTGAGTTTGAGGTCTCTACAACAAATTGGAAGAGCCCAGTCAGCTGGAGCTGAGGAGAGTTGTCTAGGCTGGAAGTACAGTGGCACTCTATCTCATAGAAATGGTTGAGCCAGCCTAAGGAAAGTAGGTACTATAAGAGAGGAGATCTAAGGATGGGGGAAAAAACCCTGAGAAATACTGACATTTAAGGGGTGGGCAGAATAATAAAACCTATAAACATTGAGATGAAAGGGTCATAGATGTAAGAGGAGAAAAGGTTATAAGAGGAGAAAATGGGGTCATAGAAGCCAAGGTAGGAAATCAGTTTAAGAATGAAGTGACTAGGAAGAATGCAGGCCAAGGTGGTAGAGTAGGGAGACTGTGAGCTCACCTCCTCCCACAGGCATACCGAAATTATAGCTATTTACAGAACAACTATTGATGAGAAAGATCGGAAGACTAGCAGAAAAGATTTTCTACAGCTAAAGATATAAAGAAGGAACCACAACAAGTAAAGTAACAGGGACTAGAGACTCAGTATAGTCAAGACCCATATTGCCAGGTGGGCAACCCACAAATGGGAGGATAATTACAATTACCAAGGTTCTCCCCAAGGAGTGAGTGGTCCAAGTACCGCATTGAGCTAACCATTCTGGGAGTCCTACACTGGAAAGATGAGCCCCCAGAATGTTTGCTTTTAAGGCCAGCAGGGCTTACTTTCAGGAGAGTGAGAAGGCTCTGGGAAATAGAGAGTCTTCAAGGGCGCACATGAAATCTCACATACTCCAGTACCCAAGGCCAAAGCAGTAATTTGAAAGCAGCCTGGGTCAGACCCACCTGCTGATCTTGGAGAGCCTCCCAGAGAGGCAGAAGGCAACTGGAGCTCACCTTGGGGACATAGACACTGGCGGCAGCCATTCTGAGAGTTCGTTCTGCCACCTGGACACTGGTGCTGGTAAGCGCCATTTTGGAATCTTCCCTCTAAACTATCAGCGTCAGGACCCAGCCCCACCATCAGCAGGCTGGCTGCCTTGAGAGCCCCTGAGCCTACAGCCACCCTGGAATGTAGCCCTGTCTACCAGGGGACCCAGGACCTGGCCCCACATACCAGTGTGCCAGCACTAGCCTTGGGACCCCCAGGGCCCTGCAGTCACAGAGCCTGGCACCCAGCTCCACCCACCAGTGGGCCAGCACTAGCTCTGAGACACCTTGGACCCCTCAGGCAGCTGCCCCAGGATCTAGCCTCTGAGACCAAAAGGGAGTGGCATGATATACTTAAAGTGATGAAAGGGAAAAACCTACAACCAAGAATATTCTACCCAGCAAGGCTTTCATTCAGGTTTGATGGAGAGATCAAAAGTTTTACAAACAAAAGCTAAAAGAGTTTGACACCACCAAACTAGCTTTACAAGAAATATTAAAGGGACTTCTTCTAATTGAAAAAGAAGAGACCACAATGAGTAACATGAAAATTACAAAAGGAAAAATCTAATAGGTAAAGGCAAATATACAGTAAAGGTAGTAAATCAACCACGTGTAAAACTAGTAGGAAGGTTAAAAGGCAAAAGTAGTAAAAATCATCTATCCATGATAAGTAGTTAGGGGATACACAAAACAAAAAAATGTAAAATATGTTGTCAAAAACAGTAAATGCAGGGGGAGGTGAGTAAAAATGCAGGGTTGTAACTGTGTTTATGGGGGAGTAGGGGAAGAAGTAGGTGACAAAGATTAAGAGGTACAAACTTCCAGGTGCAAAATAAATGGCACAGTTTGAAATGTATAGTGTGGGGAATATAGTCAGTAACTGTGTAACAATATCTTTGGTGACATAGCGTAACTAGACTTATCATTATCATGGTGATCAGTTTGAAATGTATAGAAGTATCAAATCACTATGTTGTATAACAGGGACTAACAGTATTGTAGCCCAATTATACTTCAAAAACAAACAAACTCAGAGAAAAACAGATCGGATTTGTGGTTACCAGAGGTGGAGGGTCAGAGGAGGGGGAATTGGATGAAGGCAGTCAAAAGGTATGAAATTCCAGTTATAAGTACTAGGAATGTAATGTATACTATGATAAATATAATTGACACTGCTGTATGTTATATTTGAAAGTTGTTAAGAAAGTAAATCCTGAATTCTTGTCACAAGAAAGAACTTTTTTTCTATTTCTTTATTTTAATATCTGTATGAGATGATGGATGTTCACTAAACTTATTGTTATAATCACTTCATGATGTATGTAAATCAAATCATTATACTCTATACCTTAAACTTACACAGTGCTGTACATCAATTGTATCTCAATAAAACTGGAAGAAAAATTAATTTTTTTAAAGAATGAAATGACTATATAAAAGTAAAGTTAAATTATATGAATAAATATACAATTTGTGACTTGGAAAATAGGAAGCACAGACACCAAAATGTTACATTGGTTGTTTAAAGGTTGCAGGATTTATGACAAGATATTTTTCTTTTTTTTTTTTCACTTACCTGCCTTTCCTAGATCTTTTATAAAGAAATGAAAGTTTGTGAGTTTTTTTAAAGGAAAGTAGTTTTTAAAAAAGAGAAAATATGTGTTTAATCTTAACAAATGGTATAGAGGTTAAATTAAATGTCTAAACATAATCCATTTGGTTGGCAAGTAAGAGGTCACAGGTGGTGACCTTTGCCAGTGAAAGTGGGAGTGGGGGGTTGAGAAGGCCAAAGCCAATCCAGAGGGGGTTGATTTTCTGACCAGTGTCTAGTTTTATGTTGTCTTTAAGAAATAAGTTCAGAATTTGCAAACATTGTTTTCTTAGGATTCCCAGAAATGCTTTCATGTTACTATCCTGACCTTAGGTAACACTTCACATTTTACTGAGTGTCTTTCTTATCAGTGCACCAGAAAAAAATGTATTTAACCATAGGATTGATAATTCCTTGCCTATTTATATTTAAGGATGGTGAGATGTGGGTAATTGCATCTCACTTTTCACATATTTCATTCATTGTGTGGAACCTGATTTTGACTTTCAAAAAGATTTTCATAAACAATGCTGCCAATGAGTCTTAACAATTTAAAAATTTTCTGCCAATGTCCATTTTTAACTCTTCACAATGGCATTCCAGAATATTATTGAAAATAAGAGCTAGTTAAGGTTTTTTTCTGATCTTATGTTATCATTGCTTTTACAACATAAATCATGAAGAAAATTGTCTCTAGTTATTTGCGGTAATTGGTTATATAAGTATTTGATTATTTTATCTTTTGCTAATATTATAAAAGCAGCATAATGATAACCTATGGATTTTTTTATATTTATTTATTTCATTTATTTTTTTGTCTGCGTTGGGTCTTAGTTGTGGCACGCAGGGTCTTTGTTGAGGCGTGCAGGATCTTTTGTTGCAGCATGGGCTTCTCTCTAGTTGTGGCGCATGGGCTCCAGAGCGCATGGGCTCTGTAGTTTGCGGCACGTGGGATCTCTCATTGAGACACGCGAGCTTAATTGCCCTGAGGTATGTAGGATCCCAGTTCTGAGACCAAGGATCGAACCCGCGTCCCCTGCATTGGAAGGTGGATTCTTTACCACTGGACCACCAGGGAAGTCCTTAACCTATGGATTTAAAATGCTAAAAAGAGATGTTTGTTTTTGTTCATAACCTCACTTATATACATGAAGGCTTTTCTAATGTAGAAGGCTTTTCTGTGGGTTTTATTTATTTATTAGTCCTTCTAAATGTGACAGATTAGCCATTCTAAATGTGGCAGATTTATAATTCACTTTATTTTTTGTCACAGGAATTTAAATTACGGTCTTTTTGAGGGGGAGGGGAATATAGGAAAGCAAACAAAAAATATGTTATAGTAGCTACCTTGAAACTATGTAAACTATATAAATTATTAATGTTATCTCTTCATGGTTAAGTCCACTGGCTTTTCCTTGCTTTGAAGATAGAGGAAGCAGTTTATCAATTAGAATTTCTTTCTGAAGCACTCTCTTTCCTTAGCTTCCATGATGCAACATTTTCTATATATCCTCGTACCTTTCTGGCCATTCCTTCTCCATCTTTGAAAGCTCATCCTTCTCCACTTGGCCTTTAATTTTTAAAGCCTTATATTATTTATTTATTTTTTTTTTGGTCTCATTCTATACTCACTTCAAGGATGGTCTCTTTCACACCCACAACTTAAACTACCATCTACATGTTGATGACTCGTAAGTTTATTTTTCTACCCCAGACCTTTTCTCTGAGCTCTACACCTTTATATCCAACTGGATACCTGGTATCTCATTTTCATGTGTAAAAGATGCTCAGCTTTAATGGTTACAGACTGAAGTCATGATCATGCATTTCCTCTACCCCTCAGCCCTCAAACCTGATTCCCTTCCATTGTCCCTAATCTTGGCAAATGGCACGACCATTGATCCAGTTACATGAACTAAAACCTGAGTCATCCTTGACACCTTCTTCTCCTTCATCTGTAACACCAAGTTATACTGATATTTACCCCCATAAAAACCTTTTAACTCGATCCACTTATCTCCTACCTCCACCTGTAATACCCCAATCAAAGCTACCATCATCCCACTTAGATTGTTATAATACCCATCTAAGCATTCTTCCCACATCCACTTTTGTTCCTGCCCAAATGCATTCATTGTCCCATAGCCAATAGTGAGCTTTTCAAACTACAGATCTCTCTTAGCCTGGGTTCCCCAGAAAACAGTGTGTGCTACTACTTTATTAGGAAGTTGTTTCAGGTTGGAAACAGATCCTGAGGCAGAGTTTAGTGCAAAGGATGTTTGTTAGGGAGTGGTCTTTGGATCAACACCTGTGGGAAGGAGGGAAAATAAATAGAATTGGGCAAAAGGAGAAGTCAGGCAATATTGTGGGCTCAAGGATAGCCTCAGCCTAACCCACACAAAGTTTTGGAGCTGAAGTTGTCCCATGTTAAGTCAAAATGGCTGGGTATGGACCTACACTTTAATCAGTCATTGAATATTTGCTGCTTCAGGAAGGGCTGTTGACAGCACTGCCAGTCATGGAGGCAACAAGTCCTCCCTTGAAGGGGTGTTTGGATAAGGCATTCTCATGTTGATCCCTTGTGCTGCTCGCCTCCACTTCTTCATAGGTATTCAGGAGCAGTTCTTCCAGAATTCTAGTGTGCCTTTCTTGCTGGGGGAAACTTAGAAGAGGGTAAGTGGGAAAAACGTTTGCCCCTGCAGATGTAGCTGATCGTAGGATTGCAAATGATGCTAACTTCCCTTCTTATGACCCAGACCCTCATCCTAGAGGGGTCTTAGTCTCTGGTCACTTTGTGTTTCTCATCCCAGGGTTGCTGCACTTGTTCATTTTCCATCAGAATTTGGCAAGGAAGTACCAAGAGGTACCCAAGGACTTAACTGGGTGCCAAACATACTCCTCCTTGTTCTCATTACGTGACATTAGCCCTACCTCCCTGGCATTCAGGTTCAGTTATTTCTGCCAAAATGATCGCTCCTCCAAATGTAAAATAGCTAGTGGGAAGCAACCACACAGCACAAGGAGATCAGCTCGGTGCTTTGTGACCACCTAGAGGGGTGGGATAGGGAGGGTGGGAGGGAGGGAGACACAAGAGGGAGGGGATATGGGAATATATGTATATGTATAGCTGATTCACTTTGTTATACAGCAGAAACTTACACACCATTGTAAAGCAACTATACTCCAATAAAGATGTTAAAAAAAAAAAATGATGGTTCCTCTTGTCTGCCAATTTCTGGGCATTAGGTGTATAATGTGCCTTGGTGACAGCTGTAGTTTATAGATTAATGAGATTCTTGTTTTGTCCCCTGGTAGAAATGTTTCTCCTTTGGGGACTGGAATCTATAACCTTGCACAACTCAAAGTTACAGCAATGGAAAGTGCAAATTCTCTAAGTGGGTCACTGATTGTGATAGTAAGCAGGGCTTTTAAATTCCTGGATCTGCTACAGAGCCCTTTCTTCTTCTGGGCCCCACTCAGAGCTGGCAGCTTTTTGTGTCACCTGGTATGAGCCTGTACAGTAATCCCAGATATGGAATATGCTTCCTTTATAGCCCAAAGAGGCCTACCAGAATTTTTGCTTCCTTCCTCATGATGGGAGATACAAGATGCAACAAATTGTCCTTTACTTTGAATGAGATGTCCCAGCAGGCCAGAACCTTTATAAGGTTTATCTCCCATCTTCTGGAGTGCATGTCTCACCAAGGTTTCCAACATGGTAGCCACTTCTTGCTCATCCAGCCTGATTAGCATGATGTCATCAGTGTAGTAGATCAGCATAATATTCTATATGATGTTCAAATGGTCCAAATTTCTTCCAACTGAATTTGGATGGGAGGGGCTTTATTAGTTAACATATACCTGAGGCAAAAATTGTAAATGCTTCCCATTGTCCATTTCATGTAAATGCAGACTGTTTCAGATCCTCCTCTCTGACAGAGATAGAAAAGAACTTACTCACCACATCAGTGATTGCATGCAACATACCCACAACTGTGATAATCTGCTGTAGCAAAGACAAAACATCTTTATTATAAAACTGCCATTGTAGCTACCACGTGATTGAATTTGCTGTAGTCGGCTTTTATCCTCCAGATCTGTCTGGTTTCTACAGACACAAGACTGAAGTATTAAATAGAGATATGACAGAGACCATCACTCCTGCATCCTTTAGATCATTAAGAGTAGAACTAATTTTCACTATCACCACCAGTAAATCCATATAAAATAGGAGCTAAAATTTCATACCAAATAGTGGGGGAATGGTTTGTTTGATAGATTATATTTAAAAGAAGAAATATAAAATTTTAACAGATATTTAGGTTATAATTTTTACCATGTGCTGATATTTTTAGAACCAAAGTATGAATCTCACTTTTGTCTGGGGAAGGGAAATGTATTTAAAATAATTTTCCTAACGAAATTGCATCATGACTTACTTTATGTTTGGCTTTTACAGCACTGTCCCAAAGATGATCATTTTACAAAAATATTTAAAGCCTTCATTATTTTTCTTAAGGGACTCCCTTTAATCCTCTGACATCAAATCATTTTCTTTTAAAACACTTAGCATAAAATCATCCAAACTGCTGATCTTTTTTTCACTTGATCTAATTTTGTTAGATTTTCCTTTGTCAGTATGATTTGATAAAAGCAGTTCTTTGACATTGCTATAGTAGACTTTATGAAATCCTACATGTTTACAATGGTGTGTTTGATGTGGTAAATAGAGATAGAGGCCAATGTTAATTAAGAATGTGTGTTTCAGCAGTGACTGATGATGATGATGATGATGATATGGTGGTGATGTGTTCTTTTTGCCTTGATTCTCTGGATCAAAATTTTGTTTGGGAGATTCATCCATGGTTTTGGATATAATTATAATTCATTTATTTTCGCTTTCATGTAGTATTGTTTTGTGAGTATACCACATTTTATTCATTGTACCAAATATCTTTTTTCATTTCTCCTATTTGACACTCACTGGACTCTTGGCATATGAAGACAAAATTCTTTTTATTGTTTCTTTTACTTTCTTCTACCTACTTTGTCCTCTCTTTCCAGCACTCCTATTAGGCATATTTTAGAAGCTTTGACATGATCCTCTGTATTTCTTAACTTTTTAAGAAATTATGAAGATAGAGATGAAATAAAAGGATACCATGAGGGAAAAAAATTAACTTCCAGCCCTTCCTTTGCATTTTAATTTTAGCAGCCACATTTTAAGTTTTCAATTGCTTTTTCACAGATGTAGTGTAGTTTCAGCCTCTTTTGAGGAAATTATTTATAATTAGTGGAAAATTTCTTCTTTTGCCTGAATTATATGTTTCCACAGATGCCATCTTTAGTTTCACTTGCATTTGAGAGGCAACAGGGCATAGAGCTTTAAAGCACAAACATTGGAGTGAGACTACCTGGGTTTGAGTTCTGGCTCTGTCATTTGTGCCCATGTAATCTCAGGCAATTATTTAACCTCTGAGAAACTCAGTTCCTTCATCAACAAAATGGATATAATTATAGTATCTACCTCCTAGAGATGCTGTGGAAATTAAATGAAATAATTTCTGTAAATTCATACTGAAAATATGTTTGATACTTAGTAAGCACTCAATAAATGTTAGCTATTATTACTATATGCCAGGTGCAGTGTACTAGTTTCCAGACATAAAATTGAAGTGGACTTGTGCCATTCACTCAAAAACTTAAAGCTTGGTATTATTTGTCAAGTCTAGCATTCATCTTCTGTCTCAATGGGAGTAATGGTACATATTAAATAACCATAGTGTTCAAAATTGTGATATATCCTCGATGGTTATATTCGTAGATTTAGCATTAAAATGTAACCTGAGGCCGAAACAACAGTGAGTCCTACTGCTTATTTTGTACTTAGCACCGTACTTAGAAAGGGTGGGAAAACACGAGGGCATGCATATGGAGGTGCCAAGGAGGAAGAATGTAAATGATAAAGCAAGGCATGGGGCTTCCCTGGTGGTGCAGTGGTTGAGAATCCGCCTGCCAGTGCAGGGGACACGGGTTCGAGCCCTGGTCTGGGAAGATCCCACATGCCGCAGAGCAACTAGGCCCGTGAGCCACAACTACTGAGCCTGCGTGTCTGGAGCCTGTGCTCCTCAACAAGAGAGGCCGCGATAGTGAGAAGCCGCGATGAAGAGTGGCCCCCGCTTGCCGCAACTAGAGAAAGCCCCCGCACAGAAACGAAGACCCAACACAGCCAAAAATAAATAAATAAATAAATTAATTTAAAAAAAAAAAAAAGCAAGGCATGGGTGCTATTCTAGGGGTATTAGATGTGGTAGGAGGTAATTATGATGTGGAATAGAAGATGATAAAACAGACTGACTAGACCTGCGGCTTATAGCAGGAGGGCCATATGGTCGGGTAAGTGTGGAGATGGGTCCACACCACGGAGGGTTTACAAGTTTGGCAGAAGAGTTTGGTCATTATCCTGTAATAGTCAGAACATAGCTGACATTTCTGAGCAGGAGATTAACATGATATACAGAGGTATTTGGGGCTTTGGTAGTTTTAATTTTTGTCCCTGTGTAGAAGATACAAATGTTCTCAGTGTTTTGGACAATTCAAAAAAATTTTTTTCTGAGCTATATCAAGTCTAAACTCAAGAAAAGTCAGTTTTGTAAGACATTCTGCCTTTCAGTCTTATTTTTTTTCTTTAATGTTTACCTATATCGTTTTTGAGAGGTTCCAAAGTTTTACAAAAGTGGGAATGCTGGTCATGACAGTCCAAAGGTATGCAAATCAAAATATGAAGTAATTGAGGGTAATGAGAAATTAAGATTGCAGGGCTCACTCTTCAGTTGTAGGAGGAAAATTAAAGGTAAACTACATAGCAAAGTTCAGAATAAAACATGTATAGGCATTCAAGTCCTTGCAGGCTTATAAATTGCCTGGTATGTCTGTAACTACTTTGCTATTACGTGGCCAAAACACAGGGGACTTCAGGATGTGTATTTATGGACTGATTCCCCAACAGATAACTGCACTATTCCGGAATGCTATTGCTATGTCAATAGTTGTACTTATTGTTTCAAAATTTTTTCCATTTTTCAATCTAATTAACTTAGAATATCTCTAACGTGATTTGCAAAGAATTTTATATTTATATTTTGCAATCAGCATTTGACTGGCGCTCAGGTTTGAGACATGCACTACAATGTGTAAACATTTTGTAAGATAATAAATAGCCCCTAAATGTTTTATGATTGCCTGTTCCCTGCTAATTGGTCATGGATTGAAATTCCCCATTGTTTAATTTTTTTTTAATTTGTGGGAAATTTTTATAAATGAGTGTGTGGGACTTCATATCACAGCTGTTGTCATTTAAAGTTTGGACAGCATCATTACAAATGAAGCCCTGCTGTGAAATCAAAGTCAAAAGGCATCTTGGCATCCCAGCCATTTCCTTAGGAGAAGATTACAGCTCAAGTCTGTTGAACTTTATTGCCTTGGGCCTCATGACAGTCTTCAGAAACATGCAAGGCATTTCTGTTAAAGAAACTCAGATGTGCTAGGACACAGGGGATGACATTCTTGTGCATAGCAGTGTCCTAAGCAAGAGGGTGAGGAATAAGTCAGGAAGAAAAAGATGATTCACACTTTTTGCTGTATTCTGGGATTATTTTATACAATCCATGGAGATGACAGAGAATAGGAAAAAGGTGTGGTGTTTTCCTACATGGCCTATATACTTTTTCCAGTTTTACTGAGGTATAATTGGCAAATAAAGCTGTAATATATTTAAAGTGTACAGCGTGATGACTTAATATACCATACATTGTGAAAGGATTCCCACAATCAAATTAACACATCCATCACTTCACAGATTTCGCTTTTGGGGGAGGGGTGAGAATACTTAAGTTCCACTTTCTTAGCAAATTTTAATTATATGATACAGTATTATCAACTATAGTCACTATGTTATATATTAGATTCTCAGACCTTATTCATCTTATATGTACTCTTTTACCAACATCTTCCCATTTCTTCTTACAATAGTTGTCTTTTAACCAGAGTATTTGGTCTATTTCTGCTATTATATTTCTATTTATTCCTACTATCTTATTTTGTTCTTTTTTGATTGTTTCCTTTTTCTGAGTTTCTTTTCCTCTTTCTTGCTTTCCTTTGGGTTATTTTTCTTTCAGTCAATTTTTTCCCCCCACTAGTTTAGAAGTTGTAACCCATTCTGTTCCTTTGACAGTAATACAGAGAAATTTAAATGTTTACTTAATTTATCAAAATCCAGCTCCAGTCCACCACCTTACAATGTCTGTGCTACCATGGTTGTATATTTTAGTTGTATCTTATTTTTCTTTAATACTGAAAGACATTATTTTTGTGTTTTATATAGTCAGTGTATGCTTAATTTACTCACATATTCATTACTTCCCTTGCTGAATTATCGTTTTATATCTCAGACTTTCCATCTGGTGTTTCAGGTGGCCCTAGGGGGTCCCTACCATAAGGTAGTTCTCCTAATGGACTTCCTACCTTTAGCGAGTGCTGGGTTTTGTCTCCTATCTTTTGAGTCCTTTGAGTTGTTCAAAACTAATACTCAAATTTACTTTGCTCACCAACTGTTCTTGAGGTAAAATTGCACTTTAGTGCTGTATCTCTCCAGGTTCCCACTTAACGTATTTTGGCCTGAGTGTTCCTTACTTCCTTGCCCTTTCATTGCCTTGCATTAAAGATTTTTAAATATATTATCTAGCATTTTTAGTTCTTTACAGTAAAAATGCCTATCAGTATATGACCATAAGTCAAGAAATAAAAGCTCATAACTAAGTTGTTCAATGATCTTTTGGTTGGAGTGCTCTCAGAAGATTTTTTATGATATTAAATCATTTTTTCAAAATATATTTTTCTGTACTTCCCTGGTGGCACAGTGGTTAAGAATCCACCTGCCAATGAAGGGATCACGGGTTCGATCCCTGGTCCGGGAAGATCCCACATGCCGCAGAGCAACTAAGCCCATGCGCCACAACTACTGAGCCCGCGTGCCACAGCTACTGAAGCCCGCACACCTAGAGCCTGTGCTCCGCAACAAGAGGAGCCACCGCAGTGAGAAGCCCGCGCACCGCAACTAAGAGTAGCCCCTGCTCGCCTCAACTAGAGAAAGCCCGCGTGCAGCAACGAAGACCCAACACAGCCATAAATAAATAAATAAATAATTTTTTTAAAATAATAATAATAAAATAGCAATTACCCTCAATTTGAATATATATATATTTTTCAATTGCTTTCTAAAAAAAATATTCTTAGTCAAATTAGGTTGGAAATGCTGCCACCAAATTCCTTTCATCCAGTCACAGTATAAAGCCCTGAGAAGTCCTACAGTTTTTTAAAACAAAAACATTGCACTTAATTTTGTTTACCCAACATTTCCCCAATTTCCCCCCAAGTAACAGCTATCAGTACTCCATAAGACTAGTGTTTGCACAACAGTCTGAGGACACGCTCCCCGCTTTTCCTATAGAAGCCTCTTAGGTAGGCCTGAGTCTCCATTGTAGAACCAAGCTTCTCTCTCCTAATAAGTTATATTTGCTGAAATATTCAGGGATCCTGCTGGTTAATATAAGTTCTGTTTATTTGCTTTTTATGGAAATGAGATGTTTCCCCCTTAGAAATGGGGACCACATTGATTAGCAGCCATATCACAGAGACCTTGTTCTACCAGTGACCTTTCTTTTTTAACTCTCTCTCCCTTGGATTTTCCTCCTTGGTGTACTTGGGTCCCTTCTAATTCTTATAGAATCAAAGGATTACATAGAATCTTAGTATTCATCTGGTTCAGCCCTACCAAGATTCATTCATCTACCCATTTGGATGTCAGAACTCCTCAAACAGCTTCCTTCCCTTTACAACTTTGAGCATTTACACTCAGGGCCTTTTTTACTCTACTCACTTATACCCTCATCATGTCACCAGTGACCTCTTTGATTCACAAGTTTCTTGGCTTTTTCTCAATCTTCATTTTACTGAATTTCTCTGAAGATTTCAACACTATTGGTCGTTTCTTCTTCTCTTGACAACTATAGTACTGCTTTCTCCTACTTCTCTTTCCCATCTTGATTTTCCTTTATTCCTTCTCTATAAATATCTTTCCCAGGTTTCTGTCCTTAGCTTCTTCTCATTTCTCTCTCTTCTTGAATTTATTCCTTTATTCATTCACTTATTCATTTATCCAATAAATGTTTGTGTGGTGAATTAATTAGAACTACTATTTTTAGAACAGTATAGGAAGTTTGAGCCTATCTTTTAGTTATTTAAATTGGGTCAGAGAATGTCACGTATATGAGAATGATTCTTTATTACAGAGATTTGTCTTGTAACCCAGTATTGTTTCAGTGTTTTCTGGAGTTGGACATTCAGTGTATTCTACAGCTGTGTTTTTCATAGTTAAAAATGCATGAAATTCTATTAAGAACTCTTTTAGCAGATCATAATACCAAATGTACTCATGCTAAGCAAGACTAGCATTAGAAGAGATGCCCACCTTTGGGCCATGACTTCTGAAAGAAAGTTTCCTCCTTTTTTTCCTCAGGGCAGTACTACACCCTCAGCCCTGCCAAGCCGTAGTAGTATTTTGAAATAGACCAAGGTTGTCTATGGTGTATTTTCTCTTTGCTTCTGACTCTTTCTCCTTTTTCTAGGGGCCTTGTCCCTGGCACCAGTGCCCTTTTGCAGCTTTAAGCCTCCAACTGCTCTGCTGTTGAGGCCTGTTCTCCCTCCCTCACATTCCAGAATCAGTGCTGGCAGCTCAAAAAACTCATATCCGCCACCTCAAGAATATGAGGAAAGCAATCAAGTACAAAAGGCGGTGTTTAGAGGAAAAAGCACCAGGCTGATAAGTAGATAAATCTAAATTCCAGTGCTGGCTGACATCTAGGTGTCTTTTTCTCATCTGAAAAGTAGAGGAATTGCATTGGAATAATTGATACTAAGGTCTCAGCTCTGTGAGTTTAAAATCAATTCATACAAACATATGAACGGCTGATAGCTGATGAATTTGCATTTTGATGGCAATAGTTATATTGTCTAAGGTTGGGGCTGAAATTACTGTACCTGAACTCTCTAAGGGTATTACCCTTGAGCATTGTTCCAGGCCATGGCCCCCCTATGCTGTTCAAGTCACTGTTGTTTTAGGTATATATCCAGAAGTAGAATTACTGTTATAGGGTAATTCTACTTTTCAATTTTTGAGGAATTGCCGTACTGTTTTCCTAGCAGCTGCACCATTTTACATTCCCACTGAGATTTTCTGACTGTCCCATTCCCCAACAACATTTCACCCAAGGGGTTTTGGCATCAGTGATATTTCTTGCCTGATCAATAACAGAATTTTACATATAAACCCTTCATGTGTAAGACTAAGAAAAAATATATTATTTCAATTATAACATACATCCCAGTCTCAGAGAAGTTAAAATGTGGGGAGAAAATGTGTATCTCAGATTCAATGAAATATAGTAGTTAAATATACTAAAACCCCCTCCAAAAATTTTTGGACAAATTGCACAGCTGTAAACACAATTTTTGTAAAACAGGAAAGTAAAAGTAGCTACTCACCAATAGTGTATGAAAACATCTTTCTCAAATGTATTTTTATATCATTTCTAAAAGAATGGGTTTCAGGGGACTTCCCTGGAGGTCCAGTGGTTAAGACTCCGTGCTTCCACTGCAGGGGGCATGGGTTCCATCACTGGCCAGGGAATTAAGATCCCACATGCCACGTGGCATGAGCAAAAAAAAAGAATTTTTTTTAATTAAAAAAAATAAAATAAATTGTTTTAAAAAAGGATGTGCTTCGGGACAGTATTTTTTCATACTTTTTTTTCACACTTATCTAGGTAAGCCTTAATGACGACTTGAAATAAAAGTAAAAACCCCTTAGGACACTAAATAATGTATCATAGATTTTTGTTTCCATATATTTGTGATTTCTGGTAAATGTCCTAATAATGCTCATTTCTCTTTGTTTTGTTTAAGGATTGTTCAAGTTTAGAAGAATATAACATTGCTGCAGCATTACTCCCTTTGACCAGTGCTTTCTATAGGGTAAGTTTCATTGGTCTATATATGTCATTATGATTTATATAGATGTATTCAGTTTGATTTATCATGGAACTACATCAATTCTGTCCCCTTAGTGTATCTAAGACATATCTGTGGTTATATTTGTTATAACGTTTATTGCATGCTATGTGTAAAATATGTAATATATAATGTTAAATCATCTCCTAAGATATAACCCCACCATTCCATCCCTACTTTATTGTTCTGTAGAGCACCTAATAACACCTGAAATTATGTTGTGCGCTGGTTAGTTTACGTTTCACTGTTTTCACCCACCAAAGAAAATAAATTTCATGAGGCTGGGATATTGTCTGTCTTATTCATTGCTGTATCCCAGTGTCAATCAATAAATGTTTGTTGAATGAATGAATGAACAAATGAACAAGCTAGATAAATAAATGGAGGCAGAAATTAGAGTTTAACTTCACTGGCAATTTCTATGAACCTTCTGAAAATTTTCCAGAATGTTCAGTGCTTTTCTTAATTCTGTCATTTATTGTAGTTGTCCTATCAATGGCTTTTCATAGAGAGATTAATTCTTAGGGTAAATAAATCCAGCAAACTCTTATTCCCTCTTTTCCTGTGAAGGACTTGTAAGGAGTTAAATAGCCACACTCTGAACAGCACATTGAATACGTCCTTCTGAAATGTACAGTAGGAAGCAATAAACCTGTGACAGCCAGGCTGACTCACTGTGCAGCTGTGTGCAGGTAGCTTCAGGAAGCCCAGGACTTATGGAAGGACTTCTGGCTAAAGCTACTCCATGTTTCATGGGCTCTAAGTCAGGAGAGATTATCAAATATTCCTAGATCTGTTTTAGTAGAGAACTAGGCGCCAGATAAAGTGCCTTAGCTGAGTGATGAAATGATCCATGCCCTTAGATGCTGGCAGTATTCTCTTACTCTTTTTGTTCTGCCCATCCTTTTTGTTTCATCCACCATTTCTAACTGATGAGGTCTAGCCCCCTTCCTGCACTTAGTAGGTACCCAATAAATATTTCTTGATAAACTCAGTTTTTTAAAAACTTTACTTCAAATGATTTGTCCACAGTCTCTGAGTTAAAGGTCTTAACCCAAAGGTTCTCCATAATCAGGAACTCTTTCTCTGCTGCTAACTCACTTCCTCTTTCTTCCTCCTTACCTTCCCATCCTCTTCTAAAACAGAAAATGGAATTTATGAGACTCACACTTCTCAGACCTGGCAGGTCATACTGAGCATGCTCAGGAAACAAGGACAAATCTCAAAAATGTTAAACAAATGAATTTGGGTTTAGAAACTCATGACAACCAGCTGGAGCTTGGGCATCATCTTTTGGTTTTCCCTCCTCAGCTTAAACTTATCTCCAGGCCCACTCTAGTTTTTCTTAAATGCATACATACTAGTCTTCTCGGAACTCTCCCTAGTAGTTCTTCATCTAATCCCCTCCTGGCATGGAGAATAATGTTACAAAAATAGGTCAGGCTCTCCTGTATCTTAAGCCACCAAGGAAATTTGTCTCCGTATCTCAGAGGAACCAAAAAACTTGGTTCTAACTAGCCTTCATATGGGCCCTCACATGGGCATTTGTTAAAGAAAATGGCATTTAAAAGTTTTCCCACTTTAACATCTATTTTTTAAACTTAGATATTATGTAGAAATAAATTAGAAGAAACATAGGGGAAATAAGAATTGACAGTAGAAACTCAATTGCTCAAGAAATCCAAATTACTTAAGATTTTTTTTTTTAAGCTGGATCATTTATCTGTTTTATAGTGTATATTAGTGAGGGTTTGATCATCATAGCAGAAGCACCATGAGTGATGGGAAGTAAGGAATCTATTATAGGGACCAGCTTTTACATTGTTATAGAAGCTGGGGAAGAAGTTTATGGAAAGCTTTGAATTAGGGTCTGCCTGTGGCCCTGAAGTCACTATAGATCATCAAGAAGCAGTCATAATCAGCAGTCAGGAAGAAAAGCTGGGCATGATACAGGGAAGAACAAGGACAAACTAGAATCTATGTATGTCTTTTAAAGTCCTCCAACCTCAAGAAAGCAGGTGACCTGAAAAAGAAGCAGCATTGTTGGCCATGGAGCTACACACGTGCCTGGCTCTGACTAGGAGCAGCTAAAGGAAGAGATCCAGAAGGAACTGGAGGAAATGTGAGCACAGTTCTTTCCACACATCAAGATGGTCCAGCAGATCTGCAACAAAGTGTATGAGATACAGCAGCACCTGGCATCCTGTACTGACCTTCAGAGTGTAATGGCTGCTGCTTCATTTTTGCCTTCCAGATCTTAGAGAAATTTCTCTGTAGTCAACCCTAACCTAGAATCATGGAGGGAAGAGAATTCTGGGAAATACAGTTCTAGCTTAGCTTAGTTTACACAGTACAAAACCATCACACCGTGTTTTTTTGTTTTGTGGAAGTTTTTAATGCAATTAGTTAACAAGTTGGGCTACATGCCATGCTCTTCTCTGTGTTATCAAACTTAATAATACAAACTTATGTTTTATGATGGGTTTATAGATTTAATTTTTTGTTGTTGACTTGGCTTGATTTTACTTGATTTCTTTTGGTTTAATTTGATTTGGGCATGAAAGGTCCAATTAGGCAGCAGAAACCATACCAGTAATATGAACAGGAAAATTTTAATATAAGGAGTTATTAAGTAGTAATAGGGGATTAACTACTAAGAAATAAAGAGAATTTTAAACTTGGAGGGTGCCACTCCCCAACAAGACCGAGATTCAGACCTTGTTGGAGAGGTGTTTCTGTGGCCACTGGATGGCACTGAGGTGAACTTCACTGAAGGGCCACAGACCAGGGCTGGCAAGCAGGAAACTGCCTAGTGGAGTTCTGGCAAGACTTGCTAGGAATCCACTCACTAGGGTACCACTGAAACTCGCACAGTGGTGAGCACAATTGGCTGTCCCACACACGACTAGCAGGTACATGTCACAGGAGCAAGAAGAAAAAAGCACACCAGAACCAGGAAAAGAAACCACTTCATATTGCTCTGTCCCTACTGACAAAGCTTAATATTGTGCCAACTGGCAAAGGAGAAATTTTTACAGGTCCAGCTCCAGTACCACAAAGCAAGGCAAAGAAAGGTAGATTTGGAGGAAAGAGGCACTGCATTGATAACCAACAGAGAGGGTTAGGGAGTGGATCATATTGATTCTTAGATACTTTCTGAACTTCTATCTTATGGGAATGTAAAAGGTTACTATGCCAGGCAGCATCTTGGGCAGCAAGATGAACAAAACATTGATGTGGCCACTAGGAACTTACATTAGTCTTTATAATACAATAAATAATAAATAAATAACCAAACTGGTCTACAGTTTCATCAGTCAGATAGACATTTTCTTAAAGTAGTACATATGCATGGTTAGAAAATTCAGATAGTACAGAAAGATACAAAATGCAACGTAAACGCTCCCTTTCCCACCACTACTCCATTTCTTCTGACAGTTGATTTCTTCCTGGGAAAAAAAGTTGTGTATTATTGCTAGGATATGCAGATAAAATTAGCTTTTTTTAAACTAAAATGATCAAACCATTCACACTGTTTTCTCACCTTGCTTTTTTCACTTAGTAGTACATCTTGGAGATCCTCCTATATACCTAATTAGTATAGAGCATATATACCTAATTATTTTTAATGACTATATATATTTATATACACACACACACACACACACACATATGTATTTTTTTTAATAGTGGAAGCCAAAGCCTGCTCTGTGCAAGGAGGTAGGCGAGATGATGGATCAGGTGCCTCTTTCTTTCCTTTCCTTTCCTTTTTCCTTTCCTTTTTCCTTTCCTCTTTCCTTTCTTCCTTCCTTCTTTCCTTCCTTCCTCCCTCCCTCCCTCTCTTGCTTCTTTTCTTTCTTTCTTTCTAAGTAAACCAGCTATTTTTTTAAATTGAAGTATAGTTGATTCACAATATTCTGTTAGTTTCAGGTGTACAGCAAGATGACGCACTTATTTTTTCTTCAGATTATACTCCGTTATAGGTTATTACAAGATATTGATTATAATTCCCTGTGCTATACAGTAAATCTTTGTTGCTTATCTATTTTATATATAGTAATTTGTATCTGTTAATCCATACACCTAATTTGTCCCTTCCTCCTTCCCCTTTGGTAACCAGAAGTTTGTTTTCTATGTCTATGTCTATGAGTCTGTTTCTGTTTTGTATATAGATTCATTTGTATTATTTTTAGGTTCCACATATATGTGATATCATATAGTCAGAGAGGGTCTTTCTCTGTCTGACTTACTTCACTAAGTATAATATTCTCTAGGTCCATCCATGTTGCTGCAAATGGTAATATTTCATTCTTTTTTATGGCTGAGTAATATTCCATGGTGTGTGTGTGTGTGTGTGTGCGTGTGCGTGTATGTATGTGTGTGTGTATATATATATATATACATACATGCACACACATATATATATACCACATCTTCTTAAGCCAGTCATCTGTTGATGGATACTTGGGTTGTTTCCATGTCTTGGCTCTTGTAAATAGTGCTGCTGTGAACATTGGGTGCATGTATCTTTTTGAAGTATAGTTTTCGTTTTTTCTGGATATGTACCCAGGAGTGGGATTACTGGATCATATGGTAGCTCTAGTTATAGTTTTTTAAGGAGCCTCCATACTGTTTTCCATAGTGGCTGCACCAATTTACATTGCTACCAACAGAGTACGAGGGTTCCTTTTTCTCCACACCCTTTCCAGCATTTATTATTTGTAGACTTTTGATGATACTTTTTCCAACCGGTGTGAGGTGATACCTCACTGTGGTTTTTATTTGCGTTTCTCTAGTAATTAGCAATGTTGAGCATCTTTTCATGTGCCTCTTAGCCATCTGTATGTCTTCTTTGGGAAAATGTCTATTTAGGGCTTCTGCCCATTTTTTGATTGGGTTTGTTTTTTCGATATTGAGTTTTATTAGCTGTTTGTATATTTTGGCTTATTAACCCCTTGTTGGTCGCATCATTTGCAAATATTTTCTCCCATTCCATAGGTTGTCTTTTCATTTTGTTGATGGTTTCCTTTGCTGTGCAAAAGCTTTTAAGTTTGATTAGGTTCATTTGCTTATTTTTGCTTTTATTTCTTTTGCCTTGTATATTTTGAGACTGATCTAAGAAAATACTGCTACGATTTATGTCAGAGAATGTTTTGCCTATGTTCTCTTCTAGGAGTTTTAGGGTGTCATGTCTTAAATTTAAGTCTTTAATCCATTTTGAGTTTATTTTTCTATATGGTGTGAGGGAGTGTTCTAATTTCATTGATTTACATGTAGCTGTCCAGCTTTCCCAACACCATTTATTGAAGAGACTGTCTTTTATCTGTTGTATATTCTTGCCTCTTTTATCATAGATTAATTGACTGTAGGTGTGCAGGTTTATTTCTGGGCTCTCTATACTGTTCCATTGATCTATATGTCTGTTTTTGTGCCAGTACCATGCTGTTTTGATTATTGTAGCTTTGGAGTATAGCCTGAAGTCTGGAAGGGTTATTCCTCCAGCTTTGTTCTCTTTCCTCAGGATTTCTTTGGTAATTCTGGGCCTTTTTTGATTCCATATAAATTTTAGGATTCTTTGTTCTAGTTCTGTGAAAAATGTCATAGTTATTTTGATAGGGATTGTGTTAAATCTGTAGATTGCTTTGGGTAGTATGGCCATTTTAACAGTATTAATTTTTCCAATCTAAGAAGATTGGATATCTTTCCATTTCTTTGAATCATCTTCAGTTTCCTTTATCAATGGTTTATAGTTTTCAGCATGTGTTTTCTTTTTAATAAAAAGATAATTATGTATATACTTACCATTCTCATAAAAGCGAAGTATTTTATTGGCCTAGATGAAACAAATGTTTATCTTTTAGAGCTTTATTAGAGTAAAAGATGTTCCACATGCAACATTATCTATATTAGAGCTTTGGGAATTTGTTACACCACAGCCACCGTAAGTTTAGGGTTTTTTTTTTTCTCTACAGTTCCTTTTTTCTGCTTCTACAAAGTTGTATGTATTTCATGTGTCTTTAACTTATGAAGCCTTTCTTTTTCTTTTTCTTTTTCTTTTTCTTTATTTTTTATTTTTTTGTTTGGAGATCAATTTAATACAGATAAATTGTCTATAAAGGTGGGCAGATCATAGTAAGAAGTCAAAACATTTTAAGAAATTTCTCACCTTCCGCTTTTCTTTTTTTTTTTTTTCATATTAGTCATCCATTTTATACACATCAGTGTATACATGTCAATCCCAATCTCCCAATTCATCACACCACCACCCCCACCGCTACCGCTTTCCCCCCTTGGTGTCCATACGTTTTTTTTGCTACTTCTGTGTCTCAATTTCTGCTCTGCAAACCGGTTCATCTGTACCATTTTCAGTGTTCCACATATATGTGTTAATATACGATATTTGGTTTTCTCTTTCTGACTTACTTCACTCTGTATGACAGTCTCTAGCTGCATCCACGTCTCTACAAATGACCCAATTTCATTCCTTTTTATGGCTGAGTAATATTCCATTGTATATATGTACCACATCTTCTTTATCCATTCATCTGTCGATGGGCATTTAGGTTGCTTCCATGACCTGGCTATTGTAAATAGTGCTGCAATAAACATTGGGGTGCATGTGTCTTTTTGAATTATGGTCTTCTCTGGGTATATGCCCAGTAGTAGGATTGCTGGGTCATATGGTAATTCTATTTTTAGTTTTTTAAGGAACCTCCATACTGTTCTCCATAGTGGCTGTATCAATTTACATTCCCACCAACAGTGCAAGAGTGTTCCCAATCTCCACACCCTCTCCAGCATTTGTTGTTTGTAGATTTTCTGATGATGCCCATTCTAACCGGTGTGAGATGATACCTCATTGTAGTTTTGATTTGCATTTCTCTAACAATTAGTGATGTTGAGCACCTTATCATGTGCCTCTTGGCCATCTGTATGTCTTCTTTGGAGAAATGTCTATTTAGGTCTTCCACCCATTTTTGGAGTGGGTTGTTTGTTTCTTTAATATTGAGCTGCAAGAGCTGTTTATATATTTTGGAGATTATTCCTTTGTCCCTTGATTCATTTGCAAATATTTTCTCCTATTCTGAGGGTTGTCTTTTCGTCTTGTTTATGGTTTCCTTTGCTGGGCAAAAGCTTTTAAGTTTCATTAGGTCCCATTTGTTTATTTTTGTTTTTAATTTCCATTACTCTAGGAGATGGATCAAAAAATATCTTGCTGTGATGTATGTCAAAGAGTGTTCTTCCTATGTTTTCCTCTAAGAGTTTTATAGTGCTCGGTCTTACATTTAGGTCTTGAATCCATTTTGAGTTTATTTTTGTGTATGGTGTTAGGGAGTATTCTAATTTCATTCTGTTACATGTAGCTGTCCAGTTTTCCCAGCACCACTTATTGAAGAGACTATCTTTTCTCCATTGTATATCCTTGCCTCCTTTGTCATAGATTAGTAGACCATAGGTGTGTGGGTTTATCTCTGCGCTTTCTATCCTGTTCCATTGATCTATATTTCTGTTTTTGTGCCAGTACCATATTGTCTTGATTACTATAGGTTTGTAGTATAGTCTGAAGTCAGGGAGTCTGATTCCTCCAGCTCCGCTTTTTTCCCTCAAGACTGCTTTGGCTATTTGGGGTCTTTTGTGTCTCCATACAAATTTTAAGATTTTCTGTTCCAGTTCTGTAGAAAATGCCATTGGTAATTTGATAGGGATTGCATTGAATCTGTAGATTGCTTTAGGTAGTATAGTCATTTTCACAATATTAATCTTCCAATCCAAGAACATGGTATGTCTCTCCATCTGTTGCTATCATCTTTAATTTCTTTCATCAGTTTCTTACGGTTTTCTGCATACAGGTCTTTTGTCTCCCTAGGTAGGTTTATTCCTAGGTATTTTATTCTTTTTGTTGCAGTGGTAAATGGGAGTGTTTCCTTAATTTCTCTTTCAGATTTTTCATCATTAGTGTATAGGAATGCAAGAGATTTCTGTGCATTAATTTTGTATCCTGCTACTTTACCAAATTCATTGATTAGCTCTAGTAGTTTTCTGGTGGCATCTTTAGGATTCTCTATGTATAGTATCATGTCATCTGCAAACAGTGACAGTTTTACTTCTTCTTTTCCAGTTTATATTCCTTTTATTTCTTTTTCTGATTGCCATGGCTAGGACTTCCAAAACTATGTTGAATAATAGTGGTAAGAATGGACATCCTTGTCTTGTTCCTGATCTTAGAGGAAATGCTTTCAGTTTTTCACCATTGAGTATGATGTTTGCTGTGGGTTTGTCATATATGGCCTTTATTATGTTGAGGTAGGTTCCCTCTATGCCCACTTTCTGGAGAGTTTTTTATCATAAATGGGTGTTGAATTTTGTCAAAAGCTTTTTCTGCATCTATTGAGATGATCATATGGTTTTTATTCTTCAGTTTGTTAATATGATGTATCACATTGATTGATTTGCATGTATTGAAGAATCCTTGCATCCCTGGGATAAATCCCACTTCATCATGGTGTATGATCCTTTTAATATGTTGTTGGATTCTGTTTGCTAGTATTTTGTTGAGGATTTTTGCATCTATATTCATCAGTGATATTGGCCTGTAGTTTTCTTTCTCTGTGACATCTTTGTCTAGTTTTGGTTTCAGGGTGATGGTGGCCTCATAGAATGAGTTTGGGAGTTTTCCTTCCTCTGCAATTTTTTGGAAGAGTTTGAGAAGGATGGGTGTTAGCTCTTCTCTAAATGTTTGATAGAATTCACCCGTGAAGCCATCTGGTCCTGGACTTCTGTTTGTTGGAAGATTTTTAATCACAGTTTCAATTTTATTACTTGTGATTGGTCTGTTCATATTTTCTATTTCTTCCTGATTCAGTCTCAGAAGGTTGTGTTTTTCTAAGAATTTGTCCATTTCTTCCAGGTTGTCCATTTTATTGGCATAGAGTTGCTTGTACTAGTCTCTTAGGATGCTTTGTATTTCTGCGGTGTCTGTTGTAACTTCTCCTTTTTCATTTCTAATTTTACTGATTTGAGTCCTCTCCCTCTTTTTCTTGATGAGTCTGGCTAATGGTTTATCAATTTTGTTTATCTTCTCAAAGAACCAGCTTTTAGTTTTATTGATCTTTGCTATTGTTTTCTTTGTTTCTATTTCATTTATTTCTGCTCTGATATTGATGATTTCTTTCCTTCTGCTAACTTTGGGTTTTGTTTGTTCTTCATTCTCTAGTTCCTTTAGGTGTAGTGTTAGATTGTTTATTTGAGATTTTTCTTGTTTCTTGAGGTAGGCTTGTATAGCTATAAACTTCCCTCTTGGAACTGCTTTTGCTGCATCCCATAGGTTTTGGATTGTCGTGTTTTCATTTTCATTTGTCTCTAGGTATTTTTTGATTTCCTCTTTGATTTCTTCAGTGATCTCTTGGTTATTTAGTAACGTATTGTTTAGCCTCCATGTGTTTGTGTTTTTTACATTTTTTTCCCTGTAATTGATTTCTAATCTCATAGTGCTGTGGTCAGAAAAGATGCTTGATATGATTTCAATTTTCTTAAATTTACTGAGGCTTGATTTGTGACCCAAGATATGATCTATCCTGGAGAATGTTCCATGCGTACTTGATAAGAAAGTGTAATCCGCTGTTTTTGGATGGAATGTCCTATAAATATCAATTAAATCTATCTGGTCTATTGTGTCATCTAAAGCTTGTGTTTCATTATTAATTTTCTGTCTGGGTGATCTGTCCATTGGTGTAAGTGAGGTGTTAAAGTCCCCCACTATTATTGTGTTACTGTTGATTTCCTCTTTTAGAGCTGTTAGCAGTTGCCTTATGTATTGAGGTGCTCCTATGTTGGGTGCATATATATTTACCATTGTTATATCTTCTTCTTGGATTGATCCCTTGATCATTATGTAGTGTCCTTCCTTGTCTCTTGTAACATGCTTTATTTTAAAGTTGATTTTATCTGATATGAGTATTCCTACTCCAGCTTTCTTTTGATTTCCGTTTGCATGGAATATCTTTTTCCATCCCCTCACTTTCAGTCTGTATGTGTCCCTAGGTCTAAAGTGGGTCTCTTGTAGACAGCATATATATGGGTCTTGTTTTTGTATCCATTCAGCAAGCCTGTGTCTTTTGGTTGGAGCATTTAATCCATTCACCTTTAAGGTAATTATCGACATGTATGTTCCTATGACCATTTTCTTAATTGTTTTGGGTTTGTTTTTGTAGGTCCTTTTCTTCTCTTGTGTTTCCCACTTAGAGAAGTTCCTTTAGCATTTGTTGTAGAGCTGGTTTGGTGGTGCTGAATTCTCTTAGCTTTTGCTTGTCTCTAAAGCTTTTGATTTCTCCATCGAATCTGAATGAGATCCTTGCCGGGTAGAGTAATCTTGGTTGTAGGTTCTTCCCTTTCATCACTTTAAGTATATCATGCCACTCCTTTCTGGCTTGTAGAGTTTCTGCTGAGAAATCAGCTGTTAACCTTATGGGAGTTCCCTTGTTTGTTATTTGTCATTTTTCCCTCGCTGCTTTCAATAATTTTTCTTTGTCTTTAATTTTTGCCCATTTGATTACTGTGTGTCTCGGCATGTTTCTCCTTGGGTTTATCCTGTATGGGACTCTCTGCACTTCCTGGACTTGGGTGGCTATTTCCTTTCCCATGTTAGGGAAGTTTTTGACTATAATCTCTTCAAATATTTTCTCGGGTCCTTTCTGTCTCTCTTCTCCTTCTGGGACCCCTATAACACGAATGTTGTTGCATTTAATGTTGTCCCAGAGGTTTCTTAGTCTGTCTTCATTTCTTTTCATTCTTTTTCTTTATTTTGTTCCACAGCAGTGAATTCCAGCATTCTGTCTTCCAGGTCACTTATCCATTCTTCTGCCTCAGTTATTCTGCTATTGTTTCCTTCTAGTGTATTTTTCATTTCACTTATTGTATTGTTCATCTCTGTTTGTTTGTTCTTTAATTCTTCTAGATCTTTGTTAAACATTTCTTGCATCTTCTCGATCTTTGCCTACATTCTTTTTCCGAGGTCTTGGATCATCTTCACTATCATTATTCTGAATTCTCTTTCTGGAAGATTGCCTATCTCCGTTTCATTTACTTGTTTTTCTGGGGTTTTATCTTGTTCCTTCATCTGGTACATAGCCCTCTGCCTTTTTATCTTGTCTATCTTTCTGTGAACATGGTTTTTTCAAAGCCTTTCTTGAAGGTAGTGCCTTAACAGCTAGGTTTAAATTATTAGGGTTAGTTTTATGGTGAAAAATAATATAATCTTTTACATTCCTGTTATGTTTATTATTTATATGGTGCTTTCATTCTGAGTTCAGCAAACATTTATTAGGTGTGCCAAGCCCTGTGCTTATGTTTGTTGCAGAGTTACAGATGAATAACATGGTCCTTACCCTCAAGAAGCATACCGTCTAATGTTGTATCCATTAATTAACTACTGACAGGAACCATTTCACAGTTAATGAATAACATTGGTTTACTCTTTGTTTACTTAGGTCCTTTTTATTCAAAGATCATGTTTGTTAAATTAAGAACCAAAATATATACTCAAAGTTTAAAGCAGGGGTTCTTGTCTAAATGTTACTTTTTTGGGAAGAAAAATATTTAAAGCATAAGATAAAACCAATACTCAGTGCAGAAGTGGAACCAAAATCAGATACCCCTGTGTTACTTTTTCCTAGCGATAGCACTGAGCATCAGTGAAGGCCATGGGCCCCTCTACCATGAACCACCATTTAGTACCTTCTCTAGTGACCCATGTAACTTAGGGTCACTCTGTTGCAATTATTAATAACCCGGGTAATCTGGAGAGTGTCCAGAGTCTATCAGAGTATGCCAGATCCCTCCCATTACATCTTTGATGCACATCTGTTGGTTACTGTTGCTCAAAATGACTCCCAGGAGAGATGACACTTTCTCCTTTGGTACTCACTGTGGTTTATGTTTACCCGGGGAGGAAAAAGCAACACCCTATTTACCTCAATTCAAACACCCTGATGTGTTGCCTTTCCAAATTCCAAAGATCTCCATATGCAGATGGCACTTTGAGAATGTTTATTGATTTACTGATTGAGCTAGGTCTTATTTCACCATAAGAGCATTATTCAGGCTCTCATTCACAGTAGAAATAGATTTCTTCTTCAAAATCCTCGTTTCATTTAGCATGTAAAAATGTGTTTTCTAAAATCCAGCCACATGGAAGATTTATTTTTATTAATAGGTTTATTGAGGTATAATTTAAATACCATAAAATCCACTCGTTTTAAGTTTCATTTCAGCGACTTTTAGTATATTTAAAGCATTGTACAAGTATCACCACCATCCTATTTTAGAACAATTCCGTCACCCCAAAAAGAAATCTCATGCCCATTTACAGTCACTCTCCACTCTCTGGCAACCACTAATATACTTTCTGTCTCTATAAATTTGCCTTTTCTGGATATTTTATATAAATGGAATCATACAATATATGTTCTTTTATGTCTGGCTTCTTTCACTGAGCATAATATACTTGAAGTTCACCTATTTTTTTAGAAGATTTCTTTAGGGCTGTTAATTATTAATGAAAAATTTTTCACACCCTGAGTGCTTAAGTCACCTTCTGTATTGTTTCAATTTATACCTAATTCAAATGTAATATATAATTAAACTAATTATCTTTTAGTAAATATATTAGAAAAAATATGAGATGTAAAGCCTGATTTCTCAGTTTGAAGAAATATATTTTACATTTCTCTCTACATGATTTTATAGTTCTTAATTTTTCCATTGCTAAATTTTAACTTTTACTTATACATTCTAAATGAATATCCACTAGCTTATCTGACTAAATAAAATTTGAGACCTAGGTATCATTTCCATTTCAAAATATAAAAGCCGAAAGTAAGTATATTCAGCATAGTATGTTAAGAAAATCTGAAAAAAGTCATTTGTGTAAATCTGAAAAAAGTCATTTGTGAATGTAAAGTCATTCAAAGGTAACCTAGCTTACCTAATCAGTCAGAGAAGCAGAAAGTGAACATTAAAGCATGGAGAATCACAGAATTTGCTAGTAGATCTCCTGACCGATGATCTTCCTGCCACCAGACTCTAGCAGTAATTCTGCGCCCAACACCTGCCCCCCCCAAAATAAGTAAACTAAAATCTATTATCTGTGTCTTTCATGTCAAAGCTGTGTATCTCTTATGTACGCCTGTGCACCTAATAGAACACAGTAAAGAACAGAAATCCAGAGGAAGGTGATAGGAAGAATAATATTTATTGAATTTTTACTGTGTACAAGATGCTACATTTGGTTTACTGTACCTAATCCAACTCAGTGAGTATTATTCCCATTTTAAGACAAAGGAACTATGGCTTAGAGAGAATCTGTACCACTGAGCAAGTAAGTGGCAGAGCCAGGACTCAAACTCAGTTGTACTTGACTCCAAAGCTCGTATTCTTTAACTATAATACGATTCCCCTCGTGAGTCCCAACTATGCAGCATACTTCTCGGAGTTTTGGGTTTTTTTGTCTCTTTTCTTAGAGGTATTGAACTGGCCTCACTCCTACCTCCTCGTTCCTCCAATCATTTCATCCATATATCCAGCAAGGATGTTTCATTAAGCTTTGGCTTGGAGGAGGCAAAGTTAGGAGATGCTGATTAACTGTATATTATGGTTAATTTAATAAATAATTATCACACATCATTATTTATAAATCTCTAATTTCCACATATTTCTAATATAAAACCTACTAAGTACTCAGAGTCAGTACAAATGCAGTTTTGCATTTCTTTGATGACTTAGCAGTTTCTTGAATAACTAACAGGCTTTGCCTCTTAGTCATTAACATGGACCCTACTTATCCTACTATAGATATGATCCTACTATAGATTCTAACTGATGGAAGATTGCTGCTAGAAGAAAAATATTATAGTAATAAAAAATAAATATTTCATCAGTCTTCATTTTTCCCCCATTGGTAAATG
Source organism: Balaenoptera musculus (assembly GCF_009873245.2). Classification (NCBI taxonomy): domain Eukaryota; kingdom Metazoa; phylum Chordata; class Mammalia; order Artiodactyla; family Balaenopteridae; genus Balaenoptera; species Balaenoptera musculus. Next base: position 63,400,795 of record NC_045792.1, on the reverse strand, counting down.
ACGAGAGAGATTCTTAAAAATCTACAAAATAGGAAAAGAATTTTGTTTTTCTTAGACTTCATGATCTGGATACATTGCATTTCCTATAACAGGTCTCAAAGAATTACATTTTCGGCCAAAAAAAGATGGGGGGTGATGAAGGGTCTTTTTTCATCTTTTTTCTGCTGTAAAATCAAATACTAATCTTAAAAATGTCAGCAGAAAAACGTTTCAAAGTGAAGACAGGCATCAACACTGGGCTGAATCCAAATTTGGCCTGGAAAAGATATGTGAATGAATGTGTTCATTATAGCAGATGCCTCCAGCGCAGCAGAATTTTAGAATGGCCAGGAAAACAGTATCTTGCTTTTACTTCCTCCCTTTATTTTCTTCTTTTCTTTAGGACAGCTTAGCATTCCTCCTCCTCCCTCTCAGCACAACCTCTTCTTGCTTCTCTCACTCTTTCTTTCCAGTTTTACATGGCTGCTCCTTTCTCCCGGTCCTCCTGGAAAACCTCTATAATTGTATAATTAGTTTGGAATTACTGTTCTTTATTAATATTAGTTTAATATTCATAGTTTAAACTAGTGATACAAGGCAATTATAGAATAATTTACTCTAATGCTCAAGAACAGATATTAATTATTATTGTGTTTTCCAGTGAAGAATTAACAAGTATTTATGGAGCATTTTTCTGGACTTTTCAACTTTTTCATATTATATTCTCAAAGGTCGGGGGCCCTTTTATTCATTCTTCGGGAAATAAGACAGCCTACCAGTACAATTCAGCTTAATAGACATTGAACTACAACCGCCATGTCCCAAGTGTTAGGTATACAAAGTGAACAGTCAAGGTCTCTGCCCTTAAGGAGCACACATGCTTACAGAAAAGATAGATTAGTAAAATAAATCACAACGTAAGTGTTCTAAAACAGGTATAATGTAAGTACTATACATACATTAATTCCTGGTGCAGCAAGGAACACTACAAAGAAATTAGGACATTTGTGCCTTGAAAGATAAATAGGCATTTGTCTTACAGGTGGGGATGAGGTGAGAAGTGGGTGGGCAGGGAAGACATAAATACTACAGGCAGAGAAAACACCATGAACCACTTAGTGGGAATTGTGACTAGAGGTGGAGGCAGAAAGACAAGGTAGTCTGTGGCTAGTCTATACAGGGCTTTGTGTGCCATGTTAAGCAATTTGAATAATGTATAAATAACGAGGATTTTTTACTTCTACGCTCATAATTTTTTTTTAAGGTTTAAACAAACTAATAGCAAGAACAAGATTTGAAGGAACATGGTTACTTGTAAATGTAAAGTTACTTTAACCACTTTGGTAGAAAATTTTATTTCAACAAAGTCTCTGTCTACTTTTTGTAAAACTCTGTACTATGAATTGTGTGAGTTGCAATGATGCATAAGACATGGTTTCTGCTATCCATTGATCATGTAGTAGGATAGATAGGCATGAAAATCACTAGTACTAAGTAGAATAAGTGGAGACAAAGTGAACTGTTAAACTAGCAGGAGTGTGTCAAGGATTAAGGAGACTAATCTATTCTTTACTTTTTTTAATCCTCCATAGTCTCCCTTACGTAATGACACCATGATTTGTGGGAATTCTGTTTTCTCTTCCTCCCATTTCCTCTGGGTTCAGGCTGTGCTGTGTGTGAGTTTTGTCCCCTCCCTCACATGGGGGCATTCTCCATCAGGCTTTCTAATCAACTTTCCATGCTTTCCTGGACTTATTTGTCATTCTCTCCTCGTTTCCCTCTTTTCAGAACCCTCTTTCTATTATTTCTTCTGCTTCAGCCAGTCTTAGAGCATCCTTCAACATTAATATACATGAAAGCTACACAAATCAAGACACTTTTATTAATGTTCTAGAGAAAGTTGTTATTCACAAAGGATAATTAGTTACCAATAATTAACCTTCAACCTCAGGATTTATTATCAATATTCAGTCAAAACTGTTAACCCCAATCATTCTCTGAGAAATAACCACCTCGGAGGAGAGACCTGTCATTTCTTCCATTATTATTGTGTAGCAGAGTCGAGTTTGAAGTACAAACTACCATTCAACGTGGGGGTCAAACCAGATGCTTGGGAACAGAAAGGTGGTCCGACTTTACTCTCTTCTTAGTTTTTAATATTTATATTTTTTTGTTCTGGAATTTGGTGCCTTAAGTGAGAATAGTGTCTACTATAGTAAGAGATTGAGAGAATATGGTATAAGTACAGTTATTGTAAGGGGTGTTTAATATGCTAAGAAAAGATCAGAATCTTGGTTACATAAAATCCTCAGCTAAATTCCAGAAATTTTTCATAAGCGTTTTGGGCAACAGCCTAACCTTAAAAGAAGAGTTATAAATGCAGATTTAAAATATTTATGTGGAATGGATTAGACACCATTTATTTAAATATTCTTGAAAAAATTTTATATAGCAGTGGTGTGTGTAATTACTTACTTTTACCCAACTTAGTTTCCTTACTAATACTGGTTGATTTATTTGTTTCATTTGGTTCACACCAAACTGAACATTACGTATAACCTTCTCATGTGTGTGTTCTCTGGACCTAACTACAGAAGCAATTGTCTGTGTATTTTCCCAATGTCACTAGGGCCCAATTAAACTGAATGACAGAATAGGAATAATGACATCAGTAAGACCCCATGCATAAATTGTCTTGTGACTATGACAGGCTTTAATGTTAATTTTAGCATAACTATTATAGCTGTTGGCTATTGAAAGAAAAGAAATAAAAGAATAATAAAAATCATAACTACTTTTATTGAGTACTTCTGACATACCAGGAACTAATAAGCTAAATGCTTTATATGCATGGGATAATAATAACTATTATTATTCCCATTTTTTAAATATATTCATGCTATTTTTAAAAATTCTTCCTTAACATATGGTCTGACTTCTTGTCATCTATTGGTAAAATTTGGGCTTATCTGAAACGCACATATCTAGATTTTAGAAAACAGGGTGAAAGCTCATGAAATAATTTTTTTTCATGGATTTTCTAATACTTGATAGTTTGTATTTATATACAGAATTCACTATGAAATTTTAAGAATTTACCCACAAAGATATTTTCAGAGTCAAAAAAAAGTAAGCCATATTTGAAGCCATTTAACTTGTTAAACCTCAGAGAAGATTTTTATTATTCAATAATACATTAATATATTTTTTATTGAAGTATAGTTGATTTAAAATATTGTGTTTCAGGTGTACAGCAAAGTGATTTGGTTTTTATACATATATAATATATATATTCTTTTTTCAGATTCTTTTCCATTATAGGTTATTATAAGAAACTGAATACAGTAAATCCTTGTTGTTTATTTTATATATAGTAATGTGTATCTGTTAATCCCATACTCGTAATTTATCCCTCCCCCCCTTCCCCTTTAGTAAACCATAAATTTGTTTTCTTTGTGGTTCTGTTTATGTTTTCTAAATAAGTTCATTTGTATTCTTTTTAAAATTTCACATAGAAGTGATATAATATTTGTCTTTCTCTGTCTGACTTACTTCACTTAGTATAATAATCTCTAGGTCCATCCATGTTGATGCAAATGGCAATATTTCATTCTTTTTTATAACTGAGTAATATTCCATTTGTATATACGTACCACATCTTCTTTATCCACTCATCTTTGATGGACACTTAGGTTGCTTCTGTGTCTTGGCTATTGTAAATAGTGCTGCTATGAACATTAGAGCACGTGTATCTTTTTTTTTCTATAAATTTATTTATTTATTTATTTATTTTTGGCTGCAGTGGGACTTTGTTGCTGCGCACAATGCTTTCTCTAGTTATGGCGAGCGGGGGCTACTCTTCATTGCGGTGTGCAAGCTTCTCATTGCGGTGGCTTCTCTTGTTGTGGAGCATGGGCTCTAGACACGCAGGCTTCAGTAGTTGTGGCACGTGGACTCAATAGTTGTGGCTCACAGGCTCTAGAGCGCAGGCTCAGTAGTTGTGGTGCACGGGCTTACTTGCTCCGCGGCACATGGGATCTTCCTGGACCAGGGCTCGAACCCATGTCCCCCTGCACTGGCAGGCGGATTCTTAACCACGGCGCCACCAGGGAAGTCCCCACATGTATCTTTTCGAATTAGAGTTTTCATCTTTTCCGGATATATGCCCAGGAGTGGGATTGCTGGATCATATGGTAATATGTTATATTATTAACATGTGCTGGGCTGTCCTTTGTAGGGAATGATGAGATGATGGATGATGTCCAGCCACCACAAACATCACAAAGACTGTAGAACTGATTTCAGGAGAGGAATTGAGTTCTCTCTGAGCCGTCCATTGTTATATGCCAGATTCCCTTCATGATTAGTTCAGGTTATAAAATAAAATTTTCCTTGTGGAAAGCTAAACACTCTTAGTGAGATCAAATATTAACCTACTTTTCTAGAACTACTTGCATTGACCAGCCCAGACTGTGATTTATAATTCATATAACATCGATTTACACTTGATACATTTTATGAGAAATTTTAAATTATACTCACTTTAAAATAGAGATCAATTAAACTTTTATCTGATAGTATCTTGTTTAAATAGCTAATGAGTGTAATAGTCTCATGAAAACAGGAAACCCTGTGCCTCCTCCAAGGAACCTGATGAGCATCTTACCCATGCCACCATGTCAATTGCGAGAAAGCACTGCCTGGAAGAAAAAAGAGCTAGCGTCTTGGTGGGACCCACAAGTTACAGAGAAGAAATCCTACTTTATTTCCCTCTGTTTGCATCCACTGACTATTCTTGAAGGCATGAGATTGTAGAGTCTGACATTTGGCTAGTTACTTCCCCCTTCACTTCTGCTCCTGGGGTAGTGGAAGGTGGCAATAAATACAGCATGGATGTTTAGCTGAAGACATTTAATGAATTACAGTTAGTTGAGTGCAACCTGTATTCACTTTTTTAAAGGGAGTGAGTGGGTGGCAAGAGTTCTCCTAACATTTTTATGCATTTGGCTCTGGTTGTGATGTATACTTAGAGACAAACCAGCTGCATGTCTTTTCCACTGAGCACACTGCTATTTGTAATTCATTTTCAATAGATCACTTCAGCAATTGTTTATTGAATACCTACCATGTATAAAATGCTGCAGGCATGTTGATGATGATGATGATGATGATAGTGATAACATATATTAAGCATTTCCTATGTGCCAAGCATTGTGGCTAAGCACTTTATGTGCATTAGAAGATAATAATCTTTACAGCCACCCCATGATCTAGATATTATATTCTCCATTTTACGTTTGAGGAAACTGAGTCTAGATAAATAACTTGCCAAGGTCATACAACTAGTAAATGGGAAAAAGTGGAATTCAAACCCAGGGACTTCCACTCTGACAGTGTAGCATACTAGATGTTCTGAAACATCCCTGGCCAGCACTCCCACCACCAGCAATAAAACACTGAACATGTAGTGTAAAATAAAATATCTTATTAAATGCATAACTAAGCACAAGAACGTAAGGGAAATCTTCGTGGGTGAAAAATGAAAAGGAAGCAGGAATCAGGGTGGAATGCTGCTGCTGGCTAAAGCTGCAGCTAACCTGAAAGCATCCAGCTGTACCCTGAACCAGAGCCTTTGGCATTGGGTGAGGAGACTGAAATCTATAGACATACTTATAAATTAAAAAACATTTCCTAAGCCCATGGCAGTCTCTTGCCTGGATTATTACCCTCTTATTGGTTTCCCTGCTTCCACCTTTGCCCCTTACTCCATTCTATTGTCAACACGGCTGCCAAAGTTACCCTTTTAAAACATACATCAAATCATGTCATTCCTCAGCTAAAACCCCGCAGTTGCTTCTCATCATACTCAGAGGCACTTTCTTAAATTAACTCCATGATTTTGTCCCTCAGTTCCCTATCTGTGCTTAAATGTCACCTTCTCAGTGAGGCCTATCCTGATAACCCTATTTAAAATTTTACCCATCCCTCTCTTAGTTCCCCTTCTCTGCTTTTTTGTGGGTATGTGCACATCACATATATTTATTACATTTATTATCTGGGTCTTGCCACTAGAATGTAGGCTCCAGGAAAACAGAAAATTTCATTTGTTCACTGATCTATCCCCATCTCCTGGATTGTGTCTGATACACAGTCAGTCCTTAATGAAGGAAATTAATGAAAAGGGAAAACAAAAATACAGTACAAAGGACCAACAAAACCCAAAGTTGTTTTCTGAAAAGACTTTATACTCCAGTTTTGTCGAACTCCAGAATCCATCCTTTTAACCATTACCCAGTATACAGTTTCCAAAATACAACTTCCTTCCACCTTCACAAAGCTTACCATCTGGTGAGTGGGCACTGGAATCAGATTGACTGGGACTTAATAGCTCTGTGAGCTTCGGCATGTTATTTTACTTCTCTTTGCCAGTGTCATTAACCATAAATAAGGATGATAATAGTATCTACCTTATAGGGTTATTATGAGCATTAAATGCTGTAGCACATGTAAAGTGCTTTACTGACCAGCACATGATAAGCCTTCAATAAATGTTAATGACTACTGATGATATTTTTGTTATTACACCTTCTCCTCCTCCTTTTCCTTGTGTCAGGTTTAGCTGAGTTCTCCCAGGAAATGTTATAAATGTGGTGAAAGCCTGTCAGAAGTCCTATAGGTGGACACATCAGTTGTCTAACACAAGAATCAACACTCAAACCAACTGTCCAGTTAATTCTTATTGGCTCTGTGCTGAGTTTTTTTGTTTGTTTTGTTTTGTTTTCAGAAGCACCAAAGATGTATTTATTGCATTTTCTTAGCATAAAAAGCACTGTGCAAAAGTTGTGCTGAGTTTTGATGGCAATAACAGACTAGTGTTGTGAGGAAGAGGGGAGTTGTAGACGAATGGAAGGCATGGTCTGTGTATTGCTCTTGGATCAAGAGAACTTTGTGATAACCCTCCAGGGGCTCCATAAGAACAACCCTCCCCCCAATTCACACATACAGATCTGCACACCACTCTACTTATCACGCTGTACACTCCCTACTGAAAGGTCATGTCCTGATTACTTGAACTGAAAACAAACAATATATGACTGACTCCCCAGTGATATCATGGCAAATATATGGATTTAAAGGTAGGCTGTCACTAAACATTGACACTTTGGGGTGGAAGGAATCTAAAAGTCAGGCCTGCTATCTATTCTTCCTATCCTCTTTGACGAGATTGCAAACTCAAATGCTTAAAGACACCAAACTGGTAATGTAAATGATTGAAGTGGAAATATGTAGAACTGCAGAATGCTTGTTTTGTTGTGGGGGGGGGTTGGTTGGTTGGTTTTTAATTTTATTGAAGTATAGTTGATTTACAGTGTTGTGTTAATTCTGCTGTACAGCAGAGTGACTCAGTTTTATATATACATTATATATTCTTTTTCATATTCTTTTCCATTATAGTTTATTACAGGATATTGAATATAGTTCCCTGTGGTGTACAGTAGGACCTTGTTGTTTATCCATCCTATATATACTAGTTTGCATCTGCTAACCCCACACTCCCACTCTGTCCCTCCCTCAACACGCCCCCCCAGCAACCACAAGTCTGCTCTCTGTGTTTGTGAGTCTTTTTGTAGATATGTTCATTTGTGTCGTATTTTTAGATTCCACATATAAGTGATATCATTTGGTATTTGTCTTTCTCTTTCTGACTTACTTCACTTAGTATGATAATCTCTAGGTCCATCCATGTTGCTGCAAATTTTTAAAATTTTCCGAATTATTAATAATAAAATTCAAAATAAAACAAAAGAACTGCAGGATGCCAGTTTGTAGCCTTTGCTATAGAACTTCTGTGTGGATCTATGAAGAAAACAATGAGAAATGCAGCATTTTAACTTGAAAGAAAGGTCTGGCTAAAGGTATAAATTTGAGAGGCTTCTAAAGAGAGATGATTACCAAACCCTATTGGGAGGAGAGAGAAGAGAAAAAAATCTGTGGAATGAGAAAAGGAAGAAAGGCCAAAGGGTGAAACAGCACAAGAGAATCACATGTAGGAGATCAAGAGAAGTTGCAAAATTCCTGCTTTCAAACAGAAGTTAAAGAAAGTTGCTAATTTAAGCAGTCTTTCAGTAGGTTATGTAGTGCCATTAAAAATCAACTAATTTATTTTACAAGAAAACAATGAGAATGGAAATATAATTATGAGCTGAAGCTAGGCTCCAACTTACTCTACAGTTGCATGGAATTTGATGTATTCTCTTGGCGCCTCCAAGTACATTTGAAAGGAGGAGGCATTCCATCTGCTGAAAAGTCATACTGGAAGATGAGGGCAGGGCTGCAGAGTTTCTGTAAGTCTGATTCTGCCTGAGCCTTAGTATACCTGGTGTGCTAGATCCAGTTGCAGGATTCTAGGGCAGTCAAATAATTCCTGACATACAGATTTAAAGGTAAAAGTTTTACAACAGAATAACTTAATCAAAACATAAAAATTTGTTCGAAAGTTTTCATCTTCTAGAGAAAATGGACTTCTCCCAAAAGTATATCTCTTCTTACTTTGCTATCACCATGTATAGAATACAGTATAAAGTGTTTATATCCCCCAAAATTGAGAAGGGAACTATCCAGGCTTAATGAACTTGGTGGGGGGGAGGGGAGTGCAGAGACATGACTGTGAATTATACATGTTTGGACTAGACAGGGTATTCATGGGCAACATGAGGATTGGAAGAAAACATTAGACTATAGATTTTAAATTATTTAAAGAATATTCCACTTTTTTAAATAATGCAATTAAAAGTACATGAACTACTTTGGAGTGTTGACATCATGTATAGTAATAGGAAGTAATTACACTACTTCAATATCTAGGTCCCAAAAGCTTTGGTTTATATATTGACTACCTTAGGGTGTTTCCATGAAATGTTTGGAATGTGTTTACATGATTGAATACATAACTTATTTTGTTAGCCTTTCTTTTAGTATTACCAAGAATAATTGGGGAACAGTGGTTAATTCTTGATTTACCTCAGAGGACACATGGGAGAGCCTAAGTGGGAAGTCAGAAACTGGACACAGGCTGCAGTGCCTCCCATAGGGCTTGAGCAGATAGAGATCCTCCAGGGGCAGGGTTCTTATGAGCACGTGTATTTTGCCCACCCACAGCTCTGCAACAAACGCCTGTCCTCATTTCAGTTATACTCCAGGAAAAGTGAAATCTGCAACCTTGGGATAAGGAACAAGTGTGCCATCAAAGCTATAGGATGAAAATGCTATAGGATTGGAGAGTTAGCTTCCTACTTAGAAGAGCAGTGGGAAGGCTAATGCAACAGAGCAGAAATTCCTAACCCCACCCCACTTCCCTTTTGTTTCTTTCGCATACATTGAATTACAAATAAGATTTCATTTGAAGAAAAGCCAAAATTGAATTTTAAGAAAAGGTTTGAAACCTACCCCCATCTTTAAATGGCCCAGAGCATTTCACCAAAAAGTTTGTTGAATTGATTATTCAGCATTCAGTACAATAGCCCAAGTCCCCTGATTCCCAATCATTTATTTCTCTAAATGAGCTCTAATCCTTTTACCTGGATCCACTCAACCTGCTCACATTAGAATCACCTGGAGTGCTTTTAAAGGCAACAGATATAAAACTCCTATCAAAGGCCGGTTGAAACCAAAATCTCTGGGGCTGAAGACTGGATATCAGTGTCTTAAAAGTTCCACAGTCGGACTGAGAGGTATTTAAGGATTCCAAAACCCTGAGAATCTGTCATTAACTTTTGCGAAAATACTAATGATGTCTACTATAACTTAATAACATACTTTACAAGTAGACAATGGGTCACTGTTTGCAGATGACATGATACTATACATAGAGAATCCTAAAGATGCTACCAGAAAACTACTAGAGCTAATCAATGAATTTGGTAAAGTAGCAGGATACAAAATTAATGCACAGAAATCTCTTGCATTCCTATACACTAATGATGAAAAATCTGAAAGAGAAATTAAGGAAACACTCCCATTTACCATTGCAATAAAAAGAATAAAATACCTAGGAATAAACCTACCTAAGGAGACAAAAAACCTGTATGCAGAAAACTATAAGACACTGATGAAAGAAATTAAAGACAATGCAAACAGATGGAGAGATATACCATGTTCTTGGATTGGAAGAATCAACATTGTGAAAATGACTCTACTACCCAAAGCAATCTACAGATTCAATGCAATCCCTATCAAACTACCACTGGCATTTTTCACAGAACTAGAACAAAAAAATGTCACAATTTGTATGGAAACACAAAAGACCCCAAATAGCCAAGCAATCTTGAGAAAGAAAAACGGAACTGGAGGAATCAGTCTCCCTGATGTCAGACTATACTACAAAGCTACAGTAATCAAGGCAGTATAGTACTGGCACAAAAACAGAAATATAGATCAATGGAACAGGATAGAAAGCCCAGAGATAAACCCAGGCACCTATGGTCACCTTATCTTTGACAAAGGAGGCAAGAATATACAATGAAGAAAAGACAGCCTCTTCAATAAGTGGTGCTGGGAAAACTGGACAGCTACATGTAAAAGAATGAAATTAGAACACTCCCTAACACCATACACAAAAATAAACTCAAAATAGATTAAAGACCTAGGGGCTTCCCTGGTGGCACAGTGGTTTAGAATCTGCCTGCTAATGCAGGGGATGCGGGTTCGAGCCCTGGTCTGGGAAGTTCCCACATGCCGCAGAGCAACTAGGCCCATGTGCCACAACTACTGAGCCTGCGCGTCTGGAGCCTGTGCTCCGCAACAAGAGAGGCCACGATAGTGAGAGGCCCGCGCACCACGATGAAGAGTGGCCTCTGCTTGCCGCAACTAGAGAAAGCCCTCGCACAGAAACGAAGACCCAACACAGCCAAAAATAAATTAATTAATTAATTAATTAAAAAAAATAGATTAAAGACCTAAATGTAAAGCCAGACACTATAAAACTCTTAGAGGAAAACACAGGCAGAACACTCTGTGACATAAATCACAACAAGATCCTTTTTGACCCACCTCCTAGAGAAATGGAAATAAAAACAAAAATAAACAAATGGGACCTAATGAAACTTAAAAGCTTTTGCACAGCAAAGAAAACCATAAACAAGACAAAAAGACAACCTTCAGAATGGGAGAAAATATTTGCAAATGAAGCAACTGACAAAGGATTAATCTCCAAAATATATAAGCAGCTCATGCAGCTCAATATCAAAAAAACAAACAACCCACTCCAAAAATGAAAGGAAGACCTAAATAGACATTTCTCCAAAGAAGATATACAGATTGCCAACAAACACGTGAAAGGATGCTCAGCATCACCAAGCATTAGAGAAATGCAAATCAAAACTACAATGAGGGGGCTTCCCTGGTGGTGCAGTGGTTGAGAATCTGCATGCCAATGCAGGGGACACGGGTTCAAGCCCTGGTCTGGGAAGATCCCACATGCCGCAGAGCAACTGGGCCCGTGAGCCACAACTACTGAGCCTGCGCGTCTGGAGCCTGTGCTCCGCAACAAGAGAGGCCGCGATAGTGAGAGGCCCGTGCACCGCAATGAAGAGTGGCCCCAGCTCGCCACAACTGGAGAAAGCCCTCGCACAGAAACGAAGACCCAACACAGCTAAAAATTTAAAAAAAAGTTTTTTAAAAAATGAAAAACTACAATGAGGTATCACCTCACACCGGTCAGAATGACCATCATCAAAGAAATCTACAAACAATAAATGCTGGAGGGGGTGTGGAGAAAAGAGAACCCTTTTGCACTGTTGGTGGGAATGTAAATTGATGCAGCCACTATAGAGAATAGTATGGAGTTCCTTAAAAAAACTAAAAATAGAACTACCATGTGACCCAGCAATCCCATTCCTGGGCATATACCCTGAGAAAACCATAATTCAAAAAGAGTCATGTACCACAGTGTTCTTTGCAGCTCTGTTTACAATAGCCAGGACATGGAAGCAACCTGAGTGTCCATTGACAGATGAATGGATAAAGAAGATGTGGCGCATATATGCAATGGAATATTACCCAGCCATAAAAAGAAACAAAATTGAGTTATTTGTAATGAGGTGGATGGACCTAGAGTCTGTCATACAGAGTGAAGCAAGTCAGAAAGAGAAAAACAAATACTGTATGCTAACACATATATATGGAATCTTTAAAAAAATGGTTCTGATGAACCTAGGGGCAGGACAGGAATAAAGGTACAGACGTAGAGAATGGACTTGAGGACATGGGGTGGGGGAAGGGTAAGCTGGGACGAAGTGCGAGAGTAGCATTGACATATATACACTACCAAATGTAAAATAGCTAGCTAGTAAGAAGCAGCTGCATAGCACAGGGAGATCAGCTCGGTGCTTTGTGACCATCTAGAGGGGTGGGATAGGGAGGGTGGGAGGGAGGCACAAGAGGGAGGGGACACAGGGATATATGTATACATATAGCTGATTCACTTTGTTATACAGCAGAAACTAACACAACATTGTAAAGCAATTATACTCCAATAAAGATGTAAAAACAAAAAGAGACCTGTGGTTTACAAGAAAAGCTGTGGAAAAACAACACATTTTGCTTTATTGTTTTTCTTACAAAACAAATTCATTTGTTTAATTGGGGGTTGGGGGTTGGAGTTGCAGAGACTATACTTGGCCAAAACTGAAATCTGTGATCTTTTCCATTCAAGAAAGTTAACTGAAGCTGACATGACTTCTGGGAAGTGCATTGCAGCTGACATCTGGGCATGCCCCATGCCAAAGTGTTATCATGAGAAACTGGTCCACCAGGAATGGAATTTGAATCCAAAAGATTGAGTAAAAAAAAAAAAGAAAAAAGTTATCTGGACTGTATCACCTTTTTTGGAATGAACAAACTTAAAATTTTTATAGCATAACTCTTTCTCTAGTGGGATGCTGTGTCACAATTGGCAGTTACTTGTTCTTCCGAACACAACTCTATTCTATTTCACAGGACTTCCTCCCAATGTTTTAAAACCTTATAAGTGACAGTACATTTTAGAACTACCATCCCAGACCCCTGCAGAGTGCTAAACACATCTTTGCTACTCTGAAAAATGTTCGTGGTTATAGTATAATATATCCTTAGGTACCAGTGCGGTGCAGAAAACCTTCTGTCCAAATGCAAATCTTATTTTATGTAACCGTTGCTTCAGTTTATTTATGTCTTTTATCTGTCATCTTGCTTTTCTTCTTGGTCTTGAAAAAAATGAGATTCTATATCCAGAAATGCTTTAGGAATGCTTACTATGCTGTAAAAGGCAAAGGAGCTCTGTATCGTTATGTTTATGATTGACATTTGTGTAATCTTAAAACACCATTGACCCCAGATCTTTTTGTTTTCCATGGGTGAGCACTTGTCGAAGGCAGTAAAAAGATTAAGGTACACATCTCACAGGATGAACGTAAATAAATTATAAATACTTCCTATTCCTTCTCCTCCTTAAATCTGAAAATCATACTTGTTATTTAAGTCATTGATTAAAATGGTGAAAAGAGCAGAACTTCATAGCAGGCCACTTGACACTTCCTTTTCGGATAGTGTCAATCTACTTAGCAAATGTGATGGGAAAGGTAATTTGGAATCTAATCACAGAATGCCTAGAATGTCACATTACGAGTTTAGATTAATATTATTGTCTAGTCACTAAGAAGCATGCAATAGCATTCTCTAGAACAGGGCAGTGACCTGCTTGTGTTTCAGAAACTTAACAGCAGTGTAGAAGATGTTCAGGAGGATTGAGAGGTTAGAGGAACAGAAGCCACTTAATAGGCTAGTGTAACAGGTGAGTATTGATGAGAGTACTTAAGGAGAGATCCACAAAGAAAGTTATCTATAGCATGGTTTGCTTTTAACAAGGGAGACAAACCAAATGCCTATGGAGGCCAAACAAATAAGGCAAATGAGTTAATTAAGCAGGCCAAAGGAAGAGACTGTCTAATGAGGGCAGCCCCTCAGCCCCAGCAGTTGTCACCATGCAGGAATGCAGGAATATTTTTACCACATCTTTCAGCTTTTCAAAAGAAGTTAGAAATTTAGCTTTTATGTAGAATCTTTTCATTTTTAAATGTTGGCTTAATTTTTTAAAAGGCTTCGACAACCAAAGAAAGAAACACATCTGCAGCCAGATGTAGCTAATAGGAGGCTGACTTTACAACCTGTAGCTTTTAGCTTCTTCTGGTTGTGAATTCTTGAGTGTAGTAGGGAAAAGGCCTAAGGATAGGAATTTAAAAACTTTTGATGAGATATAGCCTGATAACATAATTGAGAAAAGAATGTAAAATGCAAAACTTATGACTCTCTTTGTGGATAATGGAAGCAAAGATTTTATTAAAAACTTGTCCCTAAAAAGCACTTTATACATAGATTATTCTTCTAGTTTAATTTTGCTTAGGTAGCACTGTTTCCTTCTTATTAGTCAGCATAGTTAGCATTTTTGAGTAATCATAGATTTGATGGAGACTTGTGGAGGAGCTGCTGAATTACGGAAGAAGTTATTACAGCAGAAAATAAATTATGTGGTGCTATAAATACTTAACTCAGTGACTCAGCAAATTCCCTTTATGTCCAAAGGGAAACATTTTGTACCTAACTCATGAAGTCTGTTTTTAATTTCTGCAGCCTTGCAGTTGTCCCCGTTTGTCACTGATAGATTTTTCTGTGATGAGAGAGGCATAAAGATAAAGAGAGACCACTTTCAGAGGGAGATTAAGTACTGGGGAAATGAAAGCAGAGAGTACGCTTAGTCATAGGACTGCTTCAGTACTGACGGCAGGGGATTACCAGGAAGAAGTCAGAGAACCAGCTGGAATGACCGTGAGAAATTAAATAGTTTTATTATACTCTTGGGTGACATTTCCAGCTAATAAAATTAGAATGAATATTGTAATGTTAGAAGCAAACTACTGGAAAACATGTAATTAACTTTTAAAAAATTCAACAAGCATTCTGTATATCCCCAATACTCATATTTAAGATACTTTAACCAGACATTTGAGTTGATTCCAAGATGTGCCAGAGATGGCTTTAAGAGAGAGGTGATATGTACACAAAAATTTTTAATTATTCGTGTTTAATTGATTAATAGTTTAAGGCTTAGTTTTTAAAACCTAATAAATTGTTGGCCTTTTAATAAATATTTATTATCATCTCTTAATGACCATGTGAAGATAGGAACAATATAGGAACTGATTTCACATAATACATTTTCCTATAAAACAGTAGGGTATTACTTCTTTAAAAAAAAAACCCTCTGTACCTTGATCATTTTTGCTGTAATACAAATACTAATACTCTTTATTGCTATTACACTGTACTACATTGGCAGCTAAAATCTGTCAGTAGTTGTTCTATCTTATATAATTCTGAGAGAGGTTTTAAGATGGCATTTTAGCACATTCTTGAACAAAAATAGTCCTAGATGTAAATAGAATGAAATAATTGTTAGAGAAGTATAAATAAGGTTCTATATAAGTGTCTTAGTCTGCTCAGATTGCGGTAATAAAATACCATAGACTGGGTGGTTTAAACAACAGCATTTTATTTTCTCACAGTTCTGGAGGCTGGAAATCCAAGATCAAGGTTCCAGCCAATTTGATTTCTGGTTAAGGACTCTCTGGCTTGAATCCACCTCTTGCTCTGTCCTCATAGGGCCTTACCTCATGCATATGTGGGGAGTAGAGAGGGAGGGGGAGAGAGAGAGAGAGCTCTCTGGTATCTCTTCTTATAAGGGCACTAATCCTATCAGATTAGGGCCCCATCCTTATGACCTCATTTAACCTTAGTTACTTCCTTCAAATACAACCACTCTGGGGAGTTAGGTCTTCAACATATGAAGTTTAGGGAGGCACGAACAGTCCTAACAGATAGGAAATAGAGAGGGAGTAACCAGGAAAGGCATTTTGAAAGAGACCTTTGAATAGGCCTTTGGAGAATGAATAGGATTTTTTTTTTTAATTTTTATTTATTTATTTATTTACGGCTGTGTTGGGTCTTCGTTCCTGTGCAAGGGCCTTCTCCAGTTGTGGCAAGCAGGGTCCACTCTTCATCACGGTGCACGGGCCTCTCACTATCGCGGCCTCTCTCGTTGCGGAGCACAGGCTCCAGACGCACAGGCTCAGCAATTGGGGCTCACGGGCCCAGCTGCTCCGCGGCATGTGGAATCCTCCCAGACCAGGGCTCGAACCCGTGTCCCCTGCACTGGCAGGCAGACCCCTCAACCACTGCGCCACCAGGGAAGCCCAGGATTTTAACCATTAGAGATTGGAAGGAGAGATTCCAAGTGGCAGAAATAGTTTAACCAATGTCATGGTAGTGGGAAAGCAAAGAATATGTTCAGCACACACAGCATTCAGCTCCTTCACCTGCAGGATGACATCTACATAAGTGAATAGTACTCAGGAAGTCCAGAAAGAGAGGATGTGGCCAAATTATTTAGTATCTTTTAAAACATCATTTCCTGGTTTCAGTACTGCTCTAACTAGTTGTGTGACCTTGATTATGTCCCTTTACTTCTGTGTGTCTTAACATCCCCATGTGTCAATGAAAAAAAATTCAACTGTCTCTGAGGTTTCTTTTAACTTAGGGAGTCTATACTTCAAAAAAAAAAAAAGTAAGTGATTTAAGTTTAACACATGTTATGTGTTTGTGTGTGCCTGTATACTTTCACATTTGTGCTCTCACACCAGCAGATATGCATACTTCTGCAAGTGTTTGATGATAGGCATAAAAACCTACTGTCACTTAGGTATGTTGAACTTGAACTCCTCCCACCTCTCCATGAATTAGGAACCTTTCTCTGCATATTCCAAGGACCCAAACTGGACCTCCCAGGGAGAACTGACCAGGCAAACTGGGGAGATAGATGATTTCCCCAGCCTTGTTCCATGCCCTTTTCCAACTTCATTGGCCCTCTTATTTTCTCCTGCATCAGACTTCCAGTTTCCTTATGACTGCTTTTTCTACCCTGCTACGGAAACTTAATCTCAAAGCCTTTTTCATATTCATTGGTAGGCAACTGGCTAAATGTATCCCCAAACCTTCAGGGATATTTGCCTTTTAGTAGGAACTAGACCTTAAACTATAAGAAAGAAACATGGATAGTAAAATTCTAGACATTAATAAATGGACATAAAAGCTGGGAATTGGGGGTGCAGAGGTGGATTTTCTGGTGTTCCTAAAATCCTTAGAAGTGGGAAATGATCCCTTGGAGCTTAAAAACCATCCCCAGTCCTAGAAGAGTTTAGTATAGCTTTACAGCTATTTTATTCTTAGCCTGGACCTGTCTTAGTTATTTTTAGCCAGATAATACTGTTATTTACTTATTTTTTAGAATTCTGGGTATAGTTGTGGACTTACCATGCAAACACTTAGGTAACTTTGACCTGATCTTTATGATTCAGTAGATAATTCTTCTTGGGAAATGGCTACTAGATCAACAGCTTGTTCATCATTCTAGAGGCTCAGTTTTAATGAATCTTTCCAAAATAAATAAGGAACAGTAGAACTGAAACTGAAGAAGAGCTGTTTTCCTCAAAAACAAGGGCATATTTCGTTTCAAGAAATAACCTTTTCCCCCACTATATATAGTCAACTTATAATACTGAGTTTTTCTTCTCAAAAATAGGTTGGTCTGCCTCTATCAGATACACATCCAAGTCAAAAAGGTGTTGTCTTTATAATGAACTTAGGTGACTCATCTGAGAATATTCTATCCTTCAGAAGCACTTCAATGTCAAGCCCTAGTACTCACTGCTCTGTGGCCTCCACTTTGTGTGGGCACCAGCTTCATGACTCATACCGGCTGTCCATCACTTGTTCTCTGAAGACCGCAGTTTCAAAATATAACCCTTAGAAAACAGTTGCAGTTACTTCACCTGCAATTGACTGTACTATGGATGCAACCTACAATTTGAGTCTTTATTTGGTCATTGACAAGAGTCTTAAGTTTTTGAGTCAAAATTTCAATAAAATTCAGAAATTTAGGCCCCAAGATGTTGATTTTGTTGTTTGTAAGGATGCTTTCAGGACTTACTTTGCTTTTCATAATTCTAACAAAATAATTTAACGGTGTGTGTGTCTTTGTGTGCCTAGAAAAGTTGAGTAGATGGAAACTAAGGAAGGAGAAGATGTACCTCAAAATTGTAATCTAACAGTACTGTGATTTCTGCTTTCATCTAGTAAGAAGTAGAAAATAATATAAGGAAGAAGTTCATTTTTCTTAAGATTATTTACTTGGTAATAAAACTCAAGTTAAAAATCACTTGAAATCAAAGCTTGCTGATTGTGTTTTCCCTCTAGATTCTTTGTTATCAGAACAGTCTCTAAGATGTGATAACATTATCCAAATTTAATCAGAGGATTTAAATTCTAAAGTTTAATCACATAAGAAAAGAAATGTGCTTTTCCAGGGGATACATCTTTGTCTTTTTTATCCTACTATAGTAGTGAACTGTTACATGCAGGACATCTAGAGCTGGATGACTGTTGCCAGCTTTCTAGGTGCCTGGCCTGCCCGGCTGCCTCTGTATGTCCCTAAAACTGCTTACTGTTCCTCTACCGAGGCAGGTGCTTATATTTTCTGGAGATATCCATGACTTCCCACATGGGCTTTCAGCTGTTGCTCATGACCTAGTACAACTGTGCCTAATGCAACTATGTTGCACATGACCTAGTACAACCTTGGCATAGTTGTACTACTTACTGAATACATATTAAGTGCCAGGTACTATGCTAAGTGTTTTCCATATCGAATCGTCCCACCTCCTTGGGGCAGAGCTAAGCTGACATGAAATTAGCACGGACGGTACACCATAATTTTCTTAGTTTTGCTTTCATAATATACCTTCTGAATTACCAAGGTTGTGGTGAATGACTACTACCCTTCATGATTGGGAGCTCATTTTTTTCTTTTTTTATTGTGGTAAAACACACATAACATAAAATTTACCATCTTCACTGCTTTTAAGTGTACAGTTCAGTGACATAAAATACATTCACATTGCTGTGCAGCTATCACCACCATCCATCCCCATAATTCTTTTCATCTTGTAAAACTGAAACTCCATACCTATTAAACAATATCATTCCCCATTCACTTCTCCCCCTATCCCCTGGTAACCACCATTTCATTTTCAATCTTTATGATTTTGACTACTCTAAGTACATCATGTAAGTGGGATCATACAGTATTTGTCTCTCTGTGACTGGCTTACTTCACTTAGCATGATGTCCTCAGGGTTCATCCATGTTATAGCATATTGCAGAATTTCCCTTTTAAGACTGAATAATTGTATGTATATACCATGTTTTGCTTATCTATTCATCAGTCGAAGGACACTTGGGTTGCTTTGACATTTTAACTATTGTGAATAATAATAATGCTGCTATGAACATACCTACACAGATATCTTTTAAAGGCTCTGCTTTCAGTTCTTTTGAAGTAGAATTGCTGGATCATATGGTAATTCTATTTTTAATTATTTAAGGAATTAATCATACTGTTTCCCACAGCAGCTATACCATTTTACATTTCCACCAACAGTGTACAAGGGTTCCCCTTTCTCCACATCCTCACCAACACGTGTTACTTTCTGATTTTTTTTTTGAGTAGCCATCCTAGTGGGTGTAAGGTGGTATCTCATTGTAGTTTTGATTTGCATTTCCCTAATAATTAGTGATGTTAAACATCTTTTCATGTGCATATTGGCCATTTGTATATCTTCTTTGGAGAAATGTCTATTTCAGTCCCTTACCCATTTTTAATCAAGTTGTTCTGTTGTTGTTGTTGTTGAGTTTTAGAAGTTCTTTATATATTTTGGATATTAATCCTTTATCAGATATATGATTTGCAAATATTTTCTCCCATTGTGTGGGTTGCCTTTTGGCTTTGTGGATTGTGTCTTGATGCACAAAATTTTTAATTTCATGAAGTCCAACTTGTCTTTTTTCTTTTGTTACCTGTGCCTTTAATGTCATATCTAAGAAATCATTGCCAAATCCAATGTCATCATATTTATATACGACACTAATCCAAATCTCTTTAGACCTGTGTAACACACTATAAAAATTGCTTTTTAGTGATTACTTCAGGTCACTGAAAAGACTCTACAAGCACTATAAAGGTGGTTTTCCTTTCATCTCTGATAAAGTGAAATCCAAGAATCATTAGTGTCACCAAAGCTGTTTTTAGAGTAGCTAATCTATAATTTTTATCTAGGAACAATATTCAGTTCCATCAGCGGAGGAATGAGTTACTTTAGAACACGTGCTATTTTGGGTAAATGTATAGCATTTTTGCCTTTGTCACTCTATCTCTGGAATCTGCCAAGACAGTAGGGCTTGGGCATTGGAACCAGTGGTTGTCAGTGCCTCTTCCACCCTCACTTGTTAAACCGTTGCATTGTTCCAAATGTCAATTCTCTCACTCTAGATCAATTTGCTTAGATCAAATTCCTCTGTGCTCCAGGAGGAATCTTGTACATACTAATGAACAAAGAGAAAGAAACAGTATAAATCATCTACTCTGAGCAGTATAAGTCAAGGGAATGACCTCTTGTAAATTAGATTTCAGTTAATGGGTATCTTTATGGAAATGTATCCTTGGGCTTCCCTGGTGGCGCAGTGGTTAAGAATCCGCCTGCCAATGCAGGGGACACAGGTTCGAGCCCTGGTCTGGGAAGATCCCACATGCCGTGGAGCAACTAAGCCCGTGAGCCACAACTACTGAGCCTGCGCTCTAGAGCCTGCGAGCCACAACTACCGAAGCCCGCGTGCCACAACTACTGAAGCCCGCATGCCTAGAGCCCATGCTCTGCAACAAGAGAAGCCACTGCAATGAGAAACCCGCGCACCACAACGAAGAGTAGACCCTGCTCACCACAACCAGAGAAAGCCCACACGCAGCAACGAAGACCCAACACAGCCAAATATTAAAAATTAATTAATTAATTAATTAATTTTCAATAAAAAGAAATGTATCCTTAAGACAGAGATTGCATAATAGATTGAGGCCAAATCACAAAATTTTAATATCCAGCAAAACTTTACAATATCCTGATTAATTTTTTTCTAATTAACCTAGGATTAAAACCGTAAACATTTTGGGGAATTCCCTGGAGTTCCAGTGGTTAGGACTCCATGCTTTCACTGCCAAGGGCCCATGTTCAATCCCTGGTTGGGGAACTAAGATCCTACAAGCCATGTGGCATGGCTAAAAAAATAACCTTAAACATTTCGTTTCAAACCACATAGTTGAAAATCTTATTTTGGACTACTTTCCTGCCTTGATAAATACAGTAAAATAAGCACAATTGGCCAAACTTTTTATTTCAGCGTTTTTTAGAACTTTGGGTTTATTATTTGAAATACAGTTCTTACCTAGGAACAGAGATTCTGTAGGTAAAGTTTCAATAACCTGCCGAATCTTAGCTGAGCCTAAAACATGCCCTGCAAGGTTTGGAGTTTGAATTTGTCATTTTTCTGAAATCTCGCAAGTACTAGGGATAAATACTATACCTGTGGTTGCTAAAGAGTAAAAACTCTACATGACATAATAGAGATTTATTTCCAGACCACTCAAGGGCCCACATATTTTGTAAGAACAAAATTCTAAGATAATGAAAGAACTTTAACACTTGCTTCTAGGTCATTATAATAGAAGTTGACCCATCCACTAACTTAGTCTAAACATATTTCTTTTCCGTGTCTCAATTTACATATTTGTAAAAACAGATTTCAAAAGAATATTCTCTGAGAAGCAACTAATAAAAATTATTTTCTGTTTAACTTTATTCCACATATAATAATTGCATTTTAAAGTGTTTTCTAATTTAAGATCTTTCAAAGTAATATATGTATATAAGTCAGAAATATAAAGATTACATGGTTTATAACAAAAAACAAAGGTCTCTGCCTTACTTCCAAGATCTGCTTTCCAGAGACAATCATGTTCAATTGTTCAGATGTTTCTTTTGGTATTTGGCTTAGTGTTTCTAACATGCTTTTAATTGCTACTCTTAATTTTACAATGTTAGACGTAATCAGTTGACTTGGAATATGAAAATTTAGATCTCTTACTTTCACCACCATACCACCTCTACATATTCTTACTTATAAATTCCCTCCCTCCTTCCATTCCACACAAATACCACCCCACCTGGCAAAAAGTCTGATGCCGTAGTGATTTCTAATCCTTTGTGTAACCCATTTTTTCCTTGTGCTCTTTTATAGGATTCTCTTTTAAGGATTAAGTGTCCCTAATGATATACTTTAATGTGGTTCTTTTTTCATTCAGTTTGCCAGACATGAGATGGCTCTTTCAATTTGAAAATCCATGCCCTTCGATTTATTTATTTATTCATTTATTTAATCATCTGTTTTTCCTACTTTTCTTTCTCGAACTCCTACTAGTCGGATACTAATGCCTAGACTAATACTCTATTTTTTTTCAATATTTTATTATGAAATTTTTCAAACAGAGAGAAAAAATTTTTAATTTACAGTAGACATCCATAAACCTACCATCTAGAGTCTAGTATTAACATTTTTTCTATCCTTTCTTTATACATATCTATCCATCCATCAATCCATCTTATTTTTTATGTATTTTAAAGCAAATTATAGTCAACATATAATTCCAGTACTTCAACACACATGTCGTTTTGTAGTGAGAATTGTAATTAGAGTTTGCATTTTCTTCTTTTGAGGTAAAATTTACATACAAACTTATGTGTACATTTACTAAGTTTTTTTAGTACTTTTTTTAAAAAATAAATTTATTTTATTTATTTATTTTTGGCTGCGTTGGGTCTTCGTTGCTGCATGCGGGCTTTCTCTAGTTGTGGCGAGTGGGGGTTACTCTTGGTTGCGGTGCACAGGCTTCTCATTGCGGTGGCTTCTCTTGTTGCCGAGCACAGTCTCTAGGCACGCGGGCTTCAGTAGTTGTGGCACGCGGTCTCTAGAGCGCAGGCTCACTAGTTGTGGCGCACGGGCTTAGTTGCTCCACGTCATGTGGGATCTTCCCGGACCAGGGCTCGAACCCGTGTCCCCTGCATTGGCAGGCAGATTCTTAAGCACTGCACCACCAGGGAAGCCCTTAGTAGCTTTATTAAGGTATAACTGACACATAAACTTACATAGTTAAACTGTACAATTTGATTTGATAAGTTTTGACATATATATATGTATGTGTGTGTGTATGTACATACACATACACATTCCCCCATGGAACCATCACCACAATCAATATAGTGAACATACCCATTACCCCAAAAGTTTCCTCATGTTTCATTGTAATCTCTTCATCTCATCTAACCTTCACCCCCATCCCCAGGAAACTACTGATCTAATTTCTGTCACTACAGAATTTGCATGTAGTTAGCATACTCTATGGTTTTATATATAAATGTAGTTATACAGTATATGATCTTTTTTGTCTGATTTCTTCAGCATAATTATTTTGAGATTCATCCATGTTGTTTTAGTTTATTCCTTTTTATTGCTGAGTAGTATTCCATTGTAAAAAAAAAACTCACAGTTAACCTTTTGGTGAACATTTGTTGTTTCCAGATTTTATCCATTACAAATAAAGCTACTGTGAATAGTTGTATACAGATCTTTGTATGGACATACATTTCATTTTTTCTTGGGTAAATACCTAAGAACGGAGTGGCTGGATCATATGGTAGGTGTATGTTTAACTTTTTAAGAAATGGCCGAAGTTTTTTTCCAAAGTGCTACCATTTTATATTCCTTTCAGTAGTGAATGAGAGTTCCAGTTCCTCACACACTAATGTCATTGCTTTTAATTTTAGCCATTCTATAGATATGTAGTGATATCTCATTGTGATTTTTATTCACATTTCCCTAATGACTGATAATGTTGAGAGTCTTTTCATGTGCTAATTTGCTTTCTGTGTATCATATTTGGTAAAGTGTCTATTCAGGTATTTTGCCCATCTTTTAAAACTGAATTGTTTGTTTTCTTACTGTTGAGTTTTGAGAATTCTTTGCATATTCTGGATATAACTCCTTAGCAAATTTATGATTTGCAAATATTCCTAGAAGCTTTAGAGTATTAGGTTTTACGTTTAAGTCTATGATTCCTTTTGAGTTAATATTTTTATATGGTACTAGATATGATCAAAGATTCAATTGCTCTGACACCATTTGTTGCAAAGATTATCCTTTCTCTACTTAATTGCCTTACACCTTTGTCAAAAATCACTTCTCTATATATATGGGGGGTCTGTTTCTGTATATTTTGTTCCTTTCATCTATATATTTACCTTAACATCAGTCTTGAATATCATAACTTTATAATAAAAGTTTAAAAATCAAATAGTGTTTGTCCTCCAATTTTGTTCTTCTTTTTCAGAGTTATTTTGGCTATTCTAGGACCTTTGAATTTCCATATGAATTTTAGAATGTTTTCCTATTTCTATAAAGGAAAAAGCCTTCTGGGATTTGGTTTGGGATTACATTGAATCTTTAGATAAATTTAGAGGAACTAACATTTCAACAATATTGAATCTTCCAATTGATGAATGAGATCAATCTCTCTATTTATTTAGGTCTTTATTATTTATTTAGGTCTCTCAGCTTTTATAGTTTTCAGTGTCCAGGTTTTAACATATTTTGTCAGGTTTATTTAACCCCTAAAATATTTTAGGTGTTAAAATATTTTAACAGGGGGCTTCCCTGGTGGTGCAGTGGTTGAGAATCTGCCTGCCAATGCAGGGGACACGGGTTCGAGCCCTGGTCTGGGAAGATCCCACATGCCGCGGAGCAACTAGGCCCGTGAGCCACAATCACTGAGCCTGCGCGTCTGGAGCCTGTGCTCTGCAACAAGAGAGGCCGCGATAGTGAGAGGCCCGTGCACCGCGATGAAGAGTGGCCCCCGCTCGCCGCAACTGGAGAAAGCCCTCGCACAGAAACGAAGACCCAACACAGCCAGAAATAAATAATATTTTTTAAAAATATATATTTTAACACCTAAAATATTTCATTTTTTATGCTATTATAAATGGTTTTGGTTTTGTAGTTTCAGTTTTCATTGCTAGTACATAGAAATACAGTTGACCCTTGAACAACACGGGAGGCTTAGGGGCACCAATCTTTTATGCAGTCAAAAATCCACATATAACTTTACAGTCCACCTTGTGTATCCATGGTTCTCTGTTCACGGATTCAACCACCTACAGATCATGTAGTACTGTAGTACATATTTAGTGAAAAAATCCACATGTAAATAGAACCGCACAATTCAAACCCATGTTCAAGGGTCAGCTGTACAATTTACTTTTGTATATTGATCAAGTATCCTGCAACCTTGTTTAACTCATTTAACAAGTAGTTTTTTTGTAGATTCTAGCAGATTTTCTGCAAAGACAATGATGTTATCTACAATAAAGACAGTTTTACTTCTTCCTTTCTAATCTGGATGCCTTTTATTTGTTTTTCTTGCCTTATTTCACTGGCTAGAACATGCAGTACAGTGTTGAGCCTGTACTCTTCCTGATCTTAGGGGAAAAGCATCCAGTCTTTCACCATTAAGTATGATGTATAGCTGTAGGTTTTTCATAAGATGCTTTTATCAGATGGAGGAAATTCTCTTTTATTTCTAAATGCTAAGAGTTTTTATCAGGCATTTCGTCATATGCTTTTTCTGCATTTAATAGTCATATGGTTTTTCTCTCTCAGTTTGTTATGGTGAATTACACTGATTGATCTCAAATATTAAACTCACCCTGAGTTCCTAGGATAAACCTCACTTGGTCATAATGTACAGTTGACCCTTGAACAATGTGGGACTTAGGGGCACTGACCCTCCTCACAGTCGAAAATCCACATATAACGCTACAGTTGGCCCTCTGTATTCAAGGTACCACATCCTTGAATTCAGTCAGCCACAGATTATGTAGTACTGTAGTACATATTTAATGAAAAAAATCCATGTGTAGGGCTTCCCTGGTGGCGCAGTGGTTGAGAATCTGCCTGCCAATGCAGGGGACACGGGTTCGAGCCCTGGTCTGGGAAGATCCCACATGCCGCGGAGCAACTGGGCCCGTGAGCCACAACTACTGAGCCCGTGAGCCACAACTACTGAGCCTGTGCGTCTGGAGCCTGTGCTCCGCAACAAGAGAGGCCGCGATAGTGAGAGGCCCGCGCACTGCGATGAAGAGTGGCCCCTGCTCGCCGCAACTAGAGAAAGCCCTCGCACAGAAACGAAGACCCAACACAGCCATAAATAAATAAATAAATAAATAAATAAATAATTAAAAAAAAAAAATCCATGTGTAAGTGCAGTTCAAACTTGTGTTGTTCAAGGGTCATGTATTATTCTTTTACTGTATGCTATATTTGATTTGCTAAAATTTTGTGTAGAATTTTCGCATCTGTGTTCATGAAGCATATTGGGCTTTTTAAAAATTTTTATCGAGGGACTTCCCTGGTGGCTCAGTGGTTAAGAATCCGCCTGCCAGTGCAGGGGACATGGGTTCGATCCATGATCTGGGAAGATCCCACATGCCATGGAGCAGCTAAGCCCCTGAGCCACAGCTACTGAGCCTGCACTCTAGAGCCCGCGAGCCACAACTACAGAGCCCGTGTGCCACAACTACTGAAGCCTGCGTGCCTAGAGCCCATGCTCTGCAACAAGAGAAGCCACTGTAATGAGAAGCCCACACACCGCAATGAAGAGTAGCCCCCGCTCGCCGCAACTAGAGAAAGCCCACGCACAGCAATGAAGACCCAATGCGGCCAAAAATAAATAAATTTATTTTTTAAAAAAAGAAAAGAAAATCTTGTATAAAATCTTTATCAAAATATAGTTGATTTACACATATTGGTTTATTTTTGTAATGTCTTCTGGTTTTGTTATTAGTATAACACTGACCTCATAGAATGAGTTGGGAATTATTCCCTTCTCTTAGATTATTTGGAAGAGTTTGTGTTGAAGAGGTATTAGTTCTTTCTTAAAAGTTTGGTAGAATTCCTAGTGGAACCATGTGTTGAGAGTTTTCTTTGTGGGAAGATTTTTTTACTCAAATTTCAATTTCTGTAATAGATATGGGCCTATTCAGGTTATCTGTTTTCTCTTGTTTGAGGTTTGGTAGTTTGTATAAATATCTTTCAAGGAATTTGTCCATTTCATCTAATTTGTCAATATTGTCAATAACAAAGTTATTCATACTATTTATGATCCTTTTAATATCTGTAGAATTTCTAATAATGTTACTTCTCATTCTTGATAGTGGTAATTTTATCTTTTTTCTTTTTCTAAGCAGTCTGACTAGAGATTTATCAATTTTATTAATCTTTCCAAAGAACCAGCTTTTGGTTTCATTGGTTTTCTTTATCGATTTTCTGTTTTCTGTTTCATTGATTACTGCTTTAATCTTTATTAATTCCCTTCTTCTGCCTGTTTTGACTTTAATTTGCTTTTCTTTTTCTAATCTCTCTAAGTATAAGCTAAGGTCATTGATTTGAGACCATTCTTTTCCAATACAGGCATTTATTGCTATAAATCTCCCCCAAAGTATTGCTTTAGTGGCATCTCACAAATTCTGATATGTTGTGTTTTCATTTTCATTTAGTACAAAGTATTTTCTAATTTCCTTTTTTATTTCCCCTTTGATCCATGAGTTATTTAGTTTCCAAATATTTGAAGATTTTTCTAGATACCTTTCTGCTATTGATTTCTAATTTAATTCCGTTTTGGTCAGAGAATATACTTTGTATGATTTGAATCCCTTTAAATATATTAAGACTTATTGCCCAGAGAGCAGGTTTTCTTGATAAATGTTTTTTATGCACTTGAAAAGCGTGGGTTTTTTGCTGTTGTGCTATCAATGTCTATCAGGTTAAGTTAGTTGATAGTGTTATTCAAGTCTATTATATCCTTGCTGATTTTCTGCTTACATTTCCATTAATTACTTAGAGATATTGAAATCTCCAACTATAATTGTGCATTTATTTCTCTTTGCATTTCTATCAGATTTCATTCATGTATTTTGAAGCTCTCTTGTTTGTACATAAACACTCTGGGGTTTTATGTCTTCTTGATTAATTGACCCTTTACCATTATGAAATGACCTTCTTTATCTGTGGTAATGTTCTTTGCTTTGAAATCATCTTCTATTAACATAGCCACACCAGCTTCCTTTTGACTAGTGTCAGTATACTATATATTCTTCCATCTTTTTTTTAAAGTAAACTTTCAGAGCATTTTGACATTTACCAGAAGTTGCTAAGGCAGATAGTTTCCATGTGTACTTGCGCAGTTTCTCCTGTCAGCAACCTTTTTTTTTTTTAGGTGATAAAATGAAGTATACATAACAACCTTTTTTAAAAGTTTTGTTGAGATATAATTCACATGCCATAATAATGCACCCATTCAAAGTATACATTTCAGTGGTTTTTAGTGTATTCCCTTTCACCATAAGCAATTTTCAAACATTTTTATTACTACAAAAAGAAACACCATACCCATTAGCTGTCACTACCCATTTCCCCTCATCCCCCGAGCCCTAGGCCACAACAAATCTACTTCCTATCTCTATGTATTTGCCTGTTCTGGACATTTCACGTGAATGAAGCCATGCAATATGTAATCTTTCATAACTGGCTTCTTTTACTTAGCATAATGTTTTCAAGGTTCATCCATGGTATAGCATGTATCAGTACCTCATATTTTTTTACTGGCACGTATTACATTGTACATATATACTACATTTTATTCATCAGTTGATACACATTTGGGTTGTTTCCATCTTTTAAATTGAGATATAATTCATATATCGTAAAATTTACTCTTTTAAAGTGTGAAAAGGGCTTTCCTTCTCTATGTAGTAGGGGGTTTCAGCTTTATCTGATCTTCAACATTTGTTACTGCTTATAAATCCATTTTATGACATCTAAAATTTTATTAACATCATTTATCTGGTGTCTGTTTTCTCATTCTTTTTGTTCTTGTATATTTAAAAATTGTTTTTCTTTTGCTGTCATTTCAGTGGAGTTCAGGGAGCAAAAGAATATTCAATCTGCCACATTTAATTTTAAAATCTCTTAAAATTATTTTTGAAGAAGGAAAATAAATTGTTCAAAATTCCATTACCTTTAATTCATTTTCATTTTGTCTTTTTCCTCCCAGTCTTTGTGTACTTACAGACATAATCATAGCATAATTGACTTGTTTTTCTGAAATATAGCATAAGCACTTCATTCATAAGCACAGTATCATACTAACCACTTTAATGGTAGCATAATATTCTTTTGTGTTAATAATATACCATCATTTGTCTAACCTTTTATCTCTATAGTTAGACATTAAAATTGCTAACTTTGGAGAGGGTATAGCTATTAAAGATAATGCTATAATAAACATTTTTGTTGAGCTTTTGGGCCATTTGCAAGTACACCTAGTAAGAACTATGACTCACCAAATTCCTCCATTTCCTGTGCCAGGACTCACTGATGCCTTTATTCTATTGCTCCTTTTGCAGTTACACCTCAGAGAAAATACCTTGTTATGTATCTACTAGACTTTTTGCTGATTATATTCTCCCAATCAGGTCCTTTATCCTCCCGGTTTACAGTGCTGTTATAAACAACATCATTAGGTTCATCAGTCCACAGTTTCCAGTAAACACTTATGGATAGATTTTTTTTGGCTTGTTTCTAAACAGGTTTAAGAATAGTTAAATCAAATATGTTTTAAAATCTGTGAGTTTGTAAAAATATGAATTTAAAAAAGAAAAAGTAATTGTTCATCTGTAATAGATGCTGGAAAAACAAGTCTTTTTTTTATTTTTGGTGTTTTTTTGTTAATTTTTTAAATTTATTTTTGGCTGCATTGGGTCTTTGTTGCTGTGCATGGGCTTTCTCTAGTTGTGGCGAGTGGGGGCTACTCTTCATTGCGGTGCATGGGCTTCTCATTGCGATGGCTTCTCTTGTTGCAGAGCACGGGCTCTAGGTGCATAGGCTTCAGTAGTTGCAGCACGTGGCCTCAGTAGTTGCAGCATGTGGGCTCAGTAGTTGTGACTCACGGGCTCTAGAACACAGGCTCAGGAGTTGTGGCACACGGGCTTAGTTGCTCTGTGGCATGTGAGATCTTCCCAGACCAGGGCTCGAACCCGTGTCCCCTGCATTGGCAGGTGTATTCTTAACCACTGCACCACCAGGGAAGTCCCCAAGTCATTGTTTTTAAAACTGATAAATGAAGGGGTAAAATCATGTTTTTATCCTGCTTTCTAATATACACTATATGTTTGGGTCTCCAAACAGTTGATGAGGGGAAGTTTTTCTTTATAGAAATATTCTAGCTAATCAGTGAGGAAGTAATGGTAGAATGAAAATATTAGTATTTTATTGCTCCTAATGATTAATGAATCTAGGCATTGACCATCAATGGCCTTTAATATTACAGAAAGAAAGACAACCAGATTTGCCTCTTACAATAGTATCTCCATGAAATATTCTTGCCAAACAATCAAGCCTGAATCTGATCATGCTTCTAGATCCAACTACCAATTTACAGGAAATGCAGAGGACAAAAGAATATGTCACATGAGACCATTGGGATGCAGTCAGCAACCACCAGACGGATGGAAGTTCTGTTGGACAAATAATCCAGTTTCTTCAAAAAATAGATTGCAAGTGGTGGGAAAAAAAGAGAGGCAGACAGACAGGTAGAGAAATCTGTAGATTAAAAACAACCTCAGAGATATATAAACTAATGTAATATATGGACCTTATTTGGGTCCTTCCTGAGTCAAACAAACTGATTGTAAAAAAGAATAAAAATAAAAAACAAGGAAAAAAACAAAGAAAAACTTTTTAACATTTATAAGATATATTAAAAATTTAAACACTGACTAGATATTTTATATTAAAGAATTGTTAATTTTTTCAAATAGTAGATTTGTAAAAAGTCTGTGTGAAATAATTTCTCATTAGAAAAATAACCAATGTACAATAACCCAAAAATGTTTATTGGTACAGATAACAATGGGAATATTTCTTAGGCTCCTCTCAAGTAGTTCCAGGAACAACTATTAAATAGTACTGAAACTAATAATCGAAGTTGACAGTTGACATGAACCATTTTTTATAATAGCTAAAAGGTAGAAACAATACAAATATCCATTAACAGGAACAAGGAAATGCTATATATTCATACAGTGGAATTTCACACAATAGTTAAATTGTGATTAAGAAATTAAATTCTTAGCTAAACTACCTGGGTTTGAATCCCAGCTCTGGTTCCACCATTTCCTGGCAATATTCTCTTGGACAAATTACTTAACTTCTCTGTGCCTCAGTTTCTTCCCCTTTAAAACAAGGGTAATAATAGTACTTATCTCAGTGGATCATAAGATTGCTATAAATACTAAGTAGACAAATATATATAGTGAGAGATCAGTACAAGTTAGTTATAATAATAATAATTATTATTATTATTACCTTAATAAGTCTAGCAACATAATACGTGAAAAGCCAAGTGGCAGAATAAAACACAATATGGTACCATTTATATAAAGTTTAAAAACCTACCAAAAAGGGGCAGGGATTTAGATCCTGTTTTGTGTTTTTAGGAATACGAGACCCAGGCAAAGGACTTGACAACAAGCTAGTATTTGATTTCTACTAAATTCTGGGCCACAAAGGAAAGAAATTGATTCATCCTCTCTTCTCTCAATATTTACTAAGCAGCTTCATACAGAGAATCATTAGAAGGATACGTGGTTTAAGGACTTCAACCCTGTCATTCCAGCTACTGACACCGGCACATCAAATGAATACTGGGCAATGCTTGTGAATGAATATACTTCTTGTGTAGAAATTTTGTGCCTGGATCTTCTAAGCAGCCCAGGAGAGGTTTAGACTATTACGCATTTGCGTTTACTTGCACTCTTCAGTATCAGGTAGTAGAACAGGAAAAACTATGGTAGATTCTCACATTACCTCCGTTTAACTAATTGGATTACTCACCTTTCTGTAAACCCCACTGACTAATGAACACAGTATTCATTGTTGTAGGCCACTCTCTTTCTGTCCCTTCTGAGTTGTTTGTTTACAAAGAGCCAGGTGTTGTGTCCCAATTAATTATATAGTTTAATTAAATATTACATAAATCAATGAAATATAAGATGTATACTTTGAAAAGCATTAATAAGGAATAAAATGCAATATAATCCTGTATATTCTTTATGGATATAAACAGGTATAAAAACATAAATAGGAATGAAAAATACCTAATTCAGGATCATTGTTGCCTCTAGGATAGGAGAGAAATGGGATCAACAGAGGTACACAGTAGGCATCAACCAGATCTATAATGTTGTATGTCCTTTGTTTAAAAAAAATGCACAAAGCAAATATGTTTAAGATGTGGTTAAGAGTTGATAAATATAGGTTTTGAATACACGTTTTTCCCATTCCTGTCTTCCTTTTGTTTGTCTCTCAAGACTAAGCATTTCACCAGAGTTCATCAGAAAATACTCAGAAGTTAATTCTTAAAGTGACTTAATATGTGGACTTCACAGGCCAGTATAGAATCATAAAAGGGCTGGCTGGCACCATCCCTGAACTGTGCAGTAGGGTACACTTGTATTCCAGTGTCCAGAACTGGATAGGAAATACCCAGCAATTTAAACAGTGAATCTTTGTATTCTAATTATTCTTTTTAAGAACATGACATATTTATGGAATCACTCCTCCCAGGAGCTTTTTCTCCTGAAATCTGGCTTCCCTCTGAACTCCCTAATTGAAGCCTTGGGCCTGGAGAGCAAACGTATCTAGCCAGACAGTCCTTAGACAGTCCTCTCATACTGATATCTTAACCTTCCCTTGACCAACTCGTCTCTGAGATGACTTGTATCCATTTATTTGGATTTGAATCTGGCCTGCTGGTTAATGAGCCCCGTGAAGTTTATTCTCCATATCTTGTCCCATGCTGGGTTTCCTTTGAATGCTTTGTGGCAAATGAATGGCATTTCTTAATCTAGTACCTTCAGAGCTATTTTTTCTAGATAAGGAAGTCAACGCATTCTTAAACATCTCATAAAATTGCATGGCAAAATATCACTTGTTTATTTAGGATAAAATCATAAGAGTTATTATGAAATGTAAAGTAAATATTATTGCCAAAATTGAAGAGGAAAAAAAGATGCCATTTGACAACAGTATCACCACCACCCTCAAACCTTCAGTGTGGATTGAGTCTCATCTGTGTACAAAATAAAAGGTCATAAAGCTGGCATATGGGCCAATTCGAGAAACCATCTTGGGAGAGTCTTTTTTTCCAAACCAAAAAAGTGATCAGAATCATGAGATAGTTTTATCTACAGGTGCTTATTTTCTTTGTTTACTAAAACTACTATTAACACTATCATAGAACATAATGAATCTGAACCACTAAGCAATATCATTGCATCTTTCTCTAGATAATTATAGTTTTGTTTTGTGAAATATCTTAGTTTTTGTATCTTACAGAAATGACATAGAATAATGGAAAACCTTGTCTCTTTTCCCTATTCTTCTACCCATCTTGCTGTGTGACCTTGGGCAAATCCATTTTCTTTATGGGGTCTCTCAAATGTACAGTGAGGGCATGCAGTATTCACCTTCCACCCAACTTTCTAGCCCAGTCAGAATGCATGGCTCCATTTTTGCAATTCTTATTTTAAAAAAGCCTTATATGGATGGAATCTAGGCAGAATAAGGTGCTACTGCCCTCTGCTGGCCCTAAGAACACACCTACCCACCAGTGCAGTGGCTCTGCCCATCTGAACAGCAAGGAACTCAGTGCCCCTTGCTTGCACTTGAGAAGACATAGCAGGAAACCACAAAGAAAGGAAGCACATTGCATCTTTGGAAAAATAATAATATTTAAAGTATTGGGGAATTAATGATTTCTTATGCATGTATCAGATGCCATCACCATTTGTGACTGACTTGCCACCAAAAAGTGCTTATCCTATATTCCCTTCACCTTGCTGTCGTTCTCGCCTAGTAAACAAGCTGTGGGTTCTGACCCTTTGGGCCACTGTCACTGTTACACCATTTTTCTGCCTTGGAACACATTCAGTCCACTTTTGTTCAAAAGATTTAGGGAAGTTTTTACATATTCACTTGTAGTTTGTGAATAAACAGGTAGATAATAACTGGTATGTGCCAAGGAAAGTGAATATGCAGCATCAGTGAGAAAACTGCTGAAAGAGGAAGGCAGGGCTTCATTAGACTCTCAGATTCCTACAGCGCTCTGTCAAGTTGTAATAAGAGATTTATAATTAATTATAACTTTCTGTTTTGTTGATGATCCTAAAAGGACTACATGTGAGAAACTGATAAGGATTTGTTAAGAGCTCAGTTTTTCTGAGCTCATCTATATTAATATAATTTCAGAACTCCAAAATATTAGAGTCTGTTGTTACATTGTGTTTGTAAGAAATGGTGCTGCCTCTAACTATACTCAAGGGAAAGGCAGTTGAGAATTATGCTTTTACCTTGTTTAAATTTTATGTCTTTAAACTCTCTTTCACAATAGGCCTGTGCACTGCCACTGAGGTCATTGTTATTTCTTAGAGTGGTTGGGGCAAAAAAAAAAAAAAAGTTCAACCCACATCCCAAGTGTCCTCAAGCAGAGTATAGAAGGAGTATGTGACTCACAGTATCTGTGGCTCACAGAACCACACACATTTTGTCCTTGATTCCCATAGGTAGAGAGTAGCTGTGTCTTAAATGAGCAGTCTTTGCACAGCTTCCCCTTGGGGATCTCCTGATACTTGCTTCATGGTCAGTTCCAGCTTATAGCCCCTAAAAGAGTTATGGACGATCATCCCAACAGCAGTGCATAGGCCTATCTTGAAAGGGACTTACATATGGGATGCAGAAGTACACAGACTCTACTAGGCAAAATCACAGCCACCCCACTTCCAACTATATAAGTACTAAATTTCATGGTATACATGGTGCCTATTCCAGTTGTAGGTTTAGTCTGTTCTGAACCAAGAAGGAAATTAGCATGTACTGAGCATATAATTTTTACCAGGAATCTTATACATTTGTTATGCATCCCTAAGAAATGAACCAACTTTTTGCTACATAACTGTTATGTATATAACCTTAATAGTGATCTTCAGTGTCCAACATTTTAGAAGAGAATTCGCTTATTAAATTACTTCAAAATAAAACTTACATTATCAAAAACTTTAGCTCTACTGATAGAAAACAAATTAACTCAATTCTAAAGAATAAAACGGAAGAAAAATTATCTGTCTATTGGAAGTATTATCAGGTATTTGCTGAGAAATAATGGATTTAAAATTTTTTGAAACATCTTTAACTTTTAGAGGTGAAAGCAACAGCTATGGAAAGGTGACTCAAATCATTTACTGAAGTTTGGCAATTGTAAGTTGTCTGTAAAATTTAAAACGCAGCATTAATTAAAATCATATCAGAAGTTTCAAGGCAGAATATTACTTTGGGAAACAAAATCCTAAAGTAAAGGAAAAAAACAGATAGTTGTGCTAAACAGTACTTAATTTATTTATGATTCGCTTTCAGTTTCTTTGCAAGATAATTTGCTATAGTAAAAAGAG
Organism: Balaenoptera musculus; assembly: GCF_009873245.2. Taxonomy (NCBI): domain Eukaryota; kingdom Metazoa; phylum Chordata; class Mammalia; order Artiodactyla; family Balaenopteridae; genus Balaenoptera; species Balaenoptera musculus. Next base: position 63,365,171 of record NC_045792.1, on the reverse strand, counting down.
CAGGGACTTTGGAAACAAACTTTGTGCTTGAAACCTAGTTCCACCACTTATGTAATTGCTCTACGGCCTTGGGCAATCACTTAAACCTTGAATTTCTGTTTTTTCTTCTTTAAATTGGCAATAATAATGTGCATCTTACAAGATTTTTAGTATAAATGAGATGCATAAATATTTATGAAGATCCTCAAGTGACTGCAGAGTTAGTTTTCTTTCCCTCTGTTAATCACAGAGTAGGGTTTACTCTTACTTAGAAGCCCAGCAGGAAGTTCTGGAAAGGAAGGTTTGGTTTGAGATTACCTTCCCACGCCCAGACTTGGTTACCAGAAAATGCCCCAGAAGCCCGGGACAGTCATCTATGGATTATGTGAGCCAGACAGCAGCCTCGGTAGGGAGGTAAATGGCTGGAGTGAGCAGGAGGGAGGGTGCAATTCCTCTTGAGTCCCAAATTCATGATATGCCCTCATTCTGTGTGCAAGGCGAAGCTGTAGGCTCACTCGCATTTCAATTAGTGTCCCCCTAACCCCACCAAAATGTACTCTACTACCAAGTAGAAGAAATTTTGAATTATCTGGAGTTTTATATTTAGGTTGTCATGAATTTTATTATATGTCCTAATTGTAATAAGAGCTACCAACTCTACAGTGCTTGCTGTATGCACACAGTACAGTGTTTAGGTACTTTTCATATATTCTCTAATTCATATAATTCCTTTGATTTTTAGCTGTTGCTAAAATATCCATTTTAATAGATAAAGTGACAGAGACCCTGAAGGATTTGATAGCAAGCCCAAAGTTGCCAGTTAAAAATATGTAAGTTGCTGATTGCTAAGCTTGTACTGCCATAAGATATTGTTTAGATTAATCCTTTTATCACATTCATGATTATCTGTGGCCCCTGTAACCTTCTGAACTGTCATGACTCTGTCAGCCCCATGGTGATGTATATTGTGTGTTCTCACAGAAACTGGCCCCTGGAGTCAGCCAGTTTGCTTACACCTGTGTACAGGACCACCCCATTTGGACGAATCAGCAATTTTGGGAGACAACCTTTTACAATGCGGTGCAGGAACAGGTTCGATCCCTGTATCTCTCAGCCAAGGAAGACAATCATGCCCCACATCTGAAGCAAAAGGTAAGATAAAGAAAGGTACTTGTGTGGGGCTGGGGTCCTGGCTTCAAGGAAAGCTTACTCAGGTATTCCCAGGGCCAAAGGAAATCTAGCCACTTCCTACCAGTGTATTTGGGGTTTACTTTAGGAAGCCCTCTGGTGAGCATCTTTCTCCTGTTGATTTCTGACATTTTTTTCCATAATAACTTCTTACTACAGTTCTATAGCACTAGAATTGTTTTATTGTATTTTAATAAATAAGAATTCCCTGGAAACAATTATAGGAAGTTGAACAGAAAGAATAAACCTAAAATACCTAGGCAGATGTCTTTATGCAATTAACTTCTTGAAGAAATGTCAAATTAAAGTCAGTTGACTCTAAAATAAATGCTCAAAAGTATGCCAGCAATAAATCTAGGTCTTCTTTTAGGAGTATTCTATATGTTTCCATATATTTTTATCACCATAAAATAAATTTAAGGAAACTATCAAGAAAATAGTTTAAAATAAAGAAAATTGGTTTTAATTTGAAAGAGCAGTTTAAATTTTTCTGAAATTTTGAAATGTCATACACTAGCTGTCTGGTCTTGGGCAATTCACTTTACCTTTCTGTGCCTTATTTCTACATTGGTAAAATCAATAGATAAGATTATTGTAAGATTTTAATGTCTAATACAAGTAAAGGACATTGAAGAGTTCCTGGCACATACTAAATAATAACTGTTAGAAATTACTGTCCTCATTAATTGAACTTAAAGCAGCACTAAGGGCTGATTATCAGTGTTGATTCACTTGAAGAGTAGTTTTTTTTTTCAGTTTTTTTAATTTATTTTTTTATTGAAGTATAATTGAAGAGTAATTTTTTTTTTAATTTTATTTATTTATTTATTTATGGCTGTGTTGGGTCTTCGTTTCTATGCGAGGGCTTTCTCTAGTTGTGGCAAGCGGGGGCCACTCTTCATCGCAGTGCGCGGGCCTCTCACTATCGCGGCCTCTCTTGTTGCGGAGCACAGGCTCCAGACGCGCAGGCCCAGTAGTTGTGGCTCATGGGCCCAGTTGCTCCGCGGCATGTGGGATCTTCCCAGACCAGGGCTCGAACCCGTGTCCCATGCATTGGCAGGCAGATTCTCAACCACTGCGCCACCAGGGAAGCCCCTGAAGAGTAATTTTTAATCCTATTTGCTGGGCTAATACATTGCTGCTGATCCTTTCCTCCATTTTAAATTTGCCTTATATTATGTGAGATAAATGAACCTCGATAGCTAACTGAAACTACCTAGTATTCACATATTTCTATGACCTCAAGTAATTTTAAACATATTATTGATCTATTATTGAGTATGATAAGAACAGAAACTTTAATAACAAATAGCACTATATGACATCTATCTGATATTTCAAATTATTGTTGTACAGTTAGCTTTAATTGTTTTCTCTTAATTTAAAACTCTGATTTTTCTTTCGAAACACCAGATGCACTTGGAAAAGGGGTAACTTGTAGCAGATCCAAAGAGTATTAGCTCGAAATCATATTCTAGAAATAATTGGCCTGGTGGGGTGCTTCTGATAATTTTTAAAGAAGATGTGGTGCTAACATTGGTATATCTCAAAAACGTTCATAGAGCAAATACATGTCACTGCTTCTGTGTCCTCCATTCTATAAAAGTCTGTCTCTGAGCCCCAGTTTAGGTATGAGTGAGACTATAGATATACCAGTTCTTCATAAGCTGTAAAGTGCTGTGCAGATGTGGGTTACTGCTGTTGTTTAACTCTTCAGCCTATAGGAAACCCCTCTTAAAAATCCCATGGACACCTATATACCCATGTGGTGATAATGTTTGATTCCCATATTTACAAAGAAACCTAGCTCTATTTTTTTGTGACTTTGGTCATTCTATCTTCTTCTCCAAAGAGCAGAAGAAAAGAAACATAGCAGAGTATTAGAAAATACTACTGGCACATTTGACCTGAGCATTAATAGGTACTTCAGGTCAACAATTTGTTATAACTGGCAACTTGAAGGGGATAGAGCCATAGAGATAAATCAATGCAGTGAAATGTTAGCAATGAGAAGTGTGTTCATCTTTGTTTTGCTGCTGCTTCCTTGGGTTTGTCATGTGGTTCCATTCAAGGCCTGTTGGAGCTCAGAAAAAAAGACCAGGTTTCATGTTGTTGTTGTTATATTTTGTTTATATATTTTCATTTTTACTGACATAGGTATTTGATAGATGAATTATTAGAACATCTTCCATGTTTTTTGAAGCTCATGTGAAGTGATAGATTTGGATTTTTTTTAATTTTTATTATTTTTTTTTAATTTTGGCTACGTTGGGTCTTCGTTGCTGCAGACAGGCTTTCTCTAGTTGCGGCGAGCGGGGGCCACTCTCCGTTGCAGCGCACAGGCTTCTCATTTGCGGTGGCTTCTTTTGTTGCAGAGCACGGGCTCTAGGTGCGAGGGCTTCAGTAGTTGCAGCACGTGGGCTCAGCAGTTGCGGAACACAGGCTCTAGGGAGCATGGGCTTCAGTAGTTGCAGCATGCGGGCTCAGTAGTTGTGGCTCACGGGCTCCAGAGCAGAGACTCAGTAGTTGTGGCACACGGGCTCAGTTGCTCTGCAACATGTGGGATCCTCCCGGACCAGGGATCGAACCCGTGTCCCCTGCATTGGCAGACGGACTCTCAACCACTGCACCACCAGGGAAGTCCCAGATTTGGATATTTTTGCTTTGGTTTTTAGGGTAAACTGCCTGATGACCAATATCAGGAGAAGACAGCAATGGACCTGGCAGCCGAGCAGCTACGCCTTTGGCCTACTCTGAGCAAATCAGCTCAGCAGGAGCTGGTGCAACGTGAGGAAAGTACTGTCTTCAGTCAGGCCATTCACTTTGCAAACCTCATGGTCAATCTGCTAGTTCCACTAGATACAAGTAAAAACAAGCTCCTAAGAACGTCAGCACCAGGAGACTGGGAAAGTGGGAGCAACAGCATTGTCACAAACAGGTACCAAATGTGGACACACAGAGACCCTCCTATTCTTCTTGGCTTAGCACAGAATATAAAGTATTTCGGGTAAATATTGCTGTACATATTTCAAAAATTAACCATTTTCCTCATCTTCAGACTTGCTCAGCTTTTCTCTATTAAAAGACTTTCATACATCCAACTATTGTTAATCATCTCCCATACTCTCTTCTCTTTTATGACCTCTGATTTTTCAAATGTCTCAACCACTACTGATCCAGCCCTTCAGTTACTTTCCACCACAGCAATTTACAGAAAGCACTCTGGAAAATTACTAATGAACTCCTTCTTGTCAAAGTGATTACTTGTTTCTTGGCCCTCCTTTTCCTCAGTTTATCCATCGCATTTGCCTATAATCATGTCCTCAACCATTCCTTGCTCTTAACCCTACTACTTCCCATACCACTGAGAATAAAACCATAAGGCCTAACAGGATCTGGCCCCTGGCTATTGCTCAGACTTTATTTCCTATCACTCTTCTATCAACGAAACTGGTATCCCTGTTCAACATTCGAGGCATGATACTGCCTCAGGGCCTTTGTACTTCTTGTTCCTGCAATCTGGAATACTCTTCCTGAAATAGGCATAAGAATCACCCCCTCACTTCATTTAGTTCTCTGCTCTAATGTCACCCACCCAGAGAGGCCTTCCTGACTTCCCTGTCTTAAGTAACACATCTATCACTTGCTCATACCTTTTTTTTCTTTCATGACATTTTCTACAATCTGATTTACATAGTGAGTGGCTAAGGCACCTAAGTTCGTTAATGCTTTGGGATGGTGTGATGGCCAAATTCACTGGTTTGCTTTACTTCTAACACTGATTCAGCTAATGTGGTTGGATTTGGAAGAAAGAGAAGTGAGTAGTTTAGAATTGACAGTGAGTCTTTTCCATGACTATCAGTCTAAAAGAAATCATAGGAGGCAGGAGTATTTATTGAATTTAAAAAAAAAAAAAAAAAGCAACACGGGCAGGTTATTACACTTTCACATCTGCTCCATTTCAAATTTATTCCCTTCTTTTACATGATTTTTATCACCTACAGACAAATGATGGCTTCAAAGTGACCAAAATGGTTGTGATTCACTGACAGAAAGAAAAATATTGGCAAGAGAAGGGTTCATAGGACAATTTTGTTCTTCCATTTGGAAAAATACGCTACTTGCTGAAAAAAGTTCTTTTACTTTGCCTACCAGGGACATGTCCCCCGGTTGCCAAAGGCCAAAGATAGCCATATTACTTTGTCTGGCTCCATGTGGCAATTAATTTGGAAGGACAAGTTTTTTTAGAAGGTTCAAGTATCAGATAAAATTTAAAGTCTCTTTTTGTTTTATTTTCTGTGGTTCATGAGTTCCTCTTAGAAAAATGACAGAAGGTATTCCTTACAAAAACAAATCTGGATCCAAAGAACAATGCCTGACAATAGCTTCCAAATGTAGGCAAACAGAACATCATGTTTCACCACCATCACTTATAGAGAAGCCATGGAGTTAAGTGAGGTTTCTACTTGAGTATACATCCCTTTGAGCAAGTTTAAATTGCTATGGAAGATCACTGTGATATAGTAGTCATTTGTTTTACTGACCGTGATTTCTTTCCTGGACTTTCTTAGTATTGCAGGAAGTGTAGCTGAGAGCTATGATACAGAAAGTGGGTTTGAAGATTCAGAGAATAATGACATTGCCAATTCTGTTGTGCGTTTTATTACCCGATTTATTGACAAAGTTTGTACAGAGAGTGGAGTTACTCAGGATCACATCAAGAGCCTGCATTGCATGATACCAGGTAATTACTTTGCAGATATTAAAGAACCAGAATATTAGAGATAACTGAATAAGAATTATTCTTATGGGTCTATTTTCTCCAGCATAATACTTGGCTTCCATGCAGTTTAGCCATGCTATTTATTTTTGTTTCAATTAGTTTTTTTCAATAGTTTTAAATTATAGTAAAATATATCATAAAATTTGCCGTTTTAAACTTTTTTAAGTGTAAAATTCAGTGGCATTAATTATATTCACAATGTTGTACAACTGTCACCACCTGTCTATTACCAAAACTTTTTCATCACCCCAAACAGACACTCTGTACCCATTAAGCAACAGCTCCCCATTCTCCACCCTCTAGCCCCGGTTACCTCTAATCTACTTTCTATCTCTATGAATTTGCCTGTTCTAGATACTGCATATAAGTGAAATCATATAATACTTGTCCTTTTGTGTCTGGTTTATTTCATTGAGCATGTTTTCAAGGTTTATCCAGTTGTAGCAGGTATTGTAACTTCATTTCCTTTTATGACTGAATAATACTCTAATTGTATGGTTATACCATATTTTATTTATCCATTCATCTGTTGATGGACACTTGGATTGTTTTGACCTTCTGGCTGTCGTGAACAGTGCCACTATGAATATTCATGTACAAGTATCTGAGTCTTATTTTCAGTTCTTTTGGGTATATACCTCGGAATGGAATTCCTGAGTCATATGGTAATTCTGTGTTTAACTTTTTGAGGAACCACCAAACTATGATAAGTTTTTAATTCTAAAATATCCAGAATTTGTTTTAATTCTGCTTGTTTGGTACTCTTTCATTTTGAATACCCTGATTCGTCCCAGGAATTGTAGCTATGCACGTTGAAACCCTAGAAGCAGTGCATCGAGAGAGTAGAAGACTTCCACCTATACAGAAGGTAATTATTCCAGACTACATGCTTTCAGAGTATAAAATTTCTTAAAAATAGCAACAGTAGACAGTTGTGCCCCAGAAAGTACCTTCTCCTAACCTTCTACAGAGACCAACTCTAGTTTTAATGATACATTAAACTTTGAGAGGAGTTTACATGTAGATCCTCATAAAAAAAGATACTGAAACAGAATAGTGGATCAACAAAGGAGCAATAATAACCTCTTGTTGAGTCTACTTTTATAGGCAAGGCATAAATTATGAACATTCGAACTTCCAAGCCCAAGCCACGATTTTATGCCCTGCCTATTTCCCCCCAAAAATGACTTAAGGCAATTACCATAAAATCACCAGTTTCCTGAATCTGTATGCATTACAAGCATACATCGCAAACATCTGGGAAGTCTATTAAAAATTGAGAGGCCTGAATCCCAACCCAGCCTCCTGAATAGGAGTACCCTGGGACTTGGCCTGGGAATCTGTACTTTAACAAGCCTCCCAGATGATTATTTTGCAGTTAGTCTGGCACCAGTCTGTGGGACTAGGGTTCAAGACCCTCTTACCTATATAACAGAACTACTAAAAATAAATTCAAAGGAGAAATCAGAAGCCAGATGGAAAGGAGAGATAATTCTATCAGAAATCTGACACACAGTGATCATTATGGCTTTACATTTAGCTCTGACTTTACATTTAGCTCTGAGCTTCCTAGAGCCAACAAAAAGAATAGTGCTGATTTATACAGTTTTTATTGCTCAGTAAAAAAAAAATCATAAGCATATTAGGTCTTCAGGAGAGATGGATTTTTTTGTCTAGCACTGAACACTTCAGGGGAGTGTATCATGTGGTTCCTTACTTCCCAAGATGTATAAATGGTCATAGCTTGACCATTTTTTGTGTTAATCTTTATAAAAGGCTAAGAAAGGCTCTTTAAAGATGCATCCATTTTTTAAAAATATTTGTTTTTTCAATTTTCAAAGTAACAATGCTTTTGTATAAAATTGAAACATTAAAGAAGCACACATTGTACAAAATGAAAGTCCCCCATGGTCCTCCTCACCCTGACCTCTACCCTTAACCATGATAGCACCACCTTTAACAGTTTGGTTCATATTCTAAAAGGGGATCATACATAATATACACACTGGTTGGTAGCTTCTTTTTTTTTTTTTTTTTGGTAGCCCTTTTTTTACTTAGCAATGTATTCTGGCATCTTTCTATGTTTACATATATAGATCCATGTCATTCTTTTTAATGGTTGCAAACTGTTCCATTGAATAGGTATCTCAAAAAGTTTAGTAATTTCCAATGATTTTACTGTGAATAAGCAATGCTGAGAAGAATCTTTTTACATTTGGATATAAAAACATCATTTCTGCCTTTTCCCAAATCTGTTTACTCATTTTGGCTACTTGGGAAGTCTGGCTCAAATTTTTTAGATCTGTAACTGCAAAGATAACCTTGGCCTAAGGGTTGGAAATCCCACTAGAGTTGTGTTTAAATTAACTGTCTCTGTTGCTAGCCCAAGATTCTTAGACCTGCTCTACTGCCAGGAGAAGAAATTGTTTGTGAAGGTCTTCGAGTCCTGCTGGATCCTGATGGAAGAGAAGAAGCCACTGGAGGCCTTCTTGGAGGCCCTCAGCTCCTGCCAGCAGAAGGAGCCTTGTTCCTCACCACATACAGAATTCTGTTCAGAGGGACTCCCCATGATCAGCTAGGTATGGCTCATATAATGCCATCAGAACAGGGTTATCTATGTGCTACATGAGGCTTTGATTCCATCTGTGTGCAGTGATTTGCGGGTCAGTTCAGATTCAGAGTAAGCCTTTTTGCCACACAGCTTTTTTTTAGAACTTTTGTCTGTCAAAGCTAATGATAATTTGGATCATAGATTCTTATTTGAAGAACCAAAGGTATCTTCTAGAGAGCAAACCACGGTTCATCCACTGAAACTATAATAATTTCACGAGGCAGCATTTTGTGACTTAGGGATATTCATAGTATCCAGCTACTAACATCCTCTGCTGATTTGCCCCACCTTCTGAGTCCTGCAGTAAACTGTAAGGCTGAGGTTTTCCAGACTCATGATCCCTTTTGTGGAAGGGTGTGCTAAGCATTGCAGGGCTGTACAGCACTAACTAACTAACCCCACTTCTCTCATTCCATTTCAACTAACCCCATTCCTCTCTTAGCAAACCTCTCTTCTATTCAGTAAACTCCCTCAACTTCTATTTTCTACTACGCTCTACAATCTTCTGTATTAGAAAGGAATAGCATACCATATCAAGTCCGAATTATCTTTTTTAAGTCTCTATATAAACTAGTCTCTATATAAACTATTCTGGTTGATAGGAAAAGCATATAAGGTTTTGGGTAAAAATATTGGACTCCAAATCAAGAAGCTCAGGTTTAGATCACTGTTGACCAATCTTGATATCTTAAGTGAGTCCCCTAACCTCTCTGAGTTTCAATTTCCCCTTTTATAAAATTAGGGAATTGGACTTGCTTGGTGATAATGCAGTTGCTCTCAGCCTTGACTGCGTATATGAATTATCTGGGAAGCTTTAAAAAAAAGTGGTTTTTTTTTCTGGGCCTAACTCTCAAACAATTGAATTAGAATCTGTAATAGGATTCTAGGAGGGGGAGGACCCAGGCATCTGTGTATTTTTGTTACATACTGAGGATTGAGAAACATTGGGATAAATGGTCACTAGAATTCTTTCCTCATCTGAAATTATTTATTCAATAGCATTTGATGAGTGTGTACTATGTGTTGTGCACTTTGTTAGACAGTGGAATTCAGATGTGTAAACTGTATTATCTTCAAAATCTCACAGTTGTATAATCCCTTGCTTAGATAGCATCAAGATGGTTTATTGGTCATAAAGATTGCTTACCACATGAAAAGCAAAAAGCTCGTAAAATTCAATAAAGAAAATGAATCAGCAGGAATAGTTGTGCTCTTTTGAAAAAGAGTGAAAAAGAGAGCAAAATTTCTCAATCCTCTCCTGTCATGTTACTGTAAATAAATTACATTTGTATTTGTAAGCAAGTATATTTTTAAAACTAAATATCTAGTACTTAAAGCATTTTTTTGTACTAAAACCTTTGTGAACTCAGTGGCCATAAACATATATTTTGGGCATATAAATATATGAGATACTTGGTCATTTAAATTGCTCTAATTTATGTCTTTTAAAGAAATCAAAGCCGTATTTAGTGTGAAAGCTTGTATTGGTCTCTTGTTTTTTCCTGACAATTTTTGGGTTAATTTCACATTTTAGGAAAATTATTTTCATCAGAGAAAAGTTTTGTATTTGCCTCTTTTATTTTATTTCTCTTTTTAAGTTAATTTAAATTTTAAAATTTCTCCTTTAATGCCACATAGAAATCTGATCATTTGACATGTGTTATATAAGCATAAGTCATTTAATACATCTTAGAACTTAAATTCTGTGTATGTCTTGATTTTGTTTAGTCTCTGGGTATGAGTCTAATATAAGAATTTTCCAGGTTAGGAATTTAGAAGTTCAGGGACTGAGGAATTCTGATAATAATAAGTAGATTACTTAATATATGGGCTCTTAAGTCAGATAAACCTAGTTCAAATCTCACCCCCTTTGGCTTATTAGCTGAGGGGCCTTGCCCATTGCTACTCCTTTCTGTTACTTGTACCGCTGCCTGAAATGCCCACCCTTTTCCCCTCTGCAGATCCAAACCTACATTCTCTTCAATACTCACCTTCTCTCTCACTTCTTCCAGCAATCAGTCTCTAGCCATCTAGCATGCAGAAGTCTTCTCCTCTTCTGAAATATTTAAAGCCATGTTCCCCCAAACCTAGGAGCTAATTGCATGTTGTTGTATTCTGTATTCTGCATGTGACTTTCCTCCCCCATGGGGAACTGTGAGCTCTCCAAGGGAAGCTTCATGTGTGCTACTTCTTTTCTAGATGCTCATCTTCATACCCTCAGGTAGTTGATAAATAATTATTTGTATTTTCCCTTTCTTGCTTTAATATTTAAACTCCTGAAAATCTTGGGCCTAAGCCCAATCATATATCTTCTGAAGGCACATATACATAGTATAGCACCTTTATACAAAAACAAACTTTAACAATCTTTTCTCTTTTGCTTTATTATTACATTAAATATGATAAATGTCTTTTCAGTATTTGAAGATACTTCTTTTCTTCTGTATAAAACCTACCCTTCCTATAAGATACCTTAAACCAGATGATCTTGCGTGGCACATAATAGGCTGGGGAACTAGAATGAAGACTGGCAGGCTGGGACAGTTCCTTCACTCCGGGAAAGGATTGTTTCTCAGGAATGAATTGCCGTGCAACAAAATTAATGAATGCGATTCTAGAGTCGTGGCACTTTCTCTCACTGCATTCCTGGACATTGTCCTCTCCAGACACATTTCTCCGGCAGAGGCGGGTGAAATGAGCAGCAGAGACTCTAGAAATGAGCTGTTCGGGCTTCCCTGGTGGCGCAGTGGTTAAGAATCCGCCTGCCAATGCAGGGGACACGGGTTCGAGCCCTGGTCTGGGAAGATCCCACATGCCGCGGAGCAACTAAGCCCGTGAGCCACAACTACTGAGCCTGAGCTCTAGAGCCCACGAGCCACAACTACTGAGCCCACACACCACAACTACTGAAGCCCGCGCGCCTAGAGCCTGTGCTCCGCAACAAGAGAAGCCACCACAATGAGAAGCCCGCGTGCAGCAATGAAGACCCAATGCAGCCAAAAATAAATAAATAGATTTATTTTAAAAAAAGGAATGAGCTGAAAGGTGCTGTTGCTTAGTCTGTACCCTGTCTTCCTATAGTTGGTGAGCAGACAGTTGTGCGAAGTTTTCCCATTGCCTCCATCACCAAGGAGAAGAAGATCGCAATGCAGAACCAGCTACAACAGAACATGCAAGAAGGATTGCAGATCACATCAGCATCTTTTCAGGTATTAAGAAAGGGAGCCATTCATCTGCTGTTTAAAAGTTTTCTACAAATGATGTCATGGCCACTTTCTTTTGATCATATGGTCAGGAGTTAGAGGATGAGGAGAATCAGAGGGTCTGAGAGGGTAATCTTTGATTGAGTCAACTCTTGAATGGTATTGGATTTAATCCTCCATTTCCTGAGCCCTGCGGTCAACTCAGCGTAATAACAGATTATCTGTCGATATTCAGTGATCTTAGAAATTCAGACACACACAGTTGACTCTTATTCTGTGCCAAGTCATACCTCAGTTTGTGTTTGATAAAGCCTTTAGACAGAAAGCATCTCTTGGGATCTATTTCAGAAGGAAGTGCCCTGTGGCTCTTCTGTGGAAGAGGTAGAGCTCTGAGAATTATAGCTAAGTCTAAGGTTCTAACTAAGTAACCCCTGATGAAGCAAAGGTTTTTTCAGGGAGCTCTGAACGTATCAGAACTTGTGAAATTACTGATGCAAAGCAGACACTTGGAAGAGTGATCTTTTCTTAGTTTTCCTTTTTTTATAATTCTCGGTCTGCAACATTGTGCTCTTCTCACTCTTCCTGCCTTGTCTCTGACTTCTCAGATTTGCAGGGGTTCCAGTTCTTGCCTCGTTCCTTCCAGGCAAGAAGCCCTCCCTAGTACCTCCGTATGCTAATTGTGTGAAATGTAAGTCTGCTGATCTCTAGGCCCAGACCTTCACTGGTCACCTGAGAGCACTGACCTCCTAGAGATTTCTTCACTATTCCAACTGCCAAAGGACTCTAAACTAGAATGCTGCATGGGTCTACTGGCTAGGATTCTAGTCAAACTGAATTTTTTCTTCCTAGATTTATAGTATCTCTGGGTAGGAAGAGACCTTCTTAGGTCAAATTCCCTATCTAGAACCAACAGTTAATAAATGAGAAGGACATGTTTCCTGCTCCAGCCACTATAAGTTAATTTCCCTATCCCATCATAGAAAAGATAGTCTTGAATTCCCTGGCGGTCCAGTGGTTAGGACTCCGTGCTTTCACTGCCGAGGGCCTGGGTTCATTCCCTGGTCAGGAAACTAAGATCCCACAAGTCGTGCAGCTCAACCAAAAAAAAAAAAAAAAAAAAAAGAAATGAAAAGAAATTGAGAAAAGATAGTCTTAAAGAAACTCAACTTCAAGATACACGATTTTCCTTGCTAACTAACCATCTATAACAAGTAAACCTTTCTGAGCCTTTTTTATTTTTGAAATTTTTAAATTTTATTGCATGATATCCAAGGTCCCTTCAACTTTGAAACTCTTGCCATTTAGTATTATTATTTTTTTGTTATTTCAGTAATTTGGGGGGAAGCTATCTGGAAATCCTTAATGTTTCTGATATGTTTAATTTCTTTTGTCCCTAGTTGATTAAAGTAGCATTTGATGAAGAAGTGAGTCCAGAAGTGGTAGAGATCTTTAAGAAACAGCTGATGAAGTTTCGTTATCCTCAGTCCATTTTTACCACCTTTGCTTTTGCTGCTGGACAAACTACCCCACAAATAATTTTACCCAAGCAGAAGGAAAAGAACACTTCCTTTCGGTAAGAAGACAGGTTTCTTCATTTCAGCCCTCCCATAGTTGACTGTCAGGCGAAGTGACCTATCTTTTGGGTCAATATGTGACTGTTTTTTTTGTTTGCTGTTTTGTCACACCCATTGAACCAAGCTCAGGAGTTATGGAACAGCAGCATCAATATATGTAACTATCATGTCCATTGCTCATGATGCATTTTTAGAATGTGAAATTCTGTTTTCCCTTTTTCCTGTACTGATCGCTTTCTAACTTCAGTTTTCATTAATATCCAGGCCTAGTAGACAGTTTTGCTCTGGTCTAGAGATGAGAATGTTTATTTTTTCTTTTTCTTTTTTTGTAACTTTTTATTTAGATATAATTTCAAATTTATAGAAAAGTTACAACATAGTACAAAGGATTCCTGTATACCCTTTACCCAGATTCACCAGTTGTTTGTTTTATTCCATTTTCTTTATCATTTTCTCTCTCATATATATATTTTTTCTAAACCATTTGAGTTACATATAAGATGCCCCTTTATCCTTAAATACATCAATATACATTTCCTAAGAACAAAGACATTATCTTATATAACCACAGTACAGTAATCACAACCAGGAAATTTAATTGGCATAAAACTTTTATCTAACCCAGATTCCATATTCAAATTTTGCTTATGAGCCTTTACAGCTACTTTTTTTTTCTGTCTGGTACAGGATCCAATCCAGGATCAGGCATTGCATTTACTTGTCATACTTCTTTAGTAGAAATCCTTATTTTCTGATGAAAATGTTGAGGAATTCATGTTGAAACTTTTAAATTTCAGTTATTACAAAATAACAATTGCTTTAAAATTCTCTTCAGTTAGTGATAAAATATAAGGCTTAACATTTCAGTCCATTCATCATCAAACACCTGGAATTTGGGCATCTGCTAGTACAAATTACATATTAGGGAGTACTCTGCAGACTTTGGAGAAAAGGCCTTCCTTTTGCCTGAAAGTGGGGTAGATTGGGGATTATAGGTGATTTGAAGTTGCAAACAGTATGTCATTTCTAAACTGCATAGCTAGCCACTTGTACCGTTGTTACCTGGTAAGCAAAGGAGACCACGCATAGCCAGATATGAGATGCTGAAGAAGTATGAACAGCTTTCTAGGCAATTACAGTGGTGAGCCAAGCATCTTATCTTAGCACTGTGGGGTCAAAGGGGAGCCTATGATATTCATTATCTCAGCCCTCTATGGAAGAAACAAAGCTTTGTATGGTGTTTTATGTTTAGAAACTGTCGGGGTGGGGTTGGTTATATATGTCTATAAAATCAAGCTGATTCTGTCAAGCTACAACAGAGATATAGCAATTTTAAATTTTAAAATATCTTAGAATTGTCTTGCATATATAAAACAAAAGATATAGCTCTAGCTGGAAAAAATTCAAAAATCCCATTGAGTTTAAGTTACACCTGAAGTGATTCACAATAGGCTTAATTTAGGAAATATCAGTATTCTGTGATTTCTAACAACTATGTAAAACATGCTCATAACCCTCAGATTTACACTTCAGATCACTAAAGACAAGGTCTGGTAAAACTATTTGACAATAAAAGAATCCTTACCACCTTTCATCTAATGACAAGAAAACACAAAAAGAGTTCTGTTCTTTGCAATAAAGAAGAACATAATCAAAAACAATCTTACTTGAAACCTTCATCTCAATATGATTATTCAGGAAATAGGTTCTTTATTTAATTCTTTGGATTGTAGATATCTATACCCAGAATTTCTATCAGCAAGAAAAAGTAAACCATTTAAATAAATAAAGTACTTTTAGGTCCAAATGACTTAAATCCTAGTTTCTCTTTAATTAAAGCTGATTCTCAAAAGGATACTCAAATTTCTGGTTTCTTATTTTTTCTCCTCTCAAACAGGGGAATGATTTTACTCTTTTCTATATCTCAGAAGGCTTCTGAGTGTCAGAAGGCAGGACACCACACATACACATTTAAAACACTTAAGAAATAAGTAAAGGTGTTGCCAGTTATAATTGTCAAGATCTTAAAGAAAAGCTTATGAGTTAGTAGAGAGTTTAAATCAGCAGAGAAGGAGGCAGGCTGGCTTTCCACGCAGGAGGACTTACGCAAGCATAGTCTGTGGGAACTGGTGGGGCAGTGGCATGGATAACCAGAGTGGGTTAGGGGCATGCTTGACCAAAAAGCTCAAACTGAGGACTTTAGATGGGGAATGATAAGTAGTCTGTGTCCCACTCTAGGTTCTTGCACTTTTTGCCTAAAACAGTGTCCTGATGACAGCAGTGTTTTATGGGAAATTAGTCTGCTGACATATACAAAGTGATCTAAAGAAAGAGAGGCTTAATGAAGGTCTGGACAATGCTAGTGGCTGTGGGAATAGAGAAGAAACAAGTTGAGCAACGTAGGTATCAAAAAATATAAGTGGCATCTTCATATTAAATTGACATTCTCTTTGGTTTTATGACTTGTAGCACCTTCTCAAAAACAATTGTGAAAGGTGCCAAAAGGGCAGGGAAAATGACAATTGGGCGGCAGTATTTATTGAAGAGGAGGACAGGGACAATTGTGGAAGAGAGAGTGAACCGTCCTGGATGGAATGAAGAGGATGACATATCTGGTATGTGAGAACTTGTTTTTCCTTCATGAATGAACTTTATATCTTTCTTCTTACATGAGTAAGAACAAGAGACTAAGACATAGTTGCACTTAAACCTGACTCACAAAAACCTAGATCTATCTAATAAGATGGGAGGCACTTACCAGCTTCTCAGAACTGGAAAAAAAATTTTTTTATTTTCCCAATATTCCATTGTTCAGATAAGATTTTGTTAAGTTATATTCCTCCTCTACCAAATCCATAGAGCTGATTGGCCACTGTTATGTGGGTCTCATTAAAGGGAGAAAGAAAGAAACCCCACTGCATAGAAAATTTAGGTATAAAGTAGTCCCCTGCTACTTTTACTCCTACTAATAACAACAAGAACATTTTAAAGAAAGAAACCTCACCTTTAGAGAGATCACTGGCTAAAGGTCTCCATTTCAGTATGTGTATCTACGGGCTTGCCTCGGGGGGCAGTGAAAAGACCATTTATTGGAACCCTGGCTTCTCACAGTCACATGGAAAGCCATACAGAAACTACTGCTACCCATCACTATTGACTTCTAATTCGAAGATTTTATGGTTTCACAGAACAAAAACTTATTTATGATAGTTATTCCACCAAAATACCAAATTATACAATGCTCTTTGCTCCTCTGAAGATAAGAGGCCAACACAAATAAAACTGATACCTAATGATATATTTGCATTGTGAAGTTCACAAACTAAAGCACAAAGTCTTATATTTATAGAGATAAGCTGGGGTTTTTTTTTTCCTTTTAATGGAAGAGAGCCATATCATTCCCTTTGACTTTAGAACTTTGAGTACATTTCCAAAAACTTTGAAAGCTTAATTTGACTTCTCTCACTTTAAAAATAAACAGGGAAGTAAGTAAAGATAGTTTTTAACATGGAAATTTTTTTTTTTTTTTTTTTTTTAGTTAGAACATGCAGTACCAATTAGGAATGTTGTTTTTTTTTTAAATCCTCCCTAAAATACTTCGTTATTGGGTAAATTCTTCCAACATCTAAAATCTTAAAGGACTCTGTAACCTGCGATTGCAAAATTGTGAGGGAGTTTCCCATATATACCACATCCTCTGACAAAATATAACTTCCACCAAATACAACTCCTTCATACCTAAGAAAGGTCATTTCCCACTAGTGAACTTCTGCTTAATCTAAAAATTTCTAATAAAAATGTATGCTCTTTGAAGTTAACTGAAACCTGGAATGATGAGTTTGTGTAGTGATCATGTTAGAGATCAGTTTTACTGACAGGTTAGTCTCTCACAAAGTATGAGTGTTTATTCTATGGAGTCCTAAACAGAAATCACTCCAAGTGGACATTAATAAGCAAGCCTGACTGAAACAGAAAAATATGGGTAATGAATTCAAAATTATATTGTTTTTAGAACTTTTGAGTTAATTTCCCTGACATTTTGAGTTAGTTGAGTTCCTGATATTTTATTTCCTGACTGTTACAGTTTTAATTTATGTTTAAGCATAATGATTCCTCAGAGAAGTTACATGATTTAATTTTGGTATACATAGCACCTCTAGCCCTAATATAAACCTCTCTTGGTTAAGCATCCTCTTCAGAAAGAAGTTTTTAATCCTCTACTTTGAGCTATATCATTTCTTCAAAACCTGTTTCTGCCATCACAGTTTCAGATGATAGTGAACTCCCCACAAGTACCACCCTGAAGGCTTCGGAGAAATCTACAATGGAACAGTTAGTGGAAAAAGCTTGTTTCAGAGACTATCAGCGTTTAGGTTTGGGAACCATAAGTAGCAGCTCTTCTCGCTCAAAACCAGAGTACTTTCGAATCACTGCCTCCAACAGGATGTATTCACTCTGCCGGAGGTAAGTCTGTTGGTGGTGTCCAAAAAGAGACCTTTCCTTCCTTCCATGTGAGTCTTGAATGGGCTATTTGCATCCATAGCACAGAGAGAAAGAGAGATGCTAGAAAACAGGAGCAAGGTGTCCAGGGGTTTGTGCGTTTAAGGGACACTTTTTATGCAGCATGTGCAAGCGTCTCACTGACATTCTCAGAAGTACAGTTATATCACTGAACAGTGCCTATTTTAGATCAGAAAGTGAATGGTAAAAGTTTTTGTCCGCTTTATGAATTTCCCATATTTGTCTTTCTCTTCCCATTTGCCTCTCTTCTAACACGTCTGAGATAGCTTGAGTAAGAAGAGAGTTTGCCCAGGCAGAGAGGAGAGATGAAAATCTGCTATAGGTCAGGGGTCTGCAAACTTTTTCTTTAAAGGGCCAAATAGTGCATATTTTCAGTTTTGCAGGGTATATGTTCTCTCATTGCAACTACTCAACTCTGCCACTGAAGCAGCCATAGACGGTACATAAATAAATGGGCGAGGCCAGTTTGGGCCCACAGGCTGTAATTTGCTAACCCAAGTGTAGGTAGGGTTTCCTTATGCTGTCTAATTAGAATTTTTTCAAGAGATATTACTTAAAGAATGTAAATGAACACATTTTCTTTTTTCTGTTCTTCTGTCTAGTGCCGTTTTATATATCTGTTAAGCCCTATTCCATGCTTTATATCTTTTAAAACTACATTTCTACCATCCACAAGTTTAATCATTTTCATTTCCAGGTAAATTCTATTCTTTGCATTTACAAATTCCTGGTTTGATTAAATACAATAATGCTGTGAAAGTACTTTGTAAGTTGTAAGCCTTGTACATATTTTAGAAAGTTGTCTTAATGTTACTATTAGTTTCAACCCTACTGTTCTCAAAGAACTATAGATATCTCATTTTAAATGACAATTTAAATGTACAAATACCAATGTGAAACTTGAGAAACAAATTGGGAATATAGTGTGAGATTTGTGACAAATAAAATTTTTGCATTAGGTACTGAAAGGCTGTGATTTTGTTGAGTATGCAGTAATTTTCCTGATACTCTATCGTTCTAACTAAATTCTCTTTGTATATAAGTGTAAGCGAAGGTGTAAGGTGTGATGTCCTACTATTTGAGAAGCTTGCTATCAAAATCATACCTGACAGTGAGAAAACAGACATTATTTATCATTTCAATCTGTCAGAAACAAAATAAAATCTTAATAGACCACTTATTAGAACACTTATTATAAAGAACTTATGGTGATATTAAATAACATAAATCCCTCAAGCTAGTAGAAGGAAGGAAATGGAATAATAAAAAGTAATCCAAAAGAAGGCAAGAAAGGAGAGAAAAGGAAGCATGGAACAGATGGGACAAATAGAAAGCAAAGAGTAAGATGGTAAATTTAAATTCAAATATATCAGTAATTATGTTACTTATAAATTGATAAATGCTCCAATTAAAAGAAAAAGATAATCAGAATTTTTTTAAGCTTTATGCTGCTTTTAAGGGCTTTATCTAATGTACAAGATTACAAAAAGGTTGAAAGTGAACAGAAAACTACAAACATGCAAAGTGAACATGCAAAACTACCTTTAAAAAAACCTATTGTCACTATATAAATATTAAAGTAGATTTTTAAAGTAAAACTTTACTAGCAATAAAAAAGGATGGTTCATAATGACAAAAGTTTCATTTCATGCAGAATTTATTATGAACAAGTGTAGTTTATTACAAGAATACAGAACTGGCTTGACAATTGAAAATTAATCGGCGTAGTTCACCACATTAAAAGAATTACGAAGTGTTTTAAGTTCATTGTATACAGAAAAGCATTTTATAAAGTGTAATATATATTTATGAATTTTTACAAAAGAACCCTAAGCAAATTGGAAATACAGGGGAAGCTCCTTAATCTCGTAAGTGTCTAAAAAAATCCTACAGCAAAAATTACTTAAGGGTAAACTATTGAAAATTTGTACTCTGAGATCAGGAAAAGAATGCCCACTATCACCACTTCCAGTCAGTGTTGTAGTAGAGGTCTTAGGAAGTACAAAAAGACTAGAAAAATAGATAATAAAAGTCAGAAAGATTGAAAAGAAAGAAATAAAACTGTATTATTCACAGATGATCTGATTATACACATAGAAAATCTGAAGGAATCAACAGATAAACTTGTTATATTAATAAGTGAATTTAATAAGGTCACTGGTACAAGGTCATTATACAAAAATTAGTCATATATGTACCAAAAACAAATAATTAAAATATGAAATTTTAAATGATATTATTTTGGTACTACTGATACTACTTAAAGTAGCACTAAAAAACATTAAATACTTAGGAATAAATCTAATACAAGATGTGTAAGACCTCTACATGGAACAGTCAAAACAATATTAAGGATCATTAAAGATACAAATAAATAGATATTTAATGTTCTTGGACTAGAATATTCAATACTCTAAAACTGTGATTTCTCCAGACATTGATCTATAGATTCAATGCAGTCCCAATCAAAATCCCAGCAAAATGTTTACAGAAATTGAAAAGATGATTCTAAGAGTTACACTAAAATGCAAAAGGCTAGAAGTAGTCAGGATAGTCTTATAGAATAACACTGCAGGATATCAAGACTTTTTATAAAGCTACAGTAATTAAGGCAGTATGGTATGTACACAGGAATAGACAAACAGACCTCTGGAGCAAAATAGGGAATATAGAAATAGCTCAACACTGGGTTTAAGATAAAGA
The DNA here is from genome assembly GCF_009873245.2 of Balaenoptera musculus. Taxonomy (NCBI): domain Eukaryota; kingdom Metazoa; phylum Chordata; class Mammalia; order Artiodactyla; family Balaenopteridae; genus Balaenoptera; species Balaenoptera musculus. The sequence continues at coordinate 63,344,609 of NC_045792.1, read as the reverse complement.
TAGCACTTAAGAGCAGTGGATAAAAGATGTTTTTTTCAATATATGGTGCTGGATATCCATACAAGAAAAAAATTAATTTTGACCTCTACCTTACACTGCATAGACAAAAATCAATTCCCATTGATCTGTAGATCTACCCGTAAAAGGTTAAAATAATTAAAAGCTTCCAGAAGACAGGAGAATATCTTCATGACCTTGAAGTAGGGAAAGATTTAAGACAGGAAAAACACTATCCAGAAAGTAAAAAATTAATAAATTAAGAAGTCTTATATATCAGAAGACATCATTAAGAGAGTAAAAAGGCAATAACTAATGACAGAGGATATCCTCTTTTGTGAGGATATCCTGGTGGGCAATAAATATCTGAAAAGATGCTTGTATGGCTGTTAGCATAACTGATGCCATCTTGGGCCCTTACAGTTTCTCCTGTCTTTCGCTGATCCTACCAAGCACGGTACTATGCAGTGAATCATTTCTCTGTCATCAAGAACTTTGTAGTTAATAGATATTGTTTAATGATCATTAGGACCAGGTAGCCTTTATGCTCTGTTAGTCCCCAAACAATGATGAAAACCTTCCCTTAAGTATTCCCAGTACCCATGAGACTAGTTACCTATTCATATCTCTTAACTTGAGAATGCACATCCTGTTTCCAAGCACCTACCCCCATACCCTAGGTTAATTATAAAATTGTCCCAGTGGCCCCTCCGTGGCTTGGAGTGCAGTTGAGAATGTTTCCTGATCATTATTCGCCCGATCTAGATCCCACCCTATGAGTTAGTTACCCTGTAATAAACTGATCCATTAATTATATGGAGCTGCCTGTCTGATTTTTTAGTCTCAAGATGCCTTCTCAGTTTGTTGGGTACTTTTGGTTCCCTCCATCCTCCAACAGTGCTCAACCTATTAGTCTTCAGATAAATACAAATTAAAGTCCCAGTGAGACTACTTTATACCTGCAAAAATGGCTAAAATTTAAAAGACCAACAATACAAAATGCTAGTAAAAATGTTGAGCAAGTAGAACTCTTTATTGCTGGTGTGACTGTAAATTGGTTAAACAGCTTTAGAAAGCTGTCTGGCAGCATCTACTAAACTTCTAGACATGTATTGAACAGTGCACAATCTGTCATGTATCTGTTGGAAATTCTACTCCATCTAGGAATGCATATGTTCTCCCAAAAGACAACTGCAAGAATGTTCATGGCAACATGTTTCTTACGTAGTCAAAAACTAGAAACTACTCAAAATCAACAATAGAAGAATAGATAAATAGTATAATCACATAGTGGGATACTATACAACAATGAAAATGAACAGACTACAGTTATATGCAAAGGCATGGATGGGTCTCATAAACATACTGTTGAGCAAAAGAAGCCAGACACAAAAAAATAAATTCTATTCGTTCCTTTTTTGTTCAAAAAACAGGCAAAACTCATCCATGTTGTTAGCAGTCAAGGATAGTGATAATCTTTGAGGAGGAAGAGGGAGAAATAGTGATTGGGAGGTGACACAAGGGGATGCTGGTTCATTTCTTGACCTAGGTGCTAGTGATATGGATTTCTAAAAAGAAATAGAGGGCCCTAAATAATGGAACTGCTTTTCAAGTCTTCATGAATGATTATGTCTACAGCTAGGTCTCTTTATCAGTTTGTGGTATTAGAAAAATACAACCCGTAACTTCCTGAAGCATGGAAGTACTAGGTTTTCAGAATACTTCCAGGGTATCTCTCGTTAAGTATTAATGTCACTGATTTGTGCACGGAAAATGGTTAACATGTTAAATTTCATGTTAGGTATATTTTACCACAATAAAAAAGTCACACAAAAAAAAGACATGGGATTAGAGGTTAGGAGGTTATTAATATGAAATCTCTTTAGTCTAATATTTCTAAATAAACTAAAGGAAAGGAATGCTCTGAAATCTGCCTGTCTTCTTGTACTTAGTAATCTTTAAAAACAAGGTCTCTTGTCTGTTTTTCATTTTCCCAGCATCATATCCTGTAACTTTATGAGCTAATCTTTTTTTTTAATTATCAACATGTAGTGTTAATAAAATATTTAAACGCACTTGACACTTGAACGAATTGTTTTCATACCAAAGATCATTTGGTTTTGATTTTTAATCCTTTCACCATCTCTGGCAGTCTAAATATTAGTGTACTCTATTCTCTGTTATCATTTCAGCAATCCAATGAGTTGACAGTTTGATTTGTCATTCTCATAAAGTTGACACTAATACATTAATCTTGGGACTTCCCTGGTGGCGCAGTGGTTAAGAATCCGCCTGCCAGTGCAGGAGACAGGGGTTCGATCCCTGGTCCGGGAAGATCCCACGTGCCGCAGAGCAACTTAAGCCCATGAGCCACCACTACTGAAGCCTGTGCGTCTAGAGTCCATGCTCTGCAACAAGAGAAGCCACTGCAATGAGAATCCCGCACACAGCAACGAAGACCCACCGCAGCCATAAATAAATTAATTAATTTTAAAAAATACATTAATCTTGCAATCTTTATTTCAAGTCGTGATAAGGCAAGGGAAATCATGTTTAACAGAAGCCTTTTTAATAATTCTATGTAACGTTTTCATTTTCTAAGCTTGTTCCTCAGCAAAAGGCTGCAGTATCACCGAAGGAGGCTTATTAAAAAATAATAATAATAATACAGATTAGTGGATGAGTTAGCTGTCTTCACCATCTAGGCCTTTTCTTCTCAACCCCTAAAGAACTGAGTTGAAACTTAGTTTCGTGTTTGAAATATATGTCTTACCACTCCACCAATATGTTTGAGTCTTAGAAAATTACTATGATATTATGATATTCATGTTCTTATATTCCCTTTCTCTCCATTTCTTTCTTCTTCTCCTCTCCCCACCCCTCCTCGCCCACCCAAATTTTTCTCTTTCTCCCTTCCATGTCCCTAAAGCTATCCTGGCCTTTTAGTTGTACCTCAAGCTGTACAGGACAGTAGTTTACCAAGAGTAGCCCGCTGCTATCGACACAATCGCCTGCCTGTTGTATGTTGGAAGAACTCAAGAAGCAGTACCCTGCTTCTCCGATCTGGAGGATTCCATGGGAAGGGAGTAGTTGGCCTTTTCAAATCTCAGAACTCCCCTCAGGCAGGTAAGCAGCTCTCTTACAGCAGTATTCTGATCCTTCCACTTCAGAGTATTCCAAAAAATGAAGGAAGTAAAATCTGGGAATGCCAGTTGTGCCCTTTCATCAAGCCTCTCACACATAGCCTTTTCCACTGTGTTATATACATGTACAGCTTAAGAACTAGACTTGACAATGTGGTGCTCCACCTTGAATTTGCCATCTTGCTTAATATGTCTGTTTATATTTGGATTTTAATAGAAATTAACATAATGAAGTCTTTGGTTCTAGGCTGTTTTCACTTCACAAACCAGAGTATCCACAGATGGAAACAGATTACATATACTAATCATTTTCTTTTCTTTTGGGAAGCATTCAAACATATTTAACAGCTGCAGAAGCAAGTAGGGATTCTGTCCCATGTGGTATAAGATATCCTATCTCATTCCTACAAGTCACACACACACACACACACACACACACACACACACACACACACAAATAAGAGGGCAAACTAATGACCAAAATGCTTCTTTAGGAGCTCTCAAGCAGAGAGGTTTTCAGGAAGCCAGAGGCTGGCCAACTTAAGAAAAAAGATATACTAAGTGCACTGCCCCTTTTTCTGAGGATATTTTTGAGCACCATGTCTGAGGTCTGAAGTCAGTCAGGAGCTATATTTTGCTAACCTTTCTCATAACTTCTAGCTTAAAGTAGATGCTCAATAAAATTAAACAAGGATCACTAAGATATCATGTCCAGTTTAGGGATGGCTGCTGCATTCTTTCCTCTTTGGAAATGAACTCACTCAAGTTCAGTGGTTCAGTAGGTAGAACCATGTGCTTTTTGATATCTCTTCTTTATTCTCATCCATTCCTTCCTGAAAGTTAAAAGTTGGCCAGTATGTCTTTGATCATTCAGTTGACTGAGGGCATGACACACACCACACTATATTATTATTGTTGTTGTTGTTATTGTTATTATTTCACGTGGCATTTTTGTGTAATTGAAGGCAGTTGGCTTTTAACTGTTTCTGCCCAGAGGAATCCTCCCAAGCCACATAATGGGTATAATAGAACACAGCATATGTAGGTTACATAAAGTGAGAGAATAATTTCAGCATTAATGCATTAATGAGCATATCACTAAGCATTAATGAGCATATCACTGAACTTTTAGTTAGAAAAATTGAAATTGTTTTATTCCACTGGTTTCTTATTTTTCAATATAAATTTACTATATTTCACATTTTTGAGCTCACGTTTGCTAACATTTTAATATCTTTGAAATTGGAATGCAACTTACAATTCATGTGATCAGAAATAATTGTGTCATGGTTTAAATGGCAGAGTTTTTTATTCTTAGTACATAAAATTGTGGTGCATCTTATAATTGATGACATTTTAGAGTTTATAAAATATGATGGCACCTTAAAGTTGATAAAAGACAATAATATAGTAATGCTAATTATTTATTTCCTATTCACCTTGTAAGAAAATTTGTTAATATCTATTGTCCTTCCAGTGAATCCCTCCCGATGCCACTTTAAAGTGCCTGGGCCAATTTCAGTGATTCTGTTTTACTCCACACAAGCCAGGCTCAGACTCCCTCCAACCCAGAATTGCTCTGACAGTTGTTTCCATCTGTGCATACTTTTTGATCCTCTTTCAGAAGGACCAGGGAATTGAGCAGCAGCTGCTCTTGTCTTCTCATCTTCCTCCTCTCTTCCCACAACAACCCTCTACAAGTTCCTGTCCCCTAGGCCTGTGTAACAGAATTGGAATAAGATTACTGGTACTGGGATATTCTCACCTCTGCTGAGGGAAACTGCTCCATCCTCTGCTCCCAAACAGTGGCAGGCACAGAGTGGTTGGGGGAGATCATCAAGGACATGTTGTCTTTTATGAATCTTTATTTTGAGTTGATTGGTTGGTGAGAAACTGCACCTGTGCTTGGAAGGACGGGTGTATGCTGGTTTTCCAGACCTGGGCTCTTTCTGGGAGGAGGATGAGGCAATCAAGCAGTAGGTGTGGTGAAACCAATATCATAGGAGGACTAGCCATTTAATAGTTTGGAGCTTTAAGCGGGGCTGGTTTCTGTATTTGGGTGCGGTAACCTGAAGACCATATATAGAAAGAATAAGTGTATGTATATAGAGAGAGCCAGTTTTATTAACATAGCTACAGTTTGTTTTATTTAATATCTTTTCCTTTTATAGCTCCTACCTCCTCTTTAGAATCTTCCAGTAGCATAGAACAAGAAAAGTACCTGCAAGCCTTACTGAGTGCAGTTTCTGTCCATCAGAAACTCAGTGGCAATAACACCCTTACTGTCAGGCCAGCACTTGCTCTGTCTCCAGGTAAGATTTAATAATATTTTTCTTCTTGACAACTGTGAAAGGTCATATTCATTCCTAGGGTTAGTCTCTTTAGTTATTTGCATTGTTCCTTCAACATGACCCCTTAATGTTTTACCTTGTGGGGCTATAACTTTAGATTATTTTATTTAGAAATCAGGGTACCACTATTAATTTCTAGTGAATAGTAACCAAATTTAGAGATTTAATTATTTCCTTTTTAAAAGAGTAATAGGAGAGGTGGTGGGAAACATAAAGTCATGTGGGTTTTTTTTTTTTTTTCCTGGAATCTGTTTTACATAGACTTTAAAATATTACAGAGTTGAATGTGTAAGTTGAACATCTGTTTATTAAATGTATATTTATTAAAATCATCATGTATAACTTTGAAATTCCTGAAATTTCTGCAGCCTTTTATGATTTGCAGTACAGTTTGTTTTCACTAGATTTGGATGAAGCCATTAAGACTTGTACTAATATTCTGTTTCAGTTATCATGTGATGGAACCCCAAAGGGTTCATGTAGAGGTAACCCTAATGTGTTAGACACAGGAGCATGTGACTTGAGAAGTTGGTCTCCTTGGCTTAATCAGCTATTTGAATAGCTCAACATAAGCAGAAAGTGGCTTTTCTTGTAAAGTAACACCATGCATGCCTTGTTTCATTTATCATTAAATTCTCTGATTGCACTTGCCAAACCTAACTCTCTATAATCTTGCAGATGTGTGTATCTCTGAGGAAATAGTAACAGTGCCTTGTTATCTCTATTAAAGCTTTGGGTACTTAAAAAGTACAATGTTTGGCAGCAATTAGACATGCTACACATGAAGATAACTTTTTGTCATTTGAGTAATGTTAACCCGAACGACATGGTTTTTGTTCTTCTTTTTGGCTGACTTTAGGGACTGAAAGGAGGACTTCAAGAATGTCCACTGTGCTTAAGCAGGTAGTGCCAGGACATTTGGATGTAAACCCATCCAATAGCTTTGCTCGAGGAGGTTAGTAAGACTGATTTTGTAACTGAGCACTGATACAACCTTAAAAGCAGAAAACTTTTTTCTAGATAGTGATACTTCAAATCAACTAATTATGGTTAAATTTGTTTTTAATTACCCTTTTCTAAACGAATGATCAAATTTATTACTAGCATGGTGACAGATGAGTTTAGCCTCGTGGGACAAGGGTTATAATAATTGCTAAAATCTTAACATACTGATGAGTTTGGAAGCACTGGGAGGGGAGGGGAACATATCTAAATGGTGACTCAGCTCTGGCAGCATTCCATGATGTTTCAAGTTTGCAGTGTAGAAAGACTGAGCACAGAAGCATAAACGGTTAGGGAGACATGATCCCAGACTCAAAGGCTGTGCCTCCAATGCCTGTTATTTTTACTCCTGTTCTCTGAAGTGCTAGTTTGAGGAGTAAGAGACAGTGGTTCAGAATCAACATAAAGACTCTATTTTACAAAATTCACTTCTTTTCCTTTTGAAAACCAAGATTACTATGCACATCTCCTGGCAGCCATATTGATTCTTTAGGTACTTTTTTTCCTACCTCATCAGAACTTTCTATGATGGCAGAATTTCCTAAGAGCTTTCACCCTTCTTCAGGTATCTTCCTAATCAGGCCTTAAGGTCATTGTATTAGTTTGCTAGGGCTACTGTAACAAAGTGCCACAAACTGCGTGGCTTAAACAACCATTTGTCTCACAGTTCTGGAGGCTAGAAGTCCAAAATGAAGGTGTTGTCAGGGTTGGCTCCCTCGGGGGGCCGTGAGGAATAATCTGTTCCATGCCTTTCCCCTAGCTTCTGGTGGTTTGCTGGCAATTTTTGGCATTCCTTAGCTTGTAGAAGCATCAGCCGTATCTCTGCCTTCATCTTTACATGACATTTTCCCTGTGCATCTGTCTCCACATTTCCCCTTTTATAAGGACACCAATCATACTGAATTAGGGGTCCACCCCACTCCAGTGTGACCTCGTCTTAACTAATTATGTCTGCAATGACCCTATTTCCAAGTGAGGTCACATTTTCTGAGGTACTGGGGGTTAGAACTACATCATAAGAAATGTGACAGGGGGTAGGGACACAGTTAAACCCATAACAGTCATATGTAACTTTTTCCAGAACTTTTAAAATACTATTGTTTTAAAGTTTAAGATACAAACTTCATTCTTTTCATCATTTCTTTCGTGGTGAATTTGAACTTAAAGATGGTACAGTGACTTTCTCCTAAGTTTCCTGGTATTTTTGTTGCCAAGAGCTCCTGTCAGAATTTGGTTCGAAGTTGCAGTTCTCCTTATTGCTTTATTTGCCATCTGAAAGCTTATATTAGCAGGCACGTCAGAAACTCTTCCCTTTAACTTTTAGTAGGATGCAACTTCTGGCATATGTCTGGTTAGTTGAAGCCTTCCCATCCCCACCCTGCTCTTGAGTTTTGCCTTTGTAAACTTCATCAACAACATGTTATGTATTCCTCCATTGGGCCAGGTGACCTGTAATATAAATTTTATGTACAAAACTGTCTCTCCTTCTGTGTTGGTACCTAAGGCACAAGGATATTCACCGATCTGTTTCAACTACATTATCTTTGCTTTTTTTATATTGGCCTCAGACTCATGGCTTTTTTATACAAGGGAATCCCCACTAGTGGTTACATTCTAGTTATGAGTCCATTCTTTGCTATTCTCAAAGGTACCTGGAAGGCTGTATTTACATCTTAGGATTAAAATCTCCTATTTAATCTGTTTATGACCCTTTCTATGCATAATGAGGCCATAATTATTATTTCTGACCCCCTTCCCAAATATTTTCTTCTGAAAATTCCTGTAAACTTAGTGTGTTTCCTTATGACAGTTTTTTGCTCCTAACCAGGTCCCCTTCATTCTGGTATCTTAAGCTAGGATCCAGAAACGCAAATCTTATTATTTTACTCCATCTCTTAATTCTTCACTCCCAAAGCCTCCAAATCTCCTAAGGTCCCAGTGATTAACTGGAAGATGAGATGCAGCTGTTTCCTGGCACCTTCAACTTCCTCTGTGATCCCTGGAGCTGCTTTCCTTTGTCTCTTCTGATAGTATCATCCCTCTCACATAGAGCAGCAGGAATGGACTGGGGCAAGCAAGTTTGGGAAATCTCAGAAGACTCCCTATTAACATGAACATGGCAGGTAGACATACACTCACACTGCCCAGGGCAAGACTATATGTAGACACTTGCATGCCCTGACATTAGTTCATTTCCTTGTTCCCACCCTCGAGTACAGAGTCTCTTCATTCTTCCAGAGAGCTAGGTTCCACTTCTCTAGCAGATCCTCATTTACCCTGTGTGGGAAGAGCCTCCTATCTCGAAATCTCCCTCCTAACCTCCTTTTTCCTCTTCTGTGTATTTTCACTGTTTTTCCATTCCTTTCATTGTCATAGAATCTTAGTTCCAGGTTTCCTTCTTATGTTATTTCCACTGTGTGCCTTTCCCACTCTAATGAGCCAGGGTTTAGACTGACCTTCACCTTCTCCTTCACCCTTTTTCAGTCAGGGTGGTCACTTAGCGTTCAGCATGCACGTTGAAGAGTTCCTAAGCCAGGGGAAGCAACCTTTTTGACGCAAAACCCAGTTAAGAAAAAATGAAGATGTGAATAGATCACATTGCTTTTCATTTAAAATTACAATAGCTTTTATGCCCCATGGGGAAAATGCAAGTATTTGCAACTTGGATAAATTATCTTGTTGTATAGAAAAATGCCATGAGAAAATCTGCCTCTTAAATATAAAAATGAAATACCTGGGTATATTTGAGAAGTAGCCACATGGAGGCAGCTTTTAAATTTTTCATCCTTTACATTTCCATAGCCCTTTAAGTTCCTCTACAGTGTTATTTTATCCTTGAAGTGTAACCTCCAGGACAGGTACTTTAGGAGGCTTTGAGAGGTGATGTGACTTAGCCAGGATCTCTTAGCAGACAAGAGCATAACTGGGACTAGGGTTAGTTCAGTCCATTTCAGTGCAGCATTCACTGAATATAGCTTATACCTCATGCACTGTGCTAGGCATAAGGTCACATCCATAAATTCAATACCCTGTCGTCACATCCAACCCAAGCATCTCTTTTCCTTCTCTCCTTCATTTGTTCTGAACAGAGCAGAGAGAACAATACCATTGCTTAGGAAACGCTCATGCTCTGAACAACACTGCATTCCCATGGGTGGGATGAACTGTATCACTTCTTCCCTGAAACAATCCCCTTAGCCAGACCCTGCTGGACAGATCCAGGGTCACATGGTTCCTTAAGTGACAAGACACTAAGAGTTTGGTTCAGTTACATTCAAATTCAAGCTGCAGTCCTACCACTTAGTGTATGGTATTAAGCAATTCAGGAAACCTCGTAATTTTCAGTGTCCTCATCTGTAAAATGGAGATAATAAAAAGTATTCTAGCTTTAGAATAGTTATGGGGAATGAATGAAATAATATATGTAAAGCACTTAACTTAGTAAGTGGCTCGTTATTAATAGGAGCTCAATAAATGTTAGTTCCATTATTATCGTTGAGGTTGTTGTCATTATTGTTGCGTAATACTCCACTGAAATGGGAGGAAAGTCTACATTTGTATGTAAATTACCTTAAGCCAGGTTGCTTCTCACTGGCCAAAGGCAAGCAGATAAAGGAGAATGTGTCTTAGGCCTAGACCAGTAACTTTCAAACTTTTTTGATCATGTCTCACAGTAAGAAATACATTTTATATCTATATGTATACATATACATTTTATATCACAAAGGTAGTACTAAGTCACAATGCAAAATGTATATAGACTATAACGAAAGTTTCATGAAACAATATTCATCTACACCACATGCAGTGCTCATAGTATTTTCCACTCTAATCTGTTTCACTTCTTTAAAAATACTGGTTTGACCTTCTAAAATGATTTCACAAACCACTAAGGAGGACCCTGCAGTTTGGGAAAACACCACTCCAGGTTGGTGTTACACGCTCAGGACAAGTATTTGACACCTAGGAATCACTCAGGAAGCTAAGCAGACCTCACCAGCAGTGCAGTAGTGTAATGCCTTTGGTTAATGTGACTGCCAGATGGAATTACAGTTCTCCAAGCCCTGTGCTGACCCCATATCAGTACAGCTCGTTTTCTCATTGCTGATTTTCTGCTAGGTGATAAACACTTGGCAGTTTTTCATTAATGAGGCTCTGTTTGAGGAAGTGCTTAGTTTTTTTTTAATTAATACCCTTTTCATTCTTTCAGGGCAAATAATTGAGTTGAAGGTATAGTAGAGAACCACAGCAGCTCATACGTATCAATTTTCAAAAAGAAAATAATCAACAAATGTTTGCAGTACCTAGATATCAGGCTCTCAGCATGGATATAAGAGTAAATGTGATTAGGTCCCTGCCCTTTGGAGTACACAATCAAGTAGAATAAAATGTGCAAATAATCACAGTGCAATGGGATCAGAGTTCAGATAGAGCCGTCTACAACTCTACGGACAGTCAAGAATGCTTTTCAGAGGAGTTTACGTTGTTCCTGGATCTTAAGGAATAAGAAGTTTGTCAGGTAAAGAAATGGGAGAGGTCATTCTAGGCCAAGGGACTAGCATAAGAAAATGATACATTTAGGGAACAGTATCTCAGAATCAGGAACCAACCACTCAGGCTTCACTGCAAGCATTTAATGATCCAGATTCCAATAGGAAAGCTTAAAACCTTGGCAGAAAGGAGAGTAGTTGGCTCGCACACAGGAGGCCCTGTGCCTTTTTCATGCTGTTCCAGGTCTTTGTTCTGTCTTGCAGTAGCATTCTCTGTGTATAATCAGCCAGTGCCTCTGCAACCCTTAGCTTTCTGACTTCCTTTGGCCACTAAAGCCATCAAGGCCCTTCATTTCCTACTTCCAAAGGAGTGAGGCAGAAATGAAAAATCACTTATGATGATTTTTCTTTTATCAAATTATGTCATATTTTATGCAGTTTTGAAATGGATAGCTTAATAATCCTGTTTTCAATCCTGAATAAGTACAGAATCATTTTCCTTAAGTGATTTGAGCAGTTCCTTTACTCAGGAAAGAATAAACTGTAACTTACTGCTCACCATTTTTGTTACTACCAGGTAAAGTTTGCAATAGTCACGAAGCACTTTCTTTCAGTTGGAAAAAACAATATTACTCAAATTACAAAAGTATTATCTTTGATACTGCCTATCATTTTGGTGCAAATAGGGATTTTAGGAGAAGTCATTACGTCAGCCATCACAAGCTGTATTTTTAGTGGCATTGGGTATTGTCACAGGGTCATAAATTTTTGCTGCTTGTAACTATCTGCTTATGGAAAATAAATGGAATTTCCAAATGAAAAGAGGAAAAAAAGAAGATAGTGTGGCAATGCTTAATGCTCTACTGCAAAAACATGCCCTTTGTTATTCCAAATGGTTGTTAGAGGTTCATTCCTGATATGATGACCTTGCTCAAAGAACAAACATGTTGTACAACACATCGTATTTGCCAATCAGTCAGCCTCCTTCAATACTAGGGCCAGTGTATTCCTAACATTCACCCCTCCCCAAATTCCTTAATTTTATTATAAAAATTTGTTTCTCACCAAATGACAACCTCCAAAAGCTTATTCTATTTGGTATAATTTTTTACTGGCACTCTTTGCTGCGCTGTCCATTTCATTGTGCTTATAATATTTATAAACAAGTGCTGAAATTTCATTTAACAGGCACTCAGTTCATCTTTTTGCGTGACTGTGCAGCCTTTTATTTGTTAATCAAATCTTCTGCTTTTAATATATTTACATTTTTCCCCTATCATTAACTTAATGTTTAAAATTAACCTGTTCTTTTCTTACTCCATTTGCTCTGATGTTTGCTGCTATATACATTTCATTCCTTCTTCCTTCTTTAATCTTACCTCCCAGTGCATGGGTACAGAGATAAATGTTTTACTCAGTCAAATCCCAAATCTTCAGCTAAGGGAAGAGTCCATTATCAAGGTACTGTATTATCTGTCCTGATGTGTCACTCTTTTTAACCATCTTCATATGAAAGCATATGTGTTACAAGTGACTTTTTTCACATTTGTTTGTCAAATTATCTTTATTCTCATCCACATTCTGAATTTCCTCTGTGATTCCATTTACCAAAAAATTAACACTTGCTGTTAACATCTAAGAAAACTCATAGGTTATAATAGAAAGTTTCATCCATGTTAAGCAGAAATTTACAATACCTTTTCTTGAGAACTGGCCTCCTGACCCTATAGATGCTTATAAAGAGAAGCAGATGTGACATTATCATGGTGACTTGTAGTCACCTAGAAACATGGCTTGATTTAACATTTGGCAAAGATTAAAGCTTCTCAAAGAGCCTTTCCAAATCTAGAGAATGCACTTTAGGGAAGCAGTGGCAGTATTATGTACCACTGTGACTCCGTCACCAGCCTGAACACTACAGTCTGGGGGCATTTGTAAGGAGCTCTGTCAAATTTGGGACTTATTATATGCCTTTGTGTTTAGATATTTAATATTTGATAGTCTCACTTGCATATTAGAAATCCTTGATTTTTCTAATTAATATAATTAAGGTCAACTTATGAGATCCTTCCAGTAGCTTAGCTTGACCTTTCCCTTAGAAGACATCTGCTTCTGACTATACCTTTTAAATAAAGCTTCCTAAGATTCAGTGAAATGCACATTACTAAATTTATAACTTCTGTTTTTCTTGGATACTGGGGGGAAAAAGACTAAAATATAACTTCTACTGACTTAAAATTGCATCATTTTGGCATGATACACAAATATTAATTCTCAGATTTTAGTGGGTTTAGTAAAGTTCTAATTTATTTCTTAATGTGGTTTTCTTGTTGAATTGACTGACTAAAGCAGAATAATGTTCCTTCTTTCTTGAAGCCCTGAGAAATTTACTCCACGTTCTCCTTCCTAGGCTTCATTATTGCCTCCTGCCCACGTTTTTTCTTTCCTAGAGCCAGTGCACTCTATTTATGATACCAGTATTTACTTATAAATACTGAATTTACATCAGTATACAAAAATAGAATTGACTTGGGTGACTTATTAGGTTCCTCTGAGCCAAATGATTTTTGAAATGCTATATTAATAATGCTTATATGATGCAAAAGTAAATGACAAATGACCAATATGATACATGATTACTTAGATGAATTAATTTGCTGTTACCTCTAAAACTGTACCCACAGAGCATGCATCTTTTTCCCTATTCAGTGGCATTCTTACATCAGATTATCTCACTCAATTGTTTTGACTTTTGTGAAGGTGTTTGGGCAAGTCTTCGCTCTAGCACTCGCCTAATCAGCTCTCCAACATCCTTCGTTGATGTTGGCGCCCGGCTGGCAGGCAAGGATCACTCCACGTCCTTCAGTAACAGCACTTACCTGCAAAACCAGCTCTTGAAACGCCAAGCAGCCCTTTATATATTTGGTGAGAAGTCGCAGCTAAGGGTAAGATTTCTTTTTCTCACTTAGAAACTTCATGGATACATGAAGGCAGTGTATAAAACTTATTTCATAAACCAGCTTTCCTAGAAATTTTTTTTTTTTTTGCTGCATGGAGTCAACCTGGAGTTAGTAATCAATCTTAAAAAAAAATTAGCTCATGTATATGTATACATGTATGTCTACCTGTACTTATGTAGAGAGAGATACACATGCATATACACAATGCATATTTATTAGGCATGAAAATAAGTGCTTATTCATAATCATTTTAAAAATCAGCCTAAACATCACGAATATTAGGGAGTGTACATTAAAAAAAATAAGGCTTATTCAGGCTGTGTTTTTCCACTGTCTTAGTTCAGCTTCCATAGGAATCTGTGCCCATGGCAAAACAGATGTTTTTGTTCTTGTAAACCTATTGATAAAGCTACAGGAAGGAAGAGTGGAAAGAAGAGTATGGCACTGCATATGGAGACAAGGGAAGGCCAAGGCTACACTTATTAAGTTACATTCTTTAAGAGCTCTCAAGACTATATAGAGTGACACATGTCCTAAGACATGTCAGAAAATGTAAGATATTAGCTGGTAATCAACTTTACTCTTACTTTTTTTTTTATATAAATTTATTTATTTATTTATTTTTGGCTGCGTTGGGTGTTCGTTGCTGCGCGGGCTTTCTCTAGTTGAGATGAGCGGGGGCTACTCTTCATTGCGGTGCACAGGCTTCTCAATGCGGTGGCTTCCCTTGTTGCGAAGCACGGGCTCTAGGCGCACGGGCTTCAGTAGTTGTGGCACGTGGGCTCAGTAGTTGTGGCTCACGGGCTGTAGAGCACAGGCTCAGTAGTTGTGGTACACGGGCTTAGTTGCTCCGCGGCATGTGGGATCTTCCCGGACCAGGGCTCGAACCAGTGTCCCCTGCATTGACAGGCGGATTCTTAATCACTGCGCCACCAGGGAAGCCCCTTTATTCTTACTTTTAAATTATTATGTTAAAGAGCTTCACTATGCTCAAGTCCCATAAATTGTAAAGATAGTCTCTATCTCCAAAAGCAACAATAATTCCTTGGGGTTTAATGTTTTTGCAGTTCACACATTACAGAATAAATTTCATTACTATTGACAGGTGTGTGGGAAATAAAAGTATTTGGGGTTTTTTGGGGGGGTTTTGTTTTTGTTTTTTATTTTGACTGTGCTGGGTCTTCATTGCGGTACGCGGGCTCTTCGTTGTGGCACACGGGCTTCTCTAGTTGTGGCGTGCAGGCTCAGTAGTAGCGGTGCGCAGACTTAGTTGCCCTGCAGCATGTGGGCTCTTAGTTCTGCGACCAGGGATCGAACCCACATCCCCTGTATTGGAAGACAGATTCTTTTTTTTTTCTTCCCTTCCTGCCCAGAGCAGTTGTCTTTTTTTTTTTTTTTTTTTTATGGTAATTATTTATTTATTTATGGCTGTGTTTGGTCTTCGTTTCTGTGCGAGGGCTTTCTCTAGTTGCGGCAAGTGGGGGCCACTCTTCATCGCGGTGCGCGGGCCTCTCACTATCGCGGCCTCTCTTGTTGCGGAGCACAGGCTCCAGACGCGCAGGCTCAGTAATTGTGGCTCACGGGCCCAGTTGCTCCGCGGCATGTGGGATCTTCCCAGACCAGGGCTCGAACCCGTGTCCCCTGCATTGGCAGGCGGATTCTCAACCACTGCGCCACCAGGGAAGCCCCTGGAAGACAGATTCTTAACCACTGGACCACCAGGGAAGTCCCTAAAAGTATTTGTTAATTCAGAAATGCCCTCAAAGTTTAGTCCAGTGCCCCAGTGAGCACTGGACAATCTAGACAGACCTTCAGCTGAACTGTAAAATGGAGGCTGTGAGCAGGATCCCACATGCTTGGTCCTCAGGATGCCAGTGACTGAGTCAGCTCTTCAGTGGCAGTCTGGCTTTGCTAGCTCTTCTCCTACTGCCTGGACTACTGCAGTCACTTAGTCACCAAGCTTTAGGGTAGAGGGAATGAAACTGCTGGGTAATGCTCAATTTTTAAATATGCACATGTGTCTTCTGATACAGCAGATAATTTTATATCCAGAAAATAGCTGGGACACTTTTCAACAGTAGTCCAGGGATGCCTGCACAGCCTCCTTGGCACCAGTGTCTTTCCCAGAGCACAGACTTTGCACACTTCAGCACACCTCTTATTTATGATCTGAGTCACTCCCCAAGGTTTGTCTCCTGAATGCTCACCTCTGCTATTCCCTTTGCACATCAGTCCTCAGATAAGCTGTGTGATCATGCATATATGAGTAAGAAAGACTGACCAGTTGGGACCCCTCCTCCTTTCCTCCCTCTCGCCCTCCCTCCTTTCTCTTTCTTTCTTTCATCAATACTATATTTAAAAAACATAATTCCAAACATAATTTCTGGCACAGCAGTTATTAGGATTTTTGTATATTCCTTCACATTTTGCTTTTTATTAATTCAACTGTGTCTGTAGAGTATGGGTGCATATCTGTCTGATGTGTGCCACAGTCTAGCCAGCACAGTGCTGCCTAGTTGCAGCTCCACACCTTTTTATCCCAACAAAGGAAACATAGGAAAGCAAATAAGTGAGAGTGACTCATTCTAATAATCTGGAATTGCCCTTATTTACCTTTTTTAATTCACATACTTTAATATCTTATACTTAGTAACAAATTCCTCATAATCTTAACAACAGTGTGTCGAACACTATGGTTGATAACTCCTGCTTTATAAGGTAGGTATACCTAGCTCAGGTATGGTTGGGAAATGGGAAGGAATCTAGTTTTTCTGAAAAGGAAACTATTTTTTATATAAGTTTAAAAAAAAACTAATATGACACGACACTGTAAGTCAACTATACTCCAATGAAAATTTTAAAAAATAAATAAAGTAGATAACCAACAAGGACCTACTGTATAGCACAGGGAACTATACTCAGGAATATAAATGTTTAAATGTCTTGGTAAATATATCTGGATTTTAATAATATGTTTTGAATTGCATAGAACGTTTAAAATAAAGCAAAAAAAGATTAAAAAAAAAACTAACAACAGGAAAGAACTCCTGTTCTCATACTGCTAAGTTCTTTATCTCAAGCCATCTTTCTATGTTGTATAATAGATTTCATATTTATATTAATCACTGCATAACTTTTTTTTTAAACATTCAGTCCTTTTTTTAATATTTATTTTCTTTTTATTTATTTTTATTTTTCGGCTATGTCTGGTCTCCGTCGTGGCATGTGGGATCTTCGTTGCGGCATGAGGGATCTTTTTGGTGTGGCACGCGGGCTTCTCTCTAGTTGTGACATGTGGGTTTTCTCTCTCTAGTTGTGGCACGTGGGGCTCCAGAGCGCGTGGGCTCTGTAGTTGTGGCACGCAGGCTCCAGAGCACGTGGGCTCTGTAGTTTGTGGCACGCAGGCTCTCTAGTTGAGGTGCACAGGCTCAATAGTTGTGGTGCGCGGGCTTAGTTGCCCCGCAGCATGTGGGATCTTAGTTCCCCTACCAGGGATCAACCCGCGTCCCCTGCATTGGAAGGCGGATTCTTTACCACTGGACCACCAGGGAAGTCCCGTAACTTTCTGTATTGTTGGATGTTTCGGTTTCTTTCTTTATCATCTATATGTAAAATTGCAGTCACATTTTCAAGCATATAGCTTTTTATTTTTATTTTTTATTGAGATACAATCCACTAGAGGATTTCTTCCTACATTTTAGATTATTTCTTTAGGCTAGCTTCCTAAAAGTGGAATTACTAAGACAAAGAAACTTTTTTTTTTTCTCAATATATATTGGGAATGCTGTTTAAGAAAAAAATCTTGGGGGTTTTTACTTTTTATTTTAAAACTTTAATAGGCCTTTAAAAAATAAAGTAACCAATATAAAACATGAAACAGACCCAATATATAAGTCTTTGGCAGCAATTTTTTTTAATTGTGGTAAAATACAAATAACATAAAATTTACCATCTTAACATGTACAGTTCAGCAGTGCTAAGTACATTCATATTATTGTACAGCCAATCTCCAAAAAGCAGTTTACTCTTAGAAAAGCAGATGATCCAGTAGAGTAATTTGGGCAGAATGTGAAGAAAGTGAAAAGAACATGAGAAAATTAATTCATTCTTTGGCATAAGAAGTTAGAGAACTTTTAAATCTTCTTCAGAAGTAGGCAACTAGATTATCAAAATAAACTATTTCAATGGGCCACCAATTTAGCATTCTTTAGTTACAATTGCAAACTCACACAGAAAAAATTTCATATGGATTAAAAATATAAATGATAAAAATACTGAAATAAAGATTGATATATGTGTCATATTGAGTGAAAAATATTGTCCAAAAGTTAGAAATCAGCAAAGCCTTTCATGTTTTACTGTATATATTTTTTTATTATTGGCTTTAAAAGAATAACTACAATATTTATTAGTAGTCGTAGGGCAGTGAGACAGTGATTTTTATTTTCTTCTCAGTGTTTATCTCTGCTTTTTTTTTCATTTTCACAATGACTGTGTTTTACTTGCATAATAAGAAACAAATGTGTATGTCTATAAACTTTAATTTGTAGAGCTCCTGAACCTCAACAGCATATTACCTTTTAACTATAATTCACATCTTGGGGAGACTTAGTTTACAGTGTTGGATTAATCATGCTGTCATGCGTCATTGGTTCCTCCTTAGACCTCCAGGTTCATGGCCTTGTAAGTAGCTTATATTTGGTCCTATAAGCTCCATCAGGTTCCAGTCTACTAGTAGCCTCTTCAAGTTCTCAGAATGACAGCAAGCTAAGTCAAACCACTAGACTTTACTGAATGGCTCTTTCCAGCAATACTGACACATTAGCGAAACAAGATTGACTTTCTTGATCCACTGCAGCCCCTGCAGCTCTTTGGCCTCAACTAACTGTAGATCACTAAGCATTACCCTGTTGAAAACATTGTTCTTTTACCTATAACACGTCGTCTGCCTAATTCTCTGCATCTTCATCCACAGAACTTCAAGTTAGAATTTGCTTTAAATTGTGAGTTTGTTCCTGTTGAATTTCATGACATCCGACAAGTGAAAGCCAGTTTTAAAAAACTGATGAGAGCTTGTGTCCCAAGCACCATCCCTACTGACTCAGAAGTGACCTTCCTGAGAGCCCTGGGAGACTCTGAGTGGTTCCCACAGGTAATGTCTGGAGCAGCTTGTCTTATGACTCAAGGAAAGAGAGGCCCAAGTGGATATACAGAATTGATATTTGAGGAAAAAAATATTGTGTTCCCCACTACCTGACATTCTCCCTTGACTGTGTGCCCTCTATAACGGCCTTTCAGTTCCAGGCAACCATGTGATATAGGAAATGAAGGGGTAGAATTCTCCATCCCTGGGTTTTTCTCTCTCTGTTGTTGAAACTTGCTTGGTCTCCATAGGATGCTAAGAAGGAGATTTATTATTTTTAGATGGAAACTTTTTGATATACAACAAATTTAAACAACATGTATTTATAGGGCTCCTGCTCTGTTACTAACAGAGTGAGGATCCAGGACAGGATGTGATTTCTAGGCGGCTCCAAGGGGCTTTTCCTCTTACTTTCTCACTTTCTATTTGTCTCTGCCTGTTCTGTGTCTCTGGATTGTGGCTTCACTCCCAAGCCAGCCCAACAAAGGCACATTGGATACCCTGAAGCCTACCTAAGGTTTAGGAAAAACCACATATCCTTCCTTCAGCTAAGTAAGCTTGGGATGTTTTTAATTGAACGCTTATTGAGAAATTAAGGAGAAATAGGTATGCCAGCACACCTAACCCACATTTCTTCCAAACCACAGAAAGAAAGGTATTTATGACATGCATGTTTTAGACACTGAGGCAGATATTTGGCCAAGAGCCTCTCTGCAATACAGCCTTCAGCCTTGTCTTTAGGCTCCTGGTGCTATGTCCATTATTCCTTCTCCCCCTTTAGGAGCACACAGCCCTTCTATCCCCTGTCCACATCGACCTCCAAGCCTCCCACCTCTCTTTTTTTTTTTCTCCTGCCTCTCTTGAGGAGGAAAAAGGGTTGTTTCCCACAGTACATTGGACTAAAAAGAAGAAAAAAAAAAAAAAGCCAGGAAATGATGTAAGTACCCAGGGCAGTGACTATTCTCAAGGTACTTAAACTCTAGGAAAACAGCCACATATACAATTAGCTATTATATGAGGCTATGTTAATTACTGTTAAGGCAATTCAGGATACTTTGAGTACCCATGGAAGGAGCTGATCAATACTCCCTGCTGTCCCTAAGTTATGAGCCCCAGCCCCAAAGTGTTCCTACCACTCAACCTATCCATCTATGTTTCTCCTATTCTGTGTTCTACTCCTTACTTCAAAGTGGATTCATATCAGAAGTTAGTGACTAAAAACAATGGAAAACATTGCCCCACTTGGGATATTGGCAATTTAAAAGTTAACTCAGAGCACATACTAAGCCCAAGAGAATTCAGGCCTGGTAATAGTTGTGTTATAGGAACAGTGAGTGAGGAGGACCTTCCCATTCTTGGAGAGGACATGTGCCTTGTTCCTGTGTTTAAAATAGCCTAGCTCTGGGATGAACTGAGAGAGTGACTTGGACTTACTTATATATACTAGCAAATGTAAAATAGATAGATAGCTAGTGGGAAGCAGCCACATAGCACAGGGAGATCAGCTCCGTGCTCTGTGACCACCTAGAGGGGTGGGATAGGGAGGGTGGGAGGGAGATGCAAGAGGGAAGAGATATGGGGATGTATGTATATGTATAGCTGATTCACTTTGTTATAAAGCAGAAACTATCACACCATTGTAAAGCAATCATACTCCAATAAAGATGTTAAAAAAATAATTAATTAATTTAAAAAAAATAGCCTAGCTCTGTTTAAAATATGGGGGTGGGAGTGTTTTGTTTTAGTTCAGAGTTGGATTCATTCTACAAGTTATGTCAAGTGATGCTTAAACTTTTTTTTAAACCAGAATGTTACACATTTAGTTTTGAAATCTATATGGTCTGCTCACACCCTAATTGTTCATTAGGGACTTGGAGTCAGTTGTCTTGGCTTAAAAAGCTGAGAACAAATAAAAGTTTTCTTCCCATTTAATACACAGTACAAATACTTTAGTATAGAATTCACATTTGATAGAAGCAATATCTTTTGTAATTTCTCTGGGGAGATGCATTATATATATTTTGTAATATTTTTCTTTCTCCTGAGTTTTTTTTGTAGGTATATTTTCTCTAATATTAGAGGTTTTTAAAATGAAAAAAAGTATACAATTCAGTACTTTTTAGTATATTTACAAAGTTGTGCAGCTGTGGGAAACAGAACTCACTACATCACATAAGAATAAATTTTAAATCTAATAACTATGTTGCGAGGGCCACTTAGAACCTCACTCTTTTCCACTGGAAAGAATTATAGCTCTTCTGCTTTGAGGGGAATCTTGTAAGGTCAGTTGTTTATTTCATTAAGTATCACTTGAACACATTGTTTTAAAATGTGTCATTGTTTAATCTTGATTTTGACAAAGAACTTTAAGTATTTAAAATTTATATGATTCTTTTGTCCAAATATTTTAATCCCTAACTTGTTTGATTATCTAAGGTTGATAGCAAGTCTGTCTGTTCTTGGTGCTCAGAAAGCACTTGGTCTAATTGTGGCCTCCTTTCTTATCTCTTAGCTTCACAGGATATTGCAGCTCGCTGTGGTTGTATCAGAAGTACTTGAGAATGGTTCCTCAGTTTTGGTGTGTTTGGAAGAAGGCTGGGACATCACTGCACAAGTAAATTACTAAAACATATTTTCAGATATTTAATTTTATATTTGTATTTTAATTCAGTTATTTTAAAATTCTGCAGATGAATCTTTTGTATAATGACTAATGTGTTTATGGACAGAGAAAGTCCTCTGTTAAACACCACCTGGTATCCATCAAAAACCTCTGTGCCATGAGTTTCCAGGCCCTACACAGCCTGGAGCTCTGGCTCAGGGCATCGGACTCCCACACCACAGAAGCATCATGCAAGCATGACCAGCGGTGTAGGACATGGACCATCCTTCCCATGTTTTGTCAGTCCTTTCTCTGGTTCTCTGTAAGCCCCCTCTTTACTCACTCCAGAGTGAAAAGGAAAAGTACGAGTATAATCTACAGTAAAACATTAATCTACATCTGCCAAAAAGTAGATGTAGGTTTGAACTGATCCTCTGACCTTACTAATTAACCTAGGAGAAGGCCACAGTCAGCAACCTGGCCAGGCAAGGACTAAATTCTTAATTCTCTGAAGGAAAATGTAGCCAAAATGAATTTGAGTCTTAGTTTTTAATGGAAAGTTTGTAGAATTAATTCACTTAGCTGTCCTGGAGCAGTTAGTGAACAAATTTGCCATCCAGGTAACTTTGCTTATTAATTAGCTGTCATCAAAAGGAAGTGCTTTGTCTTAGAAGCAG
Source organism: Balaenoptera musculus (assembly GCF_009873245.2). Lineage (NCBI taxonomy): Eukaryota > Metazoa > Chordata > Mammalia > Artiodactyla > Balaenopteridae > Balaenoptera > Balaenoptera musculus. The sequence continues at coordinate 63,322,244 of NC_045792.1, read as the reverse complement.
GAATTTTTCAGGACTGAAAGTAATGAAGTATCCAACCTGCTTGTACCCTAGGTGACCTCCCTGGTTCAGTTACTCAGTGATCCCTTTTATAGGACACTTGAAGGCTTCCGGATGCTGGTCGAAAAAGAGTGGCTCTCTTTTGGTCATAAATTCAGTCAGCGGAGCAGCTTGACCCTCAGCTGTCAGGGCAGTGGTTTCACTCCAGTCTTCCTACAGTTCTTAGATTGTGTACACCAGGTAAGTAGAGCAAGCTTAAATCAACTTGATACGAGAGAAAGAAAAGACCTAGCATTTATTGAGCACTGCATTGCTGTGCCAGGTACCTTTATGTCACAGCTCTGATGGACTCAGCCATAAGACTTGCTAAAATCTCAGCAGTAGATTCCTGGAAATGGAAAAGAAAAAGAACTAGTTGGTTTCTGAAACTAGGATAGCAGAGCTGGCTATTGAGCTGGCTCCCAAGTGAAGTGGCCAGCACTCTAAATTACCATCTAATTTAACGGAGCAAACTTGGCTTGTTCTCGAAGAAGGTTTGATCTAGTGTAGAACAGCAAAACTCTCTAGGTGTTGGCCGAGCCTGAAATCCAGCACGTGGTCTTCCCATTTGGGGAGGACCCTACTTTATGCCTGAAAATATAGGAGGTAGAGCTTAACCCCTAGAGAAAGAATCAGGGCCCAACCAGGCAAGCCTCTGAGGTTGAGAACAATGGCTCAGTTCTACTGGGTGGCATAATCAGGGCTAATCAAGAGACCAGACAGAGGGCTTCCCTGGTGGCGCAGTGGTTAAGAATCTGCCTGCCAACGCAGGGGACACGGGTTCCATCCCTGGTCTGGGAAGATCCCACGTGCCGCGGAGCAACTAAGCCCATGTGCCACAACTAATGAGCCTGCACTCTAGAGCCCGCGAGCCACAACTACTGAAGCCCACCCACCTAGAGCCCGTGCTCCGCAACAAGAGAAGCCACCGCAATGAGAAGCCTGCACACCGCAATGAAGAGTAGCTCCCACTCACCACAACTAGAGAAAGCCCGCGTGCAGCAACGAAGACCCAACGCAGCCAAAAATGAATAAATAAAATAAATTTATTTTTAAGAAAAGAGAGAGACCAGACAGAAACCCAGGTATATAATCCAGTCAAACCCAGTGGGAGCTGGGAGTGGGGGAGATGTGAATGCTCTGGGCTCCCTCTTACCTTCATCTCAGGCCTTGGTCAGTATTGGGCTTGAGAATTGGATGGCACTGGGTTTACAAGTTGAAGGCATTGGCACCAGTGGCTAAAATGGCCTAGGAAAAGTAAGGTTGACACTTCTTTTAGCCTGTTTCATCTGCACCACAACAGTGAATGGGTTCTGGTATGTCAAACATATTTGTCAGAACAGTGAGCCTCTTTGAAATTGAAATACATTGGCCTCAAGTATCTGTTGGAAAGAAAAGTAAAAATGTTTTTAGGAACCAGTATTGGAACTAGGTCATCTTATGTATGGTTATGTTTTGTTTTGTTTTGTTTTTTATTCCATTAATCACTTGATCAGCTTTATCAATTCACTTCATAATTTTTAAAAAATGTATTTAAAGTGTATAATTCAGTAGTTTTTAGTATATTCAGAGTTGTGCAATTACCACAAGCAATTTCAGATTATTTTATCACCCCAAAACAAACTCCATACCCATTAGCAGTGACTTTTCCATCGACCCCATCCCCTACATACACAAACAAACACTGGAGGTTATGTTTTTGATTGCTCCAATCAGCTTCTTAAAGAAAAGACCTATTGAATAACTTTAGTTGATTTGAGTAGTATCTGGAGAAGCTGGTCACAAGGTTGAGCTTATACTTTTAAACTCTTTGCAGCAAATTATATATTTGCTTCCTGTTTGAATATTAGCTTTTTTATTCAGACATCTTTCGGCAAATACGTGAGGGAGAAGTTTGAAGCCCATTGTCTCTGAAAAAGAAAGCTTAACTGAGACTAAAGGGGAGGAGCAAGCATTTTTTCTCACTTCTGGATAGTTGAACGCATACGAGTTCTTCATGAAAGCACTTCTTATCCTGCACATTGTCTTATTATGCTAACCAAGTGCACTAGGCTATTTCCTGCCTCCATGCCTATATCCCACTACCATCTGCAGTCATCATTACTGATATTTCTTGACCGCTTACTATGTACCAGGCACTGTTCTCAGCACTATATTTTATTCCATGATTCTTTCTAAGTAATCTTTGAACCTTTTCCTGGCCCCTTCATTTGTATTCTTATGAACCGTGTACAGACTTCTTTGGTAGCATCTGTACACTAGAATCTACCTATTTGTACGTGTCTGTTGCCTTCTACTTAGACTGAGAATTCTTGGGAGAAGGGTCTATGTTATATTAATCTTCATATCCCTAATATCTAATGCAATTATAATTTTAGTCTCTGGAATGTAGTAGACCCTCAATAAATACGTATAACAAGTGACTAAATGAAAATTTAAATGACCGCCTGGTTCAGCCTTGTTTGAGGCTCTCACCACCCTTCATCAAGACCATCTAGGATGTCCTAAGTAGAGTTGCTAATAAAATCTTCTGAATGCTCAGATACGAAGCTGTTACTCTCTTTTACAAAAATCTTTAAAGCAGACAAACAAAAACTTTCAGTGGCTCTACATTTCTTAAAGAATTACTCTTCCTCACATCTAATTTGAATATAATAATGTCAAAATTTCACTTGAAAGGTTCTTAAGGCTCCTCACTGGATGCCTCTGTTGTCTTAATAAGTACACTCAACCAATTTTACCCCTGCATTGAAATAATATCACTCTTGGGCTTCCCTGGTGGTGCAGTGGTTGAGAATCCACCTGCCAGTGCAGGGGACATGGGTTCGATCCCTGGTCCGGGAAGATCCCACATGCCGCGGAGCAACTAAGCCCATGCGCCACAACTACTGAGCCTGTGCTCTAGAGCCCGTGAGCCACAACTACTGAGCCCACATGCCACAACTACTGAAGCCCGCACGCCTAGAGCCCATGCTCCACAACGAGAGAAGCCACCACAATGAGAAGCCCGCGCACTGCAACAAAGAGTAGCCCCCACTTGCTGCAACTAGAGGAAGCCCGCGTACGGCAGTGAAGACCCAACACAGCCAAAAATAAATAAATAAAATAAATAAATTTATAAAAAAAAAAAGAAAAAGTCACTATTTATTCAGTTGAATACCAGATGAAGCAGTTGACTTGCTTTTAATGTCTTTGGTGTATAAAAGTGGATATCTTTAAAAATTAAAATCACAATCTTCATAATGTGGTGTTCACACTTAAAGGACATGTAGGGATTTAAAAAAAAAAAATAGAAAAAAATCAAACCAAGAGCTGGTTCTTTTAAAGGGTAAACAAAAAATTGACAAACCTGGCCAGGCTCACCAAGAAGGAGAGAGAGAGAACCCAAAGAGAAAAAAGAAATGAAAAAGGAGAAATCTCAACTGATATCACAGAAATACAAAAAAACATAAGAGAATACTATGAACAATTATATGCCAACAAATTTGACAACCTAGAAGAAATGGACAACTTTCTAGAAACATACAGCCCACCTAAATTGAATCAAGAAGAAATAGATAATTTGAACAGACTGATCACTAGAAGTGAAATAGAATCTGTAATTTAAAAAAACTCCCTGCAAACAAAAGGCCAGGACCAGATAGCTTCACAGGCAAATTCTACCAAACATACATAGAAGAACTCATACTGATTCTTCTCAAACTCTTCCAAAAGATTGAAGAGGAGGGAACATTCCCAAAGACATTCTATGACGCCACCATCACCCTGATACCAAAACCAGACAAATATACCACCAAAAAAGAAAATTACAGGCCAATATGTTTGATGAATATAGATGCAAAAATTCTCAACAAAATATTAGGAAACCAAATCCAACAACACATAGAAAAGATGATACACCACAACCAAGTGAGGTTCATCACACGTTCACAAGGATGGTTCAACGTATGCAAATCAATCAGTGTAATACACCACATTAAGAAAAGTCAAAAATCACATGATCATCTCGATGCAGAAAAGGCATTTGACAAAATTCAACATCCATTCATGATAAAAACTCTTACCAAAGTGGGTACACAGGGAACATATCTCAACATAATGAAAGGTATTTATGACAAACCCACAGCCAATGTAATACTCAATGGTGAAAAGCTGAAAGCCTTCCTACTAAAATCTGGAACAAGACAAGGATGCCCACTCTCACCCCTTCTATTCAACATAGTATTGGAAGTCCTAGCCACAGCAGTCAGACGAGAAAAAGAAATAAAACATACTCAAATTAGAAGGGAAGAGGTAAAATTGTCACTATATGCAGATGACATGATACTATATATAGAAAACCCTAAGGACTCCACACAAAAACTGCTAGATCTAATAAATGAATTCAGCACAGTAGTAGGATACAAGATTAACATTCAGAAATCAGTTGTATTTCTTTACACTAACTATGAAATAGAAAGGGAATGTAAAAAAAAAAAAAAAAAAGTACCATTTAAAATTGCACCCAAAAAAAAAATAGCTAGGAATAAACTTGACCAAGGAGGTGAAAGATTTTACACTGAGAACTGTAAAACATTAATAAAGGAAATTAAGGAGGACTCAAAGAAATGGAAAGATATTCCATGCTCTTGGGTTGGAAGAATTAATATTGTTTAAATGGCAATACTACCCAAAGCAATCTACAGATTTATGCAATCCCTATCAAATTACCCATGACATTTTTCACAGAACTAGAATGATCCAAAAATTTATATGGAACCATAAAAGACCCAGATTTGCCAAAGCAATTCTGAGGAAAAAAAAACAAAGCAGGAGGCATACTTGTCCCAGATTTCAGATAATACTACAAAGCTGCAGTAATCAAAACAGTGTGGAATGAGAGGAATGGCAGGTAAAGTCACCCATGTAGACTTTTTTTTTTAGACTTTTTTAATAAGAATTAAATTGAACCCATGTCAACTTTTTTTTTTTTTTTTTTTTTTTTTGGCCATGCTGCTTTGTTTGCAGGTTCTTAGTTCCCTGACCAGGGATTGAACCCAGGCCCTTGGCAGTGAAGGTGCAGATGGAGTCCTAACCACTAGACTGCCAGGGAATTCCCATGTCAACTTTTTTAAAAGAATTAAACTGAGAATAGGACACTTGTTTACAGACTTCTTTACTGAGTATTTTAAGATATCATCCATAGGCATTTGAAAATATCCATATTTTTGGTTTCACATATTTTTATCCTAAAATTAACTTAAACCTTTTTTATGGCTGAAATAAGTTTGTAACTGTTCCCTTTTCATATAATATGTTGAGGTAACATCCTCAGATTTCAAAGGGTGAAATAAAGTTTAAAGTAAGTAAGTTTAACTGCTGTTTCCACAAATGGGGGATTAAAACTCTAATGACAACTTCCCCCACAGAAAACAATTATAAAACTGAGACATGGGGAAAGGAAACTTTTCAACAAATGGTATTGGAATAACTGTATATCTGTATAGAAAAGTATGAACCCTGACCCTTACATCATTCACAGAAATTTCCCTGAAATGGATCATAGATGTAAATGGCTAAAGGAAATTATTCAAGCAGAAAATAAATGATGAAAGAAGGAATCTTGGGATATCAGGAAGGAAAAAAGAACAACAGAAAGTAAAATATGGATAAATACAATAGACTTTTCTCCTCCTCTTCAGTTTTCTAAATTATATTTAATGGTTGAAGCAAAAATTGTAACACTGTTTTTGATGTTCTCAATATACGTAAAGGAAATAGTTAAGACAATTATAAATGGGGGAGCACAAAGGGATGTAAAGGGAAGTAAGGTTTCTACACTTCACTAAAATGTCAACACCAGTCGACAGTAACAAGATATGTAATGTAATACCCAGAATGACCACTAAAAAAGCTACATAAAGACATACACTCAAAAACACTATAGATAAATCAAAATAGAATTCTAAAAAATGTTCAAGTAATCCACAGAAGGCAGGGAAAAGAAAACGCAGGAAGAAAAAAAAATAGAACTGAAGACAAAAAGTAAAATGACAGACTTCAGCCCTAACATACCAATAATTGCATTAAAAATGGAAATGGTCTAAATAAAACATGATGTAACAGTATGCTTTTTATAAGAAATTTGGTTCAAATATGAAAGTACTGTTATAGAAGTTTTATTTATAATAGCCAGAAATTGCAGGAGGGAGGGGACAAAATCTCCTGAAACAGGTAAATGGCTAAACAAACTGTGGTGCATCCATACCATGGAACGCTACTCAGCAATGAAAAGGGGTGAGATGCTGATACAAGCAACAATTTGAATGGCTCTCAAGAGCATGATGTTGAGTGAAGAAAACACAATCTCAAATGATCACATACTGTATGATTCCATTTATATAACATTCTCAAAATGACAAGAATGTAGAGATAGAGAATAAATTATTGGTTGTGAGGGTTTGGAGATAGTGGGGGAGGGGAATGGGTGTGACTATAAAGGGGTAGCATGAAAAACAAACCAATTGTCCATCAGCTGGTGAACAGATGAACAAATTCTGGTACATGCATGCAAGGAATACTACTCAGCAAGCAAAAGGAATGAAATGTTAATATACACAACAATATGGATGAGTCTTAAAATCATGATCAATGAAAAAAGTCAGATAAATCTCATCACAAGGGACTTCCCTGGTGGCACAGTGGTTAAGAATCTGCCTGCCAATGCAGGGGACACAGGTTCGAGCCCTGGTCCAGGGAGATCCCACATGCCACGGAGCAGCTAAGCCCGTGTGCCACAACTACTGAGCCTGCACTCTAGAGCCCACGAGCCACAATTACTGAGCCTGCGTGCCACAACTACTGAAGCCCGTGCGCCTAGAGCCTGTGCTCCACAACAAGAGAAGCCACGGCAATGAGAAGCCCGCTTACCGCAACGAAGAGGAGTCCCCGCTCACCGCAACTAGAGAAAGCCCGTGCGCAGCAACGAAGACACAATGCAGGCAAAAATAAATAAATAAATTTATAAAATAAAAAAAAAGTCTCATCACAAGGAGAAAATTTTTTTTCTTTTTATTTTATCTATATGAGGTGGTGGATGTTAACTAAACCTATTGTGGTAATCATTTCACAGCGTATGTAATTCAAATGATCATGTTGTAGCGTTAAACCTATACAGTGATGTATGCCAATTATTTCTCAATAAAAATGGGGAAAATGGGTAAAAAAGACTACAGACTACACAATACATGATTTCATTTATAGAAAACCCTACAAAAGGCAAAATGGTAGTGGTAGAAAAACAGATCAGTGGTTGCCTGGAACCAGTGGTCAGGGGAGGGGGTCGACTTCCAAAGGACATGAGCAAACTTTATAGGATGAGGGAACTGTTCTGTATCCTCACTGTGGTGGTGGTTATACAAATGTATAACCGAATGAACAGTGACTAAAACTAATCAACCTGTAGGCTTAAAATCGGGAAATTTTAGTATATTTAAATTATACTTCACTGAATATGAAAAAAAATTTTTAATTAGTCCAATTTCTTAGTAAACTGGAGTTCTAATAAATAAAAAAAAAAAAAAACAGCAGCTCTCTAGTTTCTCTAGAGAAAAATTTGCCAGTGTGATACCCAGAAAGTACTTATAATCCTGGCTGCCTGCTTTCTGGAAGCATGGCAGGAAATAGGTCCAGGGAAATCCCAGTTAAGTGTGCAGAGTTTTACTTTTTCTGTACTGTTTTCAGTCTCATCATTAACCCAGTTGTGCATGGTGTTCCCAAGTCCAGAACTTATCAAGTTTGGTTTTTCCAGAGAACAAACCTCTAATCTCTTGCTTGCAAGAAGGTAGTCATGAGGTAGGAAAGACTGCAGGAGATAGGAAAGGACCCTGGAGGTCTCACCACTGCCTCTCTAGACTTACAGCTAGTTCTCATTTTTAGCCCCCCTTTTCCTCCTATACAGGACTTGGGCCTCTGAGTCCTTAGCCTTTCTGGGTTTACAGGGCAAGCTGTTACCTTTTCAAATCATTTTTATCCCAGTGTAGCTTCTCATCTTCTGTCATCTTCTGCTATTCTTCCTTCTGTTTTCCATCTTTCTGAATTTTCTTGGCCTGCTACTGTCTCCCCTCCCTTTCTCCCCACCTCGTTTTCGACTTTTACCTTTTAAAAATTCCTTTCCTTTAATTGAGGGAGAGTTGCTGGGGACAGAGTTTGTATGGCTGAATTTGGCTTAAGTTAAATACAGTATTAATGAGTTAAATACCCATATTCAACTTGCAGAATTCTGCATACCTAAATATTAGAGTCAGCAAAAGAATCCACTTACAATCAGTAAGAAATTTCAATTAGTTCTGAAACTGAAAACAAAAGTTGACTTTTAATGAAAACTCAATTATTTGTAGGTGAACGCTTCACAAACTGTAGAAAATAATATTGTTCTGGGTCTGAAGACCCCTTTAGTATGATTTCAAATCTAGTCATACTACATTAAAAAAAATTAAAATATAAATTTTTAAAAATTTGTCTGAACCCTTCAACTTAATACTGTCACACATAATAACCTGAGTTCAGGCAAGTCATGGCAAAGTGAGTGTATGACATTAATTGCAGTATTTAAAGAATGCTTGGCTATGATGGGTGTCAGTTTGGGTGAAGTAGATTATTTTGTGCTGAAAAGGGACAATTTGTTCATTCAAAAACAGAAGACTATAGTTAACAAATAGAGCTTTTGATTCTTGCTGACTTAATTATAAGGTAGTGTTTCATCATCTCCTACATAGTGGTTTTAGGCATTAGAAAATGCCTTCTTTGAATACCTTTCAAGTGAACACTAATGCTTTACATGACTCTGGCTTTTGCCAGACAGTTCGAATTAGTGCTATCCTCAGTCTCTCAGGAGCACAAAACAGAGCCAAGCCCCAATAACATTTTAAAAAATAAGTGCAAAATTATGCAGCAGCAAGCAAAACTTCCCCAGGTGGAATGTGTGCCCTGCTTATTAACCATTTCTAACATGCGGGATGCCAAAAGGCAGTCCATGGACGTATGCCTAGACTTGCCCATTAGTACTAATAGAGTTACAAAGAAAACAGATGAAGCGCTGATCTTAAATTAGAACTGCCTCATCATATAAAAAGCCATTGTTTGCGCCAGTATATCCAGGTGTCAGATGAATTATAAATGCTAGATCACAGTTTCATAATAGCAACATCTGGCAGATTTTTTGTTGCTTCTAAAAGAAATTGGCTTAGCTCAAATGATATCATTACAGGATGCTTCCTTTTCTTAAAATAGTTGAACCAAATTCAGAAGGAAAATACATCCAAATACAAAAAAAATTTTTTTTTTTAACCTAAAATTCCTTTTTAAAATATAATACTAGGGCTTCCCTGGTGGCGCAGTGGTTGAGAATCTGCCTGCCAATGCAGGGGACACGGGTTCGAGCCCTGGCCTGGGAAGATCCCGCATGCCGCGGAGCGACTAGGCCCGTGAGCCACAATTACTGAGCCTGCGCGTCTGGAGCCTGTGCTCCGCAACAAGAGAGGCCGCGACAGTGAGAGGCCCGCGCACCGCGATGAAGAGTGGCCTCCACTTGCCACAACTAGAGAAAGCCCTCGCACAGAAATGAAGACCCAACACAGCCATAAATTAATTAATTAATTAATTTAAAATATATATATATATATATATATATATATATATATATAACACTAAGGGCTTCCCTGATGGCACAGTGGTTAAGAATCTGCCTGCCAACGCAGGGGACAAGGGTTCGAGCCCTGCTCTGGGAAGATTCCACATGCCGCGGAGCAACTAAGCCCGTGCGCCACAACTGAGCCTGTGCTCTAGAGCCCGCGAGCCACAACTACTGAGCCCACGTGCCACAACTACTGAAGCCCACACGTCTAGAGCCCGTGCTCCGCAACAAGAGAAGCCACCGCAATGAGAAGCCCGTGCACCGCAACGAAGAGTAGCCCCCACTCGCCGCAACTAGAGAAAGCCCGTGCACAGCAACAAAAGACCAAACTCAGCCAAAAATAAATAAATAGATAAATAAAATTTAAAAAATATATATATATATATAATACTAAGGGAAAAGATATGTATAATATGAATGAAAGCATGACGTATACGAAAGCATCTCCTTTATTCCAGCATTAGAGTAAATCTTTGAGTGAGTCTTAGAACTTCCTCATTATTTCCTACTTTGAGAAAAGCAAGTAACAGTTATAACTTTGCCTTTGAAGTTTATTCAAATTGTAAATTGACTCACTCTGGTCTGGCTTTGTGGTATGATTCTCCTTACAGTTACCCTATGCCAGCACTATGCTAGGTCCTATTCCAAAGAGAAAACCTATTTGCCTTTTAAAGATATGAGCTTTCCCTGTGAGTGCATGTGTGAGGAGCTAAGTCGCCCTCACATAGGTCTATTACTCTAAAATTTATCCATGCATATTGGCAAAATAACTGCAGTTAATTGATTCATGGTGTATTCAAGAGTTTCTGGTGTCTGCCTGCTTCCCAGTCAACTGAAAATTGGCAAAAATTGACACACTCCAAGCTGATTTATAACCAAGCAACTTCACATTAAAGCTTTTAATATTTGAGCCCATAAAGTAAGTCTGAGTTTGCCTATCAGTTTCATTTACTAATTTTTGATCTTTAACAAATTATTCAGCCTCTCTGTGCTTCAATTTCTTTATATATGTATGTATCTCAGAAGGATTAAAAATCTTATGTAAAGTGATTGGCACAGTACAGAAGGTACACAATTAATGCTTATTAAATCTTAATCTGTGAAATAACAAAAACTAGTATTAGCTACCTGTTTTTCTAGGGTGTGTCTAACATACCCATAATTTTTAAAATGTTGATACCATTAAATATAGGGTCTCTTGTAGCTTAATAGTTCTAATTCCTGAAAGCAAAATCCAATTTTAACTTATTATATTTTATTCCCAAAATGTTGATCTTTCCTGGGATTTGAGTCATAGCTTATTTTTATGGGCCTTTAAATTTTACAAAGTACTTAATGGCATATGGGCAAAAAATAAGACCCTATAAATTCATATTTCTCCAAATTCCATTTCAGATTCTCTTCCTATAAATAAGTGAAATTGGCAGATTTTACTCCATAATGGAAAACAAAACCAAAATGCCTCAAACAGCTTAGTCTTAGTATTTTAAATCTGTATATTTTTTCTCTTCATCAAGATAAATGCAAAATTATTTTGAACAACAGAATCCAGATGATGACTAAAAGAGGCCTAAAACTCTGTTCATCAGCATATTTGGGGAAATGCTCACATAGAATTAATTTATAGGCTGAGATGCCTGTCATTCCCAATTCTACATAATACAATAAGGCTAAATTTATTTGAAACAGACTTGCCTTTAGGCCCCCCAGATATTGTGGCCAAGAATAAAGAAAACTAATGAAACCAAAAGCTTTTGTTTGAAAAGATCAATAAAATTAATAAACCTCTAGCCAGACTGAGCAAAGAAAAGACACAAATTACCAATATTAGAAATGAGAATGATAACACCCCTACAGATTCTACAGATATTAAAAGGACCATAAAGGAATATTGTGAACAGTTTTGCATCAATAAAATTAAAAATTTAGTTGAAATGGACAAATGTCTTAAAAAACACAAACTACCCCACTCAAGAAGAAATACATAACTTGAATACGCCTATGTCTATTATGGAAATTGAAATTGTAGTTAAAATCTTTCCACACTGAAAACTTCAGGCCTAGGTGGCTTCACTGGTAAATTCTACCAAGTATTTAAGGAAGAAATAATAGCAGTTCTACAAAAACTCTAACAGAAAATTTAAGCAAAGGGAGTACTTCCCAACTCAGTCTATGAGGCCAGCATTACCCAACTCTGACAAAGACAGGAAAAGAAAACTATAGATCAGTATCCCTGATGATCATAGATTCAAATTTTCTAAACAAAATTTCAGCAAATCAAATTCAACAATATATTTAAAAGGTAATATACCATGGTCAAATGGGGTTTATTCCAGGAATGCAGTCAGTTTCACATTTGAAATCAATCAATGTAACTCACCATATTAAGGAACTTAAAAAAAACCATGCATCATCTCAATAGATGCAGAAAAAGCATTTGACAAAATATAATATCCATTCCTTGTGAAAATTCTCAGGAATCTTCTCAAACTAAAAATAGTATCTATTTTTTAAAAAAGTACAGCTAACATCATACTTAATAGTGAAAGACTGAACACTTTCCCCCTAAGATCAGGAACAAGACGTGAATGCCTGCTTCACCACCTCTATTCAACATTGTACTAAAGGTCATAGCCATGCAATAAGGCAAGAAAATAGTAATAATAAAGACATTCACGGGACTTCCCTGGTGGTCCAGTGGGTAAGACTCCACTCTCCCAATGCAGGGGGCCCAGGTTTGATTCCTGGTCGGGGAACTAGATCCCGCATGCCGCAACTAAGAGTCCGCATGCCACAACTAAGAGTCCACATGCCACAATGAAGATCCCTCGTGCCGCAACTAAGACCAGGCACAGCCAAAATAAATTTTTTTAAATTAAATCAAATTGAACATTTGGGGGAAAAAATTAAATGATTTTAAAAAGACATCCACGTTAGAAAGGAAGAAGTAAAACTATCTTTTTTTTTTAAATTTTATTTATTTATTTATTTATTTATGGCTGTGTTGGGTCTTCGTTTCTGTGCGAGGGCTTTCTCTAGTTGCGGCAAGCGGGGACCACTCTTCATCGCGGTGTGCGGGCCTCTCACTGTCGCAGCCTCTCTTGTTGCGGAGCACAGGCTCCAGACGCACAGGCTCAGTAATGTGGCTCACAGGCCTAGTCGCTCCGCGGCATGTGGGATCTTCCCAGACCAGGGCTCGAACCCGTGTCCCCTGAATTGGCAGGCAGATTCTCAACCACTGCGCCACCAGGGAAGCCCCAAGTAAAACTATCTTTATTCACAAACAACATGATTGTCTATGGAATCTATCCCCCCCCCAAAAAAAAGAAAAACAGCTACTAGAATAAATGAGTTTAGCAAGGCTGCAGAATACATGCTCAGTATACAAAAATCAATACTAGCAATAAACCATTGGAAAACTGAAACTTAAAAATCATTACCGTTTACAACAGTATCAAAAAACATGAAAGAAATCTAGCAAAATACATTAAAGACCTGGACACTGAAACTATAAAACATTACTAAGAGAAATTAAAGACCTAAATAAATCAAGAAATACCTGTTGTTCATGGATCAGAAAACTCAATGTTGTTAAGATGTCAGTCTCCCCGAATTAATCTAAAGATTCAGTGTAATCACAATAAAACTCCTAGGAGGCTATTTTGTAGAAATTGGCAAACTTATTCTAAAATCCATATGGAAATGCAAAGGATCTAGAATAGCCAAAACAACTTTGAAAAAGAACAAAAGTAGAGGACTAGCACTGTCTGATTTTATTATAAAGGTACAGTAATCAAGACAGTGTGATAATTGGTACAAAGATAGACAAATAGATCAATGGAATAGAATAGAGAGTCCAGAAATAGTTCCATACATATATGATATATGGACAACTGATTTTTGACAAAGATACAAAAGTAATAGGTAGAAATATGATGTTACTTATTTATGGAATCTAAAATGATACAAATAACTTATTTACAAAGCAGAAATGGACTCACAGACCTAGAAAACAAATTTATGGTTACCAAAAGGCAAACGGGATGGGGAGGGATAAATTAAGAGTTTGGGATTAGCAGATACAAACTACTACATTTAAAATAGATAAAAACAAGGTCCTACTGTATATATAGCACAGGGAACTGTGTTCAATGTCCTGTAATAAACCATAATATATATATATATATATATATATATATATATATATATATATATATATAAAACTGAACCACTTTACCGTACACCAGAAACTAATACAACATTGAAAATCAGCTATATTTCAATAAAAAATTTTTAATTTTAAAAATTTAAAGCAATAGGTAGAGAAAGACTAGTCTTTTCAACAAATGGTACCAGACAGTTGGATTTCCAGATGCAAAAAAAAATTAACTTTGACCCATACCTTGCATCAATATAAAAAATTAATTCAAAAGGGATCATAGATCTTAAATGTAAGATCTACTATAAAACTTCTAGAAGAAAACATAGGAAGAAATCCTTGTGATCTTGGGTTATTAGGCAAGGATATCTTAGATTCAACACCAAAAGCATCATCCATAAAAGAAAAAATTGATAAATTAGACTTCGTCAAAATTAAAACCTTTTTGTTCTTCAAAAATCACTGTTAAGAAAATGAAAAGACAAATCACAGAGTGGGAGAAAACATTTGCAAATCATGTGTGCGGGAGGACTCGTATCCAGAATATACAAAGAATTCTCAAAACAATATATAAGAAACAACCAACCTATTTATTTTAATGGCAAAACATTTATACTGACTTCATCAAAGATATATAGGTGAAAAATTAGCACATGAAGATACTTGACATCATTTATCATTAGGAAATGCAACTTAAAATCAAAATAAAAGGGCTTCCCTGGTGGCGCAGGGGTTGAGAGTCTGCCTGCCAATGTGGGGGACACGGGTTCGAGCCCTGGTCTGGGAGGATCCCACATGCCGCGGAGCAACTAGGCCCGTGAGCCACAGCTACTGAGCCTGCGCGTCTGGAGCCTGTGCTCCGCAACAAGAGAGGCCACGATAGTGAGAGGCCCGCGCACCGCGATGAAGAGTGGCCCCTGCTTGCCGCAACTAGAGAAAGCCCTCGCACAGAAACGAAGACCCAGCACAGCCATAAATTAAAAACATTTTAAAAATTTAAAAAAGCCAGACCCTTAGCTCTTTTTAGGAGGGGTTATATTTTTTTTAAAAAATCAAAATAACATATTACTAAATACCTATTTTAATGACTAAAATTTTAAAACTGACCACCCCAAGTGTTCGCAAGGATGTGGAAGAACTGGAACTTTCTAACACTGCTGGTGGGAATATAAAATTATACCATTGTTTGAGAAAACAGTTCTTAAAAACTTAAACATACCTACCTACCAGATGATTCAGCATTCCATTCCTAGGCAGTTACGCAAGAGAAATGATGTCCTTATGCCCATAAAAAGACTCATACATAACTGTTCACAACATTATATGTAATAACCAAAAATCTAGAAGCAACTCAATGTCCATCCACAGGTGAATGAATAAACAAATTGTGGTATATCCATGCAGTAGAATACTACTTAGCTGTAGAAAGGAATTTACTACTGCTAACCCAACAACATGGATGCATCTCAAATAATTATGCTTAGTGAAAGAAGGCACACAAAAAAAGAGTACATACTTATGATTCCATTTATATAAAGTTCTAGTAAATGCAAATTAATCTGTAATGACAAAAAGCAAATCAGTCATTGCTTGCAGAGGAGGGTGCAGGAAGATGCAAAAGGAGCACAAGGAAACTTTTGGGAGTTATGGATGATATGTTCACTATGTCGATTGTGGTGATGATTTCACAGATGTGTGGAGATGTCAGAAGGTATCAAATTGTACACTTTAAATATATGCAGCTTATTGTATGTCAATTATACCTCATTAAAGTTGTTAAAAAAAAAATCCTGCGTCTAACAAACCTCTAAACTCTCATGCATTCCGTGTAATAAGTTCTTCGAGGCAGTCTCTTTGGCCTGATCCCATTTCATCTATTAAAACAATACTTAACAGGAGAAGGAAGCACGTGGATTGTGCCTAGTGGAGACCACTGTGGCGGGATACAGCAGAAGAGGCCAGGTGTCCCATTGACAAGGAAGAAAAAAAGCCAATTAACTGGACAAATTGAGTCCCTGGGATGTAGGACTAAATGGTGGAGAAAGCACCAGATTTTGTCTTGTGAATACGATCAGGTCTTTGTTTCTCATTATAGTAAAAAAACATTTCAGAAAATCCCTTGTATTTCTTAATGTCGGATTCCAAATGTGGTTATCTAGGCATTAATCAACTCAGCATTTGATTCAGGTCAATTTGATTTTTTTTTTCCATTGAAGAAATTATCATATGCTTGTTGCTTAAACTGTTGCTACACAGTAAAAAAAAAAGAAAAACAAATTGTTCAGCATCTTCTCTTCCACTTCCAACAGACCTGATAACTAACTCCAGTATGGGGACAGACTGGTTTTTTTTCCCCAAGCAGTTAGCAACTGCAGGTGCCATTGTGGCACACAGATGCAGACACACTGCTGCCCCTAAGCTCTCACACCTTGATGTTTTCTAAGCACCAATTCCAATTCAAGCAAGGCTAGTGCCAGCGGCCTTGGAGAAGTGTCTAGCCTTTCTAACGTAATTGTGGAGTGCAGGGTTTGTGGTGAGGCCAGTCACTCAGTACAGTGGGCTATGAAAGCATTTTTCCACTTGTAGAGGAGTTTTGCTTCCAGTCCTAGCATCTGATCTCCCTGAAATGCCTGTAAGTTCAACTTAAGGTCATATTCATTATCATTTCCATTCTACTTTACCTCAGAAGTGGGTCATTAAAATTATATTCCTAAGCATATTAAATATCAGAAAAATCAAGGAAAGATACAGTTATGTGTGAGGCAAGTGGTTTTTATGGAGAACAGTCATTGAGAGAAATGTTTTGTTATTCTGGAGCTTTGTTTAATAAGTTTTTAAAAGAGTTTGTAGAACTGTCATGGACTGGGTCAGTGGAAATAGCCCTGAACTCTTCTTCCCCTGGACACAGTGAGCCAAGGGTCTGGCCTGTGATTACTGAGGTTTATTCCAAGGGCTGTGGGGGCAGAGTTGTTCTTGGAGCTCACCCTGCCCAAGCACATTGCAGATTCTCCTCCCTGAGATTCTCAGATTGGTAGAGAACCAAGTTCTATCCTCTTGGACCTGTCTCCTTCTTCTGTCCCACCACCCACAATCCAGGTCACCCCCCTCCATCATGTGCGCACCAGCCCCTTGAGGTGGTGCTACTGATTCTGAACCAGGAACCCAGGCTAAAGAGTTTAAGTTCTAAAACCTGGAATATGGCGCACAACCTCGCTATTCAGAGCCACGTCCCAGTTGTCTCATGGAGAGCGTTCCTGTCCTGAGGAGACCAGAACCAACTGGAAGGGCAGTGGCTCAGGTCAAGAAAGCAGGTCCACAGTATACACGCCCATTGCTTAAGAGTCAAACTCTGTTTTTTGTTTTTGTTTTTAATTTTTATTTATTTATTTATGGCTGTGTTGGGTCTTCGTTTCTGTGCGAGGGCTTTCTCTAGTTGCGGCAAGCGGGGGCCACTCTTCATCGCGGTGCGCGGGCCTCTCACTATCGCGGCCTCTCTTGTTGCGGAGCACAGGCTCCAGATGCGCAGGCTCAGTAATTGTGGCTCACGGGCCCAGCCGCTCCGCAGCATGTGGGATCTTCCCACCCCAGGGCTTGAACCCATGTCCCCTGCATTGGCAGGCAGATTCTCAACCACTGCGCCACCAGGAGAGCCCCCAAACTCTGTTTCAATACATCTTCTTAACATCCATTTTATGTTGTATTACTTATGATCTAAAATTTTAGTTCAATGTAAAAGCCAGAAAAAATGTTATAAGAAAAAAAACCTTTAATCATCACAGAAAACTAGGTTTCTAATCAGATGATAAACATTGATAAAGTCACTGATATCCAGATCATGACTTTAAATTCCCACTGATCTGTTGGGTAATCAACATACTGCACACATGTCTGCTCTGTTTGGCTGACCAAGTGTTGGTCTACATTGCCAAATTAAAACATGGAGAGGAAAGCTGGCTTTTAGACAGCCTGCCTGCAGTATTCATTTGAAACAGCTTTTAAGTAAATACAATTATGATTGGAACTTATCTCAACCAAGCAAAATTCTCTAATTGGTCATGAGAGAGTGAGCAATCCAAAGGTGAGATTGCTGGGTGGACTGGGGAGCGTCACAAGGTCATCAGCCTATCTTCTGCCAACATGAGATGGCTCCATGGAGTCTGCGTACAGGGTGCCTAAAGCACGCTATAGCTCAGTGACCGTTCCGGACTCTGCCTTGCTCCCACCCTCCCATGTCATTCCCTCATCCTTCTTCCTCTCCCAGTGACCTCACTAAGTTACTAATGGAAAATTAAGGTTAAAAGGCATAAGCTCCTCCCCCTTCCCTTGGCACTTGAACATACCTTTCTTTTTATCTACTCTTCTGTCCCTCCTCATTTTTAAGGCTGTTCCCTGTTTCTGGACCCTTAGCCTCATTCATTCTTGCTTTCCCAGGGTCTTACTCTCTTAGTTATCAGCTCTTTCTCCAGTTTATTCTCTCTCTATTGGCGCCTTCTACATTGCCCTCAGACAGTCACACATTTCTTTAGTCAGGAAAACGTCTCTTGCTCTCCCCCCAAACCACCACCTTCTCTTCTCATTCCTGTCACTGCCAAACTTCTGTAAGTATAATTTTTCTTATTGTATTACACACTATTACACCACAAATACCTAGAAACAAGAACCACAACTTATGATAATTTGTATATCAAGTATCTAGCACAGTATAAAGTAGTGAATGAGGCACAGACCGAGGAGCCTAACAAGCCAGGGTTCAAATTTGGGCTCACTAGTTGCTGTGAATGACCTTGGGTAAATTATTTAATCTTGCTCATCTTCAGCTTCCTCATTTGTAAAGCGGGGGAGGGGAGGGTAATAATTGTCATCTTCAGAGGATCTGAATAGACATTTTTCCAAAGACATACAAATGGCCAAAGGTACATGAAAAAGTGTTCATCACTCACTAATCATCAGGAAAATACAAATCGAAACCACAATGAGACATCACTTCACACCTGTTAGAATAGCTGTTATCAAAAAGACAAGAGGTAACAAGTGTTGGTGAGGATGTGGAGAAAAGGGAACCCTTGTTGGGCATGTAAATTGGTGTAGCCACTATGGAAAACAATATGGAGGTCCCTCACAAAGTTAAAAATAGAACTACCGTATGACCCAGCAGTCCCACTTCTGGATATATCAGAGGGAATGAAATCATTATTTCAAAGAGATATCTGTACTTCCACATTCATTGCAGCATTATTCACGATAGCCAAGAAGTGGAAATAATGTAAGTGTCCATCTACAGATGAATGGATAAAGAAAATGTTATATATATATAAACATGAGAAATTCATTCAGTCATGAGAAAAAAGGAAATCCTGCCATTTGCAACAATGCGGATGGAATCTGAGGGCATTATGCTAAGTGAAATAAGTCAGAGAAAGATAAATACTGTATGATCTCACTTATAGGTAGAATCTAAAAAAGCCTTACTCATAGAAACAGAGTAGAATGGTGGTTACCAGGGGCGGGAGGCGGGGGGATGGAGAGATGTTCGTCTTCCAGGTATAAGAGGAATAAGTTCTGGAGATCCAGTGTACACCATGGCGACTATAGTTAACAATACTGCATTCTATACTTGAAAGTTGCTAAGAGAGTAGATCTTAAATGTTCTCACCACCACCAAAAAAAAAAAAAAGTAATTGTATGAGGTTATGGAGGTGTTAACTAACCCTCTTGTGATAATCATTTCACAATAGATATGTGTATTAAATCATCACATTGTACACCTTAAACTTACACAATGTTATATGTCAGTTATATCTCAATAAAGCCGGAAAAAAAATAATGCCTATCTTGCAGTGTTGTTATGGAGATTATATGAGATTATGTTTATAAAAAACCCCTAGCATGGTGTCTGGCAAAAGGCTGGTTCCTTTCCAACTTCCACTCATGGTAGGGATTCAGTTGACTGAGTGACCAAATGGTCTCCTGCATATTTCAGGTCAGCACTCAGTGGCATGGCATCCACTTTTTGTTCCATTTGATTCTTATTCTTTTCTTTGCCTTGTGTGTTTCAGGTTCACAACCAGTATCCAACTGAGTTTGAATTCAATCCCTATTACTTAAAGTTCTTGGCTTTCCACTATGTGTCTAATCGCTTTAAAACATTTCTCCTGGATTCAGACTATGAAAGATTAGAGCACGGTACGTGTTTGCATGCCCTTGTTCCATCTTTCTTGTTAGTTTTATGTTTTTAATTAAAGACACTAATAAAATAACCACCCCCAAGTGTGGCAAGGCCACTTTAAGGTTTTACTCTACAAACTACGAAAGTAGAATGGACGTGAATGAGTGAGATTATGTGCTGTGTTAGCTCTTAGGGGCTGCAAGTGGTCATCATGTAGCACCTTTGAAAAGTTAAATCTGCTTATTACTATTTTATTATCTCCAAGCAGTATCACTGTTTGTGGAGAAACACTTGACTCATAGTTTTTCCAACCCTGGTACACTCTGGTAGGTAAGCTGCCTGCCCCTGGAAGCAGTTTGTATAGCAGTTACGGCCATGGGCTCTGGAGCAAACAGAATAGTTAAATTTCAACACTGCCAGTTACCAGCCAAGTACTTTGGACAGGTTAGGTACCTCTCTGAGTTTCCTCATCTTTAAAATGAGGATAATAATATCACCCACCCCTTTGGGCCAGGATGATCACATTAGGAAATATTTGTAAATTTCTTAGCACAGTTGCTAGCACAAAGTAAGAACCCAGTAAATTTTAGACATCACCACTGTTATTAACATTTTTAATAGCAGTAATAGTTGTAAAGTGTAGATTCTCAAAAGCCAGTCAGCCCCTGTGAAAACGTTTCCCCAAGGGGACTTTTACATTCTTACTTTTGCTGTTTTTATAGGGAGGGGGAAAGGGGGATACACATGAGTATTTTTGTTAAGAATACAAGTAAATAAAGAAAATCAGTATATTATATATACTATTTATTTTCAGTATATTATATATACCTGAATATTCATAAAGAAGACTCTCTTAATGGCTGAAAATATTTACTAATGTTCTCAGTTTAAAATATGAAAGCAAAGAAATACTGCTTTTCAGTGCATGCTATTAAAATTATCTAGCATGATATTTCATACTTTTGGTAAAGGAGACAGCACTGGTGAGACCATTTCCTTTCCTGTTTGTACTTCCAGACCTTTGTTGACTCATAAAATTGTCATTCCACACATCATAATCAGAAACCTTAATTTTTTAAGCACCCGTGTGTTGGGAAGACATTAAGTAGAGCTGGTTACAGTGGACATTAGAGTCACTTGGAGAACTTTTTAAAATGACTGATGTCTGGGGCCCATCCTCAGAGATTCTGATTTAATGGGTCTGAGGTGAGACCTAGGCACTGGGATTTTTTTAAGCCCTTTTTTTTAATGAGTGTCCAGGGTTGAGAGCTACTCTTCTGCACTCTACAGTTGAAAGGTAGAGAAGAAATATTAATTAGTCTTGGGGGCCCCTCATATTATAGGATTTTGTGCAGCCTTGGGCATGAGACCTTCTTTTATGATAAATAAAATGCTTGTTGACTTTTGACTGAATCTTTTCATTCAAAGCAAGACAGCACTACTACGAGAGGCACCCTTCCTGGCCTTTTAAAGAAATACCTCCTGCCTCACCCTAACACATCTTCCTCTCTATTAAAAATAAAGTGGGCTCATGTGAGTAACAGATTGACTGTTGGAAAGGTACAAATATAGTACCTGAAGTGCCCCCCCTAAATTCAGCTTTTGTTTTTAACTCATCCAAGGATACGGACCACATCCTTCTGACATCCAAAGTCTCCATGACCATGATTTGTGGTATATATAAACTACCAAAGAAAACACTTTAAATAGCTTTGTAATAAACAGCCAACAACTTAAAAAAGAAACATAAAATTATGTTTTTAACTGAGTTTCATCAAATCATTTTCCTTCCATTTTCTCTTGAAAAATGTGTAGAATGTCTCCTGGCATGGACCTCTGTGAATCTAGATATAGATGTGCGATGTCGATTAGAAGGGAGTCATGCTGTCCTGCTAAATGATTGGGAAAACTTTATCCCAGGTTTTCCTTCCATTTGGATTTGTTTCCATATAGCTATGAAGTCCATTCCTATCTTTAGCTTTGCAGTCATTTTCTAAGGCTTCTGCACGTGTGCTGCTGTTTCTAGAGCCGTGTGAAATATTCCATTTTTCATCTGCTACATGCATCATATTTTTAGGCAAACTGTTGATTTATTTGACTTTTGTTTTGCTGATTTTTCTTTTTTGGGGGGGGATTTACAGGAACTTTATTTGATGATAAAGGAGACAAGCATGCCAAAAGAGGAATTTGTATTTGGGAGTGTATCGATAGAATGCACAAGAGGAGTCCCATTTTCTTTAATTATTTATATTCACCAGTGGAAATAGAGGTACAGAAAGAAAGCATTTATGTTTCATTTTTGGAATATTTTGTGTTAAAGTTTTCCTTACTTTTTGAGCATATATAAGCTGTTTAAGCGTTTTATAAACATTTGACTAGGTTTCATACCAGAAGCTATTTAAAAGTTGATACACTATGGGTTTAGGTTATAATGGAATGGAGACTGATACCAAATTCTTGACCACAAAAATTAGGAGCTGGCCCCCCAAGCATAGAAAGGATAACTTCAAGAAAGTCAGAGCAAGTCAACTTTCCCTGGGAAGAAAGAACAAACAAAACTTGAAACCTTAGCAGGTCATGTAAGCAGAAAAGATTTCCCTAGCAGATAAGATTTCCCTAAGTCCATTTGTACCAAAGCCATGGAAGAACCCCTATGAGAAGCAGGGATGTTTGGAGCCCAGCCCAAGAAGGATGACCTCTCAGGGACAGCCATCCTCTGCCATGCATGTCTGCATGAAATAGGCTCTGCAGTGGAGTAGACCACCTTACTCAGGGGCAAGAAGGCCTGGCCCTGGGCCCCATGTAATAGGACCTCACCCTGGCCTTTCTCCAGATGCACCCTTCTCATGAAGTGAGGTGTATGAGAAACCAAGGGTACACGCTTGGATGCCTCTCCTTCATCTAGACCATGCTCTGGCACTTCAAGATTCCTTGCCCAAATTCAAGTTACTCACCAGACCACTTCCCCAAGCCTGTTCCCCAAGCCAGTGAATGTATCCCTAAGCCAAAAGGGCAGCTAAGGAGTAGCTCTTTGGACAGGGAGCAGACAAGAGTTTAGCTGCATGGGCTGAGGTATATACACATGTTGCATAAGAGACCCTCAGAATATAGGACAGAGCTGGGTCAAGAGAAGCAGGGCTTTAGGCCAAGAACTGGGAGCTGGGACCAGCTTCCCCAGTGCCACGACTTCCTGGTGTAGAATTCCCAGAAGTCCAAGAATTCTCAATTGGAGCCTGGCCTTCTAGGTCATTAGGAAGTTATATTTGACAAGGTAGGAACATAGAACATATTTTATCTAATAGTTATATTGATGTATAATGTTTAAATATATAGATATATGGTATTTGAACCTCTATTCATACTTTTTCCCTGGACCCTGCAATGTTAGGGGCTGG